>NC_045618.1:116366336-116991336 GCF_009829155.1 Mustela erminea
AAAAGCCAAACAGAGGAGGCTTTGAACGGTGTCATCAGGGGTCGAAGTGACTTCCAGCTGTCTGTGCGTGGGCCAGACCTTCTCGCAGGGCAAGGAATTGTGCTGTCACACAAACCAACTGTCTGAACAGGCTCGCGGAACCGGTGCAGGGGGGTGCGGCTTTGCGGGGCTGCACCTTAAGGAAGAGACAGGGTTGGGGGTTGGAGAAACTGGAAGGCCAAACTCCAGGACCCTGGGCCTGGGCAGTTTCCAGAGCTGCTCCCTGCCTCTGGGCCCGGAACAAATCACTTTCTTCCTCTGTGACGCCATCTCTTTTTATCTGCCCAGTGACGTCCTCTGTGCTGGCCATTGGTGAGACTAGATGAGGAAAGCCACCTGCCTCAAATGGAGTGTTGCAAAACCAAAGTGGTCTCATTATTGCAGATCTTGACATCATCCTTGAGAAATTCTTTCAGCTTTGCCTCATTCATTTAGTCATGAATGTAAGCTTGCCTTTTTTTTTTAATTTTTTTGTTTTATTTTTTATTTTGCTTTTATTCCCCCCCCCCCCGCCACTGTTTCCGAATTTACATTTTTCTCCCTGTAAGAAAAATGATAATCTTCGAATTGGCGTTTGCAGTGGCCTCTCCTCTTCTTGTTCTGGAAGAGTGTAGTGGTGTTAAAGAGGACTAACATCCTACTATGTGAGGTCCAAAAGCACCACCAACAATGAGCACGAGATATCACATCACCATGAACTTACGTGTCAACTGAGATTGAGATACATTTTTCTTTAAAATATGTGGGAGTCTCCCTGCCAATTAAGGATCACTGAAATAATTTAGCAGCTGCTGCCTGAGGTTGAATCTGAGATGACATTGGTACTCTAACAGCTTTACTGAAGCATGATTATATACCATAAAATTCACCCATCATAAACATACAGTTCAATGAGTTTAGCACATTTAGAGCATCGTGTAGCCATTACCAGTGAACATTTCCATCACTCCAAAAGGAAACCTTGGACCGGCTTCTGGTTACACCCCACTGCCTCCTCCAGCCCTGGGCACCTGCAGATCTGGACTCTATAGACTTATCTTTACTAAGCTTTTCATCTAAGTGGAATCCTACAATATGAGCATTTGTACATGGCTTCTTTCATTTAGTCTAATGTTTTTGAAGTTTATCAATAACGTCACTTGTATTCGGAATTCATTATTTTTCGTCGCTGCGTAGTATTCCATGATAGGGCCCTATCCCCATCTGTGGCCTGTTCACCAGTTGATAAACATTTGGGTTGTTTCCAGTTTGAGGCTTTTGTAAGTGATGGTGCTATGGATCTCTGCACACATGTCTCTGGGTGGACATGTTTTTCTTTTTCTTGGACAGATTCCCAAGAGCGGAATTTCTGGGTCGAATGGTAAGTTTATGTTTCACATTTCAAACAAATTGCCAAACTGTTCTCCAGCATGGCTACTCCATTTTCTATTTCCACAGCAAGGAATGAGGGTTTTTGTCTCTCCACACCCTGGCCAACATTTGGTATTTCCTATTTTTAAAATCTTAGCTATTCTGGTAGGTACATAGTGGTTTTAATCTGTATTTTCTTAGTAACTAATCATGTTGAGCATCTTTTCAGGCATCCTTCAGCTGTCCGTGCATCTTCTTTGGTGAAATGTCTACTATAGTATTTTGTTCATTTTAAAATCAGGTTGTTCATCTTCTTACTGAGTTGAAAGGTTTACTTTTTTTTTTTAATTTAAAAACTTTGATAGGATTTTAATTTTGTAAATCCAATTTGAAAAATAAGCAGTTGGTTAAGATGCTTTATACTCATAGCATTCATACCTTTAAAGTCCTTGCTCCTGAGCTTTTAAATCTTTAGTCCTGCACCTTGTCCCAAGACTGGGGCACCCTTCATTTCAGAAGAAGCTATCACTACCCAGAGAAGAAAAGTGAGGGGCTCAGGTAACCCAGTTTTTTGGATGTAAAGCCAGGATGTGGAGTGTGCCCCCACTGGAGACGGGGAGACTAAGCGGAAGCTTTTCTCTCTCCCCAGGGCTCAGTGTGGGGCCTGGTATTGTCCCAAGGCCTGCCAGGAAGCTGAACTGATGTGGACCTTGGACCCAGGCCTTGGACCTGTGTTTGGTCGAAGGGTGTGCTTGTTTGCTGGGTTGGGAGCCAGGGGCCCAGGTGCCCGGAGATGATGGTCAGAGGGTCCTGTTGGCTTTGGCTTGGCTTCTCATCCTTTGGGCAGCTGAATTTCACAGGTGGTTCTCCTGGCAGCGGGGCACCTTGTCTTTTCTCACTTCATAAAGATTTCTGTCTAGGGCCTCCACTGTGGCGGTCTGGCTATACCTCCTTACCCGTGGTGACCCCGCCCGGCAGGAAGATTCACTGCCCACACGTGCCTTCAGGTGCTTCGGGCCCTGGGCCTGCGTCTGGGCAACTGTGGAGGTCCTGGGCCCGCACAAGTGCCAAACTTTCCCGGGAGACTGGAAACACTCCTTCCTCCCCTGGGCAACGGAACATTGCTAATCGCTACACCAGATGGGCCGCCCGAGACTGTCATTGGATTGGTGGGAGGAAGCAGCAGAATGTTCTCTGTTACCCTGCTCCAGAGAGAGCTACGGCTCTTGGAATATGGGGGGATTTTTAGTTGAATATTAAAATCTCGCAGGAGCCATTTTTCACTTGGGTTCTCACCATTGTCCCTCCGGGAATGTTTGATTTCTCCCTTTCCCTCTGTGGCCCTGGAGGCCCCTAAAGTGAAGCCATCCCAGGTGGAGGGCCTGAGCCTGTGGGGCCGGACTCCTTAGACTGTGAACTCTGCATCCGGAGGAGCAACCAAATGCGCCTTGCAGCTGCCACAAGCCTTCATTCAGTGGCTGATTGAATTCAGTGGAAAGAGGTGTTAATAGAGTCAGGGGAAGTGATGCTATTAAAAAAAGTGACATTGTGTGGTTCTGCTCTGTGTTTATTCTCCTTCAGTGACTTTCAGATCAAACTTACATGGTTGTGCATCAAAAGATGCCTGTTCTGGACTCCGGTTGGAGGCAAACGAGCTATCCAGCAAGTTCACTCCTCTCCCCCTGCCCATATCTTGTTCCTAGGGATGATTGTCAGCTGGTGCAGGGTCGCCTCGGCCCCGGTAGGAGCTGGGTCTTGGTGTCAGCCGAGGAGAATAATAGCAGAGTCATGTGTCACCCGACGGTGGGGCTGCTGGCCTCCGCCTCTGGCCACGATTAGGGTCTCTCTAGAGCTCCAGTCTGAAGATCCCAAGGGTGGGGTGTGAGTCTGACGCTCAAGAAAGGGATCAGAACTCTGTGTTTTTCCTCCCTCCCTGATAAGATGCAGGGAAGTCGGCCAAAGGTTTTGGGAGCTCCAAATGGCGGCGGGTGGTGGGGGGTTTGTTATTAAGGCTGATCTGACTGGCGTCGCAGAGACTCTCTGAGAACTTGCTTTCTCCATTGTTAATGAACTCAGTGGAGGGGATTAAGAGGTATAACCTTCCAGTTACAAAATAAATAAGACATGGGGATGTAGTGTGCAACACAGGGACTATATCCAGTAATACTGTGACACCTTGGTGCGGTGAGAGAGGGAACTAGACTTACTGGGGTGATCATTTTGTAACAACCGTGAACATCAGCTCACTATGTTGTACACCTGAAACTAATACCATATTGTATGTTGATTATTCTTCCATTAAAATAAATAAATACCAGTTGTTATACCAATTATAATAACTTGTATTTATTCTTCTTAACAATAAGAACTGTTGGTAAAACAAACAAACAAATAAATATAAATAAATACATAGCAGTTAAATGAATAAAATGACCAAAAAATAGTTAGTGCGTGGAGAATGTAGTGTTCAGTTGTACAAGATCTCTGGGGGGATGGTGTAATCATCCCACTGCCTGAGACCACGGGGCTCTTCTTCTCCTACCCCACGCCCACCCCCGCCCCTGCCCAGGGAGAACACAGAGAAATCTCTAAACTATGCATTCTCAATGGAGGCAGAGATATCAAGAAAGGGAAGTTGACTGGGGGTGGGGGGAGGCAGGGGGACAAAAGAGCTCTTGTTCTTTTTTCATATAAAGAGCAGATACACATATAGTACAGAAGCAGATACACACGCAGTGTCTGTGTTATGAATATTTCACTAGGAAGGCGATTAGGAAGAAAAAGTCTAAAAATGCTCTTTAGCTGGGCAGTAATGAAAAGTTGAGAGACACTGACCTGCACTGAGATTTGGGGGGATCTTGGTGGAAGTAACCCAGCGTCCTGAAGGACGGCCAAGTCTACACTCACTCCTCCGCTGCAGACATTCTTGCTCTGCGAAGAGTGGCCGACTCTCTGCTGGGACCCTGTGCATTAGGACTTGTTCCTGGGAACTTCGTGCTCCCGTCATCTGCTGTAGAAATTTCAAAGCCAGTTCAGGCTTCAGTTTCTCACACCCCCTTCTATCTTGCTTGCCCCCCTACCTCTCCCTGGGAACGGGCGGGCACGGTGTTTCATACTTAGAAGTATTCTAGGGATTCCTGATTCTCTCCAGTTCAGCATACTGGAGAGAGGATGGTCCTTCCTGCCTTTTCTTCCTTTTTAGGGGAGGATAGAGAAATAGCTAGGTGTTTGGGAGGGAATAAGCACAGCCTCTTGTTTGCCTGAAGCTCTTCAATGAGGACCACTAGGTACTTGGCTGGTACCTTTCACAAAAGGGCAGGAAGGAACTGGGGACACCAGGATTTGAGGCCACGAAGTATGCCAGCCTTACCCTAACATGCCTGGCGCAAAGCTCAGGACTGCTAGGGAAGGTACACACCCACCCCCACCCCCTAGCTTCCCTGCAGGGAGGACCACGGCTGATAGTCATCCTGCCAGGTCACGTGGGTTGATGAGGAAGGGCCTTCCAAGACCATGACAGTTGAGTTCCCTCTTGTCCCACCCCTGGGATGGTGAACATACACCTGGATTTGTCTTACTGTTGGTGTCTCTCTGTGGTTCTTTTTTTCCTTCCTGTTCTTTCTTTCTTTCTTTCCTTTCTCTTTGGTCTTTTCATTGGGACTTGGCCGGGCCATGTGCAAACCCCAATCATTCAACAGTGCTGGAGAGTAGATAGTATTTACCTCAATAATGGTAGTCTCTTTTCGATTCTTTTTAACTCTCAATTCAGATGACGGGTCGAAGCCGACACCCACGATGGAGACTCAGCCCGTGTTCGATGGAGATGGTAAGCTCTTGTATCACTTCCGACTCGTATACTCCCAACCATGTTTAGATTTGAGGAACATCTTTCCTTTGGATGTTTGTATAAACTTTATTATTATTTTTTTCTTTTTTAATTTCAGTTTTCCCCAGGTTAGGCTGCGTTGTTTTAACCTTTAAAAAAAAAATGCAGATCCTCCCAGGAACTGGTACACTCTCTACTTCTGGAAAGGCCCTCTGTTCTAGCCAGGCTTCCTGACTAGCTGCATTTGTCCAATAATAACACAGCCTGGATGGACCCTTTGAGTTGCCAAGACCAAAGAGCCATGGCTGAGAAAGACAGGCCAGCACTGTCCCTTCAGTAGATGAACCAACACTTACAAGTCCCTTCTCTGTGCCCACCATTGTGGTAGGCCTCTGGGGGACCAAGAAGGAGTAGTTGAGATGAAGCCTTTGCTCTCAAGACAATGGCAACTACTGGAGAGCTTTAGATGTTAAATTATAGGGTCTTAGTTTTTATTGTAGTGGACATTTTTGGGAGAAAGGAGATCACAGTGGTCTGGGGGAAGACTATGTGAAGAGACAGCACCCGGGCTGGATTGTGAAAGGGGAAGGGAAGAATCAGGGCAGTGGGGGGACTGATATGGACAGAGGGGGAGAGTATGGTGAGGCTGAGGTATAGTAGGAAAGTAGGAGGAAAGAGATAGGTTAGTGGACCTGGTTTGACAAAGTTGGACCTTGAGAGCATTTGAGAGGGAATTCTAGGACAAGAGACATAGTATTGCTGGTAGGTAGATAGAGGCTGAATGTCCCTGGGGGTATGACGGCTAGACAGGAGGAGTGTGGGGTGCAGAAGGCTGGCCTCTATTTTGAGTTTGAGCTGCTCATGGCCTACATTCTTCAGTGCACTTTGCCATATACTCCAGGCTCCCATGAGGGGAAGTAGGAAGCTTGGCAAAATGCAGTTTCTAGAAAGTCTGACACCGGGGTTCGGCTGTCAGTGCAGCAAACTTTGAGCAGCTTTCAGCTGAGTGTATCCAGACCTGGATCATGAGACTGGACTGGGAGACAGGAATAAAAAGAAATGATGCCACTGGTCAGTACTGTGCCTATGGATGTCCCGAGCAGAGGCCCACCTCTAGGTAGAAGGACTGACATGTGAGCTCTCCTTTACAACTGGTTATTTAGTGGAACATACATACATGTGTTCATGCCTAGAAATTCAGATGTTTCTGTGATCCACAAATCTCCTGGATTTTTGGCAAGTTGGGGATCTCGAGGGATCAGATGGGAAATGGAGACCATGTCACCTTGGGAGATCGCCCCAGCAATTTCACTGAAGGACTCATCACTCTTGAGTTCAGGGTCCTCCCGATTCTCATACCACTTGTCCATCATGTGACCCAAGCCCCAAAGGGCCTAGAGATCCCCTGCAAGCTCTCTGGATGGAGGATTCAGCCTGTGTCCATGAGAAACCATTAGGAAGGATATTGACGCACACATTGGACTCACCACTTTCCTTCCCATGTGGAACAGAGTCTCAGCAAGCTGAAATCTGTTGTGGCTCAGTCATTTCCTCCAAAATGGTCTCTGTGGTTTGTTTGGCATTCATTTGTTGATTTATCCCCTTTAAATCTTCTTCCAGGGATGCAGCTGAGAGAGACTTGGCTTGGCCCATGCTCCTCACCTCCTGGGATAATATTTTTATTCCTGGATGGAGCGGCTCAGCGCCTCTGGACTTAGACCACTCTGCCTCTGAGCAGGGGAGGCCCTGGTTGGCTCCCATGAGCTGGTGGGGAGAGGAGCTTCCGTAGTGAGAAGGGAGAGGTGTTGGGACAAAGTGGATGTGAAATGAGGAAGAAAGCTCAAAGCCTTGATGCCTCAGGCTTTAGAAAAAGTTCCTGAAGCCTGGGGGCTACCCTCCAAGTTAACCACTCCCTTTGCCCAGATTTTCTCACTACTTCTTCTTCTTCTTCTTTTTTTTTTCTGCCCCAGAAATTACAGCTCCTACTCTGTGGATTAAGCACTTGGTAATCAAGGACTCCAAACTGAACAACACCAATGTAAGGAATTCAGGTAAATAATCTGCCTGGGATTGTGTTTGTGCCCGAATCACCTGCAGTTGCCCCACAGTTGCCCCACAGTTGCTCCGTGACTACCCGCAGTATGGGCTTGGGCAAGTCATCTAACGTGTCTTGTCTTCAACTTCTACAGCTATAAAGCGAGATTAGATGAGTGAATCCCTTCCAACTTTAATTTTCTTCAATTAGTAGCTCAGGTATCATCTTTCATGAGGAGCTGATCTTTTAGCAAAAAATCTTTTGACTGTATGTTTTTCTGTTTTAATTGACTCTACATGCCATGCAGAAGAATTTGAAAAAAAAAAATGACCTGGCATGGAAATGTTGGACCACAAGGCTTAAGAGACTTGGTTCTTGTTTTCTTTTTTTTTTTTTTTTAAAGATTTTCTTTTTAAGATTGTATTTATTTATCTGAGAGAGAGAGAGCAGGAGAGGAGAGGTCAGCGGGAAGAGCAGACTCGCTGCTGAGCAGGGAACCTGATGTGGTACTCTATCCTGGGACTCCAGGATCATGACCTGAGCCGAAGGCAGTTGCTTAACCAACTGAGCCACCCAGGAGCCCCGGTTCTATGTATTTTTTTAAGGCTCCAAATAGTTGCTTATAGTCCTGTCATTTCTGGTCTCATCTTTTGAGGGTCTTGTGAGTGGTCAGGTTTGGTACTGGCTGAGCTCCTTGTAGAAGGGTGACGAGTTTTGGAGGGTGATCAGATTCGTAGGACTCTTTCATAGAGTTCGTTTATCATCAATGAAGACCAAAGTCAATAAAGTTCATTTCACCATCAGTGAAGACTGGATGTCCACCGACAGGAAAGTGTATTAACAAAGCCAATCTGTATCTCCATCGTGGGGAAATCACCCTTCTATTCGCCTAAGACTTCATTGTGAGAAATGCCCCTCTGCATAGTTTATGCCTGCATAAATGTGATGAATTTCATTTCAGCCATATCATTTTCTCCCTATGGATATCAAGGTCTATAAACAAAAGATCTGTCCCTTTGAACTGATGGGTAGTTTTAGAAGACCTTTAATTAGTGAGTGGGCTGTCATTGAGCCCTTTTAGGTGTATCCATCTGCCAGCTCTAGCCTAAAGGTGGGAGTGGGGGAACTCAAGTGTACCAAGGAAGTTACCCATTTTGATGACCCCATGCAGCATCTCTGGATTTTCTCTGTGATGTGGGCGGGTCAGTACCTCCGCATGTGTCTGGTTCCCTGATTGACAAAAGCTGGAGATAGGGGATGATGGGGTTGGAAGAAGACCATGTGAGTCCCATGGGCCAGGGTCTTGGACAGAACAGTGCCGTGGTTAAAGCACAGGTGTTGGAATCAGCAAAACCTGCATTTGCTTTCAGGCTTCTGCACTTAGCGAGAGATCCAGGCAAGTGAAATAATCCTTCCAGCGCCTCAGTTCTCTATCTGGGGGTCATGATCTTTCCCTTGAAGGACTTTGGGTAAAGGTTAACCAAGATACTGTCTATCTGGTACTTAACCAGTGCCTGGCTAAGTGGTAAACAGTGAGGACAAGAGAAGCTGAAAGTACATTAGTTATTGCGATCATCATTGCGGTGGGAAAAATGGGAATGTTAATGATGCCACTTACAGTGAGAATTCTTCAATTCAAGCTTCTTTGGAGACCCTCCTTCCACCTCCCCTCTTGCTGTTAGACAAATGTGATAAGTCAAAGTGACATGGTTTTGGTGGCAGTGGTCCCCCTATCCCTGGCCCCCACCTCCTCCCAGCAGATCTGCAAAGCCTTTATTTAGAGGCTTTATTGTCACTCTGTGACCAGTGGCAGCTATGACAGTCAGTGCTCTCTGAAATCCTGCATCACCCTTTGCCTGGAACACTCACTTGACATTTAGCAGTTGCTTCCAGAAATTGCTTTCATCTACCAGTGGTTAATTTCTCTACCAAGGCTCTAAACTCTGTGAGGACAAGGGCTTTGTTGCCTGCCTATTATATCTATTATAGAATCTAGCTCACTGTGTTTGAGTGCTCTGGGGGAGGACAGAAAAGACCATCATCACCATCATCATCCTCATCATCAAAATCGGAATCATCCTTTCGGATCCTGCACACCTTACAGGTGTTATCTCCTTGAAGCTTCACCACCACCCAATGAGATAAGTGTTGTTATCGCCTCCATCTGACAGGTGCAGAGATGGAGGCTGAGCGAGAGGAAGTAACTTATCCTGGGTCCCAGCTAGTAGGGGTGGGGCTGGGGAAAATGATTTATCTTTGTGAATGGAGTGCTTGTGTTCTTGGGCTCTTTTCTCCGAGCGAAGTAAAGTGGTGATATGAAGCTATCTGATGTTTGCTTCCGCTCAAGTTCTTCAGCTTTCCATTCCTACCTGTCCTGGATAGTTGCCAACTGGATGACTACTGGGTCTTCATGGAGAAATGGTATCCAGGCAGGCACAACCGCCCTCCTTTTGTTGGTGTGACCCAGCCATCTTCATTTTTTTCCTGGTTGGACTCAGTTATGTCTGGAGGGTTAGTGTGTAGAAGAGGAAAGTTCAGGGATAGCCAAAGCCTCCCTGCGAGAAATTGAGGTCAGCAATAATTATCAGAGATCTAGACCTTAGGCATTTTCTGGTAAACTGAGAACTTTCTCCATCATGATCGAGTGGTAATACTCAGTACCTGTTGATCCTTTTGATGGAATTATGTATAAAAAAACATGGTGTCACAAAGGCATTTAGGCAGGGATTGGCAAATGACCAGCTGCCTGTTCATGCAAATAAAGTTTTATTGGAACACAGCCACACCCACTTATTTACATATCACCTATGGCTGTTTGGGGGCTGGAACAGCAGAGCTGAATAGTTGTGACAGAGACTGTCTGGCCTGCAAAACCTAAAATGCTTTCTATCTGACACCTTACAGAAAGCAATTTGTTGGCCCCTGGTCTGTGGGTCGGAATTAGAAGAATCTGGACGGGAATGTGTGCATGGGGGTGTCTTTCTCCTGGTGCCTGGCCCTTCTCATAGACCAGGCAGAAGTAGGGGCCATGCCTTGGGAGAGGTTTCCAAACATGCCCACGGAAGCCTGCATCGTCAGCTCAGGAACTTGGGGCAGCTCACGTGGCCCTGCCCTGTCCAACGTGAACCTTTGCCGAGCTTTGGCATTCTGTCCTGGTGTATTCTCTCACAAATGGATGCCGGGGAGGCTTCCTGACGTCTGGCTTTTGTGGGCAGAGCTAGGAATCATTTTTATACAGAAGTGGTAAACCTCGGAATGGCATCAGCATGGGCTTTGGTATCAGACAAACCAGGAGACCTGGCTTCCCGTGCTGGCTTCCCGTGAGAGGCTGAGTGACCTTAAGAAAGTTCACTAGTTGTGAAACAAGGTTCTGAGTGCCTTGCAGGGTTTTTCTGAGGATTCAACGATATATGTGAAATGCCTAACACAGAGTTAGGTATATCATGAATGATTTAAAAAATAATGGCTACTCTTGACGGAATATCTTTAAATCTTGTGCCAAGTGCTCTTCATGTTATCTCATGTGGGTTGATGAGAAGTCAGATAACATGTTAGTGATAACTCGTGTCTGGGCAGCTGGCTCTGGTACAGAGTGGAGCCTCTGGGTCAAGCGCCCGAGGCAGTTTCCCATTGGAGTTTGCCAGAAGATTCTGGGTTAGGAGAGCTTCACCCCCCACCCATGGAAAGGGTGAAGCAGGACTCAGAAGCCAGTCTAGGTGAGCGCTCTTCCCACTCTCTCTTAGAGGCAAGAAGGCCATCCTAGTCCCTTCTACCACCCCAAACATCCTTCTTTCCCACTCAGACCCTGTGACGCCAGGTTTGTTTTCTGGCCTGGGGACTGTTGATGTTGGAAAGGTTCCACTGGGCAGCTGAAGCTTTGCAATAACATGACACATATGCCTGCAGACTTATCCTGTCTCCTTCTCTCCTCCCGGGGGTGTCGATCCTTGTTTTTAAGGCTTTGTCTTGTGTTCCCCGTGGTCAGTATTGCCTTTTGAGGACTTGGCAGCCTCAGTGTCGATGGGTTTGCCCCTCTGGGCTCCTGTCTCTGATTCTGGTCTCTGTTGCACCAAGAGCTCTCTTGCCTTTGGGAAGACCTGGCCAGCCGACACCCTAGAACTTGACACCAGCCATCCTCTCACACACGAGTGTTGGCCAGAGACTGTGTTCTGCTTTTAGGACCAAATATGAACTCTTGCGGAGCTTTTGGTATCAGAAGCTGGCTACCAAAGCATTTCTTAACATAACTAGAGTATAAGAATCTTTTTTAATCATCTGCATTTTATAGAAGAAATCAAAGAGATTAAAGAAATGATGAAAACTAGGCTTTGTCTCATTCTTCATCCCGTATTTCATGTCCCACTGCTTCTAATTTTACTATGTGCAGACACTTTCCTACAGCTATGATTTATAAAAGTCTCTCTCTCTCTCTCTCTTTTTCTGTATGACAGAGTTCTGTGCTTTCTTGTTTGGGAAAATACTCTCAGGAAATATGGTCGTGTGAGCCTTACCTCTTCTCTTGGAGCAGCACAGTGACGCCCTCATGGCACATAGGCCCTTTCCCTCTGCTCCGTCGTGGCTGGCTACCTCTTGGAGCCACTGGTGGGGTCCTTCGACTTCTCTTCTGCCTTCCCCATCTTTTTCCTTTCCTTTCCTTTCCTCATTAACTTCCTTCATGATCTGATCTGGGATTTTGAGAAGGCCCTAGAACTCGACCCTGGGGGTGAAATCCAAAAGCACTTGCTTTTCCTCCCTTGCCTCTTTGCCTGGCAGAGCTTCCTTCCAGACGTCCCTGAATGTGGGAGCGTGTGGGAACTCTGCTTCCCTGAGACAGAGCCGTCAGCAGGGTTACAAGGTGAAAATCATTTCTTGTACGTTTTGCCACGAACACAGCCCCGTCTCCTCACACGTGGGAGCGTTTGCCTACCTCACCGTCCGCATGGCCGGTCAGATGTTCGCAGCACCCCTGCTCCTTCCTATCTGCTGGCGTCAGAGCCCTGCTCCTCTCGGCCCGCTGTGGGCCCCTGGGCTGCATTTGGACCGCTCCTTCCTCACCAGGGAAGCTCCTGCCGGGACAGCTGCGGTGACTGGGATGCAGGGTCACTGAGGCAAGGACACCTCCTGGCCGGATCCCCCATCCCCCAAACCAGCACTCTTGGCCTGCCCAGAAACCGCGGGGTGATGTAATGACCTGAGGCCTGGAAAAATAAACAGCTCTCAGGGAAACCAGCAGTAGCCGTTGTAAGCAAATACCCCGCAGCCACCTGGAACCTCACACATGACGTGATTGGAAGGAAGAATGAGTAATCCGCTAACGTTAGCAGCCGAGGACGGGTCTGGGCTTGCGAGCATTTAAAATATCTGTATAAAAACAAACCCTTGAAGTTTATTTCTATAACTGGCCTTCTGGATGCCTGCCCATTTATCTGCTGCAGGTGTCTTGGTCCGTCATAGCCAGAGAATAGAGCTGGGGACAGGGAAAGGTGGTCATGCCTTTGGCCCTCTCCGTAGCAGCAAAGGCCTTTCTCAAGCTTTCCCTCTGCAGACAGGACCCGTATGCGCATTTGGAGGCCCCGGAGAGCCCAGCCCCGCATCCATTTTTCCTCGTTTTTAAAAATTAGTTTTCCCAGTTGTCTTGCTCCTTTGCCGCACCGCATCTGCTTTGGACACAGGGGTGTGGTGACGGGCCAAGGTGAGGTGAGAGTGTGATCGGCCTTTGGACCTAGCTTGAACAGCAAAAGTTTTGTTTTGTTTTGTTTTGTTTTTAGGTGAGTTTGTGTGGTTTTTGGTGCTGATAGCAAAACCATGTGCCCTAGCATTTTCTTTTGGCCTCTGCTACTAAAAACCTGAAACTACAGGTCCCTCTAAGGTATTGTAATTGGCTCCTTCCCATTTGCTAGAAGTCAACTATGGTCTCCGCTCTGAGGATCCTCATTCTGTGTTTATTTGTAAAATGGCTGCGAGAAGGCGGAGTATATGTCTTATAAACACACTCCCACGTAAGTGTTTTTGGGAGATGAAGAGTGAAGTTAGACACTTTTTATGACAAATTAAAAACTCTCTCTTTCTCCCACCAATCCCTGCCCCAGCATGTGCCCCCTTCTTCCTTCTTGCCTATATGCGTATTTGCTAGTTTTTGTCCTTAAAGGACAGAGCTTGTCAGATCAAGGTCAATGAAGTTACTGAGCAAAACTAGAAAGAAGACTGCTTGCCACTTCTCACTACTTGTCATTGCAAAACCACTGGGAAACATTTCACATTCTTGTTGGTGGAAGGGTCACATGAGCTCACTTAATAGTGTGAGGCAGGAGAGATGGAGCCTTTTCTAAAATTTGAGGGGATGTGAGTCAGTGATGCTCTGGGGGAAAAGTTAAAAAAAAAAGTGCCTATATTCTATATTGGGACTATCCATTCTCGAAGAAATATCTGCTGTAGAATTTATATCTTGTTTTCCTCCACTCCTCAGTTTCTTCTGTGTGGGAAGGCAGAGGTCGGTGCTTCCAACAATGGTGAACCATGCCTGGTCATTTTAGGTTCCACAGAGAGAAATCATTTGGACAGGCCGGTTGGTTTGTAATTTTCCCTTCCACGTCCTCACCCACGACGTTTTGTCCCAGCAGCATGCCCTATTTCCAGAGCCGACTGCAAACACCCCTGTGAGTAGGTGCCCTGAGCCAGCTTCGGGAATGTGGGATGGGCATGGTGACTTTTGTTCTGGGGATGGGGCCTCTGAGCCACAGGATGGCTCTGAAGGTGTTGAGAGGAACAAGGGAGAACCCGGAACCAATGCAATAGCCTTGCTTAACCCCTTCCTAGTGCTTGGGTTCCGAGGGGACGTGGGAGGCGGAGTTTGGGCCGTGGAGGTGGAGTTTGGGGGTGTGGGAGGCGGAGTTTGGGTCGTAGAGGTGGAGTTTGGGCCGTGGAGGTGGAGTTTGGGGCGTGGGAGGCGGAGTTTGGGTTCAGCCCCGGAGCGGTGGTGGGGAAGCGCTCCCAAAGCTGCCTAATTGTAAGGCTGTGGGCCTTGAGAGCACCTCGTATCCTACCACCACTTCATTTTCAGTGACAGAATAGAGCCCAGGCTAGTCAATGGCCTTGTCCAGGGTCACAGGCCCATCCACCTGGTGCGAAAGGTAAGAAATGCAAGGCATGTCTAAGCAAGGAGCTGGCTGTTGGACGGGGGCATGCCAAAGGGAGGGGGGCAGTGGTACCGTCCACTCCAGTGCAGAGAAATGTTCTATCACTGATCTTGTTTGGTGTTGCCGGCACGGCGGTCATAAAGATCTTAGTTCCATTATTATCTGTTTAGCTGGCCTGCCGCCAGCGTGTCCCTGTATCACCTGAGCCTGCATGAACTGTGGCCACTGCCCACCTGTGGTCCATCCCTGCAGTCCAACCGAGGAGACTAGTTATTCACGGGGATGGGTCCGGAAGCCCAGGTTCCTTCCACATTTGCTGAGAACACTGCTACCTTAGACCGGCTAAGACTCTGGGGCCAGGGGAAATGCTTGGCCTCTACTTCTTCATTTAATCCCCCAGGGACCCTAAAGTATGTGTGCTGTCATTACCCTGCTTTCATTGATAAGGAACCTGGGACTTAGAGAGCTGAAGCAGACTGCCCAAGGTCACAGAGTAACACATGGTGGAGGCGGATCCATCCAACCCCATGTTCTTGGCCACCACCCTGTGCGGCCTCCAGCTGTTGTTGACTTCCATGAAACAGCCACAGAGCCTTTCCTGTGCCAGGCCCGGGGGTGGAGTGTGCAAACTGGGAGTGCTAGGCTCTTACTCGTGCTTTCAGCCTTGCCAAGGAAGCCCAGGTATCCCCCACACCACGCCCAATCCTGTTCCTCTGACTGCCCTGAGTTCCCTCTGGTGTTTGGGACAAGCCAGCTCCCTGAGACTTGCTGCCATCCTCACCTGTTCTGGGCCAGGGGGAAGAGCATCTTTTGGTCAGTTCGTCCATCAGAAGGGGTCACCTCCTCCAGAGACCAACCTCCTCCAATGGCCCAAAGTCCATCTGTAGGTTAAGATTGGGTGATGGTACATTTTCACTTCAGTTGGCTGCCCAAATGAATGAAATGCCCTTCAGATTAAAGAGATGGGAGCACCCATCCCAGGGGCAGGGCGACCGTTTTCAATGTGTGCATATTCTGTCTCTGTCCTCCCCCCCAACCCCCCCACCGCTACCTGCTGCACCCCTGAACACATTTTCAGGGCTTGACTCTGTTCTCTTTGTCGGTGAGGCTGCTTCTCCTCTGACCTGGCAGGGCCTCTCCTCTGGGCCTTTCCTTTTCTAGGCCTGTTGTCTGTCCTCAGATCTGAAGGGAGGCCTGAGCAATGGTTCTCTGCGTTCCCCTCTTCTCTCGGGGGCTCTTGAAGCCCCTAGACGAGTACGCCTCGGGAGTCGGCACTGGCCTAGGGGCAGCTCAGTGCTGGATATGACAGAGGGCCCACGGTGGCAGGGCAGAGCCAGCCCAGCACATGGTGCTTGGAACCGTCCTCCGGGGACCACTTGGCCCATCCTGCGAAAAAGTGCAAAGTCCACAAGTGGGAAAAATAACCTCTTCACACAGTTGGCTTGAAACCATAGGTGCTAAAACCCTGTGTGGCCAAGTAAACAAAAAGGGCCTGCTTGGCAGTGTTCCATTAGTCATTCCTGAAGACGGTGGGTTCCAGCTGCTTGTCCTTCCCTGGAGACCACACCTCGCGCCCTTCAAGACCCGGAAAGTCACTGCCTTCCGACCTGGTCCTACCTGTCCCTCCTCCTGCCTCTGCCGTGTCTCTGCAGCTGGATTCTGCACCCCGAGCCTGCAGCCCGCAGTGTAGGTGACTGCCACCCTCACTCGCTGACTCAGGGAACCCAGAGGCAGGGGCTGCCTGAGTTCTTCCGCCTCTGGAATTTCAAGTTGTGATTTCGGAAAGGTTGTTTTTAACACACGGTTTGTTGTTTTGGGTTATCGGGCAGCATTGCATTCATTTTTGATAAGAGGCAAGGTGGGCGTGTGGTATTGGAAGAGGTTTCAGGCGAATTGTGGGCAATACAACACTAGTGTTTTCCTTAATGTTCTTGGCCTGCTGGACGATTCCGTTCACAGCGAAACATAAATAAGCTCCTCTCGCTTTCCAGGCGGGTCACCTTTTACGTTTTTTTCCCCCCTAAGAAAATCCAGTGGTTGATAGTCTGAGGGTGGAGTGTAGCATTTTCCAGGATGAGTCAAGGGGATAGGTATTCTTATCCTGGTCTCTGCAGTCTCAGCTCCCCCCATTGGGCATTTACTCCACGGTGTGGGGCCCCATGTATGAAATGCCAGGCTAGAGCAGAATTCTGCCGCTGGAGATGGCACATAGCAGGGATTCAAGCAATAGAGGGGTTCTTGGGCTCAACACTCTTTCTGTATCCTTTAAATAGAGACTCCACGGTTGTGCTATGAATAAGGAGCTGGGGGCCAGGGGTGGGGGTGGGGAGGATAAGGAAGAGAGCCATCGAGTCCTTGCTCTCGGGAACCTCCAGTCCAGACAAGTCATGGTCCCCAGTCTCCTCAAGGGGAGCAGATCCTCAGTCCTAGACTCAGGAGAGGGAGACTTCACTAAGATTGCAGCCCTCAGGGAAAGCTTCAGGGATGGAGGAAGGCCTGACGTGAGGATGGGTTAAGACCTCAGGGCTAGTTCTTTCGTCTTACTATGTCTCCCAGAACTTCCGTGACCTCTCCAGAGGCGGACTCGGTGCCAACCCATGCCCAGTACCAGACCATGTGATAACGTGCGTCCACCAAGGCCCCTGACCTCCACTGCATCCTATGAGCCCTAATCTCATGGGTCACTCAGGATCCGTGTTAGGTCCGATGCTCTGGGGACACCCTCCTCTCTTGGCCCAGTGTCCTCCATTCCGTCATCTTCCCACTTCCTTTCCTCTTATGGAAGCAGTTCTGGGTCAGGATGGCCTGGGCAGCTGCCCTTCGTTACCAACCGTGCCTCCACTAGGAGGAGAGCCTCTGGTTCTTTCTCCAGGAATATTGCCGCAGTCATCAAGACACCTTCCCAGTGCACATTTCTATGGCCCGTGACTCTTCTTGGTTCTTCTGAGTATGGTTTTCTCTAAGACTGGGTTTTTTTTCTTGCTCTCATTTTTCATATGGACCTTGTGACGGTTCATTTGGTGTGTGAACTTGGCTAGGGTACAGTGCCCAGTTTCTAGACCGATAGACTGTTTCTGCACTAGTCTAGACGTTGCTGCAAAGGTTGTTTTTTGTTTTTTGTTTTTTTTTTTAGAAAAGATTAACATTTGTAATCAGTTGACTTTAAGTAAAGCAGATGACCCTCCACAGCGTGGGAAGGCGTCGTCCGATCCATTGAAAGTTTTCAAAGCAAAATCTGAGATTTCCTGAAGAAGGAATTCTGCCTCCAGCCTGCAGCATAGAAATCCTGCCTGAGTTTCCAGCCTGCTGGCCTGACCTATTGATTTTGGACTCAGGATTGCAGGATCACTCCTACTTGAATTTCTAGCCTGCTGGCCTACCCGGCAAACTTCCCACTTGCCAGTCCCATGATCATGTGAGCCAATTCCTTAAAATAAATACCTCTCTCTCTATGTATATATATATATATAGATTGATAGATAATATATTCATATACATATTATCTCTCTATATAACTCCATATATATGTGAACTTGGCTAGGCTATAGTGCCTATATACACACACACACACACACATATGCATATATGAATATATATGAATTTATATAGAAAGATAATATATATATGAATATATATATATATAGAGAGAGAGAGGGGTCTAGATACAGACAGATCTAGATATCTGGGTATAGATGTAGATGTAGGTCTTTTTTTTTTTTTCTTTTTAAAGATTTTATTTATTTATTTGACAGAGAGAAATCACAAGTAGACGGAGAGGCAGGCAGAGAGAGAGGAAGGGAAGCAGGCTCCCTGCTGAGCAGAGAGCCCCATGCGGAACTCGATCCCAGGACCCTGAGATCATGACCTGAGCCGAAGGCAGCGGCTTAACCCACTGAGCCACCCAGGCGCCCGTAGATGTAGGTCTTTAATTGGTTCTCTTACTCTGAAGAACCCGGCCCTGACTATCTGCCTTCTTCCCCGCTGCCTCCATCGTTATGAGGCTCCCCTGTTCTTTCTCCAAAGAGTTCACGACGTGACTGGCTCTCGGATACCTGCAGGCCTGGGTTACGCAGTGTCTCAGCTTTTCTCTCTGCTCCTTTCTTTACCAGTTCCTCTTCTGGAAGGCAGCAGCAGCCAGAAAGAAAGACCAGCCCAAGGACCCGAAACTTGAATCCTCTAATGTTTATGTTTGTTGGCCATTTTTTGTTTAAAAAAGAAAAAAAGGAAAGAAGAAAAAAAAGGAGGGAAAAACGATAAAGGAGAAAAAGTTCCCAGGACAGAAGGATAAACTCTGGGCTAAAATCAGGATTGGGGATTAACTGAGGATTTAGGTTGTCCACGCTCTCCTTTGCTCCTAATTACCACAAGTAATTGAGAGGCGCAAAGGCAGGGGCTAGCCACAGCAGACAGAGCTGTTCTCCATGCTTATCCTGTCTTGGCGGGACCCGCGAGAACCCGTGCCCTGGGCCTGCAGACGGGGTTTAGGTTTTGTCTGGTTCAGCCTCGTCTTTCCCTCCCCTGTCCCCCTCCCTGCCCCTCCCGCCCCGCTTCAGGCCTGCTTTGCCCTGGTGCTGGAGTAAGTGACAGCTAAGAAGGCCGTGTTTTCTGGGGGCCAGGGCTGGGCCGTGGCCTCATTTCTTCCATGGGACAGTATTCTGTCGTATTTCTTCTCTCAGGCAGACAGCGGTATGTGGATGGAACTCAAAGCCCCCACTGCAGGGCGAGGAGTGACATGGCTCTCGTCTCTCTTCCGTACCATCCTGGCACTGGATCATGGGGCGGGGGGGTGCGTGAGTATGTGAGAATGTGTCTTCCTGTCTCCGCTCGCCCCCTGGCCGGCCCTGACTGCTCCCCTCTCTGTCAAGCGTTTGCAGATGGGCCTGGCCCTTCTCACCATCAGGCCAAACCTTCTGACGTTGTCATACTTCCCTGAAGTTTCTGAAGCAGGGACAGAATGTTATAAAGCAGGGGTGTCCCCATCTGGGCAGCTCCCTCTCTGAACCAGAGGTCAGGAAGAGACCCTTGAAGGAGACCACTTGTCTTGAGTGATTGCAAGGTGATTTCTTGGTACCTGGGAAAATGGATAGTTGTAGATTTTAATATTCCTTTGGGAGGTGTAGATTTTAATATTCCTTTGGGAGGTGACCCAGAAGGACAGAGGGTGACAGCAGCCCTATGGAGGGGGCTGGCTTCTATCTCCTCAGATACAGAATGAGTTTTGCCCCTTGATACATTCTGATTTATATTTGCATGACCTCTGGAGAAGCACTGGAGGAATAATCCATTGATTGAGCTATTATTGATTGATTGACTGAAGGGTGTGAGAACCTACAAAAGTCCTTGTATAAGGAGTAAATTGATCAGTGTGGAGTTGAGCAAGTCAAGGTGTTTCACATGCTACTGCTGTGTAACAATCCACCCCAACTTAAATGGCAGACAACAAAAATAACTTATTCTTTAATTTATCATGTTTCTGTGGATTGGCTGCGTGTTTCCCTGACTGGCTCTGTCTGAACTCATTCCTGGATTCATCCAGCTGGAGGGTCCATGGGATTGGGTGGCCAAGATGGCCAAGGGCACGCCTCTGGCGGTTGGGCTGGCTGCAGACTGAGTGACTCCTGTTTTCTTCTGTGCCTTTCATCTTCCAGTGGGATGGCCTGGCTTCCTTCTGTGCTGTTCTCAGGGCAGCTTCTAAGAAAGTGGAAAGTGCGGTTGCAAGGCCCCTAAAGGCCTAGGCCTGGAAGGGACACGCTGTACCTCCCACCTGCCCTTTCCCTTGGTCCAGGCCAGTCAGCGTCTGGGTGAAGGGGTCTGAGGTGCGATTCACCGGAGCCCCTTTCTAACTATTTGCCACACCAAGGAAAAGAAGAATTGGGAATCGAATGAAGATCAGACTAGCATCTGGCAGTGAGCGATGGTGTTGAAGAGGGGTAGTAGGGAGCAAAGCCTGGGAGCAGACTCCCAGGGGGGCCCCCCCACTCTGCTACTCCCTAGTTGTGTGACCTTGAGGAAACCCTGCAGCCAGCTTGTGTGCCTGGGTCCTTCTCTGCTCCCTGAGGGTAATAATAGCACCTATCTTGAGGCTTGTGGTGAGCTTGAAGTGACTTAATACAAGCCAAGTGCCTAGTTCCAAGCTTGGCCCCCTAGAAACCCTGAAACAGGTGTGAGCTCTTCGTCTTCGTTTTGTGTCCTCTGATGGCAGGTGAGTGACAAATGTGGCTTTAGGTTTTCAGTTCCACAGCAAAGAGGCAAAAATACTTGGGTACAAGAAGTGTGGTATGTTCAGGCTGAGAAAAACCATTGGTTCAAAAGAAGCTGTGCCGTGTTAATGGGCAAATGCGTGCGTTTACACACTTGGCTTGGAATATGGCAGATATGGGGAGTCTGCAGAGTGACTGACCCAAGAGAACATCACGCTAAAGATAAATTCATTTTTCTCCCAGAGCAAATTATTAGAGGCAGCAACCTGTGTCTAAAATTTAGCAAGACAGGCTCAACTGTCAGAAGCTCTTGACTGGGGTCCCAGCTCTCTCCTCTGGCTGAGTGCACTTGGGAAAATTCATGAATCCCCCCAAAGCTCAGCTCAGTCTACAAAATAGACATAGTCCTAGTGCCCCCCTCAGATGGACAAAGAGAATAAGCAAGCAAAGCCCTTCGTCTATTACCGGGCACGTACTACTCAATGAATATTTGCTTTGACTGTTATTCATATAAAGATGGTCTTAAGGGAGATCTCTTTTGGAAGATAAATTTTCTGGGTACTCTTCACAAATGGTTAGTGGTTATTATTATAAATTTCTCCTGTCTCTTTCTTAGAGGGGCATCTGGAATTTTCAGGGCCTGTCCTAAAGTAGCAAGCGAATGTGCCAACAGGCCATCACCCGTAGACATAGCCTTCTCTCTAATTCCATGCCAGGCCCATGTTTCCAAATTAGCAAGAGGTGTCCCTTGTGAGGTTTTTATTCTCCATTGAACTCCATGCAGCTTCTGTGGAGGCTGGCAGCACACTGTTCAGGGCAGCCTTCAAGGACTTCCAGAAGTCTGTCGACAGCCCCCAAACCATGGGATGCCGCCTCCTCTTAAATGACTTCTCTCCTCATTTCTGCAGTTTCGGGATCCCCAACAGTGTGAAGTCAGGTGATCGTTCCCCCTGCCCCTGGGAAAGTTTCCCCCCGCCCCCACTCTCTTTGCCTCTCGCTTTTGGGCTGATTTATGGCTTTAGAATGTTGGCCCAGAGGATCTTAATTTAAAGCCTCTGTCGGGGTTGTTGCATGAACATGGTGCCAGTAAAAAGCTGTTTTCCTTTGGTTTTGCTCCTCCGTCGCCTTTCTCAAGGCATGAAATATGAGGTCGGGAAGTAAGGTAACCAAACTGGGATTGTGGGAGCTCTTGAAAAACTCTTGCATCATCCAAGCCAGGGGCCCAAGGCAGGATTCTAGGCCTTTAAGCCAACTTCATGTCTCCGGTAAACCCATCAATTTCTGTCTCTTACTCATCAATTTCTGTCTCTTATTTGAGCTGCCTCTAGAGTCTCTTCCGCTGGTAGTTCTAATTAGGTTCAGAATCCCTCCTCTGGAGTCTGTCTGCTCTTACAGACTCCTGTTCCTCTAGCCATAGGAGTTCTGTTTAGTTGTGCTGTATTTACTTTATAAGAACAGTAGTATTTTTTTTTTTTCATTTTCCAAATTCAAAGTTGTATTTTGATTGTGAATGTGTTTTGCTCACCTGCCTCCTCCCCCTGAGATGTCTTTAGGGCACTAAGCAGACATTCCCTCCCCCACCCCCGCAACAACGGAGAATCAAGGGACTGTCGCTTTTCCACGTTTTTTCTGGGAGAAGAATCTTTTGCCCATTGTGTGACTTTTCCTGGAGACCGCGTGGGACTGCTTCGCGGCTCCGCGTGCACCTACTTTGTTGAAACACCTGCGCTGCTCGTCCGTGGGTCACTGATGGAGCTGCGGTTCAAAGGTTGGGCTCCTGTTGAGTTCAGTGGCTGTGACTTGGACCGTTTGGGCTCTTCAATGAGTTCCGTGAACCTCCAGGCTGCTGATACCGGCTTCCTGACTCGAAGAACATATTTTTATTAACACACTGTTAACAGTCCATGGGATGCCCAAGACTATTCCTGTCATCTTCAAGAGGAAAGCTGTGGCCATCACGTTCGTGAAAGAAATAAAGATATAATAAAGAAATAGACAAAAGAGAGTAATAGTTCAGGTTTATGATGTGACCCCTTTTACTATTAAAAAAAAAAAGTGGATGTGGGCATATGTATTTTTTCATGTCATAGGTGCAAGACAGAAGGTCTAGGGCAGGCAGTGTTTAATTTCCATAGGATTCTGGGGTTTTCACATTTTTTTTTATACCAAGAAAAGAAACTCAATGCTATTTATTTTTTAATAACAGCAAGACAAATGAAAACATAAGAACCACCCAACAGGAAAGGGACATCAGGCAGGTCATAGACTGGTGGGTGGGGTTTTCAGGCCAGGGACCCGGCTCGGGGCGCCGCACACAGCCTGGGCCTGGCTCGGGGAATCCAGGTTTGGCTGTACAGACGTGTTCATGGGCTGCCCGCAGCCGCTGAGCACAGACACTTCCTGTGGGCGTCTTTCTCTCCCACTGGATAGAGCAGCACCGCGTCTTGGCCTCGGGCCTGTCGAGCCTACTTTGCCCAGCCCTATTGGAGCCTGGGAAGGAGTGGGCTTGGGCTGTGTTTCTGCTCCTGTTGGGCGCTGAGCGTCGCTCCCCCAAGGCTGGCGGCCGTGGCTCAGTCCTGCTGGGTCTGGGCTTGGGAGAGTGTCCGCACACACAGGCATTCCTGTGTCCGCTCCTCAGCTCTCAGGGGTTAGGCTTCTGCACCTCTGCCTCTCCCAGAGCCGGGAGAGGAGCCTCAGCGGGAACCACTCTGAAAACAGTCAGGAATTCCACCCCCAGGGCAAACTGCTGTTCAGATAAGGAGCGGCCTTGCAGCCCCCAGCTGGCTGTGGCCCTGCTGGAAGGAACTTCTCCAACTACGTGTGAATGCTAACGAACCCTGGCAGTGGAGAGGCTTTGGGGAGGTTCTGGGCCTCCAAACCCCCACTCCATCCCCACCCCCACTGTGGGGGCCGGTGCAAGGCCCGTGCAGGAGCCACAGCTCTCTGCCGGGTGATTCCCCAGCCATCTGTTGCTTGGGGCCAGGCTGGATCCTTGCTGGGAAAGCGGTGGTGATATGCTGCAAGAGTGCGAGTCACCACAGACTGCCTCTTCTCTTGCAGAGAGAGTCCATTCATGTGACCAGGAGAGGCAGAGTGCCCTGGAAGAGGCCAGGCAGAATCCCCGGGAGGGCATTGTCATCCCCGAGTGCGCCCCCGGGGGGCTCTACAAGCCTGTGCAATGCCACCAGTCCACTGGCTACTGCTGGTGTGTGTTGGTGGACACGGGGCGCCCACTGCCCGGGACCTCCACGCGGTAAGCCCTCCCCACCCCACATACCCGGAGCCTGTCCAGTCCCTGAGATGGACCCCGGGGGGAGGAGCAGAAGCTTGCTGTTAGGCTAGCTTCGCATTTCCCTGCTTGCCTGGCCCGGTGGGAATCAAGGCACTAGGAGAATGTTTCTGCACTGTATCCTGGGTTCTGGTCACAGTTCTATTCCTTCTAGCTGAGTGACCTTGGAGAAGCAGGTTGGAACCTCAGTGCACTGGTGAGGAGGTTAAGGCCCTGCCTGAGTCCCTAGGTTCTGTAGATCCCAAAAGTCCTGCATGCAGACACAAGGTGACATCGCTCTGCTTGAGTGACAACTGGGGACATGCCCCAACATGTCTCTGTGGGAACATTGCTACCGGGATTGGGCAGCTGCTGGACAGCGCAGGAGATAATCCTCAGCCTGCCCTGGGAATTCTAAGCTCAGTGGCAACAGGATGGTTGTGCTCCAGCAGGCTCATGAGGTTCCTGGCCCCTCCTCACCCCTCCCCCCACTCCCGTGTCTCTCTTCCCAGCTACGTGATGCCCAGTTGTGAGAGCGATGCCAGGGCCAAGAGTGCGGAGGTGGACGATCCCTTCAAGGACAGGGAGCTGCCAGGTGGGAGACAAGGCTGCCCCTTGCTGATGCCCTCCTCTCTTCCTATTCCTGCACCTCCCATCATGCCCAAGCAACTCCTTCCTCTGCTCTGGCTCTGTCTCCCCTTTTGTAGGATGGCGTGGGGGGTGGGGGGTGGGGCAAAGCCTCCCAGGAGCCTTGGGACCTGCATCCAGGCTGGGATTCGTCCCTAAGGATGCCGGTGCCCTTGAGCAATTTGTTCCTCCTCCTTGCTCTTAGCTTTTATCTTCATAATGTAGCCATTGGGTTAAAATCGTATTCTTGCGATCCTGCAATTCTTTGTCCATCCGGGGGTGATTGGGACAGTGTTCCAGGGGCTGAGAGGAGAGCTTTCAGGGAGGGGCTGTCCTGAGGGGCATGGGCAGTGTCCGTGGCCAGCCCAGTACTGTGCTTTCACAACCATCCTGGTGGTACAGCACTGTCACTGGGATGTGACACAAGATGCGCAGGCAGGGGGCCCAGAGCCTCCAGCTGGCTGCTGTGAGGGGTTTTTCATATTTACAGTGTGCTCTGCCAGCGGGTGACAGAAAGGTCACTAAATATTGGTGGCTTGGAACAAGGTAGTCTTTAGCAAGCACAGACTCGGACCTGCGCTGAGGGGAGCTGGGCCCCCTCCCCACTGCCCGTCAGGACTCCACCCTGAGAACTGAAAGCAAAATCTCCTGAAAGTCCTGTTGTGAAAACCAGCCTGTCCCAAGAGATTGGAGTCGTAGAGGCCAGAGTACCCGCTTCGGGTCCCCCCACTCAACAGCGTGAACTGAAATTCCGCCATGTGCCGGGCATGAGGGTGAGATCAAGGGCTCTGAACAGCACGAGGCTCCCACAGCTGAGGACACAGATACAAATAAATGAATACAAGCTGGTATAAAGAGCCGTGGCAGGTGCTCTGAAGGGGAAGAGCCGTGAGCCGTGAGACGTGAAGGGAGACTGTGGTTCCGGGTCCGGGGCTTCTCTGAGAAGGTGGCGCTTCACCAGAGACCGGGTGGGTTGCCGGAGGGAAGACAGAGCTGTCACCGCAGAGAGGAGGGTTGTGGGGATGATCGTAGGGCCCAGTGGGGGCCAGCAGTCATGAATATACAGGGACGCCCACCTATCTGGTTGTTCACACCAGCAAAGCTAATGCATGGGGGAGAGACTGGGGTTTTGCCGAAACCAAGCAATGGAACAAACAAGAAACAAAGGAAGGGAGGTTTTATCATCATCTGAGCTGGATGAGACAGAAGTGAAGAAAGGAGATGGTTCTTGGACAGATAAACTGGTAGGGCTATTTGAGTCACCTCCGACCACTGGGGGACATCTTCGTCCCTTGTGCCCCCTCAGCACCTGCTCGTTCTCAGGAGAGCAGTGTTTGTGACGCTCTAGCGTGCACCTGGTCAGACTCTCCCCAAGCTAGCTGGCGTTCCCAGCAGACTCTGAACTTGGGCGGATAGGGACCCTGTGTACCTAATCCCTAACATTTGACATAGCGCCTCAGTTGATACTCAGCAAAAATTTGTGGAACGGAAGAAAAGTGAAAGCATGATTTTCCATTTGTTCTGCGGGTCCCTTGTGGGCGGTGGGTAGAGGAACTGTGGGGGTTTATGAGACTCATCTGAGCCATAAATAGTTCCCAGAGTGGATTTGGCTGGGCAAGGAGGACCTGGGGAGGTTTGGGAAATGGTGGCAGTTGAAGAAACTGTTTGCTTGATTACTTACCTGGCAGCTGCCTTTAAATCTCACTTTATCTTTCAGGCTGTCCAGAAGGGAAGAAGATGGAATTCATCACCAGCCTCCTGGATGCTCTCACCACTGACATGGTGCAGGCCATTAACTCAGCAGCGCCTACTGGAGGTGGGAGGTGAGAATGTGAGCAGGACTCAGGCCTAGCGGGGGAGGTGTGTCCCTGACTTTTCAGAAGCGGGGAGGGGCTAGGCAGGGCAGGGGCCTGTCCCACCTTCTGCCAAAGATCTTCTGATCCTCTCTCCTCCCGGTTCTTGGGGACTTGCCTGCTTCTGCCTTTTAGTTACCTGATGACAGGCAAGCTCAGGGCATCTGGAGACTTCCAGCACCTTAGTCTCAGGAGTGGATGCATTGGGGTGAGAATCCTCAGTCGCAGGAAGGAGGAGGGGGTATGTAACGGGAGCAGAAAGGAAGGACAGAGCACTTAGTGAGTTTCTTCTCTTCCAAGAAGGCAGGCATCATTTTGACTTCCTGAAAATCCCAAGGGCTCCAGCTGGGAGGTTGGACATTGCCATACCCAAATCCATCCTAGTTCAAGGGACGATATGTAGGGGAAGGCAGTTCTAAATGAGGCTGAAATGCACACATGCACCATGACCAGCATCCCAGCACTCACTCATTAGCCCATTAGGCCAGTGGTTGGAGTACACATCCATCCATCCATCCATCCATCTATCCATCCATCCATCCACCCACCCATCCATCCATCCTTCCATCCACCCACCCATCCACCCACCCATCTATCCATTCAGCACCTGGTGAATGTACACAGCATGCCAGGCACTGGTCTAAGGCCTGGGAATGCAGGATGTGAGGCATGTTCCTGTCTTTAAAGTTTGCAGCTTGGTGGGCACCCTAGGCTGTAGATAGATATTTGCAAATTGCATCCTAAGTATGAGAAATGAGGTGGAAGAACAGGGAAGGATTTGCCAACTCAGTCTGGAAGAATCAGAAAGGCTTCCTGGAGGAGGTGATAGCTGGACAAGTAGGACTGAGCCAGCAAAAGAAGGAGAGTCATCCCAGGAAAAAGGAAAGAATACTGGGGCTCCAAGAAAGAGAGTATCCGTAGTCCAGGAGGCCTGGGCCAGGGAGGACAGGGTGAGGAGGAGAGGAGAGTGCGACAGGTGAGACAGAAGGGACAGTCGGGAGCTAGGAAGCCAGAGAGGAGGCACAACAGGGGGTGAATGTGGAGGGGGTTCAGCAGTGGAAGAAGTAGCCAGGCTCGGCAGGGTTGGGCAGCCTGCCTCTGGGCTCCGAGGCTCACCGAGGGGGAGCAGGGCGAGTCCCTCCACCTCTGCCCAGAGGCAGAGCTGTCGTCAGCAAGGCAAGGAGTGCCCGCATGGTGACAGGCTCAGGCCCGTAAAAGGCCCTGGCATGGCTGCCTGGCCAGCGAGCCACAGAACCACAGGGCATGTGTCCGGCGCAGGGAAACAGGGCTGTCAGTGATGCTGCCACCTGAGGCAGGTGTGGGCGGCTGTCCAGGAAGCCCAAGGTTAGATCATGTCCAAACGAATGCAGAGCTTGCCACCTCCCGGGTGCCGCTTGGAAGCTACCAGTCCAGCGCACGCCCTCTCAGCAGCCCCACGGGCCTGTGAGCTCTCGGGTTGGTTTCTGGTTTAACACACCCTGTGGATGGGATCAGCCTCCCCAGGAGGCCCAGCCCTATGTCTGAGACGATAGAGAGGGCCTGACAGGCTGGCGGAGGGGGCTGCTTGGGGGCAGCTGCAGGCGCTCGACCACTGAGCAGCTATGGTGGAGAGAACCGTAGCCAGACTTCCGAGAAGGGTCGGTGGGAGAAGATGGTGAAAACTTACTTAGCAGTCCATGCTGTGGTAATTTATGCTTGGAATACCTGTTGTTTCAGGCAAAAATGGGGATGAGATACTTGTGTTTATTAGAAGAGAGTGGAAAAAGTATCCAGGAGGGGGCATGGGCTTCAGAAGTCCAGGTCTGGGCGCTTTGCCCCCACAGCCCCCTGGAGCTGGCGGCCCTGACCAGCCACTTGGGGAGCCTGAGGAGGCAAGATTTCAAGTGTGTCCCACTTGCTTCTTGGGAGCCCGCCCCTTGAGCATGGTCTGGCCTGGGCCCCAGACGGACTAAGGGCATTAGGGAAGTACCAGAACTGAACGGGTCCTGGGCCAGTGGGTAAGGGACCCACAAGGGACTGAGGGCACAGGCAGGGGCCCCTGGCTAGCGGACATCAGGACTTGATGCCTTGCCCTCAAATTGCAGGCCAAAGGGATCTTTGCAGAAAATAAAAACTAAGAAGTGTATGATGTTTTTAATCACAGTTTTTAATATCCATGTGTCTTTAGGGAAGAGATTTTCTTTTTTCTTTTGAAAAAAAAAAAACCCTCTCTTTAAGGTGTAATACAGATATAGACTTGGGAAAAGATTAAAAAAACATTCTTTCCTAAACACGTTTTCCATTTTAAGCTCCTAATATGCCAGATCGTATTTGGTTTTGATGGGAATGAAAGGTTTGAATCACACGGGGAATTGTGTTACTTAGAGGCTGTATTCATAATCATAATACAGGCGAGGGGAACCAAGAAATAGACTAGAAATCTAGGCGGGGGCCAGGGGACGCAGGATGAAGGAGAGAGAAGCACTTGTACAGGAGGCCACTTCCTGGATTTCAAGTCGTCCAAGGTCTCTCACTATATTTCAGGCGAGTTCTAGCTCTGACCTGAGCTGGCCCTGCAGGAGGGTCTCACTGGCCATGTCCTCCCTCCCTTCATTGTGCTCCAGCCGCTGTCTTTCTCAGTACCTCCAATAGACCTTGAATCTGAACCCTCCAGGTTCCTGCCTGCCCCCTGGGCCGCCATGCCAGCTACTGCTACAGCCTGGAATATCAGGCCCCTTCTTTCTGTGACCAGCCCCGACTATCCATTTTAATGTCACCTTCTCAACAACTAGCCAGTCTAAAGGGGCTGTCGGTCACCTTCTGTCTCCACACCTCTGTTTAATTTCTCAGCGGAGCACGTACACTAGCTGATATTTTGCTGGTTTATTTATTGTCTGTTTCACCCCTACTGAATGAAAATCTAAGTTCTATAGAGAAGGAACATGGGCTACGTTCTTCCCTGCTGTGTTCCTAGCACTCGGAATAGTCCTTGACACATAGTAGATGCCCAATAAAATATCTGTTGAACGAATAAGCAGCTGAAGGTACCTTTTTATCCTACACATCAGAGGGTTCTCCACCTGCTGCAAGACTCATCATGAGGCCAACGGTAGCCATCATTCACCATGGCCCTTCTTTGTCACCAGGGCCCTAATGCACCCTGCGCAGGCCCCAGAGACTTGGGGCACTGTGTGGATGGACCCTAGATAGGCACCCTTGTATGAAGAAAGCGCCAAGGCACAGGGCAGCTGAAGGTTGGGCGGCACATCTGGAAGAGGACTATGGAAGAGAAGTTGGGAATCCAGGCTGCCTGGGTTCTGGTCTTGGCCCTGAATATGGGCAACATTGGGACTGTAGGCATAGGAGGCTGAAGTCAAGGAAGACACATCCGATCCCTCCTCCCTCCTCTCAGGGTCTGGTAATTAAGGCTGGACATTTGCTGGGGCCAGCGGGAAGAGGGGACAGAGAAGTCCCATCTTCTCCCTGACCTACCACCTGTTGGGTCTAGAGATTCAGGCTTTGTACAGACTATTATGTCGCCTCTGCCCTTCCCTGGTATAAGCTCTGTGTGGAGTTCTGTGGGCAAACAGGGACAGAGGCAAAGTCCCTGGCCTGGAGGAGCTTCGGTCTGGTTGAAAGAAGAGGTATACAATGCCGGGATTGCGCTATGAACTCAGCGGGGCAACAGAGGACAGGAAAGTGCCTCAGCGACTTGGGCGTGGGAGGGTCGGAGAGGGGAGGCTTCAGAGAGGTGACATTTGAGCCACATCCTCAGTGTGAAGGGGAAATGTCCAACCTAGAGGGACTGGGGCAGAGGGGCCCTAGGAGCCGTGAGATGGGGCCCCGTGCAGGGAGCCGTGAGAAGTGCGGCTTCCATCTGGGAGGCAGGCAAAAGGTGAGGCTGTAGTTTGGGCAGAGGCCAGATCATGCCGGACCTGGGGATTCATGCCAGGGCAGCACGACGCCCGTGATTTAGGTGAGTGTTTGGAGGAATCATCCTGAAGGCTCTGGGGACGCGGGATGGGGAGGGAGTAAGATGGAGTGCGGAAGGTTACAGCCATCGTCGGAGGGACAGGTGAGGAGAGGCCGCACTACTGCTCTGGGGGAAGGGGGGGGGATGGTTCGCTGAAGCTTTAGCAGCGAAATTAATCCGACTTCAAGATGATTTGTTTGTTATAGGACATGGCAGGGAGGGGAGATAGCTGCTTCCTTTTCTGGCCTTCCAGACCGATTTTGGGTGGGGGAGCGGTACTGCTCAAATCTGAGAATAGACAGAGTGGAATGGGGTGTCCACAGAACCACCTGCGGTCAGTGCTGGGAGGGGTGGCCGGCAAGTATCACTGGAGGCTGGCAGTTCTCAGTGAAGGTTTCGGGATGATTGAATCATCCTCATGGTCCTTCCCACTGGGGCTCCAGAGGGAGAGCTGCCCTAGATCGGCCCTCCCATGGTGCCCCATTAACATTTATCAGACCCCAAGGAAGAGTTCTGAGATCTCAGCTGGCAGAATCTTCTCGAGCAGGGAAACCCTCCCCTTTCTCCATCTCACCCTAGAGAAAGTCAACTTTGAGGGGAGGTGGGTGTGAGCCTTCTGGTGAGAGACCGGGCGCACAGTGGTTCCCTCCTTCCTGCCCAGTGCAGCTACTTGTCAATGGCCTTGCAAGGAAGAGGCTGGAATGTGGCTAACTTGGCATTTCCCAGCCCCACCCGCCCACACAGCTGGCAGGGTCCAGACCCCTCTCCAGATGGGGCTCAGTTGGTCTGCTTGGCTTGGCTAGCGCTTCCAAGCCGTCCTGCCTCACCTTCTTTAAAACTGCTTGGGACAGCAGAGCAAGGCCCGAGATGTTGGCCAAAGCAAGTTTTCTCGGGGCGAATGGGCCTGGCTCTCCAGCTGTGCGTTGCTGCCAAGGCAGGCCTGGCAGGGTGAGGCTGCAGAAGCAAAACTGAAAGCATTGCAGGACAAGGGCAGCACCTGTCCCCTCTCCATTCAGGAGACAACTCAATGGGGCCAGACCAGGGAGGCGCCTGGCTCGAGTGGGTTCCCTCATCCATGGAGGTGGGAGTCAACAGGACAGCCACCCAAACCGCTCAGAGACAGAGCTGCCACCAGTCTTACGATTTGTTTTTCCAAAATCTGGGATTTGGTATCCTGTGGGTGTGACTTTCCATACCATATCCAAGGAAGCTTGGATAACTCTACACATGCAATGAACCCTTTCAGTAGAGTAGAGCCTCCCCTGCAGGGAGGCCGGTGGCACGGACCACCAACGTGGAGTGATGTAAGGAACCATCTCGCCCTCTGATGCAGGGTCCCCAGCCCTCACCTGATGAGCAGATTTGAAATCCAGCAACTCTGATCTCTAGGGGCGGCTGGGTGCACATATGGGAGAGAACGGTTGGAGCTTTGGTGCCAGTGTAAGTCAGCCTGGAGCTAGGAGTGCAAACTGCCAGTGTTTTCAGAGGATACTTCTGGAAGGCTGCAAGAGCTGGAGGGATCAGTGGGGTATGGTTTTGAGGTCAAGGATAAGTTAGGGGGAATCTAACTGTGATGGAAGGGACTCCAATAAGACTGAGAGATTTCTGGAAACTCTGGGGGGAGGCTCTTTTGCCCCATTCAGCCAGCACTCCCCTGGGAAAATCTCAGCTTCTCCTTAGCTAACTGAGACCTCTCTTTGAGTCTTTTGCACATGCGCGCCCACTGCCGGTTTGACCAAATCCAGACTCCTGACCCAACTCAGTCTTGACTTGATTTTGTATGACGCATGGTATGGACTTAAAGCTGTTGTAAACCCAGAAACCTGGTTTTCAGAGTTTTAGACTAAATATCTTCAGTAGTTTTCCATTATGTTTTGTTGGAAATACTTGTTGGAAACAGCTTCCAAACCCGTCCAGCTACTGTCCTTTGTCTCGCCCCATCTTCTTCCAGAAGGCTTATGGTTAAACATTCTTCTGGGGCCATGGCTGCAGTGTCCTTCCCTCTAGATCAAGGGTTCTTCAGCTGAGTGCATGAGCTTGGATAAGGTTTAGGGAGTCTAGTCAGCAGAGTGCTACACGCATATGCATTTTTCCAGAGAAGACCATAGCTTTGTTTAGGTTCTCGAAAGGGCCCGTGATCCCTCAAAGCTGAGAAATTCTTGCTTTAAATGCACTTGGAGTTTGGCCAGGGTAAAGCACTGGGTTCCAAAGTAGGACCCTAGAGCTGTCAGTGTCACACCTAGAGCTGAGCTATGTAACCAGCAGTGTGGATGGGACGTGGGTTTCTGGAAGTCAGAGGAGTTCAGAAGCAGGGAGCCCTAGGCAAGCTGGGGAGGAATGAGGAAGAGGGGTGCCCCTCGGGGCCCACAGGACAGGCTGAGGGTGTGACAGGGTCAAGGGACCCAGAGGCACTGCTTGAAGGGGCCTCAAAGGACTTCCTCCTGGGAAGCGAGCGTCCTCAGAGCCTCCAGGGCCAGGTCAGGCCAGGGGTCATGGCTGCAAGATGCTGGGGGGAGTGAGGAGGGCAGGACCAAGCGGACAAGGGTGACAGGGCAGGAGAGAGAGTCAGAAGACAAGGAAAGAAGAGGGAGCAGGAGCCAAAGGATGATCACTCCGTGTGGGGGGAAACTCCCAGAGGTTGTAAAGTGGGGCGAAGAGCTGCTTCTTGCGTGGACCGGCCCAAAGGAAGGTGGGGGAGCTCTCTCGGTGCAGTCCCTGAGAAGCGGACAGGCGGGAGCCCCAGCAACACGTGTTGGAGGCAGCGGGCCTCTCCTGGCAGGGCGGCTGGGCGGGATGACCTCATGCCTTCCCGGCTCAGGGACTGAGGCTTTATTATTCCAGCCTCTAGGTAGACATGACGCTATGCGCTATGCGGAGCCTAAAGGTTAAAGAAAGAGTTGCCTTTGCCGCCATGGGGCTCCCATGGCCCCTGGCTGGAGGGGCCCAGACAGAGAGCGCTCCGTGGGAATGCAGGAGTGCCTCCCTGGGGGCTCGTCCTGGCTCTTCTCTGCAGCCCCGGGTGCCTCCCTCACATTTCGGGGAACACAGGCAGACAGGGTGCCCCAGAGGGAGCTAGCCACCCTCCCTCCTGTGCCTTGAACATCTTGAGAGAGAATTTTCCGCTGCTCACCTGGTCTGCCCTGCAGGCGTAAGAGTGAATATGGTGGGTAAAGTAAAGGAAGTTTTAAAACCCCAAAATACCATGTGCCAACAGAAACAAAAATCCGAGTTCCACAACGAGTAACTCCACGTCTGTTTCAAAGACCTTCTGAGCCATGACAGACCAGGTAGATCCCCAAAGAGCCAGGGGTGGACGGTGCCTCACACTTTCCCAGGTACTCCCTGCATTAAACCCATGGGGGTGACATTCTGCTGGCAGATGCGATAATTGCGCTGTCTGGGAATCAGCCCAGGATGCCCAGGGGTGCTGGCCCGGGACTGCAATCCAGTTAATTAGCAACGGGCATTTAGCAGGAATGCCTGGCTTTTTGTGGTAATGAAACTTCTTTTCCCCTAAATGTTGAGGTCACCTGGGGATGGGAAAGGGAAAGAGTTTGCTGGCTCGTTTGTAAGGGTGGGGTCAGAGATGGTCTCCTCCCTTCTGGAAAACTCAGGAAACCCCAGGGAAGAACCCCAAGGTATTGGCAAGTGCCTTGGATATTGTTCTTGCCAGAGATGGTTTCAGAATGTGCTGGCAGCCCAGAGCCCCTGGTCTGGGATACCTGTGTGACAGTGACCCCCTCCACCTCCATTTCTGATCCACGGCAGGGCTGTAGTTCTGCTCAGGGCTCTGCAGACAACTTGAAGGTGTTGGCCTCCCAACCTGAGCCTTCCTCCCCCCTACAAAGGGAAAGGTGCCCAGGATTTTGAACACAAGGGCCTGAGCCATATTTACTCATTGCCAAGCCCTGGGAGCAGAAGCTACAGTCACCCCCTCTGGAACAGGCTTGTCACTGGCTCTAAAAGTTTGAACTATTAGCTAGCATCCTGAATGGCATCAGTAAATCAAATGGATGGGTAGGGCGTGTGTACTGTTACACATAAAAACACTGGTCTTTCCACTTTATGTGCTATGTAGACAGGACGGTGTTAGATGTGTGGTCATTACTGTGCACCTTGACCCCAGGAAGCCTTCTTGGTTGCTATAGTCTAGTACTCCTAAGCAAAATCTCCAGGGGTTCCAGTATACCTTTGGCTTCCCAGATCCATCCCAGACCTCCAGTCTTAAAACCTCTGCGTGGAGAGACACATCCCTAGCAGGTCTGGGACTTGTCAGGTTCAGAACCTCTGTCTGTGTCCATCACAACTGCCTTCTCTCCAGTTCCTACTGTACTTGGTGCCTGACAGGCTCAGGCCCTGGGAGCTTCACACCGAATCATTACTGCCTGGTGTCAGCATATTGGGTTCTGTCCCAGCAAGATGCTGAGGAGTTTGAGGCCAGGGTCGTTTGTCCCAGAACCTGGCCTGGTGTTGGGTGTGTGCGCATGCTCAATCATAGTCCTGATTACTGAGTGTTCATGTTCCTATGGGAACAGCAGCTTGTCCTGCAGAGAACCCCAGGCCAGGAGGACAGCTTGGATGCCAGCTGCATTTTACTTGGGTGAATTAAATCTAACCAGTGTATCCGGAGCCCCCATCTTGTACAGGAACACTCCTGGCTATTGTAGAGGGTAAGACAGGCTGATGTAATAAGAGGGATGTACTTGGGGACCCTGGAAAAATAAAGTGTCCAGTCTTGAGAGTCAAGCTGAAGAGGACAGCTCCATCCTGCTGCTGGCTGTGTGGGGCTGGGAGGTCTTTGGCTCAGGGGAGCTGTTTCTCCCCGGCCGGAGCCAGCGCGGCACAAGGACCCCGGCATCTGACCTTGTGGGAGACACCTGTGGCAGGACGGGTGGCTCCAGCAGGATGCTGAGTGGGGATCTCGGGGCGGGGCGGGGGTCTGCCTGTGGCTCAGGTTTGCAGAACCGGACCCCAGCCACACCCTGGAGGAGCGAGTGGTGCACTGGTACTTCAGCCAGCTGGACAGCAACAGCAGCAACGACATCAACAAGCGCGAGATGAAGCCCTTCAAGCGCTACGTGAAGAAGAAAGCCAAGCCCAAGAAGTGCGCCCGGCGTTTCACTGACTACTGCGACCTGAACAAGGACAAGGTCATCTCGCTGCCCGAGCTGAAGGGCTGCCTGGGTGTTAGCAAAGAAGGTGAGTGCTCGCTCCCGGGCTCCTGACCTTCCAGAACTTGGCCCACGGGGCAAAGGGACCGGGGGCTACCCCCATAGAGGGGGCTCCGGGGAGATGGCTGGGGCAGTGAAGGAGTCCACAGGCAAAGTCCTTGTCCTCCCATGGTCTACCAAGGAGATAGATAGGAATGTATTTACAGACATTGTGCTGAGTGCTGGGAGAGTGCGTTCGGATAAGCCAGGCTGCGTAACAAGTAGACCCATGCATGTAATGGTTCAACACAGGAGAAACTTGTTCATCTTGCCCATGTGATTGTTCAGCATGTGATTCTGGGTCATGGGGTGTGTGCGTGCGTGCGTGTGTGTGTGTGTGAGTGTGTGTGTTTCCAGGAGGACAGATAGGACAGATAGGAATGGAGACTTCTCTGTGCACTCGCTCTGAGATCTTGGCCAAGAATGATTCGTCATTTTTATTATGGGCTTCTAGGTCACCGTGGGGGTCATTTCCATTCCCAGTCAGCCAGAGGGAGTCAAGCACAGAGCAGTGCACGTGCCCGTGCGGGAGTTTTATGGGCCAGTCCTGAAGTGACACATCCCCTCTCCTATCCCCAGGGTTGGAAAACGGCCTCCAGGCCACACCCCACAGTAGGGAAGGCTGGGAGCCCAGGAAGAGGAGGAGAACATGGATTTGGGTGGAAACCTAATCATCTCTGTCATGATAGAACAAGTGTGGAGTATTGTAGGAACACGTGTAGGAGCACTGAAATTAGCTCAGGGGCAGACGGCCTTGGAAAACCTGGTGCAGGAAGTGATGTCCAAACCAGCCATGGCCCTGGGGCCCCATCTAGTCCGTGGCCTATTTTTGTATGGCCTGTGAGCTAAGCGTGGTTTTTATATTTTTAAAGGGATGTAATTTTCAACCAAGAAGAACAAATGACTGTCTCTACTTGGCCCACAAAGCCTAAAATATCTACTACCTAGTCCTTGACAGATAAGTTTGCTGAACCCTGGTCTAAACCGATACCCGAGCCACGGGAACAAGACGGCCAAGCCAGTGCATCAGTGGAGGGCGGGGGTTCTCAGCTATGGCAACTGAAGGCTGCAGGCGTGGAGGCGAGGACGGGTTGTAGAGGAAGACGTTAGTGGGGCTGAAATGCGTATTTGAATGTGGCAGCCGCCTGGGGCTGAGGAGGCAAGCGGGGAGTGTCAACTTCATAAGGTCCGTGGAGAGCTGTCACAGGGGCTCGGGCAGAGAAACGACTGGATGGGTTTTGCTTTAAAAAATCATTCAGGGGGTTCCTGGGTGGCTCAGTGGGTTAAAGCCTCTGCCTTCGGCTCAGATCATGATCTCAGGGTCCTGGGATCGAGCCCCGCTTCGGGCTCTCTGCTCTGCAGGGAGCCCGCTTCCTCCTCCTCTCTCTTTCTGCCTGCCTCTCTGCCGACTTGTGATCTCTCTCTGTCAAGTAAATAAATAAAATCTTTTAAAAAAATAAAAAGAAAATAAAAAATCATTCAGGCTGCAGTGCAGGAAATGGGTTTGCAGACGAACAAGGCACCCACCGGAGGCTGTGGCGGGAGATGACAGAGGCACAGCAGGGGTGAAGCGAGTGGATTCGAGATAGCTCGAGCTGTGGTTCTGGTGACCAAGTGGATAGAGGGATGAAGGTGGGCTCGGGCAACTGGAGGGGGGGGTCTGTTCACGGAGTTGGGCGCCGTGGAAGGAGGAGCAGAGCACGTGGGGCAGTGGGGAGACAACCAGTATGGTCTGGACCTGTCAAGTTGGAGGCACCTGAAGGATGGGTGGTTCTCTAGTGCAGGTGAGGGGTCTGGGCGGGTCGTACCAATTTATTTGAAGTGGAAGCTTTGATAAAGCTGAGCTTGCCCAGGGAGAAAACACAAGGGCTTTCCCTGGCACTAACCCTCAGTTGTCATTGAAGCCAGGGTAGCCCAGGAAGTGGATGAATGAGCACTAGGGACCCTGTCTCGGGACCTCCCCACTCCACAGCTGGTTCTGGCCCTGCCTCTGGGGCCTGTGACCCTGGAGGAGTGAGCCCGTTGCTCCAGCCCCTCCTGTGTGATCGAGGAAGCTCTGTGTGTTCCCCCAGGACGCAGGACAATGTCATGGCTCCAACCCTGCCTCAGCTACAGACTCGCTCCTTCACCGTATACGAACCACACAACCGTTCTGGCTTTGGGTTTCTTCATCTGTACAGTGGGTATAACCAGGGTATTTACCCCATAGGATTATTGTGCTGATTCAGTGGGAGAGTGAGTGGAAGCATTTATCCAGCCCCAGGGACAGTGAAGGAACTGGATACAAGTTCAACATTCCTGTTCTTAATGATTATTGCCTGGGGAAGCGGCATCCCCACCCTGTAGCCGGGCCTTTCCAGTGTCCCCGCCAGCACCGGGCGTGGCACCGTTCCGTTCCTATCTGCCCAATGACCTCATGGGTGAGGGGGCCACCCGCTCTAGTGAAGCTTGGAGTCTGCGCTCATCTCCCAGAGCACGGGCAGGGGTCCGTACTGGAGGAACCCACCCAGTGTTAGTGTGCAGCCCAGCCCCAGGAGCATGGAGGGACCAAGGGGGTACGGACTCACAGGAGTCTGTAATGACTCTGTCCTCAGTCCGCTCTAGTCTACGCACCACACAGAAGCCAAGGAGAGGCCGAGGGTGGGGACCTCTTGTCTGCAGAGCAGAGCGGGGCTTCCGGGCCTTTCTCGGAAACCTTGCCAGATGCCAGGGTCTGCCAATGCTGGCTGCTGCCTAGGACCTGAGGGGAGCACCCAGGAAAACTGTCCCCTGGGATGTGATACTTAGGGAGCCCTGCTCCTCCTCACCCAGACTCGGCCGAGGCTTTCGTGTCAAGTTGCCCAGGGAGGCCCCCAGAGTGCTTTCTCCTGCCACAGAAAGGACCATTAATGGGAGGCATAGGGGAGGCTGGGGCCAGGTTCGTGGGTGAAGAACAGAAAGAAGCTCTGGAGCCGGACAGACCTGGCTTTTAAATCCCGGCTCTGCCACTCGCTAGCCCTGTAATTTCTGGCAAGTCATCTAAACTCTCTGGCCTCAGTTTCCTTGTCTGCAGAATGGAGGTGATAGCATCTACCTCATAGATTTGGTGTGAAGATTTAACAAGATGGTGCCTGTGAGGCACTTAGCCCAGTAACCCAGTAACCCAGTCTGTGGTGAACACACAGAAGAAACCGGTAGTAGTAGAGGAGCGCACCCATGGGCTGAAGGCAGCTTCCCTGGGGCCCTCTGCTCTGGGGAGTGGCAGAAAAGCCACTTGGGTAGAAGGTTATGTGGGGCCTGAGCCCCGCATTGGCCATCTGGTGACACACGGTGCCCTCTGGTGGGCTGAGAGGGGCTTGCAGGCCCTGTGGGGGGCTCCAGGGGGCTGGGGGAGCACAGGCAGTTTAGGAACGAGTGTCGCTTTGGGTCTCAGAGACCACATTTTCTGGAAATGCCTCGTGAACACTGGTAGTTTTACTCAGCAGACTGTGCACTGGGGGGCCGAGCTGTCGGCACGGCATGAGGGGTCAAACGTTCGGAGGGCCGGGCCTTCTTTCTTGGCTTGTCCTTCCCAGCGAATAAACCGTCTTCGTCAGGGTGACGGTCACTGTCCTGTGAGGCCGGCAGACGGGAGACTAGTTCCTGCATTTGTGAAACCTCCCAGCCCTCCTTTGGCATTGCCCAAGGATGCCCCGGGTTCCGGCCTTTCCTCCCCCACACCCCCGTGCCCCTAAGAGCGTGGTGCTGGGAGGGCAGAGCCAGGCCTGAGTTCACTTCACACATAAAAGCTAAGCCTCAGTGGCCCCATCATAACAGGGGGATGATTGGATCATTTTGTAACTATCATATAAAGTGGCCCCGCAGGGTAAATGACGAGATTTAGGTAAAGGATTAGTGCCTTAAGCCTCCCCAAGTGAGGGCTGGGTCCTCCCTGGCCGGCGGTGTTTCTTTTCCCCCAGTCTCTGCTTGGCCCAGTGGCTCAGCTAACGCACCTCCCCCCACCTCTCTCTTTCTGTGAATCTTCCTGCTCTCAACTGAGAGAAGCGGCTACTGGACAGAGCCGATGAATGATGGGATTCTGAGTCACGTGGGATTCTGTTCCTGCCCACCTGCTGGTCCCCGAGCCTATCACTCTCTTCCCAGGCTCGTTTCCTCATCTGTAAAATCGGGACATCTCAGTTTCTGCCCCTGGCCCGCCCCCCAACTGGGGTTCTGTTGCTCTCAGGTCTTAGGAATGTTAGCGTAACAGGGAGAGGGGAGCGTTGAGCTGTGGGTCCGCATGGCCCATGAGTGGGTGTGGGTTCCCGCAGCACCTTGCGCTCTTCAGACGAGATCGGGCGCGTTCAGGGTGGTATGGCCGTAGACACCTTGCGCTCTTCAAAGCCCTTTCTCCACTTTATGAATTCAGTCCGTCCTCAAGGCAGCCCTGCGGCATAGCTGTGGCCCCAATTCCCATCCTGTAGACTGGCCCAGCGGGGTTATGGTACGTGCGCAATGTCACACAGCCTCCCGGGGTCACGCGGAGCTGGCCTAGCTCCCACTCCTCTCCAAGGAGCCCTGGGCCCTGCAGGAGCCTTCAAGACCCATCAGCACCCTATGGGGCAGAGTGGGTGTTAGCAGAGTGAGGCTTGGGCCTTGGTTCACTCATGCAATTGCTTCAAGCCTCAGTTTCCAGATTTGCTGGGTGAAGGGGCAGGACCAGATGGTCACTAAGGTTCCCTCCATCCCTGATGTTCTGTGACATGGAGAACAGGGACCAAGGAAGGTTATGCAAATGTCCATTGGCATCAAAGCCCTTCTTAGCTAATAGCTGGGGGATTTCAGAGAGGCGCTCCAGTGAGGTCCTGGCCTTATGGAAAAGGGACTTTGTTTAAAGGTGTTGGTCAGCGGTGGCTTCACCCAGGCAGAAGAGGGACCCCACCCACAGAACAGGAAGCACTGCCACACAATCTCTCTCTCCTGAGTCCATTCTTCATTCCAGGGGCTGGAGGAGACAGCCACCCAGGCACAGAGGAAGCCCCGCCCACCAGTTCTCTGGGTCAAGGCCCCCTGAGTGTCATATGTTCCTGTTTGTTGCAGGTGATAAGCTCAGCAGCGTCCCCCAGGGAAAATGGGCCGGTCCAAACCCATTCAGTAAGTTGTTTTCTTTCTGGGGTCCCCTCTGTGGGCCCCCTAAATGCAGCACTGGTAGTCTGGCCCGAGTGGAGGAGCTGGCCAAGTTACCTAGGCTCCCATTTTCCATTTTTGTTTGCTGGGGACACAGGGAAAGATTGGTTCGTTCTACAAGGATCTGCCATCCCGGAGTATAAAGCCACGCCTGCCTCTCCCAGTTGAACAGCTAGTGTCTTGGAGTCAGATGGCCCATAGGGAGCTGCATTCCCCCAGCCGTGCTTCCTGGGCAAGGCATCATTCTCTGGAATGCCAGACTTGCTTCAGGGGTCCCAGTGGTGCTCCATGGGGGCAAAGGATGGGCTGGTAAAACAGGGGCTTACCTGTAAGTCTGGCCTCCCTGCGTCCTGCCCAGCCTGTCTCTAACAGGCTGCTCTTGTGAGGAAATGAATGTGTGCGGTTGGCCCGCCTCTGACCTCTTGCTTCTCTTTTCCCTTTCCCAGTAGGACGCCTGGTCTAAGGAGCAGAAAACCAAAGGGCAGGTGGAGAGACCAGGGAGGCAGGACAGACCACCCTGCACCAAACCTTCCCCAGCTCCCCTGGCCCGGCCGCATCCCGTGTGACATAAGTGGTGCCCACCGTGTTTGCACTTTCAATAACTCTGATTTGCGTGTTTTCTTTTGGGTTTCATTTTTAAACACCAGTATCTAATACCAGTGGGAAAAGGAAAGGGAAAAAGGACTGTTTATTCTCTCTCTTATTGTAAGTTTTTGGATTTGCTACTGACAACTTTGAGGGGTTTTGTTGTGGGGAGGGTGGGCAGGAGGGTGTTTGTTGCTGGGACTGAGAAGAAAGAGATTTATATACTGTACATAAATATATATGTAAATTGTATAGTTCTTTTGTACAGGCGTTGGCATTGCTGTTTGTTCATTCCCCTCCCTCTTCCTGCTCTCCTTGTGGGGGCTGTGGACACATGGCTCCGATTTCTAGACCCCAGGACTGTAACCCCAGCCCACCTGGATTCCATTTGGAGGCTAAGCCCTGTGTGCATAAAGACGGGAGCCCTACGATGATATTGTAGACTCTGTTGGTTCTTTTCTAGGGGGAGAAGGGTCCTGCCCTTGCCTTAGCTGTCAGATCTGGCAGGTCACTGGGCACTTGGCCTTCTCAAGGGAGGTTGGGTTGGGGGACAGATGGAGATGCCCCCTGGAGGGAGGGCAGTAGCCAGCCCAGGCAACCGTTCTCACATGCCCACATGGTCCTACTCTCCGGACCCTCAGGCGGCCCAGAACAGAATCCATCCGTGGGTATGCCAGGGTCCTCGTGACCCACTGAGCAAATGATCCCCAGACGATTTGCATGAGGTCCTTTGAAACATTTTTGCCCGTGTTTAGTGTCGACTCTGTAAAGCACGGGAAGGGAGGCAAAGAAGAAAAAGAAAAAGAGACAGTGGGGCCTTCTATTTGGTAGATGTTTGATGTTTAAGCCATGGAGGAAAGAGGACAGAGGCCAGCACTGATGAGTGCGCTGCCAGCCCCCTGCAAACGCACAAGCAAGGCTTCCCAAGACTGGCCCTCTCAGCAGTGGGGTCAGACGGGGTCTTCATCTCCACTCCGTATCTCCCCTGCCGTTCTGTCTTCAGTGGTGATGACAAGCCTGAGGGAGGAGCTCAACTGGTCATCTTGTTGGTGACTCCGTGGTTTATTTGTTTTTTAACCCAATACTGAAGAGTGTTCCTTCTTCCTCAAATGCTCCTAAGGGCTTCTAGGCTCAAGGCCAATTCCAGAGCAAAACTGATCCTGGGCCTTCAACTTCTGCCCCCTCCTTGGAAGTGTAGGGCTAATAACCCAGCTAGGGGGAAATCCAGGCCTCACCTTCCACAGACATGTTTCTGGGATTCCACGGCAGCCCGCCCAGCCTTCCTCTGCCCGGTGGCCGTGCCCATTCAGACAGCCATTAGACAGCAACAAGTGACACCGAGTGTCTCTTCCCATGAGCAGCCGTGGCAGCATCAAAGGAGGACAGGTGGCCCAGGACCGGTGCCCCTATCAGATTGGTCCTGGAACTCTGGCCTCATCTTGTATCCCACCCAGCATTCCCATAAATGCGCCCAACTCAGCAGACGGTGTATCCATTTCCGGTCTGGAAGGCATTGACACCAGAAGCACGGGCCCACACAAGGCCCTCCTCAGGGAGCGCCCAGGGTGGAGTTGGGGGTCAGCACAGCCTCCTCAGGACATGCTCTGGTGGGGCTTCATGCTAGAGAAGGTTCTTGAGCAAGTCCGAGAGGTTGTCTCAGGGGTGACTGGAGGCCCCACCCCAACATGGTAAGGAGGAAAGGGAGCACCTCCCCCAACCCCCGCCCCCAGTATTGCCCTGCACAGAAGACACAGCGCGCGTCAGAGCAGGATGGACCTTCCAGGAGGCCCCAGCCCCTTTCCCAGGGCCTGGAGGAAGCATGAAAACACAGAGAGGGCGCCCCCCTGTGGAAATTCAGAACTCCTCCACCCCAACCCTGGATCTTCTCTCTCACACGTGTGGGCTGTGTTGTGTGGCTTGCCTTTGTGAGGACAGAGGGAGGTATTTGTAGCTTGTTTTATAAAAAATAAAAATGAGTAAACCTTGGTAGCTCTTGCCTCTTTCTTTGGGTGGCTTCCCCACATGGAAGGGTTTCTTTTTCTTAAAAGTTTGGTGGCTTTCCCTGGTGCTCTGATTCTAAGAAGTCCGAGTTGTCAGATGAGAAGGGAACCCTGAAGTGGCTGAGGGGTGTCGGCCTGCTTTGCTATGAGGACATTGATCCCTTTGGCCTTCACCTACCATGTTTGTACATCTTTGTACAGCTGCCCACCCTCCCCAAAACCATCACCGGAAGGCCGTGCTGTGGGGGCAGGCCTCGGGGGTGGGGGGTGGGAGCCCGATCCATGGCTTCAGGCTGGCGGGGCTGGGGACATCAGCCATACTTCCGGTCTCAGGTGGGAAGCAGCTGTAGACAGGGTGCAGATGCCCAAAGGGGTTCATGCCATCTCTGGGGTACCTACTCTGGTTGAGGCTGCTGGCCTGGTCTCCATTGCTGGGGGGGCTTCGACTGGCAGCCAAGGGGAGGCTCTAGATATTCTCCAGTATAGTGGCACCTCTTCTTTTCCTCCCCTCACCACACAAAGGGGCAGGCTGTCCCTCGAAATGGCTTCTCCACCACCCTCTAAGAACCTTCTCCAGAATTTCCTCTGCCACACTCTGCCCTTCTGTTCTTTGCCAGCAAACAGAAAGAACGTAATTCCTCTTGAAAACCCTCTCCTACCCCTTTATGCAGCTAAGTGCTCCTGGGAAAGAGGGTCACCTGTGCTTGTCATCATGTGGGTGCAGCGCTGACACAGAGTCTCCGGGCTCACCTCCGGCTCCAGCGCGCTGTCTACGCGCCTTATCCTGTTTATCCCCACAGCCCAGTGAGATGCGTCTTTCTCTCCATTTCACACGAATCGCACTCGGGAGTTCAGTGACTTGCTGGTGGCATCACCCGCGGCTATCCTGCCCACTCCCGGCTGCCCTCCTCGAGGCGCTAGAACAGCAGCCTCTCCCTTCCCCCCAAATCCTCTCCCCACACCCCGGGGGACCACGTGATTGCATTCAGCTCTGAGCGTGTTGTACTCTGAGGTGTTTAGAGTCTCAGTAAACGCCCCATGGTTTGCTGAGGCCTCCCATAGGCTTCAGGGGTTTGGGGGAGAGAAAAAGGGGAGGCATCTGCCCATGTGGGACGTCAGTAGGAGACTTAGGGCAGACCAAGCCTCCGGCAGAGACGCCCGCCTGGTGTGGGAGAGGACGAGTCTGAGCTCGCGTGGGAGTGCGGGGCCCACCTGCAGCCCCGTTCAGCCTTTCTCTGCTTTCCCCAAGGACAGGAGGACATTAGCAGCAGCAGTCAAGAAAAAGAGAGACCCATCCTGTTTCTTCCTTCACCAAGACGCTCCTGAGCCACACCTAGCCTCTGAGGGGAGGGAAAGAATGAGGACATCTTTAGTTAGGATGTGAGGAGAGGGGTGTCGCTGGGCCTGGGCTGCCATCTGGGGTGGGACCTGTAGGCTGGTATACACCCCTGGATCTCTAGGGGACTCAGGGAAGAGGGGAAGCGGGCAGCACCCATGCCTTGTAGGAAAAAATCCAGACAGAGCCAGGCTGGTCACCTGGCCGTTTGCTCCCAAGTTCCTGAATGACCCCCAAAGCCACAAGTGTGGTTGCAGACCTTCTCAGCACGCCTATCTTCTGCTCTGTGGCACTGGCCTTCTGTTCCATTGTGCAGGTGGGGACTGGGGAAACCTGACCTTTTCTGTGCAGTGCCATGAACTCCGGCCCGCCTCCCTGCAGCCTGGACCACTACCCTCCTTTGCATGACTTCCATGAATCTACACAGAGAACGCTCTCGGCCTTAGCTGCATGCCTGCCCTCTGAATGGGGTGCAAAATACGTGACACAGGTTTCTCCTGTTATTTCTTAGCAAATCTGGGTGAGCACTCTGGCCAATTCCCTCTACTCTTCCACGTCATCCCCAGCCAGTACCTCAGCAGTGCCGCCTCAGTCCTTCCCCCACCTGCACCGCCCTTTCCCCTCAAACAAGGGACACGCTATGAAGGCCCCCTTGCGGGGAGCAGGGGTCTTCCTAGCCACAGCTTTGACATAGAGGAGAGACCACCATCAGCTGCAGTAACAGACACCCACAACCCTTAAGGGCTTCAATCCCAAAGGTGTTCTCATTCCTGCAACTTATCCATGAGATGTCAGCAGGGGGCGCTCCTCCTTCTTGTCCTCACTCAGGGACCCAGGCTGAGGGAGGCTCCATGCTCCACGACGGTGGTGGCAGAATGGTGGCAGAAAAGGGGGAGGTGGGGGACACATGGTAAATTGTACGCTGGTTCCTAAAGCTTCCATCTGGAAGTGACATGTCACTCGGCCCACATTTCATTGACTAAAAGCAAGCCACATGGTTCCCACCTAACTCCAAGACAGCTGGTAAGTACCCAGAGTAGAATTAGAAATACTTAGTGAACTCCAGTGACTATCACAACATAGATTATCTCTGTGTTTTCTTCTCCATATGGAGAAGAATTTGCAATTTGCAATTGTCCCATGGCTTCCGGTAGACCACGTTTGTGATGCAGCAGGAATATACCTTCCCTCCTGGGAGCACTCAATGCCCCCTCCCCCACCACCTGGAAGCTGCATCTCTGGTGACTGAGGCTCCCAGGTGCTTGAGAGCTCAGCGAGGGTAGACAGCCCCCCTGTGAAGAACCCAGGGGACAAAGGTAAAATGTGTCCTCTGGGCTCACTATTTTCTGCACCTTTTTTCCACGGTGCCCTGGATCCCTTATGACAACTTCCTGGCCACTTCCCTTCTTTATAAGCTCGGTTCTGCCCATTACCAAACCTCAATCTCCAGCTCGATTTAGATCCTGCTCCCCCACCCCTCCCTGCTGCCCCAGCAACCCCTTGAGCGGGCACGTGACTGCTGGCTGGAGAGCAGGGTCCCAGCAGGCTCTGAGACCACGTCCCCTGGGCTTTCATGGGACTCAGCTCTTCCGAGGGATGGGTAGTGGAGGAGGGAGAGGAAACCGGTAAGAGCTCCTTAGCAGAAAACAGGTCTTCCTCTGTTCCCGGTGGAGGCCTCTCAGAGGTTACTGTGGGTAGCCCCCCACCTCTGTGGGGCAGGGGTCCCCGTGCTGGCTCTTGGAGTGGGGCCCATGTCAGGCCCTAAAGTGGGGGCCTCCCCGATGCACAGGGCCTTTCCATGGGACAGTCAGCCCTGGCTTGACCTCTTCCACACCTCCCAACACCCCCTACCTCATGTCCGCTTCCTTCTCAGGAGCCTGCCTGCGGTTTTGAGGGTTCAGGCGTCGTTTGCCTCTGTGGTGCCCATTCACCCCTGGGGAACTCACATCTCATTTCCCTGGAGCAGGTTGACCCTCAGTGCCTCCCCCCGCCTCTGCCTCTCCCCGCCTCTCCCCTGCCTCACTGGGGAGATGCTGGTCAGCAAGCCTGCTACCTCACAGACTTCTGAAGGCTAAATGAGGTATCCAGCCGGCAGCTGGCCTAGATCTCCAGGGGCAGTTCCCCAGGAGTCTCTCAGCTTCTCCAGCTTCAAGGAGGAGGAGAAAAAAGCAATGCAGGGATTCCCACTCCCCCTCTCTCGTCCCACACCCTTTGTGGACTGGAGGGGTAAGGGTGGCTGGTCGCAGGGTTGCTTCAAGTGTCACGCTGTCCTCGGGGAGGGCGCTGAGCTCCAGCAGTGGCTCTTCAGGGCATGGGATACTTAGCATCTTTTTTTCTAAGTTACGCATCCTAATCACGAATTCTGGAAATAGAAATGCGTATCCCCCCTCCCACAAAATACTATTAATGGTGGGTTTAGTGATAGATGCAAAGGGAAATTGATCCCAGGGAGAATTCCCCACTTGCTCCAAGCCCAGGACCAGGGCTCCGAGGTTCTCACCCTCTGAGAACCCTAATGGGCACGTGACCCCAGATGGGTCTGTCCTTGGGGGCATCTGCCCCAGGGCAGGGTCGGCCCCCTGGACACCCACTTATCCTCACTCCTCACACGGCCCACTGTGCTGCATAAAAACAAGGTCTAAATTCCTACCAGTAAGCCCCAGCAACACTGGTGCAGAGGAAGGAGGAGGATCTCTTCAAAGGGAGTCCTTTCAGAGGCGTGACCCAACACCACACGTGGAACCCCCCGTCTTTGCAGTGTCCCCATCCTCCCCACTGCCCAGCGTTAGCAGTTCTTTCCCACAGGCTACCTCCTCCCTGTTAAAGATGGGAACTCTGCTTTTGGAGATCCCGAGCGACGCTGGGCTGAGCTGAGCTGATTCCAGGATGCTGATCTGACCTCCCTGAACACAAATCCCTTCAAAAACCCTTGATTGGGTGTGGAAGGGGCCTGGTGGGGACCAGGACGGTGCACAGCGGGAGAGCAGGGCAGGACCACGGGCTGGGGGCCGGAGGGCAGGAAAGCTTGGCGGCCTGATTCTCAGGGAGGGTGGTGGGGCACGCGCAGAACATGGTGAGGAGGGCCCCAGGACAGCCCGGCTGAGGTGAGAGAGTGGGGGTCTGTGTGGCCCTAGATGCCTGTGGTGTCGGTTCCCAGGTGTCTCGGGACGTGTCCTGGACTGAGAAATCAGCTTCTGTGGTTTAGCCACCAAGCCACCACCTTTGGCTTTGGGTTGCTCCCTTTGCCCACACGGACCTAGATTCTTTCTGACCAGACTGCGCTGTGCCGCGCCCAGGGAAGTGGTCCTTGCTTGCAAGGCTCCTGTGTTCCAGGGAAGGGAGAGACGCAGGTGGAGAGGAAGGGGTGTAGTCCCGAGGGAAGAGGGGCTAGTCCCAACCCGGAGACGTGGCAAATACACCTTCAAGCAAGTGGGGCGGGTATGGGAAGGCCCCTTGGAGGGGCTCCACATGGTGGGGACCGTTAGCAGGAAAGAAAGAAGAAAATGAAGTGCGGAGATGTGCATGCGGAGGGGGAGGTAAGATGCAGACCGAGGAAGAGGTAGAGGTACACAGGAGAGGAAGGAGAAAGGCAGGAAGTGATCAGAAGCATGTCGGAGAGAAGCTGATGGGCTCGCCCCAGGGGAAAAGCACTGGGGGGGGGGGGACGGTGGGGGTGGAGGAAGAGGGGTGGGAGGAAGGGGGCACCTCAAACTGGAAACAAACTAGAGCTAGGCTAACGGGCTTCTGCACTAGGCTGTTGGTGGTTGAGGTTTTCACAGTTGTGACTAGAAGGTTTTGCAGGGTGGCGTGTGGGCTCTTTCCCGCCCGGAATAGATGTTCAGGGGACTTGTGATTGCACTCGTGCATCTGCTACTGAGATTGTCCCTGTCTCAGACCCCAGCCTGAGTGTCTGCGGAGTCCGGGCTCCTGGCCGCTTCCCCTTGGGTGCCCACCAGCCCGACAACTCAGCCTGCCTAGAACTGGACCCATTAGCCCCACCCGCCTCTCCCTGTCCCTCCTGGCTGTCACATGTCCTGTGAGTCCCCCTTCTAATTCTCTGCGCCCTCCTTTCCACCCGCATGGCCGCCATTCCATCTGCCTCCGGCTAGTCCACAGCTTGAAGGGCGCATCTCTCCACTTGCCACCTCCACCACCCACCGTGCGGACGGCTAGGACGGACTCAAGGGAAAGGCAAACCGGATCGTGGTACGCTTGTCCTTAGAGTCCCTCTGTGGGAGAGCATGGAATCGCGTCCCCCGACATTCACGTATGGAAGCCCTAAGTTCCACTCTGACTGTGTTTGGAGATGGTCCCAGAAAGGAGGAAATTAAGGGTAAATGAGGTCATAGAGGTGGGGCCCGGATCCAACAGGACTGATGTCCTTAGAAGAAAGAGAGGAGATGGTGCGCCTGGATGGCTCAGTGGGTTGTGTCTGCCTTTGGCTCAGATCCTGATCTCAGGGTCCTGGGATGGAGCCCTGTGTTGGGCTCCCTGCTCAGTGGGGAGTCTGTCTCTCCTTCTCCTGCGCCCCCTGCTTGTGTTCTCTCTTTTTCTCTGTAAATAAATAAAATCTTTAAAAAAGAAGAAGAGGAGGAAGAGACACCCGAGAATGTGTCTGCGCAGAGAAAAGGCCACTTAGACACAATGAAGAAGTGGGCATTTGCAAACCACGAAGAGAGGCCAAACCAGAAACCAACCCTGACGGCACCTTGACCGTGAATGTCTAGCTTATAGAACTGGGAGAAAATAAACTTCTGTTGTTTAACCCACTCGCCTGTGGTATTTTTTTTATGGCAGCAGACTAGAGCAGAGTAACACAGTAGCTTCTGGGGTAAATCCAGTTGCCTCGGTTAAGCCCGAGAAACTAAGCTTCTTGGTCTGGCCATGATCTTCAGTCCCTCCTCCCACACACACTTTCCTGCAAAAATAGACAACTCCATTGTTGTGATATTGCCATGCTGCCCTGGTGGGCGTCTGGTTAACCCTGCTTGCCGCCCTGGTGGGCGTCTGGTTAACCCTGCTATTTCCACATCCCACAAACTCCACAAGTTGCGTAAATGGCCATGCTCTCTTCCACCTGCTACTTAAGGCCTTCAATTTTTTGTCTTCTCCTGGAACAACAGGAATGTTAGTAACAACATAAATAATCACAGAATAATGCCTAAATTACAGCAGTTATGTATTTTAATTCCCATCCCCGCTAAACTCTAAAGTAGAGAACAGTATCTTAAGTGTGTAACTGAGTGAAAAATACAACACTTGATCTCCTTGGGTGACATAGTCAAGGTCAATCTGCTAGTCAAATGAGAGCAGGACTTGAACCCAGTTCTTCACAAATGAACCACTCCCTGCTCTCAATTGCTTCTCCCTGTAGCATTGCTAAACTGCCTGAAATGGGTGCCCTCATCTGTCTTTATTGATGCCTCATCCTTCAAAACTTGGTTCACCCCATCTGATTCTCAACGCTTCCTCCTGAATGCTCCCCAACCCCCCATTCTTACCTCAGCCACCTCCCTGAGCTTTCAGAGGGGAGTTGGTTAAAACTGGAGTCTCTATTTTAAGGTCTTTTCTTAATTTATCATGGCGGGGGAGGGGGGATTAGCTAAAATCTCTGACTTGCTGAAAAGATTTTCTTTCTGTTCAATTTTTTTTCCCCCAAAAAAGAACTAAGATTCAAACAAAAATATCTGCACAATAACAATAATTATTCTTCTTGTTCATGTTAGAAACTCTACCCAAGCATTGCTTCTATATGGAAAAAATCCCCACCTTCTTTGTTCATTTCGCGCTGCTTCCTACATCCCTCCAAGCACATATCCTTGCCTGGGTGTAATCATTCATGTCTCTTCCTTCTGCTAGACGGGAACCACCACCTTAAGGCTTAGAATAACTTGCAAACCTGAGTGAAGGCAGTTACAGTAAAGCATTTAAAGGGTGTATGAGAGGGGCGCTTGGGTTGCTCACTCATTTAGCCTCTGTCTTCGAGTCCTGGTCCTGGGGTCCTGTCGGGTCATGGTCCTGGGGTGCTGGGATCGAGCCCTGCACTGGGGATCCCTGCTCAGCAGGAGGTCCGCTTCTCCCTCTCCCACTCCCCCTGCTTGCGTTCCCTCTCTCGCTGTTTATCTCTCTGTCAAATAAATAAATAAATAAAATCTTGAAAAAAAAAATAAAGGGCGTATGAGAGATACTGAGTTGTTTCCATGGGAAGAATTATGCAATCAGCACATTTGAAGGTAGAATTGGAGACACAAATAGAAAGACACTGAGGCTGTGTTTACAGAGCTGTATAGCTATCTGCATATTTGAGCACATAACGAGATGTATATGATGAAAGAATCGGGAAGGGGAACAGTAGAGCATAATGGTTTGCAACATTGGACTTCACCTTTGAACAGGAGTCACATACACTTGGAGGGCTTGTTAACCACGGTTTGCTGGGACCTATCCCCAGTGGTCGGGAGTCAGGGTGGAGCCTGAGAATTTAAATTTATAATAAATTCCCAGGTAATGCTGTTGTTGCTGGAGCTATCCTTTGAGAATCATTGGTTTAGAGTTTGGTTTCCAGTATCATCTGATTCCATTATACGTTCTGATGCTGCTAAAAAGTACTTGGGTGACTCTGGGCAAATCGCTTGTCTGCTCTCAGTTCCTTCGTCTGTAAAATGGGGCTAATAATCCGTTCTCAGGGTGGCCCTGGTGGTTCAGTGAGCTCACGAGGGTAAAGTACAGGGCACAGTGCCTGGTACAAACACTTCTGCATGGAAAAGTATTCTTTTCTTCCACAGTCTCTGTGAGCCCTCCCCCTCCCCCTCTTCCTCTGTACCATCAGTGAACTTTGATGCTAGGAGGAGCCTGGAAAATCACCTGCTCTAATGTTTATGCATGAAAAATGTAAGACCAAGTATGTGAAGGGGCCTTCTCCAGAGCAGACACTTAGCTTATGGAAGAGCTGGATTAGAATCCACTTTTTTGTGGCCCTTAATTTAATATTCTTATAGCACTTAATACGGTAATCTAAAGAGGAGTATGATGTACATTAATGGGGAAGTCCATTATCCACGTAAAAAGGAGTGTGTCTACTGCGATGTTGAGTACTACATAATGTCCATATCTAAAATGTAAGATGTTTAGGGAGTTAATGAGATATATTTGCTGAGGCAGGGGAATAAAGCAGAAGTACCATGAAGAGATGTGTATTCTGTTGCAAAAAGGTGTGATGAGGGGCTGTATTGTAGGGAGTTAACTCCTTGAGGAGAAGCTAAGAGTGAAGGGACAACAATGTCAGTAGCAAAGCCATGTGGAATACAAGGCAAGGAGGGGCAGTGGAGAGAGCTTCAAGTATGGGAGTCCCCAGTTGGCTTTGCTAGGAACTCGCTGTGTGTCCTTGAGCAGTTAGCATCACCTCTCTGGGCTTCATCAGTGTCTTCACCTGTGAATGCTTACTATCTGTCAGGTACTTTGCTAGGTTCGTTCTTGCATAAAATCATTGCAACAGCTCTATATGGTGTGCCAGAAATCACCTGCCTGACTCTCTAGTGGTACTCTTTCCCCTTCTCCACCCACTGTGTGCTCTACCATGGGAGGCAGCTTGTATGAACTGCATCTTTGGAACTCCTCTCTCCTCTGGATAACCAGGAGTCCAGCAGGAAACAGGGGATGGGGGGTTGGGAAGGAAGAAGGACAAGACACTTATTCTCCTGGTTCTTCCTGTGAGGTTGACTTGGGCTGGTTGTGTTTTTCCACTTAAACTGCTCCCCCCAAGGAGGCTTATCTGCGTGACTCTCCTTTTCATTCCAAAAACCTCTTCTCTCCTGAAACGTGTGCCAACAGGTGGTAACAGCTCCAGTCCTGCTGGTCCTGGATTTCCAACACTGTCCACAACTTTGGACTATCGCAATTTCAATGTTCCGTTTGCTTCTATGGGGATTCTAGCTGATACAGAATGGATGGTGGAAGTGACCCACTGTATGAGACAAACTCATACAGTGGGACTCTGGGTTTGGGTTGGTCATGTGGTCAGGGATAGCTTCCTCGATGAGGGCAAAGGGGACAATGATAGCTTATGGTAGATGGTGGCATCATATTAATCCAAATTATTACTGAAGTTAGCATGATAAAAGGTGGAGGGAAAGGTATCGGGAGAGCAAGTGGTTCTAGCACCTAGGCACCAGGACTATAACAATGATTATAAAAACTGTGGCTTCACCTGAGTCTCCTATGACCTCAGACATAGGAGAAAAAGACAAATGAAAAGCTATGAATATGCACATGGACAAGTGGATGTTCCCCCAGGAAACTCTAAAGCAGTCCCTCCTCTCCTTCTAGCTGATACGGAATGGTGCTGGGAGCACAGGAATATGGACCAAGCCCAAGACTCTCAATTAAGTAAATGCTCAATATTATTAGTTCTCTTGAGGACACAGGTGGGGAAGAAACCAAGTGACATGTGACTTAAATTACCCATGGACGACTGGTGCCTTACCCAAAAAACCACAAAATCAAGGCTTATAAGGCAGCATTCTATTACAAAATGGAAGGTACGGGTATTGAGTCCAGGCCATTCAGAGGGTGCCAGTAAGCTGCAAAAACAGGTGACTTACACTCCTGTATCTGCAGCTTTGTAGCCTATCCGTCAACCACACTATGGTTTCACAGAGAATTCTCTGCAATCAGTTTATAAATAAGGACAAAGCACAAACCCAGTTCAGGATTGGATCTGCACAGCACGCCAGCACCAGCCAGAAGTGGACAGCACCATGCTGCAGCCCCACTTGGATGGTCCTCAAAGACTGGTGAATGGAAATCCTCCCAGGGGACAGAACATCAGGCAGGGTATGTGATTGTCCACTTTGACCTGAACTATGGATCTCCACTGACTCATGCGGTGGATAATGGGTGTCTGGATCATTGAAGCGTTTGAAGATACTGGTGTTCTACATGAATGCCATCCTAAAACCAATTATGGCTGTGGAGGCTCTCAGTAATCAAATGGACAAGTTGACTCGTCCTGTGGATCTTAGCTGGCCTTTTCCCTAGTCACTCCGATGCTTGCTCAGTGGACCATGTATAAAATGGTCTTGGCAACAGAGATGGAGACTACGGTTGAGCTCGAGTACATGGATCCCATCAACAAGGTTCATCTGACTCATGCATGGATGAATGGGCAACCTGCTCATAGTAACTGATAAGCCCTTCATACAATACTATATACCACAATGATCGGATAGTTACTTGGTATGAGGTTGATTACATTGGATCATTCCCATCATGGAGGAGGTAGCAGTTTGTCTTCACAGGTAAGGGACACAAATTCTGGGTGTGGATTTACCCATAGAATTTTTGCTAACGTCTCTATTCATGGACTTCAGCATGCCTTATCTATTGCCATGATACCTTTCACAATATTGCCTCTGATCACAGGCATTAGTTTTAGCACATTTCCCATTATGCAAAGGTAGCTGACTTTACATAATATTGGAATGACCTGATGTAGGCTCAAATACAGCACCAGCTAGGAGATAATAATGCCTTAAGTTGGGATGCTATCTTACTGAGTGCACTTGAGCTTTAAACTAGAGATCAGCGGATAGTGCTGACTGCCCCTAAACTGGATACATAGGCCTGGAGACCAAGAGGTAGAGATTGGGGAGGGAGGTGATTCTTCTCATTATCATGCCTAATAAATCCCTTGAAGAGTTTTGTTTTGTGTCCCTACAACCTTGGGCTCAGTAGGTTGGGAGGCCCTAATGCCCAAGGGAGAAGTGCTTCCACCAGAAAACAAAGTTATGGCTCTGATGGCCTGCCCCCTACTCATTTAGGGCACTTTATGCCAATAAACCAATAAGCAGAGATCACTGCAGTGGTGGAGCGATTGTCCCAATTACTTGGGGGGGAAATTGGTTTGTTGCTATATAATGAGATAAAGAAGAACTATGTTTGGACTCTGGGGATTCATGGGGAGTGCGTCTTCAGAGTCCCTTGCCTGAAAGAACTGGTCATTAAAAACTAGAGCAATGCATCAAGAATTCAAATTTTATGGGAATGAAGTTTTGAGTTATCCCACCAAGCGAAGAACCTCACCCAGATGAGATTGTGGCTGAGAGTGTACCATCAAAAGGGTAGAAATGGTAGCACCAATATGTGAAAAGCCAAAATGCAAGTACCTGAAGCCTTGACCCCATAGCAGGTGTCACCGTACGGATGGTTCCAGGGGCCAGGTGAGTCATGTGAATGAGAGAGGTGAGCTGGGTAGGGGCTCTAGTGAACTGAGAACATAAACCCTCTCTATACAGGGTGGCCACTTATCAGCTCCATTGGATTGTTGCCGCATGAGAATGTCCATAGAGTATGGCCAAAGAAACCCAAGTCCACATTTTTACACAATATATTTTTGTTTCAAAACATTAACAATTATTCCATTAAAAAAAAAAAAACCACTTCATTGATCAAACACATCAAGCTTCATGGCCTCCAGGTTTTAACTGCTGCCTTACAGTCATGGAAGGAGAAACTGATTGAACAAGGATCCAAGCCAGAGGTGTTGACCATAGCAGAAGAGTGAATGGTTACCAAGGCAGAAGCAATCCCATTCATGTAATCCACAGTTCTAATAAGGGGGATGGCGGAGAAGTGGAGTGACAACCTGCTATGCTGATGTGGTCAGAAGAACGTGAGACACAGCAAAAGGACTAAGACTAGACATCAGAGTTTAAGCACTTGGAAGCACCAGAAGAGTTTCCCTTGGGTGACCTCCTTTCCAGATATTTAAGAAAGAATGATGAATTCCTTTGAGTATGAGTAAAGGCTAGTCTCTTTTCTTACAGAGTTTGATCACCTGTTCTCCTCTACACATGTCATAAATGTCACAGGATTCACCTACTAGGGCAGTTTTCCAGGGATCTTTTTCGGATACTCTTTCCCAAGATGGTATCTTTTGAATCACCTCTTTCCTGGGGCCAGATAATTCTACATCATGAATGGTAGTTAAACGCCTCAACCCAGCTCACTTGACCATTGTGTAATTTTCTACCGTTTGGAAATTTCTACCAGTTTGGCTCTTACTGGAACATCAGTCCATTCAGCTGCCTCTAGAGGAAGCTCCTTGCTCAGCAAGGATGGAGACAGAGGAGAAGGAAACTGAAGGAGAATGAGAGGGCCAATTGCTGGCTGGTTTCTTCTGCCTTCCCTCCTGGCCCCTGGCTGCTTTTAAGGAGCTCCTTCACTGGCTAGACCTGCCTCCTGGGATCCTCAAACTCTGTTCTGGTGTTTGTCATCAGAGGTTGTAATATGCTGGTAAGAGCTTAGATTTGGAATTAGAAGACCTGTGTTTGTGTCCTGCCTCTAATAACTAGGTGCTCCTGGCAATCATTTAGCCACTCAGGCCTTCAGTGATAAAGTGAGAATAATATCTATTTCTGTGGTTTTTATCCAACTCAAACACATGTATATAAAAGGCTTTTTATAACCTCTAAAACCTCACATAGATATAGGTCAGATGGCTCTTGCCATTGATATTAAAAATATCTATGTTTAAGCACAGAGGGGTTGTGGTGAAGGCACGCGTTCATAAAGGTTCCTTTTTTTGTAAAATAGAGTGGACACTGGGAAGTGTCTGCCCAGCCAGGTCTGTATTTCTCAGTCTCCTTTGCCGTGAGCGCCTCCTAAAAGAATACAAGCAAAAGTAATGCATGTTGCTTCAGAGCCAAGGGAGTCCAAAGAGTGTGTGCCTTCTCGAATTTTCTACCTGCTACCTGGGCACATCCTCGTCGGATTATTGCAAGAATGAGGAGCAAACTTTCACCCTGCTACACCTCTGTGATCCTGGGGTTTACTTATTATAGCAGCGATATCAGCCTGGTAACAAATAAATCTGGGAGCGGGAACGTGTGGTTCCAGTAAAAAGTGCTGAAAATGAACATGTGTGCAAAGGCTGGAAATGTCTTTTTTCACTCTAATACACAGGCCACGGGGCCAGGGAATTCCAAAAGGACTTCTGCAACGCTCTGTCAGGTAAGTTGTTGTTATACATACACACACATGCACACGTGCATGCCTATAAACACGCAGGTGCACACATCACTTTTGTGTATGTTTTCCAGAAGACCAGAGTGAAAGGTAGAAGTAATAGCCTCTGAGGCCATTGAAGAGCTTATCTGTAGTTCAGGAAACTAGTCCAGAGCAGAGATGGAGCTGTGCAGGTCCAAGGAATGGCAGCCTCCAGGCCAGCACCTGGGGCTTCAGGTTCCCAGGCTCTTCTTCTCAACCCTCTTTCCCATTCCCTCTGGTTTATCCCAGCCTCTCCCTTGATAAAAGCCTGAAATCTAGATAACCCAGGAATGCCTCAAAAAGGGGGAATGGTAGGTGCAAATGGATCTCATGACTTAGCATCTACCATGTAATCAGCTAAAGGACATTTTTCATTTGCATCTTAGCGGCTGGCAAAGAACTGAATGAGCCTGTTAGCCAAACCTTCCTCCTTGCCTACTTCTCTGGGTTGTTTCGCGTCCCTTGAACTCTACAGTTTAGCCAAGCCTGCCAGCGTTATCCCTAGATGACACTATAACCTGTTTACCCCTCGTACCAAGCCCCCTCACCAAAAGATTGTTCCTTCAAGATCCTACTTAAATGTTACGTGCTCTGTTTTTCCCGATGCTTCCAGGCTGAGTTAGTGTTGCTGGTGGTACCTATTTATGGCATTCTTAGAGCACTCATGACAGAACTGGAATTTTTATTTGTACTTTGGTGGTTCATATGCTTCATAGGCCCCTTCCCAACACTTGGCTTTTTGGAAAGGGCAATAGTACCTGTGATGTCACCCCTCTCCTTTCCTGAGCTGTTTAGACTGGGAGTTCAGATCAAACTCCCAATCCACAGGCACCGTACCCCCAGCCTCCACAGAGGGCTCTGCCTTTCAGGGATAGCCCTTTGGGGATAGGAGATTGGTCTCATTCTCTCCATTAAGAATTCATTCTCAAGAGAAAAGGGATGTCCCCGTCAATTGTGGGAATGGAGCTATACAGTTATGCCATAGTGCTGGGGGAGGGGGTGGCCACGCTCGGCCATGGGTCACACAAGCAGAGCACCCTGAGAGGGAGAGGAAGGGGCCAGATCTGAAGGGGAGACAGGAGCAAGGACTGGGGGGACTATGCCATCTGGGGGAGGGGAAGAGCAGACTTGGTTCCCGAGGGCTTTCAGCCTCCTGTTGCCAGCTGTGCCTTCTGTCTTGGGTTCCATGAGAGCAGCCCCTTCACCAGGCCTTTGCAGCATTGGAAGAGGTTAATGGGTTTCTGTTTCTTGGAACCAAAATAGCCCTGGTTAAGGGCACATTACCTGTGTCTCTGGACCGTGAGTTGCTTGAAGTCTTCCGTCTATCACCAGAATGTAGCTCAAGGCTGCAACGGTGTTCAAAATCCACTTGTTGCACAGATGATGAGTCAACGAATGAACGAATGTGCCTACTGATAATAAACACAGGGCCCCGTTTGCCTGGCTGAACTGCTGCCCCACCGTGCCTCTCGGATACAAAAGCCTCCTTCCCTTAATCACCACAGCTCTGCTGCTTCTGTCCCCGAGCATCCCATCGTCCAGCTTTTGACAGGTGGCATTTCCCTGACGTATTTTTTTGCTTTAAAAACACTGGGTCTGGAACACTGGCCTCTGAGGGGACGCAGAGGCAGCCAGGAGATACAAATAGGAGATGACACTTTCACCTCAACCACATCTGCTCCAGAAGAAAAACCCCAGCTGGCCCCCTGGACCTCTTCCTGAAGAAACATGGAAGGAGCAAGCTGTATTTAGAGAGATATAAGTATAGCTTTTATTTTTTTTTTTTTAAACCAACCCAACATTTCCACTGGCAACTGTCAACATAGCTTATGACATGAGCACTGTTTCTTTTTTAGTTATTTTTTTCTTAAAAAAATGTGTTTAAAATTAAACAGGTGTTTTTTTAATTTCTCTTTTTTTCCCTTAAAAAAATGTATTTATGTCAATGCAGAAAGCCTAAAGATCTGTGGGCAGTTTTGTGATGAGTTCCTATGTGTGTCCGTGTGTGTGTGTGTGTGTGTGTGTGTGTTTGTGTGTGTGTGTGTGCACGCGCGCGCACACACAAGCATGTGGGTTTTAAAGCCAGGTCCTTTTCAAATTTGTTGGGAAAAGGTCTGTAGGCCACGGCAATCTCTTTTTCTATAAACCCAGGCTCCGTGGGATGATAGCAACTAAAGTTCCTCTTAGTGGGGCAAGAAATAGCCCACAGGCTGGAAAAAGAGCTTCGTGAGGTTTAAAAACAAGCAGGAATGTGGGAGTGATGAGAAATTGCAGTTCCTCTCTTGTGAAAATGCTTTCAAACGTGACCTGAGGGTCCAGGAGAGGTGGAAGGAGCCCCTGGTTTTCTTATCAACCTCTCAGTTAATTAAAAAAAAAAAAAATCTCAAAAAGTACAGTCAGACCTCTCAGTGTGGCACATTAGAAAGTGAGGGGCTGGGGAGGCTGACATCTGTCTGACGCACTGACGCTTTAAAACACAATCTTTCCCCTTAAAGATCTCACGAGGTGGACAGCTCTTCTGCTCGGCCTCAGATCCGAAGCCAAAGATGACTCAAGAAGCCGTCTATGCCTTTTGCCTCCCCAGCCGTCCTCTGTCATCGGATCCTGTTCCTATTCCTGTCCCCCATCTCGCAAGTGGTGGCTCTTCCCTCACAAGGATGAACACATAGACGCGGCCCCAGGGAGATGGGCAGAGTAAACTGGAAAGGGGAGGGAAGGAACCATGACTTTTTGCTTTAAACTGGATTTTGACAGAAGCACATAAAGGTCTTCTTGCCCCTGCCACAGCCCTGGTTCTTCAGCCCGCCGCATGGGTGTGCAAACACGCTGCCACCCAAACGCCAGCCCTCTCCCACTGAGAAAGAAAGCAGATGTGGGGTCGGGGGCGGTGCAAAACGCCGCTGGAGCCAAAAGACAGCTGTTACCGGAGGAGAGGGGGAGAGGGTGCCACTGAACGTCCTGCCTCTGCCTGTCCCTCCCCGGGAGTTCCTCCACAGCACCGATGTTAACCAACTTCAGAAAGAAAAGACAAACGAGCAAACAATGAGCGACACCGGATGGCAAAGTGAGCACAGTAATGGCTACGATGAAGAGAGAACCGGAAAGTGGCCTGGGGTGGGGTGGGGGGGGCTGGGCGCTAGGACTCCCTTCCACCCCCATCAGCTGGGGGACAGTGTGGGGATGCGACCAACAGGACAGAGTGGAAGCCCTGCCCCAGGGAAGGAGAAGCAGCAAAGGATGATGGGAGGACGGTGGAAGCTTTGACCTCTGCTGTGGTCAGGACACGGATGGGAAGATGGGGAGGAGGTGGATTTGTTGCTGTTGTTGGTTTGTATTGAATTAAATACTTTGTAAAGAGGGTGTTTCCTCCACTCGGTTTGACTGGTTAAGACTCTGCCCTTTCAGTCCCACTGCCGGGGGAGTCTAGGTCGGGTGAGGTTCCTGGGGCCTCTGTGGGCTGCTCCCCCCGGGCGAGGTCACGGTGGCCAAGTGCCCTTCTCTCAGGAGAAGTCCGAGGCGTGTGCAGCAGAGGCCCCGCACCCAGGCTCAGAAGCCCTTGATGTAGCAGTAGGCCTCCAGCGTGGCAAAGAGTATGTACAGGAGCCACAGGCCCACGAAGAGCCACGTCGTGGCCAGCTTGCAGCCGCGTGGGCCCCCCAGCTCCCCGCCCAGGTGGGGCCGCCGGCGGTACAGGAGCACGCTGATGCACACGAACGCGAAGATGGTGAAGAGGGTGACGGAGAAGGCCAGCGTGCCGGCCGACACGTAGAACTCCTGTCCCTGCAGGGCCCAGTAGATGGCGGCCACGGACCAGGCCAGGCCGATGCCCAGGAAGACGTTGATGGCGTTGCTGCCCGTGACATTGCCGATGGAGGCGTCAGAGTACAGATCCTGGATGGCCGCGGCTTTGCTGGCAAACATGTCTGGAAGAGGGAGAATGGATGGGAGCTGGAGGGAGCCTGAGACGCGGAGGGCCCCCCACTCCCACCCCGGCCCCACCGTATGTCCAGAAGGCAGCTGGGGCCCCAGACCAAGCTCAGGAAGGGGGAGGCAGGCTGTGTGGCCTTGGACATGAACAGGCTGTGTGGCCTTGGACAGGTCACCTCACTTCTCTGGGCTTCAGGTTCCTCATCTGCTGGGGGGGGGGGGTTGCTGTTCCCTTTGGATTCCCCCACCCCCACCCCCCAGTAAGGGGAGCTTATTATTTCTCCATCTGCCCAGGGAACCTTGGCCGCCTGGGAAGCTGCTGAGGGTAGATGCTGATTGTAACCATCATGCACAATATCAGCTCACATAACAGAGTCATGGCCCCTGGCCTTGGCATTGCGTTAGGGGCTTTATTTATGCAGACAGAGACATGCCAGGGAACCATGAGGTACGGGCTCAAGGAAGACAGGACTCTGTCTCTGTAGTTACTATATGGGGCACAGGGCCCTGCGAGCTGCTTGACTTCAGATGTTGGCCTGGACTGTAGGCGTTGAGAGGGCTATCAGGGACCTCTAGCCACCCTTTGATTTCACAGGTAAGGATAATAAGGGTCAACCAATCTACCCAAGGTTACATGGGCAGTTAACAAGACATTTGGTCCTAAAACTCTCATGGGTGGGCCCTTTGCATATGACCATCCCAAAGAATTTCGTGCAAAGCCATGAAATCAGCTGAGTACACCACTGTGTAACCTTTCTCAAGCCCCTGATGCTGCCAGCTACTCCCTGACCAAGTGCAAGGACTTGGAAGTGTCCCAAGCCTGTCCTGGCTTGCCTCCTTCTTGTCAATTTTCTCGGCTCTCCAAGAGAAAATCTCTTGCCTTTTCTTACCTATGACCTTGCTTTTCCCCCTCTGATCTTCTGCAATTTCTTTCCACGTGTGTCCCTTTTCCCACTGTGATAGTTCTGCTCCTTTCCCTCTGCTAGTTCCATCCCTTGAGGCCTGGAGAACGGAGATCACAGGGCATCTCCTCCAAAATGCCTTCCATGCACCATCCGTCTAATTTCCTACCACCTGACGCATTTCCAGGAGAGCCAAGGCTCTTGCATCACTAATGTGCAAATCATCCCATTGCTCTGTGCTGGGGTTTGGGGACGAGGTTTACCTGGAGTGTCATGTCAATTCAGTTACCCTCCAGGGGGATTTATTCTCTTAGTCTAGGAAGGGTTTCCCTGGGTCCAGCCAGCAGAGTCCCATCTGATGGGATTCTACGTAACCCTTTTGGCACTTGACACTGTCTCTTCCTTGTTGTGGCAGCAGGGAGGCTCCCGGCAGGAGGTCAGGTTCAGACGTCCTGGATGCCCAGCTGAACGAAGTCAGGAGCCTGAGCTAACACAGCCCTCTGCTCCGTCTTGGTCCAGCCCAGCTTATATAAGCCTCTCTTGGAAGCTGTCCACGAACCAGCCCAGCCCTGTCCCTCCATCTATGCTGACACAGCACCTCTACTCTCTTGTCATTTAACTTAAACAAAGATGATTTCAATAATGGGAGTTGAGTCGTTTCTGCCGCTAGCTGCTGAACTCCACTCAGAGCGGGGAGCGCGCCTGCCCACCTTCCACGACAGCCTAGCACGAGACTGCATCGGGCTCCGTGAATATTTGCCTAATGAATGAATAAATTCAGGCTCACTCTTGTTCATCTCTGAATGTTTATGCGAAAAGAAAAGAATATGTAATTCATCATATGAAAGGACACGAGCTCACTAAGCTTCCTCTCCTGTCCTGTTAGGGGACGATTTGTACTCCCAGGTGTCCTTCTAAGTGAGGGAGCCAGGAATTCTCGTGAAGATTTCCAGGGTGACACCTTCCAGTGGGCTAATCTTTGGTCTCAGCAGCTGCCAGAGACACATGGGAGGAAAAGTGTATCTATAGTCTTTGAGTTGTGCTGTTTGTGGCCTTCATATCACGTGGAGGCTGAGAAAGTGGGCTGCTCACACGGGCAGCCGATTTAGCTCCATGGGCCTCAGTTTCCTCATTTGTCACATGGGGATAATCATGATCCCAATTATGTAGGGATCTGTTAAGCATTACAGAGAGAAACCATGTCAACTGGGTGGCATACCCAGAGCCTGACACATCAAAAGGGTCCAAGGAATGTCTGCTCTCACTAGCACTGTTGTCAGGAATCCCTTTGACTTCCGCACACCGTCGGGGCAGAGGCTCTGTTAGCGCAGATCGGTGGTAGCAAGAAGGTCTTGAGGCAAAGCAGAGGGGGTCACTTGGACCCAGGAGTAACCTCTCTGCAAACCCGGGCCCCCCTCACTCTTACCTGGCACAGACGTGCCAAATGCCACAAAGACAACAGCTGTGACTGAGTCCTTGAGGCCGATGGTGCAGCCGAAGTGGGAGGCGAGGTCCCCGATGACAGCCGTGAGCATGCCGATGATGAGAATGGACACGACGAAGCAGGCCCAGCCGTGACAGTACTCTGTGGGGGGCACGCAGGCAAACAGCACCTTCCAGAAGACGGTCAGAAAGTGCATGACGTAGTCAAAGCAGGACGGCAGCCTCTCCTCGCCCGACTCATCCTCATCCTCATCCCCTGCTGCAGACAAGATAAAAGAGGCCCCCGGGAAGGGCAGCGAGGTCAGGTCCCCGTTCAGGAAAACTCAGGTCAGCCCAACACGGCAAGCATTATTAGCGGGCAAGACACTCCCGCTCTCCCCTGAGCTGCCGGGTGGGGGGCCAGGTTGCGGGTGCCTGAAAACGCTGGAGAAAGTGGAGCCACGTGGGGGTGGCCCACTGGTCGAGGTGAGTGCAGGGCAGCAGGGAGGGTGGGAGGGAGAGGACAGGGGAATAGGGAGAGAAGGGAGGAGAGAGGCCAAAGGGTCGGCGTGGGGGGAGATCACAGGAGGCACAAGGTGATGAGGCAGAGAGGAGAGAGGAGGAGGCTTCCTCGGTAGCCTGGGCCAAGAAAAGCAAAATCAGCCGTGTGTCCGAGCGCCTCCCTAACTTTCCTGACCCGCCTGCTGCAGTAACCTCGTGGTTCCAGCTGCCATCCGTCCCCAGAGGCGCGGCTGTCATTCCAGATCAGGTGGGCATACCAGCGAACCAGCGCCATCCTCCTGATATCCCGTGGGACAGAGCAGGGCCGGGCCCCATTGTCCTCACCAGGAAACAGGGTCCACATGGCCCGTTCAACAGTCTGGGAGGAGAGGATGTGCTGAGGCCCGCTGGCCCCTGGTCCGGGGCAGCCTCGGTTAGGTTTAACACGATCGGAGGAAGCGAGGGTTTTAACAAGCAGGAGTTAGGACACGTGAGTTCCGGTTGCAGCTTTGCCAGGAAGAGGATCTGTAAGCTGGGAAAAATCACCTCTTATTTCTAACCCTCAGTTCCCTTGTTTGAGAAAGGAGGGGGTTCGATGATGTGGCCTATATTCTGTTTATTGTCCCCTTAGGGGCAAAGTAAGGTCATCAGAGGGTGTTCTGGGGAGATCTGAGGAGGGCCACGTGAGATGTGGGGGAGCAGCAGCTGAAGACACCCTCTCTTCCTGGCGGTCCTTCTGCTCTGGCTCCTGGGCCTCAGGGATGTGACCCTGTGGGTTGCTATGACAACGAAGCCTCATATGAAAGCAGACAAGGCCGGTGGAGCTGGGCAGAACAAGGAGGCTGCCGTGGTGCCAAGAGGCACTGTGGGTGGTGATGGAGACACCTTGTCGGGGGCCCTGGCTGTGCTCTGGGCCACCACTAAGGGAACCTGCCAGTGAATGGCCAAGGAGAGGTCTGGAATCATCCAGGGTGGAGGTTTGCCAGTGTCAATGCGGGGAATTTACAAACCCACATCTCTAATCAGAGTAGTCCTCCAGTTAACAGAAAAGGAGGACCAAAATAATGAGAGGAAGGAATGACAGAAACCAGAATTTAATGAGTTCTGTTTGGCACCGGACTCTCTCATTCAGCTTTGCTGAGAAAGGTCGAAATGATTCCCTTTTTGAATGAGGAAATTGAGGTGGAGGGAAGGTAACTTGTCCCAGGTCACACAGCAGAGCCAGGATTTGAAACCAGCAGGTAGCCAGGCTCTCCCAGCTACCCCATGATTCTTCTCTGAAGTGACCTGGTAAAACAGGCCAACAGCAAGGACTAGGTCTGGGATGCAGAGGCCTTCCCAGAAATTGGTAGCTGTGGATGGGGCTGTGTTCGTTCGCCCATCTCTGGCGTTGCCTGCTTCTCTCAGCGAGGCCGGTGCCCATCTTGAGACCCTCTTACCTGCACTGACAGTGATGGCTTCCATGAACTGGTCCCTCCAGGAATGGGTCCCCACAACCATGGCCAGATTTGTCTTCTTGATCAGTTTGTCCACCGTATTCTGTCAGGGAGATAAAAACTCGGAATCATGAAGTTAGAACGCTCAGAACTGTGGAGGAGTCTGATGCTTCAAGGGGATGAAAGATGTCTTGCATTCTGGGCATATCCACATGGGTTCTGGGAGTAATGGCCTTGCATGATATCTTCTGGGTCAGTCTTTCTATTTCTCTTTTCTTTGGTTGTGATGGCAGATATTGGATACTTAGAGCTATACAATAAAGCATAATGGTATTAAAGCCAATAAATGTTGCCCCAAAATAGAAAATTTTAGAATTTTTGCTTTTAAAATTCAGTTGAACAATAGAAATAATACATACAGGGGCTTTATAGCCCTTTTATTCCATTTGTTATGTTTCCTCCCAATATTCCTAGGATCCAAATGGCCAGGGCTACTCGTTCCAGGTTACACATGGGGACATTGACACTGGCCAAGTAAGTGATTTGTTCAGTTTCAACGTCATTATTGAGTGGTGAAATCGGAACAAAACTTCTACCTCCCACCGCATTACTCTATTATTCAATTAGATCTCACTTATGGCCTGACCTTGAACTCAAAGGATTCTTCAATGATGACCTCTAGTTTGGGGTGTTCGCCCAGTACTGGTTTTCCCATTTCTGCTATCCTCTTGGCCTCCTCCTCCTCCACAGTCAGCTTTCTGTCTGTCACCTCTGCAACAAAACAAAATCAGACTAGCTTTAGCACATTCTCTACTCCCTAGGGATCTATAGCTCAGAGCATCAGGCATGGGCAGTGGGCACAAAGCAAACTCTTCTCAAGAGTAGGGACTTCGGGTACTTTTTAGTGTCTCTTTCTATAACATGTTGAACATGTTATGACCATCAGACCATGAGAGGGTCTCCTGCAGGCCTGGGATAAGTATTCCTATTTCCATTTTATAACTGACTGTACAACCTGACCCAAAGACCTTCCACGAAATAGCACCTAGTGAAGTTCCCAAGTCATCTGGTGAGATATTGGAGAGTTGGGAACAAAAGCATTTACCAGTTTTGAATTGTTGGGCCTGACTGTTCAACTACTTGATATAAAAGTTCTTGGAGGCCAGAACGACATGTCCACAAGGGTACCACATAATCCAAAGGGTATGTCTACTGGTTCCCATTAATATCTGTTTCCAACGACGTTGGGACTGTGCCCTCTGTAGAGGAGAAAGCAGGAATATCTATACTCCCATACAAGTGAATGTTGTCCTCACAGTGAGAAACTTGGAAGAGTTCCTGAAAGATTTCCTGATTATCCAATGGAAGGTCCCCAGGATTTCTGTAGGAACCAGACGTATTTCTTCTGGAACAGAAATACTCGTTCAACCAAAACCGAAAGGAAGCTCTTCCTTTACTTTTTTTTGAGGCATTCCCTGTGTCCCCCAGCATCTTGACTCATTTACCAGAGGCCCCTTCTCATGTTGAATGGTGCGAAAAATGTTCCACTTCAGCTGGTGAGTCCATTTTAAGACCACTTCACCATGAAGACATGTTTTCTGGATTAGAGTGAAATAGAGATTGAATCTTTTTATTCCCCTTTGATTAGAAAATTGCTCTTGGCAGCCTGTTTCTTTCAGAGATCATTTAAACATCTTTCCTTCCAAGCCCACATTTTTATATGCAATTAATTCTTTTATTGAGTTCCTTAATTGCTTTCATTCCACACAGTGAATCTCCTATGGGAATCCTTTAGTCCTTAGATAATCTCAAGGACAAAGTGGGTCAGAGGCCAAGGAGGTCTTCTTTTCTCTCTCACCTGGGGATTGGTGAAGCGTAGGGATGGGTGAGGCTCGAGCCCTTGAAGTTGCAAGGAAAGGAATTCACTGGAAAGACGATAAGCCAAGAGTGTAAGTTACCAGAGAGGCTGCTTTATAGGAGAATTTTCTTAGTTGTCCTGAATGATGATGGGAAGACAGTATGCACTGGGTTCCTGAGCTGGCTGCTCCACTGAGTGGTTCTGGCCCCAAACACAGAAGGCAATCCCAAAATGTTTGGGAGCTGTCCGTGGTGCTGTCCTCCTGTAGCGTTGGTGACGACTTTCAGAAGGAATTACTTCTTAAGGATCAATGTCCTGTCTAAGTAAGCAGACACCCTCTAGCAGTCTAACTTTATTCAATCCATTGATTTAGAGTCTTTTATTAGTTAATTATGAAGGTAAATCTGGGTATACCTAGGGTTCTGGCTATGAAGTCAGTGATCCTAGAAGCCAGGTTGCATGCTACTGTGAGAAAAAGCCTTTAGAGACTTATAGATTCCTTAAAAGCAAGGGTACTTTTCCCCTCTACTTATAGGTTTTGGCACCATATCACAAAGGCTATCCTAGCAGTGACAGTATTATTCTACTTCATTCTACTCCTCCCTCCCCGATGCCCCCATGTCATACTTTACATGTGCCTCAAGAACTCTATACCAATATAATGAGCTCTCTAGTGACATATAAATGTACCTGTCTAACCCCTTGTCTAGCTATCAATCTGGCACTATATCCATCTGGCAGGATATTGATCTACCTACTGACCTGTCCACCCCTGTGGTGACATTCAGTTTTTCCATCTAGCTTTTTGCAAAAATCTGACAAATACCAATCCTCTATCTTTGGATCTCCCTCAGCCCCACAGAGGAACTCCATATATATATCAGTTAAGTGATTGATTCACATGCCTTTAAATCAACTCTGATTTAGTGTCTTGGTTTGATAGTAATTCTATTTCTGTAATGATCATTCCTTTACATTCAAACTACTTTCTTGAGAGAGTGACAAGTCTTCCATCTAAAAGACCATAATGACTGTGATAGCTTGTTTATGTAACTCCTCAGAATCTCAAGTGAAGGTGGGTGGGTAGGATAGGTGATTTTGATATTTGGACTGACTGAATAAACTCTCAGATCACAGGAAAGGGGGAGGGGGGAGAGAGAGAGAGAGAGAGAGAGAGAGAGAGAATATGAATAGGATGAAAGATTGAGCAAATATTGGAAGAACAAAGAGCTTGCCAGGCCAGACAAGAATAGATTGCTCTCAATGCTCTACAGGTATCCTCAGAAAGAAATGGGGCGATGCAGCCAGTGTGCTCATTCCGAGGTCCCTGAGCTTGGTGGTATAGCTCAGAATGAACGTATTAACTCTGTCTTTCACCACCAGACATTGTTAATCATGTTTGCCTATCCACCCAGGAAAATTAAGACAAGAACCTGAGATTTCCAGTGAGTTTTAAGTCTAACCATGGGCTCCTAGATTAAAAGTTTACAGGCTGAAAGATCTAGAAAGTGATACCTGCTTTTCTTATTTTAGCTTCTATTGGTATTTTTGCAAATATGTTCAAAGAACAAGAAAGCCTAAATTAAATCACCAGTCTTTGTTGTGTGTCTCTGTGTGTGGGAGGTGGTGGGGTTGGGTGGAAGCAAGAGTTGGAACAAAGAAGCCCAAATATCTTCTCAGGCAAGAAGGTTACTGGAGAAGGAACTCCCAATGCTATGGCATTAATTCCTTGAGGGAATAGTGGAACATATGGGGTCAGAGGTGGTTCTTACCCTGTTGGTATAAAGAGGAAGCAAATGGCCAAGGAAGCAGGAGTCCCTTTTTTTTTACAGAAAAAAAAAAAGATTGCCTATGTTTATTGTTGTAATTGTTTAAAGCCTCCAAGGAGGTCAATGTTCTTTATATATTACCCTTCTCAATACCCGGTGAAGCCTATTCGTAATTTTGAATACAAGTGAATTCTGTAAGATGTTTTGCCTCTCAATTGCTCTTAGATTTTTTTTTATATCTTCAAAGAACTGATGAATTTAAAGTGTTGTTTTAACTTACATTGAGACATCTTGCATAGCTCACTCTGCCTGCACTGAGAGTTACAGAATTGCAGATATGCTGGAAATGCTTTCCTATCTGCTCACGAAATTGGATGTCATTTATGAGTTCATTACACCAATGCAAGCATACTCTCAAAGAAGGTATTCATTCTACAACAGAACCTAGATTCTGCGTGAGAATGTGTCCAAAATAAATTCCCCCAAATTTCTATTTCCAGCCAAATAATTGTCCCCACCACCCATAATATCCTAATTCTTCTTCATGTTCATGGCACACGTGACTTCAAGGGTCAAGGACAAGTGAACCAAAGTTCTAGCAATTTAGGTCTCAGCTGTAATGAGATGGAAGATCTCCAGGATCAGTAAAATTCCAGATTCTTTAAAAATTGCTTTTCACCTTCTCACAGCAGCTCCTGATTATTTTCCCCTGGTTCCCTCAAGATCAAAGTATTTGTTTTCAAATCCCATCACGATCCCATTAGGAGCTTCAGCCCTGACTCTCACCCTCTCTTGCCCCACAACATAAGATGACAGATGAACTAAGACTCTGGAGAAGTCTATGGCCCCACTGTCTATTTGTAAGTTTCAACTCTCTTCCTGGTCCCAGAGAGGACCGGTTCTGCCTTTACCCACATCTGCTGACAGAAGTGATGCTCAAAGAATTGTCTACTTCCTCACAATTTACTTCAAGTGGGGAAATAAAGCTCTCAGTCCTTAGGAGAACTTGTCAGGTTACCTGGAGCACGCAGTTCCTATTAAATAAATCAAAGGACATGGGTCTTAAACTAAATAATGGAACTGGCGAGAAGCAAGAAAGAGGGGGGCAAGACACCTCTTACCTGGAGACAACAGGAGCGCTGTTCGCAAATGGATACCAGACAAGGGGAAGAAAGAAAAGGAAAGAGCATTAAGGTCCCATCTTCAAAGTATCCCCCGGCTTTGTGGTTGCAGCAGGGTAAGGAAGGCAGTGAGCTTAGTGGGTGAGAGCCTTGCAGCCACATGCAAAGGGCAGCATTTGGAGCATGTGCAGCCACAGCAGCAGCAAGAGGTGTAAGCCACTGGAGGGACTGCTGAGCGCCAGAGCCCTGCTTTCCCCCCACATATTTCCTACAGCTCTGGGAACAAGGGGAAAAGGAATGAGGATGGGGAATCCAGGTGAGTGGAGCAGAGACAGAGTTGGTCATTTGTGATGTTCTAAGAAATCAGGTTATCATATCCATTCTGTAAAAAAAAAAATGAGGATCTAATTACCATGAAAAGTGTATAGTGTAGCTGGCTTATCAGTGGGGCATATGGCCCTAGGGTTGCAGGGTCCTGAACAGTGGCCTACAAGAGTGGAACAGTGCTCAGTCCTTTATCTTCTAGTTCTAACTTTATAACCAGGTCGAACTTAGCTTCGCAGTGCCCATACCACTCCCATGGCCAGAAATAGCTTCCTAGCTACCACACTTAGAGTTAGAACTTAGAGAACTTAGAGTTCCCCTCCTTTGAGGGGTAATTTCTGCAAAATGTCTTCTCTGAATGGTTTATCTTTTTAGAGATACGGCCTGGAGATTAGGGTAATACCATTTGATATTACCTGTGCCAGGCAAAGTCACGGCAACTAGTAGGTGTTTGGTAGAGATATCTTTTCTTGCCACCTAGTTTGGCAATTGTATTTTCTATAGATTCTGTGGTGCTGCATCTGGCAGGGTGGTGTCTTTATTCCAGAAAGGACAGGCTAAATAGGGCCCAGGTATCCTGGACCAGAGAAACTGTTATACAGAAAGCTGTTTGTAGATGGGACTGGAAAGCTGAGTTAGATGTACCTAACACAGGGCATCCCTAGCTCCAAAATGTGTACTTATGCTAAAAAATTCTTGTGACATACCACATTCCCCTCTCAATGGTGTCTCAGTACAGCCCCACACTCCCTGGCTCTTGTCATATAGGAGTCTGGGAACATCCCACTACATACTCGTGGTATGGCTGGTGACTGATGGTGCTGGGGAAGGAGCAGGGGTGGTGTCTGTGAATTGTTTCTTCTAAAAATCTCTAGGAATGCAGCTCGGGCCGACGATCCATCATTTCAGTCACAACCACTGAAGACACTTGTGGATTGAGAATTTTTATGTATATGAGCAGAGCAAACAGCAGTTGACTTTTTCTGGTTCCTCCCATAAGGAATTCCAAGGGGGTAATTGAGTGACTCTCTTTGCTACATTGAAATGGATAGATAGACAGATAGCAAGAGAGCTTGTTCATTCTGCCCCTTTTATGGAGCTGCATGGAAGCAGAGCCCTTCCTGGCCCCCAGGCTCCAGGGAAAACCAGAAACCCAAATACATCAGTGAACCCAGGTAGGCCAGACAAAAGGAAGCTCTTCCAGAAAGGTCCCTCCTGGCCTGGTTTTCACTCAGAAGTCCCTCCCAACCCCAGGATCATCTCTATCACAAGCAGAGGGCTTGCAGTCAGCCGGAATGGTACTATTCTCTGGTTATTGTCTACATGAATTTGAGACTTTCCACTTAGCGGTTACAGATGGGTCAGCGAGACCCAGATAGGCCAATTCTGAGTGACATAACACCTCCAGGGTGTTTTTCCTGCTGCTGTTGATGAGAGAATCTGCAGCTGAACTTTCCCCTGTATTGATCCCCAGGGTCAGGTGAGAATCATTTATCCCTGCTCAGACACCCCAGGGACATACAGGAAATAGCATAGCTCTGTGAGTAATTGGAAGCATCTGGGCAGCTTGTGAGGGGGAGCCCACTGATGTGGTAAGAGGGGGCACAGACAGGCCCCATGACTAGGGGAGAATGATTTCCTTTCCACATGAGGCTCCCAGCGTCCAGGCCCAACAGCCTTGACCATGCTGCTTGACATTGCCCTCCAATGTCTACTTCTAGATTCCGGCACCTACTCTAAGCCACGGCAACCATGTTTCCTATTCATCCTCCCTTTTCCCTCCTCTAGCTTATCCGGAGCATTTAATCTCACCTCTAAAGTCTGTTTTGTCTGCCAAGAATAGAATCTGCTATTTCAAATGTAGTGCTTTTTTTATTCCTTTGGTAACGCAATTGTCATTTTGACCATGCAAAGTCTATGCTGTTCTGAATGCCTAAGACTCCCCCATGCAGCAGTGGTCATGAAAAGCTTTCTACAGTACAGTTTCTCACTCTGAGAACAGTGGGGAATTCTGAAAATCAGGATGGGTTTTCATGTGATTCCGAGTCTAGACAATCCAGTTGTATGACCTTTCACCTAACGGTCTAATGCCAAAATATGGGAAGATGTGAAGACACTGAAAATAGACAATAGACCAGGAGGTCGGGAAATGCACATATTTCCTATTGGCACCTTCGATCTTGGCATCTTGGTCACTGGGAAGACCTTGCCTTCTCACCTACTCACTCCCTGGTACTAGGCTCCACTAGGACTCTGCTGACATCTCCTTGGGCAAAGAGTCCAGGGCAAAAAAAGAGGGGTGTCCTCAAATGGGGAGTAGCCAAAGGCATTTGCATTTGGCCAAGTCTCTTGAAGAGCGCAAGGTGTATCTTAGGTCCCTCCCTGTCCTGCTGTTGATCAGGGTTTATTGGGGAGGCAGAAAAGAAGAGGGAGGTCTCATTAATGGTGGAATAAAATCACGGATAGACTTTCAACCCATTCGTTGTGTCTGGAGCCACTGCCTGCTTTCCAGCTACCCTGAATGATCTCTTGTGCTGCTTTCATTTGCACCTACGTAACAGACTATGGAAATTGATAAATCTAGTTTACAATGGCCTTAAGTGTCTGCTGCATCCAACCAATCATGAGGCGGTGGAGTAGATGCACAGGGGAAGTCGGAATGAGATAGGGCAGGTGTTGAGACAACTTCTGAGAATGTTCTCAGTGGTAGCAACTGGCAGACTGGCAATCTAAACAATGGAACTAGAGATTTTATCCCCTCGTTCGCACTCTGGCAGTCAGAATTATGGCGACATCCTATCAGGTGGCAAGGAGAGGATGAGTAATGGAAGATGGAGAGGGCTTTTTCCCCTAGGACACTAGGCATGCCCAAACCTAGGTAGACACAGAACTGGTCAGATCTGCAGAAGAGTCCCCAGAAGACAGTGAGAACTGATCAATCCTGTTGATAAGGCTTTAGGAGTATAGTTGCTGAATCCCTTAGATCTGTCCTTTAAGGAAAGGCTTTATGCTGCTCTTTGTCATGTGAATATGGAGTTGCTGCAGAATAATCTCCCTTTTTTGACAAACAAGTGGGTCTCACTGTTCCATCCTCCACGAGGCTCCCAGAAGCATCTCTCTCCTGAAAGGGAGTGTGAACGTCCTTCTCTTGGTACCTCCCAAGAGCACCCTTCTCCAATCCCACATATGCTCCTCCAGCACTTTCGAAGTAGTGGTTTCCAATCATTTTTCTTCAAGGGAAGAAATCTTTCCTTATATCTTCCTTGGCTGCAACATAATCAGTCCCTTAGGAATGGAACCCTAGCAGGTATTCCAAGATGCATGTCTTGAGGAAGGGAGGAGATGAGGCCACTCCTCTGGTGGGAGATGAGGGTTATCTTGGGATCTGGGTGATAAGCCTATTTGCAGATGCCAAGCCAAGGAAGGCTTCAGTGAACTGTGTTATTTCCCAGGGATCAAAACCCACTACACCATTTAGAGGCCCTTCTCCTATTGGAAAACCCGTAAGTTAATACTCTGGGCCCACCCAGTGTTAGTCCTTTTCCAGGGCCCTCTGGCTGGGGAGATTCCCATACCTGGAGTTATTGCCCTCTTTTTGCAGACTCCCAGTTTTCTGCTTTAGGGATTGCATGGTCTTAAAGCAGCCTGAATAAAGGTAGAATGAGATGGGCTGGATGTCAAGGGGGAGGGAGAGTAGTTCAGGACTCCAGATCATCTGACTACTTCCGAAGCCAGCTCTGTCTCAGAGAGGTCTCAGGAGCTATGGCCTCTGACACCTGGCACACCTCTTCATACCATGGTCTCCCCAGCTGTGAAATAGTCAGATAAGACACTTACCTCCATGAAGGGCAGAGGGGCCTATGAACCACTCTGCAAGGGAATAACCCGCCACGCACTCAAGGAAGGTTGGGGAATGCAGCAGGAAACTGTCAAAGCATCGTTGCAACACGGGCCCCAGCCCCCATCCCAGACTCTTCCCCCATTCAGTCCAGGCTCAAGGGTGAAGGGTAGGAGGGCAGGAAGGCAGGAAAGGGCACAGACATGCATGGCAGCACATTCCTTTCTTTTTCTTCTCCTCCCCACCCACCAAGGAGTTTCCACAGTTTCAGCTTCCATGGGTGTGTGGGGGCTGTGGGGGAGAGTGCCGGGGACAGTGGTGATCAGATCACTGGAGCACGGGGCGGGAGGAGGTAACTCGGTAGGGTAATGAGAGGTTGAGGCTGCAGCGCTGTCCAGAAGGTGGGAAAGGAGGACTGGGGAATCAGCTAAGGCTAAGAAGGCAGAGATGACACCGAAACAGGGTGAGAGCGAGAATACAGGAGGGAAAAGAATAAAAAAGTCCTTTGGTCAAAAAGAGGAAAAAGGAAAAGGGAAGAAAATGGTGAGGGGTAGGGGCAGGGAGGAAAAAAAAACAGAGTTGCTTTTTGTGGCTGTTGCTTTTCAGTTTCAATTTTTTTCCTTTCTTTTTGTTTTTGTTGTTTTATTTTGTTTTGTTTTGTTTTGTTTTTTTTAAAGAATCTCACACCTGATATTCCACGTTCCATCCATTTCGGTTCACCAAGGACAATGAAGAAATTCTCTTGCCTTTCGTATTCCTCCTCATCTACTATTTTAACCCTTATGGTTTTCCTGTAGGGACAACAAGAGAGAGAGGGTGTCGACTGGGTCGGTAGATTGGTTGGTCATTTGGAGCACAGCCTTTAAAATCATTCCCCATCACTCCTGGCACATGCAGCCCAGTCCCGCCGTGGCGGCATCCGGTAGGACTACGGTGGATTGTATTTTTCTCATATAAAAAAACAGTCTCAGCTTTTCTTGTCTCCTTGGTCGTAGTTTGCTTATGGGTGTGAAGGAAAGGGAGCTGGGAGGCAAGGAAAAGTGGGCAAAGGAAGGGTTCCAGGAGGACAGGAGAGAAAGGGGAAGGGCAAGGGGGGTGCTGGTGGGGGGGGGAGTCAGTTTAGATCCTGCTGATGGTTAGTAAGAAGTCAGCGGGGCAGCACATTCCACGGGGTGTCACATGGTAACTGGCATTTCCTCGGGAAGCAGGTAGACTACTAACCCATTGGGAATGATCCAGGGCCCTTCACCAACAGGAGATATACCAATAGTACCAAGCCAGGGGCTCGTTTTCCCTTCCTGTGTCTATACTCACTTCTTATGTGAGCCTCTTAAAGAAAACTTCAAAAGTATTTATGAGGGAGAGAAACAAAAGAGAGAGAGAGAGGAGAGAAAGGAAGGCAGAATTCTAATATCTTTGTCATTCTTGATCTTAAGGCTCCAGTAGTGGGAACGAAAATGAGTATGTATTAACCATCATGTGATACAGGACTCCTTTAATATTTACCACTGAAGCACTCCTAGGAAAATGTAAAGAAAATGATATGTCATCAAATTCTAAATCACCTCTGTACTTCTATTGCCAAGGCTGGTTTCCTCAAATGCTGATTATCTGAGGCCTGGGAAAAGTGGTGAAGGAGCTTTCCCCAGGCTCCAGATAATCATTTCTCGACATCTCAACTGAGCCTAGTGTCGTTTAGAAACAAATCACCAAGCAAAGCCAAGTTTCTTTGAAAATCGCTCCCCTCCAGAGACTCGCATGAGGCTGGCTCAGGCCAGCTGTCCTTGGAGAAGTTGCGCTCCCCATCTTGGTCCTTCCTGGAACCACAGTGGGGTTTGCACGTCCCAGTAGCGAGCCATGATTGTTATTTTCTGCTTGCCTTGTCTTTGGTCTGGGACCCAAATGCTCTCGAAAGGGCAAAGAGATACTAAAAAACAATAACCTAAAATGTCTCGTCAGAGCCTCTGATGTTCCTCTTTCCTTCTGAAGACACGCTCCGCTTTGCTGTCTGTAAAATGGTAGACTGATCTGAGGGGGTTTGCTGGCCATAAGGTTTGCTGTGCACTTGGGTTTTGTGTGTGTGTTTCACAAGTACACTCTAGGTCACCCTTTTCGGTGCTATTTTTGGACACCTTTACATACCTTGCTCAGTAGACAAAAGACAAAGCTAAATGAATGATAAGAAGATTTTCTAGAAACTTCTCTCTAAGCCCTAGATATGGGAACCTGGGGCTACCTAGGAGTTGTGAGCCTGGCAACTTTTCCCTTGCAGGGACTCTGCTGTGGGTTAGGAGTGGGTACTCTGGGACCAAGGGCCTTGCTGGAGGAATATGAACTGGAGGGAAGGAAAGTTGTCCCCAGATACTGGTGGCTCCCCTTGACCCAGATGGTCTGTCCAGAAGAGGATGTTCTGACTTGCCTGTGGGAAGTCTGGGGTGTGTGCGGTCATTTAAGTTGAAGGCAAAGGCTTCATCTACTCTGAGAAATACTGTGATCTTGTGGGAAAGCTTCCACTCAAGCCATAATCCCCAGCCCACCATTCTAAGTCTCTGCCACCACACCTAGATGTTCTCTGCAGCGAAAACAAGAGGCCAGCAGATAGGTCTGCAACCTTGACCTCAAACTAAAACTTGTACTTTCAGCTCAATCAAGGTCAGGAGGGAAACACACCTTGACAGCAGGAATATGGCAGAAAAAATGGCTCCTAAGGCCTGCTCTGAGGAATGGGATGAACCATAAATAGAACCCAAATCCAAATATACTGATTGCCAATGTCTGCAGACTCTAAGCTTAGCCCCGAGAATAGCGGCCCATGGGAATCTGTGCTGAGCGCGGAGGCCAGTTTCCCAGCACTGCCCTCCCACCTGGCGCCGGGTTGTGTGGTCTTTCTCTTTCCTGTATAGAAGGCCATCCAGGAGAAGCAGAGAGCCCCGTATATGATACTCCGGGCTCTGGCTCTCTCTCTCTCTCTCCCCCACGCTGTGTTTTTCCCATACCCATTTCTCCATCTCACAAAAATTACCATTGACTCCTGAACATCCCTCTTACGGATCCCATGTGACAGGCTGACAGGTGTTAGGGCAGTGCTGGGATCAGAGAGAGGGAGAGGGAGAGGGGCAAAGAAAGGAAATGAGAGAACAAGAAAGAAAACAAGGGGACGTGGACTGAGAGAGGCAGAAGAAAGGGAGAACAGAAGACAGACAGCCTGGGGAAAGAAAGAACCAGAAGAGGAGAGGAGAGGAGAGAACGTTAATGTTAGTGTGGAGGACAGGGTACTACACCTTTCTGAAAACTCATATCCACCATGCGGGGGCCCATCATCTCAATGAAGTAATTCTTGTTTTTCTCATACGCCTCATCATCAATTACCTTGATGTGAATTGTTTTGCTGTGGATGGAAAAATAAGTATCATAAGCAGGGAGCAGATTGGGGTGGCAGCAAGCCAGCTGGGAGAAGGAACAGGAAGAGAAGGAAACAGTAAAAAGATCCAGAAAGGTCAAAGTGTGTCCCCACGGGGGCACCGAGGGGAGGGGCTGCCCCAGGCCCCCTTCCAGGCTCCCTGGGCTCCTCTTAGGCTTCGTGGGGCTTCGTGGTATGGTCAGACTCAAAGGCTGGAAAGTCAAAGGTTCTGGGTTCTAAGCTTGGATACGCCACGTGACCTTGGACAAATAATGTAACTCATACAGAATCAGGTTAAATAATGCTTACACCGTCCCAGGGCAGTTGTGAGAGCAAGGAAATAATATGAGCATAATGGTCCCATCATTCAGGTCCTCCGTGAGGTTCGCTTCCTTGTCCTTCTCGCTCTGGGGACAGGGAGAACTTTTTGATTTTTGAAATCAGCTGGTATTGGTCTGAAAGGCATATGTTATAGAAAGGACGCGGATGGGGGGCCTGTTGGCCTGTGGGAGTCTTGCCTGGACGCAGAAGGACTTTTTCTTCCCTTTCTCTGCGGCAGGGACTACCATGGGGAAGCCAGGAGGGCCAGGCGGCTCAAGTCACACATTCTGGAACTCACAGCGGGCTTCAAAAGCTTGTAAGCTACCTCCGAATGAGGCCTGCAGCCTCAGTGGGGGCAAGAACCGGATTACATGAACTCTAGGGCGCTCTGAGCCCCAGTTACCTTACAAATCCTATAGTGACCTTGCGATTAGCACAATTATACTATTTTTACGTTAAAAGGTTCTAAACAGGGGCACCTGGGTGGCTCAGTGGGTTAAAGCCTCTGCCTTTAGCTCAGGTCATGATCCCAGGGTCCTGGGAGGAGCCCCACATCGGGCTCTCTGCTCTGCGGGGAGCCTGCTTCCCCCTCTCTCTCTGCCTGCCTCTCTGCCTACTTGTGATCTCTGTATGTCAAATAAATTTTTAAAAAAATCTTTAAAAGGTGCTAAACAATGAAAAACATAAACCAATTTTTGTAGTCCTGATTTTCATTTTCCTTCATTCCTTCCTTCCTATTACTAGGAGCTTTAAAAACAAGGATGGACCTGGGCCTCCCCCAACCTTTGCTTAATAATGGGGACATTCCAGCACCAGACTCCAGTTGAGGCCTGTCGCAGAGGGTGTGGGACACTGCTGGAGGGGTGTGCCCAGAGCTGAGTCTCCCCTCAGCAGTGGGACGAAGGGACACATGCAGGAGCCCTGTCCAGCTGCCCATGGGGCGTGCACCCTTGCAGACTTGAGGGGGCCACAGGCCTACCCTTTGTGGACCCTTTGTTGAGGAGGCTGAGGTCTTCTGCACCACCCTTTAAAAAAAAATACACACACACACACACACACACACATATACACACATACATACACACACACAGGTATATATGTTGTATATATATACACACACACATACATAAAGTAGGACTATCTTTACATTCTGACTTGGAACAACCTCTCTGCTCGCCCAAGTTTTCCCACATCCCCATCGAGCGTGTTGGATGGTTACAGAGCTTCCCTCGTCCATGCTGCTGACCCTAGAGAACCAATGTGGGCCTGTGGCTCCCGAGGTGAATGAAGAGTGGTTACTAACACACCCTAGCACCTGCCAGTCTGCGGCTTCAAAATCAGAGACGCCAAACTGTCCTCACTTGCCGCACCCACGCCGTCGCAGCGGAAGCTGGCTCACCAACACGGAAAGTGTGAGCGTTCAGCCTCTGACTTTCCTCCTTGAGAGCAGCGGCCCTGGTACTAGAGACTGAGGACCTGGGGTCAGATCGGACCTCCACTTCTCACTAGCTGGGTATCCCCGGGGCAACCAGCTAAAGCTCTTCAAGTCTCATTTGTTATCTGAACACCTACTTCAGAGCGTTCTTAAATGAGATCATGCCCGTGACGCACTTGGTGGGGACACGTTCCCTCCCTCGTAAGCACTTAATAAATAACAACCATTATTACTAAGGGCAACAGGACCCTGATGTGGGGGGTTGAGAGTCGTATGGGAGGGACTCTTGCCATCTCCAGTCTTTAAGTCAGAAAATAAGGGGAGATCAGCAGATAGAACGGGTGGCTCAAGACGGGGTACAGGCCGGAAACGGAAGTCAGGTCAAGAAAGGACTGGATAGAGGCGCCTGGGAGGCTCAGTGGGTTAAAGCCTCTGCCTTCAGCTCAGGTCATGATCTCAGGGTCCTGGGATCGAGCCCTGCATCAAGCCCCTCATCAGGCTCTCTGCTCAGCAGGGAGCCTGCTTCCTCCTCTCTCTCTGCCTGCCTCTCTGCCTACTTGTGATCTCTGCCTGCCAAATGAATAAATAAAATCTTAGCCAAAAAAAAAAGATAAAAAAGAAAAAGAAAAGAAAAGAAAGGACTGGATAGTGCAGGACGATCCATCCTAGATGGGTTAGCGGAGGGGCTGATAATGCTAAAGTGAGAGCACAGACAGCAACTCACACGGTTTTTCAAAATCCGGCCTTGAGTCTCTGTCAGTGACAAGCTCTGGGCTGGACAGACCACGTCTGGGGACCGTCTGTGACTTGTGCTTGTGACTTTTAGCGAACAGATGAAGAGAATAAGAGATGCCATCGATAACTGAGGAACTGAGGTGGGCCTAGCAAACCCACTGGCTGGAGGAGTGCAGGAGACGGGGTATCTGACTCCCTCGCTGGGATCAGTCATGGGGATGGCACTACCTCCATTTGGACCCTGCCTGGAGCTAGAGAAACCCTTTCCCTTCCAGCTCTTGAAAACCAAGTAAGTCCTCAATTCTGCTCAAGCCACAGATGAAGCCACAAGGACATTTAAATTAAGGGAGAGTCACCAGCCAGGTCTTGAGTTCTCTTTCCTAACTTGTTCTTCCTCATTTCAGTCAACAGCAACATGGTCTATCCAGACCTGGAAATCACCGCTGATTCTTTCCTTCTCCTCACTCTTTCCCCCAACCCCACCCCAACCCTAATGTAATTTGCTGCCACATTTCCCTCTGCTACTGAGACCCCAGTCAAGACACCCATTGCCTCTCCTTTGGACTTCGTAATAACTTTGTAAGAGATATTCCTGCCTTTGCCCCCTCCTTCAATTCCTTCCCCCATAATGACCCAGGGCTATTAAAAACACAATCCAAGTCCTATCCCACCACTATCATTGGAATAAATGCAGTGTCCTTACCATGGCCTCTAGGATCTTACACATCCCAGCTGCTGGTGACTTTGCTGACTCCATTTCCATTATTCTCCCCTCGCTCGGGAGTCCCACACACACTGGTCTTTCTTTCTATTCCTTAAATCAAGACCCTTTCCACTTGAGGCATCATCCTTGCTTGTTCTCTGTGCCTGGGTCTGTGCTATCCTCATTCTTTGGGTCTCCACATAAGCATCACCTCCTAGGAGAGGCCCTCCGTGGGCACCTGACCTCCTTGTGTCTTTCTCCTGCTCACTGTCTCTACCCCCCCCAAATGGGTCACCTTCCTCTATGTTCTGTCTGCTCATTCCCTTCAGGGCACCAATCACAGCCTGAAGACAAATGGCTGGTTTATTAACTTACTTGTTTCTAGTCTGTCTGTCCACATTGGAATGTAAGCAAAGGGAAACTGCCTCACTTGCCGCCACGGTCCTAGTGGCCAGCGTGGAGAAGGACCTTGACCATGACTTGCTGAAGGACTGGAGGTGAATTTCTGACATGGCCAAGAACACACCTGCCTTTTTGCAGCAAAAACTCATTAGGAACAGCAGTAAAACATTGCTTTGAAGGCTTTTCTGATATAATGCCCAAGGATTTCCATGGGCCAAAGAGACCAGAAGCCCAGTGTCATCCAACTCTACCGTCGTTGAACGCACTCCACTCGTCTGTCTACAGGACCGCTCTCCAGCAACACCCTGGGACTGAATTCATGGGGCTTGGCTGGGGGCTTTGAACCATACCAAGGCGAGGTGTTGACCTGCCCTGCTTCTCCTCCCAGCCTTCTGCTGAGGGAGGAACCAAAGCCGGCAGCGCTCCCAAGCTCGAAGGGGTCACTGCTTGGAAAAGACGCTCCCAGGAGCTCTCCCACCAACAAGCCAGGAGGGATCAGGAAACCCGTTTCTGGTCTGCCTGCCTGGCCTCTCAGAACATTCCTTTGCACTGAGGACACCCAATTCCAAACCAGACCTCTCGTTCTCGGGACACTGCAAAGGGAAGGGTGCTCTTTAGCCACTGAGTTCCCTGAGGGTGAAAGAGAGCGAGGAAGCAGCATTTATTTGTAGAATGGATGACTACTACCCTGGAGGAGGGCCCTGTGGACTTGGCTTTACACGGGAAAGGGATTTGCAATAAGATACACATTTACATTCTCAACACCAAGAGAACGTCCTTATTTCATCCTTACTTCCCCCATCTAACATAGGAATTATTACGTGCACTTTAAAGATGAGAAAACAAATTCTCAGAGAGGCTAAGTCACTTGCCTGGCGTCATACAGCTAGCACACAGTGCAGCTGGGATTTTAGCAAACGTCCCTTATTACTGCTACAGCTTATTTTATGCAAGCAGGAGGATAAACTCTGGACGCCATTCCTGAGCTGTGCCACATCGAGGAACCACAGAATTCTCCCATTTAAATGCAGGCAGCAGGGGAGAAATTCGGTTCCTAAGTGGCTCTGCCTGGGTACTGCGCCGGGAGTAGGAGGCTGGCTAACCCTTTGGCCCTCCTTTTCTAAAAGTAATCTCTAAGTAATCTCTAATTTAGCTGCTCTTCGGATTTCTATGAAATGACTCTTCCCCATTGAGAAGGGTTCTTTCTCATCGTTTCCAGGTGCTCCAGGCCTGCTCACAACTCACAAAGCTCCCTCCACCCAGGCCTGGAGGACAGCGGGCAGTGGACCAGTAAGCCTTTTTGTGGGAGCTTTCAGAAGCCTCATGATCTGTGTTGGGTTCTTGTAGTCTTCCTTATTAGGTACCAGCAGACCCCCCTCTCTTCCCCCAGCAGGTTTCTGGCCCCAATTCTGGGCAGAAAAGCCCCTCCCATCCCCAGCCACACCCAGACAGCCTGACCCTGGCACTCCCCAGGCTCTTACCAAGGTCTAGGGGAGAGGTTCCTTGTCTCATGAAAAGATTTAGGATGCCCCCAAGTGATTCCCTCTTGAAAATAGATGTCCATAGGGTCCCCCAAAACAGTGCTTCTCAGACTCTGATGTGCATATGTCTGCCTCCTGGGGGATCTTGTTAAAATGCAGATTCTGATTCAGTAAATCTGGGGTGTGCCTGAGACCCTGCGTTCCTGACAAGCAGCCAGGAGGCACCCATGTTGCTGGTCTAGGGCTCAAGACTCCTTGGAGAGGTCTCTCTGATGCTATTAAAAAAGGAGGGAAAATCAGACAGCTGCTCAAACTCCAGCACCCGTCAGGGAGAAGGAGGCTGGAATGGAAGGGTAGCACTTCAGCCACAGCCTGGAGTTAGTAGGTCCTTTAAGATGCTGTATTCTCGGGGGGACATCAGAGTGCACCCAGAGTAGGGTGATGGGTACAGTGAAAGGTCTGCAAACCATGTTTCAAATCCATTTGCTAATATTTATATAGTGCTTACCCTGAGCCAGGCACTGTGCTACTCAAGCACTTCATGAACATTAAGTAATTTCATCCTTACAGCAAACCAGCGAGTCAGGAACCTGCCAGGCAAGGTGCTGTTCTCTCTGCAGGTATGAGCTCCCTGGAACCTTGCCATAACCAGTGAGGTAGGTACTGCTTTTGTCCCCAGTGTGTAGATGAGGAACCAGAAGCCCTGAAAAGTTAAGAGACTTGCCCAAGGTCATAGCTGAGTAAGTGGCAGAGTTGGGATGTGAACCCAGTGTGGCTCTAAAGACCGTGCTTCTAAGTGAGGTCTGCAATGTGGATCCACGGGACAGGCGTCTGTTGCAGAAGACGACACTGCTCAGTGGTCCTGGGGCTGACACAGACTCTGCTTCCAAAGCACTGTGGCCATTGGCAGGAAGGCAGACTTCTACTCGGCACAGACCGTGACAGCAATGAGATGAAGTGGCAGATAAGGGAGTGGCTGCCCGGTTCCTGGTGGTATTAAAAAGCAGGATAATAAACATGCGTGAAAATGGCCATGGAGAGGATTCCTGCTTGCTGCACAGAGTCAGGTAGATGACCTGTAAAGGTCTACACCCAGTGGGGTACTGGTAGACCAGCTCTCTGGGGGGAGACAAAAAAAGGAACTCTGATTTGGGGTTTATGCCTTCCACAGCATAAATACCCACTGTAAGTCAATCTCAGGCAACTAAGTTTTTAATGACCATCTTGCAAAATTCCTAAACATTTAACAATCTGCTCTCATGAACTAGCAGGAGCCAGTTCCAGCACACCACGCACGGCGTCAGACTCTACTAAAAATGTTTAAGAGAGGTTAGGATGACAAAAGGTGGTTCTGATTGATTTTGACCCTGGAATGATTTTGTCCATGCTAGTGTTTCCTCAAAATGGGCAATGATCTGATACAGTGAGGTGAATGTGTTTCTCCAAACAAGCCGTTGGAAAAAAGTCTCAAAGATTTGGCTTGTAAAAGGAACATGGGTGGGCAAGAGAGGACTTGGGCCCTTAAAAGCAGACAGTTTTCTTGGGCCCAAGAAGAAGAGGAAGCTGGAGACTTGAACCATGAGAGGGTCTCAACACACTGTTTCTGGCTTGAAGATGAAGGCTGTCATATGAGCAGGAATGCAGGTGGCCTCTAGCAGCAGGCTGCTCCCTGAATGACAGACAGCAAGGACTGGGACCTTCAGGCTTTAAGCCACAAGAAATTGGATTCCGCCAACCACCTGAATGAACTTGGAAGCTGACATTTCCTCCTGGCTTCCACATAGGAGCCCAATCCAGCCTTGATGTCAGCCTCGTTGAGACCCTGAACAGAGAACTTAGTCACACCAGACCTGAACTTCAGAGCTACAGAACTGTGAGATGATAACTAGATATTGTGTTAAGCCTCAAAGTTTATGACAACTTGTAACAAAGCAATAGACAACCAATATGTGAGGCTTGTTCATTTCACAAAGTCAGGAACTGAGCCAGATGATCTCTTGAAACTGTCTTGCCGTATCTATTTTATAATCATAATCCTCTGTCCTGATGGCATGGCCTCTGCTAGGCTAGTTAACACCTCTATGCAAAGTTGAGAAAAGACACAGCCCTGGAGATGCAGAGCCTGGCAAGGACAGGGTGCTTTTCTCCAGCTTGCACAGCAACGCATCAGGATGCTGGGCTTGGCATGGAGAGAACTGGCTGGATTGTTAGCTTTCCACTCAAGGGTCTTTATTCAGTGCACAACATGCACAACTGTAAGCAGCAGTCCTGCTTGGCAGACTCTTGTGTGATTCACTCACTATTCCATACACATGCCAGAACCAGCAGGAATATGGGACAGGCTGAGGCAGAGAGATGGATTTCACTGAAGAACTCTCTGCAAGTCGGGGGGCGCAAGGAGGGGTGGTCAGGTGGGTGGGAGGATGGCGACACAGGGAGGTACAAATTGGGAGGGAGGGGTGTTTGGGTGCATGTGAAGGAGCATGCACGTGATCTTTGCTGCTTTGGCATCTATTCTGGGCCCTTCTGATAAGCCCTCTACAGCCTGCAGCTTCTTCATAGTTAGGAGTACCTGTAGTCACAAAGATAGAGCTTCCTCTAAGCAAAATGTATGAACATTTTGTCTCCACTGTCAGTTAAGACCCGACTGCTGGGCCTGTCCACGGGCACACACCTGCACACGTTTGAGGACTTGGTGGTCATTCTGGAATGTCTGGGCTCGTACTGGGCACTGTAACTCATGATTGACTCATTTGCTCTCCCAAATATCCACTTTCCCAATGCCTGAAGAGCTTCTTACCTGTGGCTAAAGGGAAAAGTGCATCTCACATGACTGTATGATTACAGATCTAGTCTTCAGGATAGGGTCAGAGGCAAAGTGGTACCAAAGCCCCCCAAAGGAGCCACTCACTCTGTCTCCCAAAGGTGAGGGCAAAGTGAGGGTATTTTTATTTCTTAGAAAATCTGTCTTCTAAAATAGGCATCCTTGGCACACCTGGGTAGCTCAGTTGGTTACGTGTCTTCGATTCAGATCATGATCCCAGGGTCCTGGGATCAAGTCCCCCATCAGGCTCTTTGCTCAACACGGTGCCTACTTCTACCTCTGCCTGCTGCTCTCAATGCTTGTGATTCTCTCTCTCTCTCTCTGACAAATAAAATCTTTATAGGCACCCTTCCTTTCGAAGGTTGTCATGATTTGCAGGTCAGCTTTACAAGGTAAAAAACATTTTAAATTACAGATTTTTATTCTCTCCATTATTTCCTAGGATAAAGACTGAACCCTTCATCCCAGGAATTAGAAGCTCTCTGTAATGTCCGTCCATCCATCCATCCATCCAACCACCCATCTCTTCAACTTTATCTTTTCATGCCTGACCACAGAAAGTCTACACTTCAATTCTCATTATGCTCAAAACATGCCATATTCCTGCTCACCCTGGAGACTTTCCTTCTTTCCTCCCTCCTTCCCTCCCTCTCTCCCTTTCCTCCTACACCCATCGCTCCATCAACCCACCCACTCATCCACCCATCCGTTCCTTCCTAATGATGATACCGCACAATGAAACTGCATAATACTTCATTCACTAAGTATTTATGAAGCTCCTAATGCATGGCAGACATGATTCTCAAGCAAGACTTTCCTGTAGCGGGGAGGCAGATAAGCAATCAAATAATCACAGTCAAGTGTGGTCAGTGTGATGATAGAGGAAGAACAGAGCTGAGGAGGCATGTGGTCAAGAATAAAATCAGGGAAGCCTCACCAGAGGAAGGGGTATTTCAGCAGAGGCCTGAATGGTGAGTCAAGTTGGTCTGGCCACAAGGAGAAGAAAGAGTCTTCCAGAGAGAAGGGATGCCCTATGGAAAGTCTTGGTGGTGGAAAAAAAAAATACATGGTGGCTTCAAGGTGATGAAATGAGTTCAGTTTGGCTAGAGCACTGAGGGAGGGGGGAGGGGGGAGCAGATGAGTCAGGAGAGAAGGTGGGGTCAAGGATAAAGGGCCCTATAAGCACTTGGGATAGTCTGCCCTCCTCTCTACCTGTCCAGGTGCCTCTTACTCCATTCACATAGAACCTAGATACCACCTAAATCTGGAGGATGTTCCTACACATCCAGCCCATGATGGGTTCCTGACCTTCTGACTACTGCACTAATCCAGTCATCTACTGCCTGGTGCAGTCCATACTGCCTTCACACATCATTATCTTGCCTCCTGAGCTAGGCTCTATTTCAAAGGCTCGAAATATGTCTTGCCTCTCTCTCCTTCTTTGGTTCCTCTTCAGGGCTTACTAGATACATGGTCCGTGATGCATCCATCCACCCATTCCTAACCTGTTAGAGCAGGCAGTTAGATAGACAGGAGCAGCCAGGGAGAAAGGAGGATAACAAAGGGACAGTTGCCAGGGACGGTCTCCACCTAGAGACCGCTCCATCTCCCTTAGACCAACCCTTTTTGCCGTTTAGCCCAGACTGATAAGCAGAAGATAGGGCAACAGAGATGGCCCCAGCTTTGGAACCTGCACACTTAAGAAAGACCTTATCTGCTAGTAACCCCAAGGCTCTTATAATATCTCTGTAATACCATCTGCATTGCGGGTTGGTCCCCCCACCCCCACCCTGTGGGTTGTCTTAGGGGCTAGTGGGCAGATGACGACCATAAACTTGCACAAAAGGTTAGAGGGGAAGAAACCAAGACACGTTCATGGGTGGAGCCATGGTAACAGGATGGGAGGGAGGAGACCAAATGAACCCCCAGAAAATAACAATGCGGACTCAGCATGCTGCCTCCCTCCTCTCCTCTTGCTCCTCTGCCTCTGGGGAGAGCTGTCTCCTTTTGCCAAAACAAAAAACCCTTTGCTACTTTCACTCTATCGCATCCCTCTTTCCTTGGAGAAGACGAGGACCAAGGAATTACACAACTCACCACCCCGGTAACACACCCAGTCGTTACATATCGGAAGTATGTTCCTGCTCTCATGAAGCTTATAGTCCTATGATGGGAACATGGACAGACAAACATCCCTTTTGCTGCTTCCCTTGGCTTGTGCGGAATTTCCATGCAAGTAGGGGGTCACAGTTAGCTCTAGGGAATGTATTATCTTAATACGGCGAATCAACACACTTGCCTCAGGTCGCTCCAACCCGTCTTGGTTTGAACAAAGCGGGAAGCTCAAGGAAGCTTTTTCTCCCAGCCAACAATGCAATGGGAGAAGACCATTTCTCCCAGCCAACAATGCAAAGAGAGTGCTGTGTGTTTGTGAGTGTGTGCTCAGACACGTGGAAAATCAATGTGCTCATGCACTGTCTAATTACAACTTCTCTGCCAGGATGACAGTGCTCTCTTCTTTTTAAGCTGGGATAGATTCCTCTCCCTCTTTGCTGCCTTGTGGTGGGAAGGGCTTCATATTACTGTAGTGTGAGTGTGAGTGGGATTGATGGGGTGGAGTGAGGGCTGGGAAGCTCCACTCTAGGTTAACAGGAGAGTCTGGCCTTGAAAGTCCCACTTAGGGGTGCCCGGGTGGCTCAGTGGGTTAAGCCTCTGTCTTAGGCTCGGGTCATGATCTCGGGGTCCTGGGATCGAGTCCCGCATCGGGCTCTCTGCTCAGCAGGGAGCCTGCTTCCTCCTCTCTCTCTGCCTGCCTCTCTGCCTACTTGTGATCTCTGTCTGTCAAATAAATAAGTAAAATATAAAAAAAAAAAAAAAAAAAAAGAAAGAAAGAAAGAAAGTCCCACTTATTCTCAAAGGAGCATCCAATTTCCGATCCGCAGAGCAGTGGATTTGTACAGGGTTAGGCTCTACATGTGACTTGGTTATTTCTAGCCCTGTACAGCCCTCATGTTTGCTCTGCCTCTCCTTAACCGAGTGGGGTCTGGGAAAGGGAGGACGATTCACAGCTCCAATTCTTTCCCACTTGCTTCTAAGTCAAGAGGGGAAGTAAAACAAACAAACCTACCAATGGTCTGGGAACAAATGCCTGCTGTACCCCAAAGCTGATAAATTCCCTTCCTGGAAAAGCAATGAAAATTATCTACAAAATCATTTTATTTACCTGTGTGCTCCCAGCACCGAAGAGACCAAGTGGCTGGTTACCTGATTAACGGCTTTGGAGATGTTGAGTCTCTCTGTCTTATTTTCTCTCTCCAGTGGGCATCTCTCTCTCTCTCTCTTTTTTTTTTCCCCTCTCTTTAGATTTTCTTTATGTACTTGAGAGAGAGCAAGGGTGCGCACACAGGTTAGGGGAGGGGCAGAGGGAGAAAGGCGTCTCAAGCCGACTCTGGGCTGAGCCAGGAGCCTGACACAGGGCTACATCCCACAACCCCCAAGGCCATGACCTGAGCCAGATCAAGATCCGGATCCTCAAACGGCTAAGCCACCCGGGTGCCCCCGGGTATCTCATTTTCTAGAGTGACTGTGATCCAAGCAGAAAGTGGAGAAGACCATATCGTATGGACACGAACTTCAGGTACAAGAAAAACCTGCTAATAATTAGGAAGCGAGAGGGACCAGCTCTTCCGGATTTGAGTCAAACATTATCGAGGCTCTGTACTGCCAACTTCATGCCCTGTCCGTAAGAGCACGTATACGGCCTGTACTGCTGCTGGATAATTTCTAGAAAGCCCAGTGAATAGCAAGTTCAGGAAAGAGTCCTGTCCCTGGGCTGGTTAGAGAAAATCCTTCAATTAGAGACTTAACTACATGGAAAATGTGCTTATGCTATAGATGTTTTCTTGACTGAATCAATCAGGGACTAAACGAAGACAGAGCTTCTGTGTCACACACCGGCAGTGGGCTCTGTTCTCCTGCCAGTCAACGGAAATGCCGCCCCCTGGGGTTGTGCGCAGAGCAGCAGCTCTGGATGAGAAAACAGCAGACGGGTCACTGTCAGCCATTGTCACCATCTGAGTGTATTGTGCTGTGGGCCCAGCGGGGTTGTCAGCAATTTCTACCTGCCAGACTCCTGCATGAACTGATTTCCAGTTCCTGCCTTCTTCTACCAGCCAAAGGGCAAATTCTTGTTTTGCACCACCTAGAGACAAAATGGGGCCCAGGCTGTCCGCGGTTGGAGCAGACTGCCTAAATCTGAGCCCCATCTCAGCTGCAGCAGCATGGAGCACTGTGTCCCCTCCAGTGTGACAACCTAGCTCACAGCGAGTTTCACAGCACTTGGTGACCTTGTCAGGAACGTAGTAGGCAAACTTCTTGGAGAACAGAGAGTCCAAAGGTAGAAGCTGACATTTTCACAAGGGTGAGGGGCATACAAATCCTATTTGCCAGTGTTTAAAGCTCTGATATTCCGGGAACAGTCAGTGGAAGAGGCTGATGGGGAGCAGAGAGCAATGGGTCCAGAGATGATACCGGGCTGAGGCAAGTGAGGAGTAGGTGCAAAATTTAAGGGTACACCAAACGACCCAGTAATCCACATCAGCCATATTTTACTGCGATTTTTTTAAAAGTAAGAATTAATACAACAATCGTGATGAACAAAATACCACACATTTAAAATAAAGACAGGGCCCAAGCTTGACTCCCCTCACCCTAACCCTAATCAACTCTATATAAGGGGGGGCGGGAGGCCTTATTTCTCTCTTGGGATTTTTGTGGGTAATGGTACGACCAGAAAAACGCAACCCTTGCTATGGAAACTGTGGGTCTCATTCAACTCAGTAACTGGGTGTGCGCACGAGAGAGAGAGAGAGAGAGAGAGAGAGAGAGAAAGAGAGAGAGAGAGAGCACGAGCGCTCGCAAGCGCCGTCAGTAGGGCTCCTGCTTCACTCTCCAGAGCTAACAACTTTAGCCTTCCAGGATGCCCGCCAACTTCCTGAGCCTCATAGCGTCAATCCCTCCCACACTGCTCTCCCTCACCTGTCCTCCCGCAGCTGAGGAAGCACCTGCCCTCTGGGACAGGCTGGATCTCGGCAGTGCTCCCTATTTTTAGACAATAGGGAGGGACTGGGGGAGGGCGGAATGTCTTCTCGGAGAATATTGCCTCTGAACTGTGCTCTGGACAGATGGTGGCCAGCTCTCTGTGGCTACTCGTTTCTGCCTCCCTGACCTTGTCAGTTCTGGTCCACCTCTCCTCTCCGCCATGCCGCCCTACTCAAACCACTGTCACATTAGGATGGGACCCTTGCGACAGTCACCCAACCCAGCTCCCTGCTTCCATCCCGCTTTCCCTGCTGCAGCCCATTCTCCTCTCTACAGTCAGAATAAACTTTTAAAAATTTGTTTTAAAAAATCATAACATGCCACTTCCCTCCGGAAACCCTCAGTAAGTTCCCCTCATACTTAAGAGTACAATTAAAATGGCATCATCTAGCCCAGGAGTTCTGAAACATTAGTACTCAAAATCACCCAAGGGCTCCATCCCCAGAGCTTCTGATTCCGAAGGCCTGGGTGGGGCCTGGGAATTTGCATTTCAAATAGGTTTCCAGGCAACTAACTGCTGGGTTTGGGGGGCTCCAAACCACCCAGAGAACCTGATGCCGCCCACAAAAACTCAGCTTGGCTTCCCCACCCTTCTCACCTTCGGTCCTCCCCTGTTTGCTTTCTATTTCCTCAAATCCATCAACCTCATTCCTGTCTTGGGTCCTTTGCCAAAGCAGTTGCCTTTGTCTGGATCTTTCCGCCTCCAGATACTCTTAGGACCGGGTCCTTTTAAAATGTCTCAGAGCGCATGTTACTTCCCTGTGCACTCCCTGGGATTGGACTTCAGCTACTCTCCACCAAACCACTCCGGTTTGTTTTGTCTTTCTTGTTTATTCGCGCATGGTCTGTTTTCCCCCAGTCTAATACAAACTCAGTGAGGGCGGAAACTGAGGCTATCGCATTTACCAGCACCTGAACTATCTCTGGCACAGAGATGGTACCACTACGTTTGTTCAGGGAACGAATGAATAGTACTAAGTGGGGGAACCGGAATTCGAGCCAGGGACGGACTGCAGAGCCAGCCTTCCAGGGGTCCGAGGGCTGTGGCTGAGATGTGGCTGGTCTCCGTGACTCCATTCTTGCCCACACAACTCAACTCCCTTTAGAGCCCGGTTACTGGGCTACTCTTTCTTCCCTTCTTTCTTTCTTCCTTTCTTTCTTTCCTTTTTAGGAGCAGGAAGGGGCAGAGTGAGAGGGAAAGAGAATCTCAGTGCACAGCTGACATGGAGTTCCTCTCAAGACCCTGAGATCATGACCTGATCCAAAAATCAAGAGTTAGATGCTTCCCCGACTGAGCCACCCAGTTGCCCCTGGGCTACTTTTATGAAAAGGTCACTTGAATCCCTCTCCTTTCCCTTCCCAAACAAGTCTAAACTCCCTTCCCCGGTCCTCGACACATGCACGAAAGGAGTCACCTTGGCTGGAACCTGGCTCTGCTGTCACTTCAATACTCCACTCATGGCTTCATTGCAGTGTATTTTCCATGCTTCCTTCCAGTGACGGACTCCATGAAAATCATTAGTCACTCTGTCATTAGTGGTTCAGAGGATGGGCCCTATGGCCAGAGATATCTGGACTCAGGGTGTAAGAGTTTTAGGACTCGCAGCAAATTATTTCCTCTCTATGAGTCTAAGTTTCCTTCTCTGAAATGGGTGTGATACTAAAACCTGCCTCAGAAGGTTTTTGAAAGGATTGAGACAAAGAAGTAAAACTCGGAGCATGGGAAGTGGCATGTAGTAAACAGTACAAAATGTCACTGAATGTGGTCATGGTCTGTTGTTTAAGTAAGAGCCAGAGCCACCAAGGAAAAGGATTCCTTCTTCCCTAGTCTCCAGGATCAGGTCAGAAGAGGGCAACACGGTTGGGAGTAGGGCAAGGGCTGGTGTGGGACCAGGCAGGGCATTTTCTGAGCTCCGTGGTTGGCCCGAGGAATGGTTCGAGACGAGGGGGTATGCCTGGAGAGGGCTCACATCTCCTCAGCACCCCTGCTCATTTCCCAGCTCTGCATAAGGACCTTAGGAAGTCTTAGGAAGTCTCTTTGCTGATGGAGATGGTCCTTCCGTAGCACCTGCTGCCCCAGTGCAAGCGCCTGCCTTTCGGGGGGCCACCTTCCCTACTACCCAACGCTGCTCTTGGCTTTCTCCTGAGGCAGGAGCGCACACGTGGCTGGTGAGGCTGCTCATGTGTCTATTTTCATCCCACCCATCTTTCGTGAAGAGACACCCGCAAGGATCCTGTCTGATCGCCATGGAGGTTTGTGTGGAGGAAGCAATGGTACCAAGGGTTGTACTGAAGACTTCTTGGCCTCAGCAAAGGGCTCCATAAGAGGTCAACGAAGTGGAGGCAGCATGTGAACTCACTGCCCACGGAGCCTGATCCTGGCTGTTCTCCTTGACAGACAATCCCCCCACCTCCGCTCCCTTTTCTTAACCAACTGAGCCACCCAGGCGTCCTCTGCGCTCTTTTCTTTTACCAGAGATGCAAGAGTCTGACTTTGTAGTCCCAATCAGTGCCCGTCGCTCAGGTTCCTCTTCCACCTTGCCCCCACGTCAATGACTTCTGACCCTGCTCCCTCCCTCCATGGGCCTGGCGGCGGGGTGGCCTAACTGGCTTTCAGTGCAAGCGAGTCTGTTTCCCTTCCATGACAACTGTCTTCCTCCAACTGCCACCTCTCAACCCTTCCTGGGGCCAGAAGGTCTGTAGTCAATACTCATTTCGAGTGCAACACACGCATACTTCTGCCCTTGTGGTGGAGAGCCTGTGTTCACAGAGAGGCAAGGGCCCGCTGATGGGAGCTGGCCCACAGCCCCTCTGGAACCCTCAGTTAAAGACATGTTTGTATCTACTGCACATCTGCGGGCTGATGTCTTCCCCATGACGTTCAGGGCATGCCCACAGCCAGGCAGAGCTGTGCACCTGGAACAGAAGGCGGTGACACTCCGGGTGGGAAAAGAAAACACAATGACAGTGACAGTCATATAATGCGCTGAAAATTCTACATCTGTCTGGAGGGCCTTTAATCAAGGATTTTGAAGCACATTCTCCAGACCTTGCCCATTCATCTACCCCACATTCCTGGGAAAGAGCCAGCAGGTAGGGAGCCGAGCACTATAAATAGAGTACTGTATCATTATCTTTGATGTGAACACTATGTATTTAGACAGCATTTCTCTGAAGAGCTAAAGGGCTCCACACACATTATATTATCTAATTCTAACTCATTCATACAGCAGCCCCCAGACTGGCTGCCTTGCGGTAGTTTGCTAAGGCTTTGGATCCACAGAAATTCACTCTGATGCTTTCTCCCTCCTGTCCTGCCCCTGCCTAATTCACAGACACTTTCTCAGGGCCGCTCCCACGAGCCCTCAGGAGCCAATACCATAGCCTGACTCATCCTGTCTACACACCACACACTCTGTTTCACGCTGGCGATACTAAGCACTGGAGGAAGAAGACGTGATTCGTTTCCTTGCTGTCAGATTTAATCTGGGCCTAGTTTGTTGTGTTTTGAAAGTGCGGTTTATATAGACTTCGTGATTCTAGTGAAGACACGAGGCAGGGAATGGGTCTGCTGGGTGCACTGACCACACAGGCCCATGGTGAAGGCCAAGCTACCATGGTCAAGGCCGAGGACAGCAGCCTTGTTCACCTTGAAAATGCACATCACCTTTAAAATTGATCAAGTTGGGGCGCCTGGGTGGCTCAGTGGGTTAAGCCTCTGCCTTCAACTCAGGTCATGATCTCAGGGTCCTGGGATCGAGCTCCACATCGGGCTCTCTGCTCAGCGGGGAGACTGCTTCTTCTTCTCCCTTTGCCTGCCTCTCTGCCTACTTGTGATCTCTCTCTCTTTGTCAAATAAATAAAATCTTAAAAAAATTTTTTTTAATTGATTAAGTGGATTTTGTTCACTTGTAAGAGCTTCTGTGTTTCCCTTCCACTGATACCATCAGGGAGGCAATGTTCTTCTGTTAGGTACTCATTGTCCCCCTCACAGTCGTAAAGAAGCAATCAAGTGTGTTATTATTTCCTCATTTGTCTCTCCCCCTCCCAACTCTAAGCTCCAGGAGGGCTGGGGCTGTCCTTGTTTTAATTGTGTCCCTATCCCTGATGTTGAGCACATGTCCGGTGCATAATAAAAATATTTGTGGAATGACTGAATGAGGGAATGAGTGATGGTGTGAGTCACAGTGAGCCTGCTCTGGTTTATGGCTTCTAATCAGGCCCTTTGTGGTACCAGTTTAAGTTCCATTTTAGGGAATGACAAAGGCCTCCACTCCCACTCCGTGCCATGCACCTAGAAAATACTGTCTCACCAACACTCCCTCTTGCTCCCTTCAGCCCTCAAGGAACACCTAGGGGCTGCTCGGGTTGAAGCCATATACCTTCCCTCTCCTCCCAGTTTCCATCACACCGAGTCTAAACCCATCCAGTAGTTCAGTGGAGCTCTGCCCTCAGCGTGGTTCTACGACCTGCTCAAACAGTGCAGCATCCCCAGCAAGCTCTCGCGCCTGCGTCTGCATATGTGATATGGTGGGGAAAACACATAGACTCTGGGGTCGCAGACTCTTGAGTTCAAGTCTTAGCTCTAATGCTTGCAGCTGTGTGACCTTGGCCAACTTCCTAAGCTCTTTGAGCTTCTGTGTCTTCAGCAGTAACATGGAGATGATAGCATCCACATCGGGTGGTGTGTAGCCTAGATGAGAAGACACAGGCAGCAGGCTCAGTAAATCAACATTCCCTGCCCTTCTCTTCTATCCTCGACCCTTCCTTTGACTCATCCTCCCTCCTGGCTGCCACTCATCCTTTGGATGCTTCTAGCTGTCACCCCCTAGGTTTTAGGCTCCATGCGGGAAGTGTTGAGACTCGGACTATATTTAGATGCCTTAGCTCTTTTATCTTTTACACCACTGTGTTGCTATGGTGATGGTGGAGAGGGAAGGGGGAGGACAGCCTGAAAGGAAAGATGGAGCTCGGCCATGAAGATGGGTGGATCTGGCTGGGGATGGTTCCAGTGAGCTGGCGCTCTCCAAGAACGCTTACCTGTGCATTCCATCATCAGGAGGTGACCCAAGGAGATAGGAGGAGGCAATGCCCAGGAAAAGTTCTTACGAAAAGGGGAGATAAAGAATGACTGTTGAAAATTGTTCATTATGCTGCCCAGCCACAGCCTTAGCTTCTGGAGCCTTCCTCGAATGGTTTATCAATCAAGGTTGGCAACTTGCCCAAGTCACGCAGCTGGTAAATGGCAGAGCAGGGACTTGAACACAGGCCACCTGGACTCCTAATCCAATGCTCTTTCCATACCAATGGCTATCAAAAACCATTTTTTAAAGCTGAAGAGAATTTGTGTGAAGAAGGAAGCCTACAGTGAGGTATAACCAAGCACAGCAGGCAAAATCAGAGGTGCTCTAGTTGAAGTGGAGGGTTCCTCTTGGACAACCTCTCCTTCCAGCCTCACACACAGTGAGAGAGGGGTTTAGGGAGTCCTTCTCCAAGTGTAGTTGTGGACGTCCCCATATTACAGACATCTGGCGTAACTGTAAAAGTGCAGCTTCCCAGATCTTAATCCCAGATTCTGATTCAGTAGATCCCAGGAGATTCTGATAAACACTAATTTAACAGGAGGCAAATTAGCAAACTCTTGAGTCAAAAAATTGGGAGAAGGGACATAACGGAATGATCTTTCTCTTTTCCTATTTGATTCCTCAAGCTCATTTATAGCAGCCTAAGGGCAGGCATCTCAAAACAATCAGGCTAGACTGTTCTTTGGTTTCCAACTGCCTTCTGGGCCTCAGCCAGTTGCTAAGCTCTGGGTTCTAGCCTACGGACTGGTCATCAGGGTCCACATGAAATCGTAGCCATTGTCTGACCCTGGTGAGGTCATCATTGTGCCTAACAGAGCAGATATACATGCAAGGAAGCTCTGGGTAAGGGTTCAGGGAATGGATACCATACTCAAGAACATACAAGGAATGTTTATCAGGTGAAAAGTCCCAAAGGAGCATGTGACCAAGTGCAAAGTCTGGAAAAATATACAGGGGCAGGAAAGCCCACTCATTGATTTCCCATCATTGAAGGGTTTGGGAGAATTATATGACAAAGCAAGGAAGTCCTGATGATGCAGTTGAAGAAGGCAGTCAAGATTAAACTGAGGTTTTTATCTCCCCTATATGCTGAAAACCTAATGATGTCCCCCTCCTCTATAAGCAAGAGCTTCCTCTGGGCCACACACTGTGCTTTAAACAAATACCTCATTTAATTCCTCCCAGTATCCCAGATACTATTAGAATTCCTAGCTTGCAGGTAAGGAAATTGAAACTATTAGAAGTTAGGTAATTCTGCCCAAGTTAACTCAGCTAGTAAGAGATAGAACCAGGATTTGATCCCAGTTAATGGTCTGATGCTAAGGCCTATGTATATTCTTACCCAAAATGAATCCATAAAGTAAGTGTATGAAGTCCAATTGAGTTCTCATGATGAAGGTTTTTTCAATCTCAAATTATTTCCCCCAATTTTGGGGGAGATGATCCCTACTTAGCTGATGTTTTGGGATAATCTAGTACTAGGTAAGTGCAGGAATATCTCCAAGAAAATTATTTACCCAGTTTTTTCCATTTCTGCTTCCTGATCTTTCAGCAGATTGCATTTTTTTATTTATATTTTTTAAGATTTTATTTATTTATTTGACAGACAGAGATCACAAGTAGGCAGAGAGGCAGGCAGAGAGAGAGAGAGAGAGGGAAGCAGGCTCCCTGCTGAGCAGAGAGCCTGATGCGGGGCTCGATCCCAGGACCCTGAGATCATGACCTGAGCCAAAGGCAGAGGATTTAACCCACTGAGCCACTCAGGCGCCCCAGCAGATTGCATTTTTAAAGTGTTTTTAAAAACAGATTTTAGAAGCCCCCAACAACAGAGGACCATAATACATTCATTCTGTAAGTCCTGCCTCTGAGGCACAGCCGCAGTCCCATCTGTTCCAGAAACCTTATCCAGTGACTCTTCCCCTGTGGGCCACTCTCTTCAAACCTGTCCCATTTCCAGTTTGTAGGAACCACTTGGCACCCAGTACCCACAACCTCTGTCTTCTCCCATCCTTGTTGTCCTGCGAGCTCCACGGGGGCATGGTCATGCTGTACGTGTCTCTGTTTCTCCAGCACTTGGCCCAGTGAGGTTAACTTGAGCCACTGAGCAGTCACAGAGGAACAGGAAGTTGAAACAAGGGAAATCAAAACTGGAGGAGGCCAAGGAATTGTCAGTACAAAGGGAGGTGAGCACGGACAGCATGGATTCACCAGCCTCCCATGCAACTGACTGGTTTCCACGGTGCCTTTTGGAAACTGACCTGGCACCTCTCCCCGGCATGTCTGTCCCGTAGATTCTGGCCACGTAGGTATAGTTACTCATTTCCAAGATCCGTCCCTCAGGCATGGAGCTCTCTGACTGAGACTTCTTCTCTCTGGATAGTCCTTTACTGCTTAGAACATGCTCTTTCATGCATGACCAGTCAACAGTTTCCCAGTTGTCCTGTGGGGTAGGCAGGGTGATTGTCAGGGACCCCACTCTACTTATTGCCGAAAATGGAATTATGGGGTGAGTTTTGGCTCATTTCCTCTCTACCAAAGGAAAACAAAATCCTATTGGAAAGGCGGCTGGCAATTAATCTCGAGTTTTGCAGTAGGAAGAGGAGAGGAGCCAAAACTAATGATAACACCAGACAGTAGACAACGGACCGTGTTTTCTATTCCTAGCTGCCTAGTACCAGCTCCCAATACCTGAAGGATAGGGAGTGCCGGTAATTCCTTGCATGTGCCCCAGGCACTTCTATTTACAGCTACTTCATGTTCTCCTCACAACAACCTAGTGAGATCCACAGAGCTAAAACCACTCTCATTTGAGGGGTTCGGTAATCAAGACCTAGAGGAATGAAGGGCTTTACCCAAGGCCACACAGCTGGTAAATGGCACTGCTTGGCTTAGGCTCACATCTTCAGGTAACAAGGCCAAGGTCTGCCCCGTCCACACCTGAGCGTTCTGAAGGTAACAGAAGCAGTGTACTGAGAGGGTCCACTTCGATGCACTGGGCATATTACTACAAAGGAAACAAGAGCAGAGATGTTGCTCTTAAACTGATCTGTGTTTGAGTCATAGTCCTGGCACTAATAACTGGATAACATTGGGAAAATCACCTTTCCAAGCCTCAATTTTCTCATCTGTAAGAGGACGGCAGGAGGATTAAGGGAGACATCCTCCTGCGGGCTGCTAAGCACAACTTGCTCAGTATGTATTCATGCCCTTATGCCTGTTGACAGCAACACTGGCATTAATTGCTGAATCTGTTTTTAATGAAATGATCCCGAATAAGATTGTATCATCTTGGTTATTTTCCGAGATGGGGATAGTACCCCACACACGTAGGCATCTTCTCTCTTTCACCAACTTCCCTATTCTGTTTCCTACAAGTGGCTGTAAAGTTACTTTTCAAGCATACCCTCCATTAAGAGTAGATTTGATGCTTGTTGCCAGCCTTCTTGGGCTGGAGGGTAGCAATCCTGTGGGTGGGTGGTTATCTTATCTTTTCACCCTGCTGGCCATTATTCAGCCAAGCTTAACACATTTCTGCCTTTTCATTTTCCCTCACCCTCTGTCTAGTCAAGTTTCTAAAGAAGCAGACTTGTCACTGAAGTCATCAGACAGAACACTTAGCATTTTCCTCACATGCACACACATTCAAAGTACTTTTCCATCTCTCTCCAGTGCTCAGTCTCCAGGGGGAATGCGGGGTCCAGGAGTGTGGCAATAAGAGAGCGGAACATGAAATATTTTCTGGAATGGCTAATGCCTAACTGGGACCCAGAAAATATTCACCGAGGAAGGCAAGAAATGGAGTTGGGGAGAGACATTACAGACCTGCCTCAGGTCAGAAAACTGGATTGCAGGGTCTAAAGTGACTTTGGGCTCCAGATTTCTAGAATCCTGTTTCCTAAATGACATTTGAAATGTTTGAAATGGGAGACAAAGGGCGGTGGACATGTCAGTACAGAATGGAGGAAGAAGACGCCTCATGTGCTTTATGAGGTAGATGATGGGAGGGAAGATGTAAGGGGGAGGAGGGCGGGGAGGAGTGAGTGCCCTCCTGGACTCCAGAAGCTCAATGTATTCCTGCATCGCTACTGAGCATCTTACGGGCAAAGCGTGTGATAGGTGTTAGGGGCTGAAGGAGTTACAAACATGAGTAAGACATTGTTTTTTACCTCAAGGAGCCTGGTACAAAGTAGATTACAAACGTTGAGAAACAGTGACCTGGCTGTATTCACAGTGTACAGATTCCTGTCCATGGCAAGTTTGCCTCGGCTCTCGTCTTGGGGGAGAGAGTGGATTGGCACTCCATTCGCCTTCACGAAATGAACCATACAACACATACACAAAACCATATAGTAATAATAATAATAATAACAATAATAATAATAAAACACATAAGCAGATCATCATCTTTTCTTTCCTGCCTCCTTATGCTTTCTTTGGTGCTGACACTAAAGACGAAACATTGACCTGATTTCTCCTGCGTAACAGTGTTTGTAGTGGGTGTTGGTGACTGGTTAGTGTGATGTCCCCGAGGCCCTTCTCTCACCTTTCACCTGCCTAGCTCCCCACCCGCACTGGCCCCCATGGACCACATCCCTACAGTATGCCCACTACTGTGTCTGGCACCCAGTTGGGCATCATAACAGAGATGGCAAGCTACACAGAGATAAATAAAATCAGTTTGCCTACTCTCTGAGAATTCACCATCCCGCGGGGAAGGTAGATGTGTGAGCAGATCTTTATGCTGTCAGCTCAGACTGACTTACAAACCTGGGAAGGACTTTGAAGTTCCTGTAGGTCTCAAGCCACGCATCACCTCATGATTACGCCTCTTCCTTACGTGCCATTCAGTAGGTTCCTGGGATTGTTTCAAGTGTCTCCCAGGTCCTAACTTAGGGAATCTCCATCATCCAGCAGGGTAGAAATTATTATTTTATTCATTCTCCTCTTTTAGAGATGATAAAACTGAGGCACAGGGCACTTAAGTCACTTGCCTAAGGTCACATGGTCATATATGACAGAGCTAGAACTTGGACTGAGATAGCCAAGCTCCCCAGTCCCTTAACCACCACACTATACTGCTTTTCGAGTGAGATGATAAAAGTTGCTTTCCAGTGAGACAGAAGGAGATAGTGGCCTCTGTCATCTGTTATCACCTTCGGGTCTCTCTGGCTTCTTTTCAACCCACATTTATCGAGGGCTCCTTATGTGCCAATACCAGGCTGAGTGCCCTCAACACATCTCACTTACCCCTCATTACAACAAAACGAGGCGGGACTAGCACTCTGCCTTGTTATGGACTGAATGTTTGTGTGTCCCTGCCCTCCTCCCAAATTCTGGAGTTTCCAGAGCAGTAAGATGAGATTTTCTAGTTCCCTTGGCTTAAGAGCAGCCACACCAAGCCCTCACTCTGGGAATGTGTTTGTATCCACATCTTGCTGAGAATGAATCAGAACGCAATACCCAGACCCCCCTTCTACACGGAGCCAGTGCCCAGCTTGGAGTGCCAGAGTCCCCCGTGGTTCCAAAGGTCCTGAATGGCTGGAGTCTGGGGGCTGCTGCTGTCACCTTCCACTGGTTTTCTTTCCCAAGACTAGAGCCAAGGCAAAATTGCCATGGACAGGAATCTGTACACTGTGAATATGGCCAGGTCTTCTTCTAGGTCACTGTTTCTCAATGTTCCACCTTCCAGGTGCATCCACCTGCCCACTGTCCGATGCCTCACCACCTTCAATGGTTATTTAAGAAAACAGAAATTTTCCTAGGATCTCTAGCCACAGAACGAGTTGTTAAAGTCATTACAATTATCCAAAGGGAAAAGGAATTCAGGATCATTCTTATCTCCCAAATTCTGGAGTTTCCAGAACAGTAAGATAAGATTTTCTAGTTCCCTAGAAACTTATCTTCTAGTTTCCTGGCCTAAGTCCAAGCTGGAGTATTATTAGGAGAACCGTCATAAAAAATGAGACAAGGAAGACAGCTGAATGAAGAATAAGGAGGCGGCAGACAGGCAGATGGCGTTCTGAAGGAGGAACACCTTCCTTAGAAGGCTCTTGGGCTGCCGTGCAGCTCCCATTCATCTCCTGCGACGTCCTGGAGCAAGGGCTGCTGATGTATGTTATCTATCGATGGCCCAGGAGTCCTATAAACACTGTCCATCAATAGCCACAGGGGTCTGTGTCCCACAGGCTCAGACACTTGCAACTCGATCTCATTTATCTTCACCCCTTTTTGTTATTGCTCGGCTGTAAAAAATATCTTGAGTGCTACAATCTCCTCTCTTTGCTGTCTTAAGCAGTTACTCTCTATCAAATACTCAATTCCATTTTCTGGATGTACAGAAAAATCACTTGAGCTGCCATTCACAATTTTGGCTCTTGAGGCAAATCAAACAAATTCAAAACAATTGTTACAAGAGCTAAAAGGCAAAAAAAAAAAAAAAAAAATCATTCAGCACCCATGCTTTGGCTTCATGGAATTTGACCTCCACATACTGCCTGTCATCCCCACTTTATACACAGGAAACACAAGCGCCAGAACTTTGCAACCCATGCAGTTTCCAGGTGGGAAATTAACTAACCAGTCTTCCAAATATTCATAGCTCATCTACATTTGCAGGGAAGTGGGCTGGAAACCAACAAAATAAAAGTCAGATTTTGTGCCCACCAAGAGATTGCAATGTGTGTAGCATTTGCTGGTTACAGAAAAGGTACTATAGGAAGTGTACCATTAGGGGAGAGAATAATTACTTGGTAGGGATGCAAATCGTTCTTGTAAGAGCTGGGATGGAGTCAGGCATTAGGAATACATAAGGTTCAGGTAGGTGAAGTGAAGAAGAAATTTAGAGTGTGGCACTCAGAGGAAAATGCAAAGTGTATTCAGCAGACCATGGGCAGGCCATGTGGCCAGAGCAGAAGGGATCGTGGGAGCCAGTGGGTAATGCCTTATACATCCGGTTGGTGGTGTTCTGAGAACTAGCAAAGCCCCTCACCTAGACAAGAATCCCCTGAGCATAGAACCCGTCTGGGCAAGCTTTCTGGGGATGCCAGTGCCTACCACCTCCTCTGGATACTGCTGTTTCTCTATGAAGGGTTCACTGAGAGGCACAACCGCTCCAAGCTACATCATCTGGGTAGTTTTGTCCTCCCCGCCACCCTCACGTAATGGTCTCTTTCCCCAACAGACGACAGACCCTTTCCTGCTGCTTCCTGCCCGTCTGCTGACACATGGATCAGTTGCCTTAACATTGAAAACCTCGGTACCTGGCTCACCATCTTCCCACCAGCATCCTGCGTGATGTCAGTGACCCCAAAAGATGACTACTCTTTGCCTTGACCTTGACATCTTTGATGACCTTCACTACCACTTCAGCTGCCCACCCTATGCCTTGACTTTTCTCATCCTCTAGAACTTCTCATCTCTGACATAACAAGTTCACACATTCCAAAGCTGAACTTCCCATCTTCTTACCAAAGCCTCTCCTCCTCTCCTCCTCCATCTCCATGCCAGGGGATCACACCCCCATGCCTTCATTCCTGCAACATGGCTCCCTCTGCAGACTGGTGCTGTCCCTTCCAGTCAGGCTCCAACTCCTGCTGTTTCGACCTTCTTAATAGCTCAAGAATACAATTCCTTCTTGCCATGCTCCTCTAAAACTTACTCACTAGCCACCTCTGGCCTGGATTCCGCTAACAGTCTCCTAACCCATCTCCATGACCCGATTCATACTCACTCCGTTTCATTCTTAGAACACGGCTATAGCCATCTGCTCAAGATGCAAATCTCATTAGCCAGCCCCTCTTTTTAATGGTTCTTCACCGTCCTCCAAACTTCTTGGCATCCTGTAAAAGGCCCGTTTTTGGACTGAGGCTACTTGCCCTCTTTTTCCCCCAGTTCCCACATATCCTCCTGATCTTAGACACCACCCTTGTCGAGATGGTTTCCCCAACCTTCCTAGATTGGGTTGGTGGGTCTCTCCTGTCGTCGTCCCACAGCACCTTGCACTTGCTCTGTGAGGACGCTTATCACACCCAGCTGAAATGTCTTGTTTACAGACTGTCCCCAGCACCAAGCACAGGTTCCAGAGCACAGCAGAAGCTCACGAATGGTTGTGAAATAAACAAATAAGCGAATGAATGATTGAAGAAAAGAGGCCTGAGAAAAACATTTTAAATACAGAAATGAGAGGCCAGGCAAAATAAAAAATAAATGTAAGGCTTCGCACTGGGTGATGGAGGTGGGGAGATGGTGCCCTGGATAGAACTTCCAGAAAAGGAGAAGGACTTGGTTTTGGTGAGTGAAAATGAGGCTTTCAATGTGGGCATGCTGACTGGGGAGATTATGGTTAGCCATAAAGGAGCGGGTCCAGGAGTCACAGATTTGGGCTTTATACATAAAGAAGATGTCTCCGAAGCCATCGGCACAGACGGTAGCTTCGATACAGAACTGAGAGGAAAGGGCAGCTGACAGGGGCTTCTTCGTGTAGGAAGTTTTTCCGATTTATCCAGATAAGTCGGGTCTCAAGTGAGGTTTTTAGCTCTTCGTTTTCTGAATAATTTTCTCCATTGTTTCTGACTTTGAAGATCTGCTCTGTTTTGTTTTGTTTTGTGTTTCCTCTTCCTAACAACTATTTCTCTTTTTGGAGCGTATTTTGCTAACTCCAGCTGTTAATCGCCTCAACATGCAACCAGGCCCTTGTGACGTCTGTCGGCTGCTGTAGGAGGCATGATACTTATTTTTCAGTTGGCTTCTACTGTTTTCCCCCAAAAGATAACTTCTTGGATCAACACACTGACCGGCTATTGACCCATCTACGTCTCACCGGACATATTCTTGCTCTGTCTCCCTCCTGCCTCCTTTAAGTGGATCGTCCATACAAGATCTGTGTTCTGAATTCTCTCCTTCTCCAGTCCAGGGGCTGTTCCTGAAGCATATTATGTAACATGGGCACATTCTTTTTTTTTTTTTTTTTTTAAGATTTTATCCATCTATTTATTTGACAGAGAGAGATCACAAGTAGGCAGAGAGAGACAGGGAAGTAGGCTCCCCACCGAGCAGAGAGCCGGACACGGGGCTCAATCCCAGGACCCTGGACTCATGATCTGAGCCCAAGGCAGAGGCTCAACCCACTGAACCACCCAGGTGTACATGGGCTCATTCTTATGCCTACCTGTCGATTCTGAGAGCTTAGTCCTGCTGCTGGGGGAAAGAACAGTGCAAGGGGAATTCACAAGAACTACATTTTCCCCCAAGGACCCCAAATCAGATAACATTTTCCTGATTGAACTATAAAGGTTTTATTTAGCGAAGTTACCATCATTTTTTACGGTTGAAATGTAAATACACAAGCACTTCATGAATCTGAGAATGTATGTTCCTATCTAGGACAGAATCTTTGGTCGTTTGAAAGCACTTGTACATCACCCTTATTCTAAATACATTCACTGTGCTAAATTTTTTCTCCATATATAATTACTCCAGTAGGTCCTTGATGAATGTGTGTGGCTGGAAGTAGACCCGTTGTTGAAGTACGGAACTGCATCCCAGTTGTAGAGTAGCCCTGGTCAATTCTGGAAGTCTCTATGTGTAGCAAAAACTTAATTTGTTCTAGGAAATGGGCCTCTGCCCTCTGGGGGTCATGAACTGCTCTGATGATTCAGATGCTTTTTACCAGAAAAATGTACACACTCTGACACAGTATTCTGTATACAATTTCAGGGAGTTCACAAGACCCTATGAAAAGCCAGCATTGATCCCCTAAAGGTCCCTGGGCTCCAGGTTAATAATTCCTAGACTAAGGGCTAAAGCTCAGTTGTTGATGGGTGAGGGATTTTAGTAACCTCAGAATGTGCAGAAAACAGCTGCAACAAAGCTGTGAACCACTAGGCAGTAGCTACAACTGCCAGCAGGAGATGCGCGGCTTGCGTGCAATCACGCCCAGCATGGCGCTGGGTAAGCTGCCATCTTTTCTTCCACAGGGTTATCAAGATTTCGACTTGTTCTATTATAAGGTTTTATTTTATGGCAGCAGAGCTCTGATTTGATTATGAAAATCAGCACAAAATAACTCCTTTTTTTAAGCAAAAATTTGTCTTACAGTCATTTCAGCTAAAACAAGTACACTTTTTGGCAAGAGGGAGGAAAGGGGCAGAGGAGGCTCCTGTGTTGGGAGACCTGCCCTTTCTGTCGCTGCCTCCACCACTTGCTTCCCATGAATCTCCAGCTCCTCTAATATTTTACACTTCCTTGACTTCTACTGGCCTTTATTAGATCTCATTTCATTTTCTTGAAGCTGGCGCCTCAAAAGCCTAGATCAGTGCCAATCTTCTGAATGTCTGGTGTTTATCTCATTCCATATTGCTCTGCACATATCTGATTTCTGAGTCGCACTCCACTCCCTTGAATCCTAAGGGGCCAGCTTGGTGCTTTTGATCATTTGAGTCAACATCTTGTATGCTCCTTTTCAACTTGAGACGACATAATCTCCCTCCTCCGATATTTTTTATCTTAACTGACCTTTAATTTTTGAAAATATGCTTAAAAGTACAACCTGAAGGATACACCAACTCAGTAGCCACTAGTTACAATCCGCATCACGATCTACCTTGTCTATCTCACCATCACCCTTAGAGCTGCATTTACAAAGGTTTTCTACGTACAGCGAAGCTCGTTAGTTACTGGGATGATTTGAGATCTTTTTCTGTCTTCCCAAAGGAAAATCATCGAAAACAGAATCATGTCAGATAGTTTTCAAGCCAACATTTTTCACCATGTTGTTTCCTTTCCAATATCTCCCAGCCCACACACTTTGTTCGGGTTCTTCTTTGTTTCTATTCTAAACATATCTTTTCAGAGTTCTTGTGGTCCTAATTTCATAAATATTTTCAAAGAACCTTATTCTTTAATCCTTAACATCAGGACTTTACCACCCTCCCTTTCTGGATTTTTGCCACTATCTTGGTTCTGGCTAGAATTCCTGATGATTCTCCATCATCATGTGCCCCTCAGCTTTCCTGATGGCCCTCCTCACTCCAATGGAGACCCGCGTGGATGGTTCTCAAGACTCTTATGTCATAGAGTTTAGGACACTGTGTCATAGCTATTGACTTACTTGGCCATGTCCGTACTAGACTGAGAGCTCCTTAAGGTCAGGGATTGTGTATTATCTGTCATCTAGAGCATCAACCTCCTTCTTTCAACCCTCTGCTTTGGGGTATGTTCAATCCTCTAATTCTAACCACATGGTTGATATGGAAGCCACCATCTTCTGAGATATCCTCCCTCCTTGGCAGAGCGAATGGTCTAAGTAATTTCTGATACAGGAGGGAAGTCTGCCCTCAATATTTAAGCCAAAGATGTGAGCCTGATGGCCTCTTGCAGCTTTCTCCAGCCCTGTTAAGGGAGCCAGTCTGAGAGAAGAAAGCTGGCATGGATGGAGAATTAAGAAAGAATCCTGGAGGCATCTGAGCGCCTGGCTGTGGTCATCCCCAAGACTACCATTCTCATGCTTTGCTTGTGTGAGCCAATGAGTGAATGCAAGTTGGGTTTCTGCTATTTGCAACGAAAGAATCTTCTCAAGCAATGTTGACTGCTTTCTTCATGTCTCTTCCTCCAGTTGCTGACTCAGGGCCTGGCATTTAAAAGGGGCTCCATAAACTTAGCTATTGATATCGTGTTTGTTGTCATGTGAAATCAAGGACTGAGGCAGGAGCGAACACATGCCATATTATGACAGGTGTGTGAAGGTCACGCCTTAGAGCTATATGGTGATGACTCCCTGTACATTCTGAGCATCTATTTGGGTCTAAGTTTGTTCTGTTGGTATTTGATCAACTGTCCTGAAGAAATGCTGAATACTTACTTACTTATTGTCTAACTAAGAATAATTAGCTTTTCTAGACTATAGTTCTGAAAGACCAAATGAGAAAGACTGAATGCAGACACATACAATGACAGGCTACGTGGCCGCCCAGTTGGTTTTCCATTTGCATGGTGGGAGAGAAGACAGCTGAGATGGACACTGTTTGCCAGCTGTGTGGCTCTGGGAAAGCAACTTCCATTCTCTGGGCTTTGCTTTCCCCGTGTGCCAAACAGAGGGACTTGCCTCACATCCCTCACGGGACTATTGAGAGGATAAAATGAGAAAACACATCTGGTGGCATTTTGTTGTTGTCAAATCCTTTCCAGGGGAACCATGTCAGGCCCTTTTGTAAACACAGAGGTCACTGTTGGGCTGACCAGTCTGCACTGATAAACACATGGCCTACGGCAGGGTCACAGCTTCAAGAGCGAGGAGCTGAGGTGAGCCATCCCATGTCCAACATCCACTTTATCTCTTTCCTCTCCGCCTGGCTCAATTGTCAAACAAAACTTCTAGACACTTTCCACTCTGCCCCAGCTCAGAAAGCCTCTCAGCACAGCCTTTGGCTATGAAAATGGATCCTGAGTCTCCTGCTGACCATTTCCATCCCTTGGAACATGCCCCTAGGTATCTGTCTTCACTAACGAGTTGGGCTGAACCTCAGTGAAACCTGACAGACTGTTTCCTCACAGATTTCCCACAGCTTACGCAATGTCCAAGGTGCCTCTGTAGAACACAGCCAGCTTGGTCTAAGACCTGGTGATGACAACTGGCCAGATGGTGTGGGCCAGCACGGGCCAGCTGCCCGGGAGCCCCATGCTTCCTTCTTGCTGATCTCTGCATAAGTAGCTCCCAGCAGCTTCCTGGCCTGCTTGACTGGAAAGGGATGTCTCCCACACCTTTTACATGACCTTCCACAATTAGAAGGCAATGGTAGGAAGACAGAGGCTCTGGAGAGCTGGGTTCAAATCCTAGACCTGCCACCACTGTGAGAACTTTACACAGGCTGTAAAATGGAGATAATAAAGCCCATATTACATTGCAAGAAGGACCAACAGTCACATAGGTGCTTGGTAAATGATGTTTCTTTTTTCTGTCCCTCAATTATAAAATAGTCCCCATCATTGGGAGATCTTCTATCTCTTGTAGAAACGTGCAGGCAAACCTGAAACCACGAGTAAAAATAACTCAAAAATAAACTTTGGGGCAGAGAATCCATCTCTTTATCTCCCTGGCCTACTGAGACCCAAATTCTACGCGTTCTGCATTCCCCTGGCAATAAGGGAAGAGACGGTCTGAGCTATGCTCCTTCCAGGCATGCGGTGGGTGTTGGTTGCGGGGGGGGGGGGGCGGGATAGGGCTCACTTTGCCAGCCTTGCTCAGGATGAAGACAGACTGTCCCCCCGCTGCTGTTGGCGGGACAGAGATCTAAGCTAGGTACGGCTCAACAAAGCCCTGGGGGCTGGCAGTGTGTGACAACAAAAATGATTCCCATCTGCAGAGGCTGCTTACATTTTTCAGAGCACTTTCTCTTCTTTTATCTGTTTTCCCCCTACAATATCCATGTGACATGGGCATTATCATTCCCATCTGACAGATGAGGAAATGAAGCAGAGAGCAGAGTATCACAAGTGGCTCTTAGGAATCAGAGCTATGCTCACATACTGACTCAGCTCTGTGACCTTGAACTAGCTGCTGACCCTCTGGGCCCCAACTGCTTGTCTATAATACGGATCTGAAAGCTTCCGTCTCATAGGGCTGTTGGGAAGTTTATGAGGGTTTGTCACATGATAGAAAGAACAGAGGCTCTGGGGACTTGTATGCAAATATAGAAACCCTGGACCTTAGCTCCATGAGTGTACCCCCACATAGCAGATTAGCAAAGATTTGGTCCCAAGACCCAGGTGTCCCAGTTCCAGAGTCTGAGATCTTCCAGAACTTTGCTTAGGATGCTTTTCCTCTGAGGCTCTTGAACTGAGTCTATCCTGAGAGGTCCCAGGTGCGCCCCCCACACTGCCTCCCACCCCCTAACCCCCTGCCCCGGGCCAGCCAGGGCTCTGTAGAGGGGGAAGGACTAAGCAGAAAAACCATACAGCCTTCCAGGATCAGATGCCACATCTGGGGGGGCAGGCACTGACACAGAGGCCAGAGATCTGCATCCCCAGGCAGGATTGTTTTATGCCTCAAGTTCTCCATCTGGGAAAAGGATGTGACTTTCTTCTGCCTTGACTTTTCCAACCCCACTTAGACCATCGCCACGGCTTCCCGGCCAGGCTCCCCACTGCTCAGAGGCCTGGCCGCGGTGTCTGTTTTCCTCCACTTCTCTGCCCTTCAGGTGGGTCCCTGACTCAAGCCTCCCCCCTGGAATGTGGAGCTTTAAGGATACCGTGGCTGCCCGAAATGAAGCTAGGTAAACTCGGGAATGTCAATGCAGGTTTTTCCACGAGCAAGACCAAGCAATGAGATAGTCTGCAGATTGAGAGAGGAACAAGGCGAGATGGGGAGAAGCAGGTGAGAACCGACTGGGTTCCAGGGGAAAAGAGAGGAAGACACTGGCAATATCCCAATCCCCTAAAAGGCCCTTTGCCCCAACTTGAGTTCTGCAAGGTTCCTGTATCTATTATGCATTCAACTTTTTTTTTTTTTTTTTTTTTTTTTTACCTTAATGTAAGCTGGCTTTGGTAGGTTCCTGCTTCTTATAACCAAGAGAGACTGACAAGGATAATATGCATGTGCTCTTCCTACCCTGCCCTTAAAGGGCTACATCACTGATGAAATGATAGTCATCTGTTGTTCCTCGGGGTGCCCCGATGTCACAGCACCCCAGGCCAGACCCTGGGCTTCAGAGGCCATTGCTGAACACCAGCCGCTGACAAACAAATAATCAGGCCAGGGCAGCTCATGGTCAGTTAGCCACTGCTTTGTTGTACAAGAAGATGACCGATCTCCAACTTTTCCTTGGACATTTTCAAGTGGGAGGCAATACAGAGCGGAGATTAAACGCATGGGTTCTGGAGTCAGACGGCCCCATTTTGCATCACGGTTCCAACCACCTGCTGCCTGTGTGATCTTGAACAAGTGACTCTATCTCTTTGTGCCTCCGCTTACGCATCTGTAAGATGGAAGACAGTCATGGTCCTTAGCTCCTAAGGCTATTGTAAAGATTGAGGCTTGTAGTATAAGAAAGAAATCCTCAATACATGTCCCCTGTGATTTTGAAGTCCTAAGGGGGAGAGCTATGGAAAGGGGGGCCGTGAATGTGTTTTGGTTTCATCTTCTCCACTTTGGTTTTAAGAGGGACATGGAGGGACGCTGGTAACTTACTGCAGAGAAAACTAAGACCTCCAAGAGGAGCAGGCTGAAAAAGAGACGCTCAAAGGGACTGGCTGGCTAAGGAGGGAAGCAGCTTGCCAAGTTCAAGGAAGGGTCTCAGGGCTCTCCCTTGGGGAAGCCCTGGATGAGGAAGGGAAAGGAAATGCTGTCCTCAGGAGAAGGAGGATGGTGGGGCCAGATGAAGAGTGAAACCCCCCAGTTCTGGAGAAGGAAGGCAGGCACAGGTACACAAGCAACATTAGGGAACCACGAGGGCTTGAGACAACACAATAAAACCACTTGGAAATTCGGAAAGAACGGCCATGCAGGAGAGTTGGAATGAAGCTCATGGAAATCTTGATCGTAAAGATTTTTATGAATTTGGATACCGCCCTCAGAAAACCTTTGGTGAAAAAAAAAAAAACCCACCTCTGTGAGGATGAATGAAATCCCAGCAGCACATCAAGAGATTCCTTCCAGCTCATCAATACAAAGTTACTATAAATGGATCTGTGCACAGAGAGCTGTTGCAAATTCATGACAGGCCAATGACATGTTAATGATTTAGGACTGCAGACTCTCAGATCAGGTGGCTTGGGTACAAAGCCTGGTCCTGCCACTAATTAGCTGGATGAACTTGAGTCAGTGTCTCTACTTCCCTGTGCTGCAGCTCCCCTATCTACAGAATGGGGGTGGTGAGTGTCTAGTCCTTAGAATTAGGGAAAGGAAAAATGGGTTAGCAGGCACACAATGCCTGTAACACCACGTAACCATAATAAGGGCTCAATAAACATCAGCCACCATCTCTTCCTGTGGTTTTTCTCCCTCTATGCGATACATGGATATGCATATGCACACCACACACACACTCAACAAACTCCAGTGCAAACAACCAATACAGCAATCAAGATCTCTCTCAGGGGCAGAGGGATGGCAGAGGGCACAGTCTGGCCGAAGAGAGGAGACAAAAGTTCTGAGAAACTCAGCAGCCAAGGGAAGGACTTGGTATCAGGTTCCAGTACCCATCACACTGTATGCCACATCTTTCTCACCCCCAAATCCTATCTTCAGATGGAAACCTGCAATGGGTTAAGATGCCCTCTTTCCCCAGCTATCACTCTGGGGCCACTCCACACTGCAGACCTCAAGGGCCCCGGCCCTCTGCTCCGCTGCTATTCCTTCCCTGGCCCCTCCACTCTCCAGGAGGGGAAACCCATGAGCAGCATCTCAGTTAATCACACTCTCTGGTTTAAGTAACACCCTTCCCCTGGCCCACTGAACTCATGGAAAGGGAGATCAGAGGTTCCCCTGCCATGTGACCAGCACAGTGGTCACAGCAAGCATCTACAGGCTTCCGGTGGGACAGAGTTTGCCAGAAGCAGCAGCCCCAGCCATCCAAGAGGACTGTTCCAGCCTTCCCACGTTTGGTGAAACCCTTTCCTTCTGAGGTTTTCCTTCCCTTCCTTTTTTTTTTTTTTTTTTAAACTTCTTTCTGTCCATACTGTCCCCTCTCCCTCCCTCAATCCCTATCTCATTACACAACTGCACGGGCTAAAAATATTTCTGGCAGCCGTGATCAAACCCAAACTGAGCAAGATGCAGATTTAATGAGGCTTCCATGGAAACAAGGTTCCTTTTGCCAGGCAGAAGAATGTGTCTGCGCCAGGGAAAGGGGGTGGGCAAGGAAGCTTGTTGTGAGGAGACTGAGAGGTTGGTTAGACGGGACCATGGAGGGGGGTCCAGGGAAGCTTCTTGGCCCAGCAGCCTTGTCTGCAAGGCGGTCAGCCCACAGCTGGGGACTGCACCCACTGGAGCTGGTCAGCTGTCCTGGCCAGCAGCACTGGAAGAGCCACACCGTGGGGGCTCAGCAAAGGGAACCTCAGCTTCTTCTGGGAAGGAGATAAATATTTATCATGGGAGTCCCTTAAGCAGTCAGACACTTGGCAGCCGAAAAAAAAAATAAATTAAGACATAAAAATAAAAGCTGCTGACTCTAGGGTTCCTGACGGTGCTCTGATTATAACCAAGAAAATACGAAGGAGAAAACCGGAGAAGGGTCAGATGTGAAGACGGTTTCTGCCCTGCACACGTCCTTCTCCCAAGAGGAGGTTTGTCCCTCCAGCCCACAGTTCTCTGAGCTGCTGGAGGCGTGAAAGAATCTGAAAAGGAAAGTCCAGTGCTTCCGGGAGTGAGTCCAGCTGCCCGGTGGTGACATGACCCTATCTCTATCTCACCAGGGCAGGGGTAGCACCTACCATCATCCCGCCACCTGTCCCAGGCCCTTACCATTTTCGCCTGTCTTCTGGGGGCAACACTGAGTTTTCACACGCTGGGAAGCAGGGTTGCACTGATGAAAAGGAAGGGTCAGCAAACTAGGGCTGCCGCCTCAACCTGGGCCAAATTTGGTCCATGACCTGCTTTTGTGTGCCTTGTGATTTTAGAATCGCTTTTACTTTTTTAAAGGATTGGAATAGAAAGAAAGCATACGTGACAGAGGCCATATCATCCCTGCAAAGACTCAGATATCTACCATCTACACTTTATGGACACAGTTTGCCAATCCCTGGTTAAGAGTGAAGACTATGGAATCAGACAGACAAATTTAGGTTCAAATCCCAGCTCGTTTCTCTATGGGCTGGCTCAGTGAATTCACGAATTTTGTCTCTTTGCCTCTCAGTTTTCCCAGTTGTAAAACAGGCTACAAGTACCTGCCTTATAGAGAATGAAAGCACCAGCCTAGCACAATGTCAGTTGCATAAAAGTTCATAGTGCCCCCTTGGTTTGCACTAAGTATCAGAAATGTAGCCTCATGATTGCTTCAGGAATTAGAATTCCCAGAGTTCTAAGGTGTTTCAAATACACAGGGATCCTGGGCTGCAAGGAACCTGACAAAGGCTCCGCTGATGTGCATTTAAAGCCAGAATTTGCTGCTCACGCAATCACTACCTTGCAGGCCATGCTCTAAGTCCAGTCCCACTGAGCCCAAGACTTACTAAAGCCACTGTCATCATGTTAAGAACCATGTGCTGACCTACCTATGGTCTTTGGAATTACAGAACAGGAGAAAAGTGGAAAAGAACATGCAGTGAGAAATCAGAGAATCTTAACTAGTTTGAGATTTCTTGGGCCTCCCTTTTTCTCCTCTTCATCTTTTATAAGCGACTGAATAGGTAAATGAGTTCAAAACCCCTAAAGAAACACTAGCTCTGAATTTGCTCATCCCCTGGAATAAATAACAAAGCTGCTGAGCCAAGTGGTGCTGAGAAGGTCAAGGTTAAACCTAGATACGCCATTCAGCTCTGTGTGGTCAAAAATTCAGATGGTGTTCCCAGCCAACTGTCCTGTGAACAGCCATGCTGGGAAGAGAAAGAAGCTAGATGGAGGGCGTAGAGCTCAACACAGTCACTTCTACCCAGGACAACAACATACAAATGACAGCAGCTTTTCTAGATCGATGGGTGGCTTTTGGCACAGTCTCTAATCACTTTTTTTTTAAAAAGAGGCATTAAAATGTTTGAAATACGTATTTGTAACAAAAAGGCCCAAACAACTTCAAACTATAACTGGATGACAAAGAGCCCAACAAGGCCAAGAATGGACATGGAGAAACTGCTCAGTGTGGGAATGGATGGGAGCAAATCACTGTAAATCTATGGAGAGAATTCTTTGTCCTCATTGATGTTTCTAAAGGGCCTAAAAAGCCAACATCATTCCAATTTACAAAATGAAAAACCTATTTCAAAAAATGTATGCTGTGTACACAGTTCCCCTAGATGGTCAGAAAGAACCCAAGAAGAATGGGAGACCAAGGGGTCTTATAAAAGAATTCCTGATTAGATGCCAAGCGACTGTTCTAGTCAGGTTTCTGCCTCTGGCAGTATGAGCTTAGCATATTACCTGGATCTTCCACATCTCAAAATCTTTATCTGGTAACAGTCACAAACCTTCTTTCTTGGGTTTTATGAGGCTCAGAGGAGTCATGCAGAACTCCCTTCTTGAAAAGTTAAAAAAAGACTAAATGAATGTAAGGTATTATATTCATTATCAATAACAAAATGAGTAGAAGATCTCAAGGACAGAGGAGGGATTCACTTACTCAACAAGTATATATTATGTACCTACTGGGTTCCAGGCACTAATAAATACCAGGGATATAGAATAAATAAAAGAGACAAGATCTCTGTGCATTATAGAGGCACACACAGACATCAAACAAATAACCACATAATTACAACCTTAATAAGTGCTTTGAAGAAAAAACAGAGGGTGAAACAAGAGGATGTCACAAGGGATGTAACCTAGACTGGCTGCATCAGAAATGGCCATCCTCAGGAAATGATATTTCTTAGATGAAATCTGAGGTTAAATTGCCACGATTGAGGCAAGGAGATGGTAGGGCATTTCTTTAAAATTTTTATTTATTGGGGCACCTGGGTAGCTCAGTCGTTGGGCATCCACTTTTGGCTCAGGTCCTGATCCCAGGGTCCTGGGATTGGGGGGTGGGAGGGAGCCTTCTCCCCCCTCTCCCACTCCCCTTGCTTGTGTTCCCTCTCTCATTGTGTCTCTCTCTGTCAAATAAATAAATAAAACCTTAAAAAAAAAGAGAGAGATTTATTTATTTATTTTAGGAGGATCAGGGGATGGGGAGGCAGAGGCAGAGCTAGAAAAAGAATCCCAAGAAGACTCTCCAGCAAGTCTGGAGCCCAATGCAGGGCTCAATCTCATGACCCCTGAGATCATCACCTGAGCTGAAATCAACATTTGCTCAGCCAGCTGAGCCACCCAGGTGTCCTGATGATAGAGTATTGTCAAGGTGGAAAGAACAACATGTGAGAAGTGCCTGGGGTAGAATTTCAAAGACTAACAAGAGGGTAGTGTATGGGGTTGGGGTGGGGAAGGTGGTTCAATAAGAAACTGAGGAAGTAGGCAGAGTTCAGGACATGTGGGGCCTTGAAAATGATGTCATATGGATTACAACTATATCCTACGAGCAACAGAAAGCTATCAGTGGGTTTGGAGCAGGAAGCAATAAGACCCAATTTGTATTTAAAACAAGAGTCAAGTTAAACATGTGCCTCTGACGATGACAGAGTAACCTGTACTAGACTTAACTCCCACTGAGAAGCACCATAAAACTCGACAAAATATTTGAAGAAACTGTCTTTACACATTGAATAAAAGTAATAGAGCACAGAACTGTGATCGTTGAGGGAAAGAAAATACACAAATCAAGGGCCACAATCACACCACAGTCATCCTGTTGTGGAGCAAGAAACTCTGGAAATACTCTCCTGTTGTGGAGCAAGAAGATGGAGCCCAAATACAGTGGTAGTTTAGCTCAGCTAAAGAGATCAGAGTGCTGAGATAGCTGAAATTCTTCAGGGCAAAGTGCCTGGAAAGAGGAAGCTATACAAAGCGGGAGGGCCCAGAAGTCTGCAAGGAGGTTCCTTGCAGGTCCCTGGCTGAGAGTTGGACTGCACAAAGTGTGCAAGATTCCACAAGGCCCTGAAGAGATGTCCTCCTGCATGTCTGAGAGCTGAGTAATGAAAACAGGGATCAGACCATGCTGGGAAACACAGCTGCAGCCCAGACACAGCAGTAAGACCTTACTGAGCATCTCAGGCATTAGGAGTAAGTGTGGTAGAAAAAGGATCATAGTATAGATCAAGAGCCATGCCCTCGGGCTAAATTTAAAACTAAAATAGTCCCATCCTAACAAAGAATAAGACCAGCCTTGAAAGGAACAAAAGTTACAGCAACATAGCTACTTTCCAAACAAAACTCATGACCCTTTAAATGCAGATGACATTATTGAAACTGTTTACAATATTCCATTTCAATGGAATAAATGTTTATTTACATACATATAATAAATGATTATTAGACATGTGAAGAAAGAGGAAAATGTGACCAATAAAGAAGAAAAAAAAAATCCCTGAATAGAAAATAACCCCAAGATAACCCAGATTTTCAAATTACTTGCTGAGGACTTGAGAACAGCTATTACAAATATGTTTAAGAAACTAAATAAAAATAAATCATAATGAATGAACATTTGAAGAATCTTAGCAGAGAAATGGAAACTATAAAAAAGAATAGAGTAGAAATTCTAGACCTGGATGGCCTTAAAACAGATTAGAAACACCATTAGAAAGGATAAATGAACTTTAAGATAGAGCAAGGTTAACTGTCCAATCTGAAGAACAGAGAGGAAAAAAAGGTAGGAAGGAAGAAAGGAAGGAAGGAAAGAAGGAAGGAGGGGAAAGAGGAAGGGAGGGAAGGCAGAACTTCAATGACGTATAGGATCAAACAGTATAACCTATATGTATTTGGAGTCCCAGGAAGACAGGATAGAGAGTAGGGAAGGAAAAAAACCATAAAATAATGGTTTAAAATTTCCCAAATTTACTGAAAAAATTAATTTACAGAGCTGAAGGGTCCAGTGCACACCAAGTAAAATGAATGCCAAAAGCAACAAACATTTAGGCACATAATAGTCAAGGCATTGGTAACCACAGATAAAGAAAAAAATCTTGATTGCAGCCAAAGAAAAGTAACATATTATATACAGGAAGCAGAAAATTATGACTATCTTCTTTTCGTAAATAACAGAGGTCAGAAAACAGAGGAACCCAAGGGAAGGGAAAAAAATTGACAACCTAGATTTCTATGGCCAATGAAAATATACTTCAGAAATGAAGGCAAAATAAAGGCATTTTTAAGATAAATGAAAACAGAGTATGTTGCCAGTGGTCCTGCACTAGAAATGCTAATGGAATTTTTTCAGATGGAAAGAAATGACACCGAATGGAAATACATCTACAGATAAGAGTGAAAAACAGTAAAAATGGCAAATATATAGGTAAGAACAAAATATCATATATCTTCTCTATGCATAAAATGTTTACAACTCATACAAGGGTTTAAAGCCAAAGCTACAACACTGTATTGTGGGTTTTATAATGTCTGTAGCTATAATATATATCATAACAATAGCACAAAGGATGGAGGGATATAGAGGAGCAAAGACTACTGAAAAATTTTTATATTTTAGGTAAAGTAGTGTAATATAAACTCTAAGTTGGCTATGATAAGTTAAAGATGCATATTGTTATCCCTGGAGCAACCAAGAAAAAATAATGCACAGAATGATTGCTTAAAAGTCAACAGAGGAATTAAAATGGAATACTTAAAAAATGTTAACTTAAAATAAGGCAATAAATGAGGAACAACACAAAAAAGATGAGAGATAGGACAAATCAAAAAATGGTAAGCTTAAATCCAATCATATTAATAAGCATATTAAATAAAAAGGCAGAAATGATCAATAATAAAAATAATCAAGAGATAATAACTATATACTGTCTACAGAACAAGTATTTTATTATTTTTTTGGTTTTTTTAAAGATTTTATTTATTTATTTGAGAAAGAGACAATGAGAGAGAGCATAAGCGAGAAGAAGGCCAGAGGGAGAAGCAGACTCCCCCTGGAGCTGGGAGCCCGATGCGGGACTCGATCTGAGAACTCCAGGATCATGACCTGAGCCGAAGGCAGTCGTCCAACCAACTGAGCCACCCAGGCGTCCCTATTTTATTATTTTTTAAAGATTTTATTTATTCACTTGAGAGAGAGAGAGCATGCACAAGTGGGGGGAGGGGTAGAGGGAGCGAGAGGCAGACTCCCCAATAAGCACAGAGCCAGATGTGGGGCTTAATCCCAGAACGCTTGGGATCATGACCTGAGCAGAAGACAGGCGCTTAACTGACTGAGCCACCCTGGCACCCAGGACAAGCACTTTAAATATAAAGACAGAAGTAGTTTGAAAGTAAAATAATGGAAAATATAAACTATGCAAATAATAAGCATAGGAAAGATGAAATGACCATATTAATATCGGGCAAAGATTTCAAGACAAGGAATATTATCAGAGATAAATAGAAGGACATTTCATAAATAATAGTCAATTCATCAAGAGATACAACAACCATAAATACATATGTGTGTAATAACAAAATTTCAAATTTTATGAAATAAAACTGACAGCATTAAGGAGAGGAATGGCCAAATCCACAATCACAGATGTAGATTTTTGACATCTTTATCTCAGTAATTCATGAAACAAAATTCTGTGAGAATATAGATGATCTATAGATTATCGATCATCCCCCTATAATTTCTAGAATTTTACATCCAGTAAATATGGAATACTTTTTCTTTCCAAGTGCGCATGAAATGCTCACCAAGATAAAACACCCACTAGACCAGAAACCAATTCTCAATAAATTTCAAAAGGCTGAAACTTTTAGAATATGTACACTGACCAGAGAAGAAATAAATTAGATATCAATAATAATAATATATCTGTGAAAGCTCCCAAATAGTTGGAAATTAATGGCATGCTTCTAAATAGCCTGTGGGTCAAATAGGATCATAAAGAAAATTAAAATATGTTGAATTTAATGATAATGAAACACAATATCAAAATTTGTGAGAGGGAAATTTCCAAGTTTGAATGTACTTCAAAAAAATTTAAATGTATTCATTAGAGAAGAAAGATTCAAATCCAATGATGTAAGCTTCCATCTCAAGAAAGTAAAGGATGAACAAATTAAACCCAAAGTAAGCAGGAAGGAAAAAATAATAAAGAACAGAAATCAGTATAATGTAAAATAGACAAAGAATACAGAAATGAAAAAAGCCAAAGCTAGTTCTTTGAAAAGATTAATAAAATTGATAAGACTACTAAGAATTCTTGAAACTAAATGAGAAGACATCATTACAGATCCTACAGACAATCAAAAGATAATATGGGAATATTTTTAAAAATGTTAACAACATAAGAGGACACGGACAAATTCTTTGAAAAACAACAACAACAACAAAAAAAAAACGGTCACAAGATGATATAGAAAACAAAAGTACTATGTATCAGAGAAAATGCATTCTTTACCAAAAGCCTTCCCACAAGGAAACTAAGTCCAGATGGTTTCATTGGTATATTCTATAGCCCATCCAAGGAAAAAACAATTCAAATGCTACACAAATTCTTTCAGAAAATAAAGAGTACTTCTTAACTCATTTTGTGAGGCCTGCATAAATTTTATGTCCTATACCCTGTAAAACTTTTTAAGAATGCTGCAAACCAATATCCACCATGAATATAGATACAAGAAAAACCTTAACGTAGTATTAGACTGAGTCCATTTTACATTATCTATATAAAAGGGATAATGTATTAATGACCAAGTATGACTTATGCCCATAATATACGGTTGGTGTACATTGGAAAATTGATCAGTATAATTAAACCATATTAACAGCTTTAAAGCACAACAATATGATCATCTCACTGGACACAGGGAAAAAATTGACAAAATTTTTAAAAATGTAAATGGTTAAAATAAATTATTAGTTAACAGAAACAGAAGGAAAATTCCTCAGTTTAATGAAAGGAATTTACGAAAAACTTGGAAGAGACATCACATTGAAGAAGATTGAGAACAAAGGATGTCCATCCATTCTTATCACTCCTATTTAAGATTATACTAAAAGTTCTGCCCAGAGCGATTAACAAGAAAAAAGAAACAAAAGTCATGAAGATAGGAAAGAAGTAAAATTATTTGCAGACAACATAATTGTTTATATAAAAAGCCTTAGGAAAAATATAAAACAACTATTAAGTGCTAATAAGTGAATTTAGAAAGGTCATAGGACATAAAGCCAATGCACAAAACTCGATTATATTTCTATACACTAGCAGCAAAAAATTGGAAAATGCAATTTTTAAAAAAATATTTTCATTTAACATAGTATTAAAAGCAAAAATACTTTGAAATAAATTTGAGAAAACATATGTAATACATTTACATTGAAAACTATAAAAACATTCCTGAGGGAAATTAAAGATCTAAACAAATGTAGACACACATCATGTTCATAGATTAGAAGCCTCAATATTTTTAAGATTTAAATTCTCCTGAAATGGATCTATACATTCAACACCACATCTCTAATTATAATCACAAACATTTCAAGATAAAAATTAATAAGCTGATTTTAACATGTATATGGAGATGCAAAAGACCTAAAAATCTTTGAACAAGACAAATAAAATTGGGAGAGTCCCACTTCTTTTAAAAAGGCAAAGTAATTAAGCCAGTGTAGTACTGGCAAAATGATAGATCAATGTAGCAGAATAGTGAGTTTCTCATTTCCACTAAGGACAAACTGATAGGAAAGGGATCATACCTAAAATTGTTCTAAGAAAATTAGGTTACCTGGAGTACAAGAAGAAAACCTCTCATGCATGTGAACAGTTGGTACTCTGTGCAATAATTAATTGCTACTTTTAATGCTACAAAGAATAGGAACATTGAAAGAGAGCTATCAATTATAGACAGGATAGTGACCATCACTATTTCTATTCTTAAAGCATGTTTCATATCTGACTAAATAAAATTTAATTCTTTAATAAAGTAAAGAAACAGTCATAAAAAAATGGGCTGTATTCAATATCTGTAAATTGAACTTAAGTTTTATCACAGTAGGAATTTTAGAATTGAGAGATGCCTTTAGAAAATAATCATCTTTGTAACACAAATAACCATCCCATACATTGTTGATTTGGAAAGTTCCCATATTATTAACTCTGTTTTAGTAATTTTATGACTATGATGGTAGGCAGGTTGCTGCTGATCATAACGAGGATGGTGATTACTTCACAGAAATGTGACCAACGTGCCTTGGATTGTGCTGGAGTGAGATCATGACCTCACTAGAGCAAACTGGGAATTTCCTAACGACGGAAGATCCTCAAGTTCAATCTGAACTTTATTCTAATATTTTATTCGGTATTTTTTTTCTACCTCTGTTACAGGAAGTTGCACACAGCATATCCCCTTGTGTCTTCTTCCTTACCAGATCATGAAGACTTGAGGACACAAACGCTAAGTTACTTGACTTCGAGTTCTCAGTGCCAAGTACAGGACTTGACCTGTGAGAACCCAGAAGAAAGATTTCCAGTAGGGACAGCAAGAATTTTCAGCAACAAAGATAGCTGCGTCCTAAAGATGAGAAAAATTCCCTGGAGCACTCCTGGTAAAAGGACCAGACTGAAGAAAGTTGGCAAGTTCAAGATGACACAAGTAGTTTAATTTGGAGGAGGAAGCATAACAAAAAATAGGTAGAAGATGGGGCTAGAAGGTGTAAGTTGAGACCAGTTATTCTTTTGTCAACAGAATACAATTTAATCTGATTGTTTTATATTTCTTCCTATAGAAAACCAAATAACCATGTCCTCCAGACTGAAAAGGGACAGCATTTGCTAAGCAGTTTCTTGCTTCCTCCCCAGACTAAAGGGTATAGAAATAGGAAATAAGATAACTAATCAGCGACAGTGGAGTCAGGTGTCTTGTACTACTGGGGCTGACAAATTTCATCAGAGTCCTTGAATAGAATAGCATGTTTCATACTCAGGTTGTAACAAAAGTTGCCAGCAGCCACTGAGTGCTTGTAGACATGCATCTATACATCAGCTCTTATCAGCAAGGGCACCCAAGGCATTTTCAGTCTCAGTGTGGGGAGATACTTGGCTTGCCCTGTGCATAAAGCCTTGGGATGTTTCCAGTAGAAGTCAGCCTTTTGATTTGTAGAGATACTGCAGTAGATTAGTTCATGCCAACGCCATTCAGTGGGGTCCTAACATTCTCACAACAGCTCAGAAGGCCACAGCACATCCTTTTCTATCAGCTGCTTTCTACAATAGGGATGGAGGATGGGGAAGTCTGCAAACCAAGGACAGAAGTCGTCATCTCTGCTCATTTGCTTATTCCAGAAATTACTCCAGCAGGAGCTTCTCCTGGCAATCCTTGCAGATTTGGGGCTGGATAGAAATGGATTAGAGAGAGGATGAGGGGGCATAGCAGACAAATTTTACCATCCAGATAATTTCCCTTGTCCTTCCTCTCTATTTTCCTTTCCAAAAACTTCCTTTGCATCATTCAGGTCAGGTCTTAAAATTCCTCCCTCTCTCTTGCCTGTCATAGATGTTTGGCATCAATGAATGTCTTTGCCCTTAGCCCATCCTCACGTCCACCGCTATGTAGGCTCTCTGATGGCAAGAGCTTTGCCTGTCTGGTTCATTGTTATCTTCCCCAGTGCCTGGTAAAGCCTGGCATGTAATAGGCACTCAAAAAAAATTCACTGAGCAACTGGGTGAGCAGTCAGAGTTATTTCTGGGATTTGCTTCCAACCAGTCATCACATGGAAGCAGTGAAGGCAGGCTCCTCTGAAGGCTGTGGAGTAGGGGAGAGGGCTCAGCTCCTCTTTTTCTCTTTTCATTCTTACAAAGCCCTATCCCAACAGGTTGTCTTCCCTTGCTGCTTCGTCTCCTTCTCTACGCAGATCGCTGGGTTCCTCCCAGAGAAGAAATACCCCCTTTGTGAATCAGAGCTCTGTCCCACACAGTGTTTGGCAGGAGGACCCACTTTGGAATTAGAACAGCTGCTGCTTATGCTGGCACAGTCCAAGTACACAAGAGTTGATTTAAGAAGCTGCCGTCCTTAGATGAATTACCTTGTAAATAGCAATCATATTATTTTAGAATGCAAAACTACCTTATAACTTCCCCCGGTTTCCTAGTGCATTGAGAAGAAAATCTGAACTACTCTCTGTGAGGGCCCTGTCTAGTTCTGTACCTAAATCGTTGTCCTGATACGCTGGCCTTCCCTCGTTCTCATTTTTTGTCCTGGCCCTCCTCGGCCTTGGGGCCTTTGCATGTGATGTTTCCTCTGCCTGGGTTGCTCTTTTCTCAATATCTGCCTGTGTAACTTCTATACTTAATGTGGCATCAAGTGTCCTCTTCCCATCCTTTTATTTTCTTTACAGAACTTTTCACAAATGGCAATTTATGTATCTAGTGATTGATTATTTAACTGAGCCTTTCCTGGTGAGCTAGAAAGTCCTCAAGGGGAAGGATTTTGTGTCTCTTACCCCTGCAACTCTTACCATGCAGCGCAGGGACGGGCACCCAGATGATTCTTAAAGAAATGGGCAGCGGACAAGCCAAGGCTGGGGGGTTCTGGCTCTTTCAGTCTGTGCTCACATGGCCTCTCCATCCTGGCTGTATCAGTTCCTAAGGCTGCCATCAAAAAGTTCCACACACCGTGTGGCTTGAACCGACGGGAATTTATTATCTCCTGATTCTGGAGGCCAACATTTGAGATCAAGGTGAAGGGGGCCATGATCCCTCTGCAGTAGACTTCCTTGCCACCTCCCAGCGTCTCTGGGGCTTGTGGCCAGCAATGTTCAGCATTTCCTAGCTTGCAGATGTAGCACCCCAATCTCTGCGTCTGTCATCACATGATTTCATCCCCTGTATGTCTGGGTCTCTTCTCCTCTTCTATTAAGGACATAAGTCAGATTGGATACAGGACTTACCCTACTCTGGTGTGATCTCATCTGAACTTAGTACAGCTACAAAGACCCTCTTCTAAGTAAGGTTACATTCCCCCTACTTCTGGGGAATACTTTTCAACTGAGGACCCTGCTTTCTGTGCCCAGTGGGACTTGAGCATGGGGACATCTTAAAATGTAGTGTCCAGAACTGCACCCTCAAGGCCACGACTGCCCCAGCCAGTGCAGGGCGGAGAGCCTTGGGCCTCGGCTGACAGTAAGAGAGCTAAGAACCCTTCCTACTTCTTCCTTTTTATAGTCTCGTATATATAAATTCATTCGTATTCCAGAAAGGACGGCTATTTAGCCATTCTTACTTCAATGTTAATCCCTCAACACAGAGAAAATGATCCTGCCAAAGGGAAAAGGAGATTAAAAATGAGGCAAATTACTAAATTGTTAGCACTATAACCACAGGCTAAATCAACATGCACAGACAGAACCAGGATTGCCTAAAATTGGCTCAAAAATCCACCTCTGTGTTCAGGGAATCAACACATTTTAAAGCATGCCATTAGGTCACTTGTCCATGGTGTTCAGTTATAGCAAGTTCAAGGTCAAGTCAGAATTCTGCAGCCTAACCTGACTGTGGCAGCTTTGAACACATGTTTTTTTCTGATTTTGCTAGGAGTTGGTGGCATTTTCCTCTCTGAAGACTTGACAGTAAGTCTCATGAATTCCTGGCACAGGACTAACTTGAACTCTGCTCTTCTAGACTGTGCCCATAACCCAAAGAAGTCCTTTACCTTTGTTAAAACCAAACACAACCGGAGGCCAGACATAAAAATTTCCTGAGCAGACAAAACCGGTTTAGTCACATAAGCAAAGTTTAATTTAGCTTATTTTGTAAGACAAGTGAGGCTAACTTGACCCAGGTAACTTCTCACAAGGGAAATGGAACTTGTTCCGCAAAAGAGATATGAGATAACCAATAACCAATTCCCTTCCATTTAAGAAAATTCCAATATTAATCAATCACTGTGGAGAATAAATGCTCAGCCTCCACAACATATAAGCTGCCTTATAACAACATACGTCTGAGCCTCATTCCATGTTTTGGTTGGAGGGCTCCTAGCTTGCATACTGTCTTTATGGTATATGAGCAATAAACTTTTACCAATGACCATGTCAGTGATTCCTTGGTTCTACTTCTGGCTCTCCCCTCCCCCCCAAAACTTTTGATACATTTTTTTTCCCAGGAAAGTTTATAAATAGACCCCTAGGTTCCCCTAGGTCCTTGGATACTTCATAGGACAGGTGAGTTTGTATCAACAAAGGTGACTGAGTCCTGGGGAAAGGAAAGAATTTAAGAAGGAAGAACTTAACCCTTTGTGGACTGGATGACACTTCACAGTTGTGGGGCATTAACATGGTTGACATCTAAGGATCATCTAGGATTTGAGGGCTGGAAGGGACATGAGGATCATTTAGTTCAACCTTCTCATTTTTCAGATGAAGAAAGTGATAGGGGAAGGAACTAGCTCAAGGACACGTTAAGCGTTTTTAGCTGAGCTGGGAATGGACTCAGATCCCTTGACACCAGTCACCTTTCCACTATTTGCAACAGCATCCGGAAGAAAAATGTAGGCGCAGAGAAGTGAACCCAGCTCTCACATATATCTGCTATGGTTGAACTGACGTTCTCTAATCCCTGTCCCTCCCCTCAAAATCAGGTCCATTAATGCAAAGGCTAAAATTTGGGGAGACTTACTGGCTTGAAAAAGCATTCTCTAAACATCTCTTCTCCCTGCCCCCATCTCTACCATCCATTGGCAATTCCATTAAAAATAGCTTTGGCTTAAAATTGGCCTGGAGATCATCAGTCTGCAATTATATAAGCCCTCAACTGAAAGTATTAGCATACCAAGTAAAACCCAGATGACGATGCTGGGGCTGTGCTGCCTGGGCCAAAAGCCGAATCCCTGTGGGTCTGCGGATGCCATGAGGATTGCTCAGACCTCCAGACTCCTCACCTAGGCTGGAGGGTGTGTGTGCATGTGTGTGTATGTGTATGTGTGTGTGTGCCCACATGAGGAGATGTTCCAGAGTCCAAGAGATGAAACTTCCTTATTTCAGCCTCTCTCTATGTGTCGTGGCCAGGCAGGGCTGATAGGAAGTGGACATTGAAGACTCCAGGCAGGGCTGATAAACGAGGTCTGGTTCCCTGTGGGATAGGACCAGGAATTCCCTGCACGGAGATAACCTGAAAGACAGAGCCACAGATTCTGAAGATGCCTGTTTTCTAGAACATTCTAGAACACTCTAAGAATACTAAAATCTTCTTATCTGTATACCTCTGCCCTTTTTTACTCAGATGAAGATGACAGACCCTGTCAGATAAAGTGACACCCAGGGAACACTCAGCAAAGCAGAGGCAGAGTTGGGTCTAGACACCAAGGTATTTCACTCCATGTCCAGTGGGCTTTCCTGATACCAAGCTTCAGGCTATATAATCTCTTCTTTCCGCACTCCTCCTCCTCCAGAATTTGAGAAAGGAGTCCCTTCTTCCAATAAGGTGCTAAAAAGTGAACCAAACCTTTGCCAAAAATAATCCAGATACCAGCATTTTCATTGCTAGCTAGTTGCCCAGGGTAGTGAGCTGGTTAAATGAAGGGATTTTTTTTTTTTTTTTTTTGAGAGAGAGAGCATGAGTAGGAGGGGAGGGGAAGAGGGAGGGAGAAAACCTTAAACAGACTCTATGCCCAGCATGGAGCCCAAATGGGGCTCGATCCCACAATCCTGAGATCATGACCTGAGCCAAAATCAAGAGTTGGAACCATAACCGATTGAGCCACCCAGGTGCCCCAAAGAAGGGATTCCTTTGATTTGAATCGCAGTGCCTCGGTTTTCTCATCTGCAGAATAGGTACAATAATGGCTCTTCCTTTAAAGTTCTTAGGAGGAGTACATGAATTAATTCACATGAGGCCCTTAGCACAATCCCTGGCACACAGGGTTCCGATCAGTACAAGCTACTATTATTACGACGAAGCCTAGACATGAGGAAAAAGGAGACTAGAGGAGCAGCCGTCAGGAACCCCAGCAGGAGGGAAAGGGTATTATGACAGAATATGAAAATGACAGGTGGTTGCAAAATGAAGAATAAGTGTGACTTACACACAAATCCTGGGTACAGTTTAAAACAAGGCATTATGGAGAAACTTGTCCAAGCCAACAAAACGTCTGAGTCCCTGCATACACGCTGTCCTTTAAGATGAAGGAGCCACAGTGTTCATCCTTCCCCAGCATCCCCTCAGCCTAATGCTCTGGGAGGCAGGTTACAACAGGCAGATCACAAGGGCTCCAAGCTTAATACCCTGCTTCCGCTCACATTCTGACTCCTCCCACTCCTCTCTTAGCCTGGAAAAAGGATGGACAAGAACTACTTACTGCAGAGGAGCCCGCCCAAACAAGTTCTGGGATCTTCCCAAGCTGCTCACGAGTCCTTCCTGCTTGGAGCTCAGTCCCCTCAACTCAGGCCACTAGGCAGCTCTAAGAGCAAGTCTTTATTTCTCTTCTTGTGGGATCATCCTTCCAGAGGAACAATTCATTCTCAAGAAGGGATGCCTGTTCCTTAGCAGTCTGTCCATCGTGTCACCAAAAAAAAAAAAAAAAAGAAAAAAAGAAAAAAGCCTCCAAAAGACTTCATAAGAGGCCTTCGAAACTTCTCCTACCCTTGAGTTTAGGACTCTCAGGAGGAACCTGGTTGGGGCATAGGATGCTGGCAGGGAGAAACAAGCTGATGTAGGCAGAAAGCACACACGAGGTGTACACACACATACACAACACACAACACACAAATACACAACAGGTCTCCTCTGCACACAGTAAAATATAGCTTTGCTGTACACAGCCATCCAAAGATTATCCTTTCCTTAAATATTTGGACCTGGAATGAGTTTGGACTTAATCTCCTACCATATGAAATCTCTAAGGAAAAGAAACGCAGGACAATTCATGTATCTCGAGCTTTCAAGAACTGTCAGTGCAGGGATCCTACAGGACATTACTCAGTAAAGTCCTGCAGCTTCACTCTTTTTCGTTCAAGTGCAAGTGTTTTTGTTGGGAATTATCTGTTTCCATGTGAAATCTTTCGCTTTTAGGAAATCAGCAATTTGGGCACAGAAGCAGTGCTTTTCCCACTCTAGTGGCAAGAGCACTAGATAAAAAGTCCTATTTCCAAGGATACCCGTGAGTCACTCAGACCTTAGGGCCAAAAGCACTCTCTTTTTTCTGTATATTGATTTCTTCACTAGCTAATTGGGAATAACTCATCCTGCTTTCCTCTATATGGACACCATAAGTCTTCACGTTTCTATAGGGAATTAGGGAACCTTTGGAAAGGCCTCGCTATAGTCAAGCAACTCTGGGGATCTTACTGCAATGGACTGGATTGTGTTCCTCCTCCAAATTCCTATGTTGAAGCCCTAACACCTCTCAAAGTAGTGATATTAGGAAGTGTGTATTGGGGAAGGGAGTTGGGTTCAGGTGAGATCATGAGCGCAGAACACCCACAATGGGATCCGTGCCCATGTAAGAAGGGGAAGAGACACCACAGCTTTCTCTCTCCACCATGCAAGGCAATAGTGAGAAGGCAGCTGTCTACACTTCCGGAAGCGCCCTTCCTCCAGACATCAGACCTGTCAGCCCCCTCCTCGTGGGCTTCCCTGCCTGCAGAAACGTGAGGAATCAATGTCTATTGTTCAAACCATCCAGTCTAGGGTAGTTTGCTACAGCGGTCCAAGCTAAGACTGCACACATCTGTTCTGCGCATCCTGAGAATCCTGTAACATCCTAGCCTGAAGGCTACTTCAGATCTCACCCAGTTTAACTTTATGGAGGATGAAACCAAGGTGTGGAGGGGAAGAGTAAATTATTAAAAGACACACGGTGGTTGATGGGGATTCTCAGATCAGAAGCTCCCTACAGTGGAATGTAGCCATTATGAATGGGAGGCTCTGAAGTTATGGCTAAATCTGGGGCTTGAATTTGGCCACCCACTACTGTGTAAGCTTGCAGTAACCACATTATACCTCACAGTCCGTTTGCTCACTGTACACTGAGGACGACAATACCTTTATGGGTTGTTGTAGAGATTAAATGAAATACTACTTAGTACACTGCCTGGCCGATAATGAGTGTTGCATAAATGCTAGCTCCCTGTGGTAGAGACTGGGAAGACTCAGGCTCCCCTTCCACAGTGTAGAGCTGTTGCTGGAACATGGCTGACAGCCTGGACTTAGATTTTGCAGCCCCTCTTGTCTCTAGGGAGGGCCACGTGACTAAGTGATCCCCAGAGGAGTACAGTTAGAAACGATACGTATCACTGCTGGGCCAGGTGGCCAAGCAACGGATGTGAAGTCTGCCTTCCTCTGGCGTTGGATTATGCCAGAACAACTCCACAGCCCCCAAGTGGTGGAGCTGCAAGATGGAAGCAGCCTACATCCCTGAGTCATGGCTTAGAGGAGAACTGCCTGTCCAGGACATTAGACTTGGCATGAGTAAGCCAATGAGATCCGGGGGCTTGTTACAGCAGCTAGCATGAAGCATCCTGACTAATATGCCACTGTTATTATTACTAGAGCAGACACATGTCCAGAAAGTGAGAGGAAAGGAAAATTGGAGAGTTTAACCAGTGTGGCTCTTGCCCATAACCTCTGAGTGTAAAGGTAGGAAAGGTGTGTGTTTGCAACATCCCTGCTTACGCTAATCTCTACACTCAAAGGCCTGCATTCCCCTATTAAGCAGCAGAGGGCAAAGAGGCAGAGTTCAGTCTAGCTCTGTCCTCCCTGGGGGCTGAACTAGCCTTCCTGATGAGTGATAAGAGGATTCTAAATGATCTTAGCCCTGGCAGTATGCCCCTGTAAACCCCCCTGCCAGACTGGTAAAAGAAATACAAACACTGCAGGAAGGGCAACAGCAGGTGGGCATTCGGACAGTCTGGTCTTCCCTACACCATTAGCTGGCATATAACCAGCCACATAATTGAGCCTTAGTTTCCTCATCTGTACAATGAGGGACTGAAGGACAAAGGATCCTTTCCGCTTTAATGATCTGGGATTTTTGCAAGTTCATCCGTTCAACAAACATTTACTGAACTCTGATGTACAGAGATCTTTAAGATATGGTCTCTGTCCTCAAAACGTTCACAGTCTGGAAGAGACGAGCCTGCCGTGGGGTCAGGCGTGGAGGAGTGGCCTTCGTGCAGCGTTCTCCGCCCATGTGACAGCTTACAGTCTTCCTCTATAACCTCAATATAAAATAGAGACAGAAGGGAACAAGGGCTATTCGCAAGGCAAGTTCCCTAAGGTGTTCATTCTGGAACAGCCCAGAATCTGCAACATGGCAACAACTCAGAAAAGTCTCTTTTTTTTCCCCCTAGCAACTCAAAAGCACTGCATATTAGACCCCAAGAGGAGCCTCTTATCTCATCCTCCCTCGTGACGCAAAACTAAGGCCGAGTTCAACTGAGGTCATTTACCTGAAGTTGAGGTTGGGTCCAGGTTCTCTCTGCCCGTCATCTCGAGTCATAGCCTTGGAAATGAGGGGAAACTTGAAAAATGCCCAAGGGGGGCCAGGTGAGTGTCTCCCAGTGCCATGCCACCTGGACTCCTCGCTTGGAAAAGCTCTGGATTTCTTCAGCAGGTGTCCACGGTTCTGATGTATGGTTGCTGACAAAACTCTGGACCAGCTACCTCCTTAAGCCTTCAGCCTCAGATTTCACATGTTATACCTCTTTCGATTATGTTCAAAACTCCAGAACTGTGAAACTAGTCACACAGCCAAAAAAGGGGAGGGGGTGGGTTGTGGATTGTGAGCCAGAGCCAACAGCTACCTTCTGGCTGAAAGGATTCAACCTTCTGAGGAAAACAAAAAGCCCCTTCCTCTGTTGCCATGGGAACAGTTCCACAATGCTAGGGCTGCTCAGCGGGAGGCTGCCTTGGAGCAGAGCTGGGGAGAGGGGCTTTCTTGCCAATGAGGCTGGAAAGCCCTTTGGGAGAAAGCAATCCTGTCAGCGCTCCTGATTGTGGTGGGGTTTGGGGAGCTGGGAGTGGCTCTCCAGCCTCTGGCCCTAGGGCATCTTTTTCCACTAGCATTGCCCAGCTGGCAAGAAAAGGGGCCATGACCCAAGGCTCACTTCAAATGATTATGGAGTAGGGTTCTCTGCTTAAAGACTCAAAGTCACTGAGGAGAAGAGCCCTCCTCTTCCCCACTGGTTCGGCTGTGTATCTGTCCCACCAGGACAGGGTGACAGAGCGGCTGTCTGTCCTCTGAAGAAGCCAGGGATAACCAGAAAGAGCCATGACAAGAGAAGATTTGGTGGGGCGAGGGGAGGGGGGCATAGATGGAGACCATGAGCAGCCACAAGCCTCCTGTGTGACTTTGGAATCCTTTGTGACGCCCACTCCCACACCACACTCACACAATGCTTGACAATGATCACTGTCTCCTGACCCATATTTTCGCTTGCTCTGTTTCACGGAAGACTCATTTCTCAGCCCACTGCCAGCTGTTTATGACTCAGACAACCCCCCTGGGAGCGCACCCCCCACCCAGCTCTTAGGAAGAGTGCCAGCTTTCCTGGCCAAGGGCAGCAGGGGCAGGGGATAAGGGAGGTGGCGGTTTCTGGTGGCATAGCAGCTAAACGCGTGTGCTCTAATGTCAGACAGGCCTGGCTTTGTGACCTCAGTCAGGACAGCAAGCCGTGGAGTCTCAGCCTCCTCATCTGTAAATTGAGTGGTAATCCCACCAATCCATGAGATTACTGGGAATATTATGTATTGCCTGGATAGCATTTAGTCAAGAACCTGGAGCATAACGCATATTCAATAAACACAAACTTTGCAGAAGGAAAAAAAAAGGGTTAGACTAAATAAACTTTACAGTTTTCCCAATTATAGGAATCTGCGATTTCTATCTCCACCTGTATTATGTATTATGGCTACCCTCTATGGTTAGGATTATTTCAACTTTTCTTTAATGTCTTCTTCATTCTCTCATTTTCTTATTCATCTTTATTAATATTTGTTTATGTGGAAAACCTGAAACATGGAAAGAACTACAACAGAAGGTATCTGGTGGCAGGAGACCATGTGGAGGTCTACTGTTTATAAAGGAAATACTATAAAATATTTTTTAAAGTGAGGTTCTTCAACACTCCATGTAATCCCCACCTCTCCGACATCTATTTCAGAGGTCCTAAACATTGCCCAACTTCAATTATCTTACCCACAGAAAATTTATTTTCAAGCCTCCACCTCCAGGTCTGGCCTTCCTCCCAGACTCTGGGCCCTCTGAGCCTGCATACATGCGTGTGGACCAGCCAGAAGAATCCATAATTAATCAACTGCTCATAATGTATCACTGTTTACAAAGCCCTACCACACTTGTCTCACTGAATCCTCAAAGTAACCCTATGATAGGACAACTAAGATCATTGCTCCCATTTTACAGAAGAAACAACCGAGACAATTGAAAGGCCTACCTACCCCATTGCCATATCGGTCGGTAGGTCAATGGAGGCACTAGGGATTTGAATCCAGGTGTGCCAATGCCACTTCAGAAGACATTTCTTCCAGGGTAAAACTTTCCACCGAATCTCGTGGCTCCTCCAGCCTCTCTGCAGTGACCCCAGTCCCCTGGTACTTGTCTTCTCGTCTCACACTCTTCTCTGCCACCTCACTCTGTCGATCATGGAGCCCTGTCACATCTTCTCTTTCAGGGTCTCCCAAGTTGTCCCTTTCCCTCCATTTCTACCGTGACCCCTCATGTTCTGGCCCTGGCTGCCCCATACAAATCCTGAGGACCCCACCATGCAATAGCTTTCCAGTTGGTCTCACCAACTCCATCTCTTGGTCCTTCACGGTAACCAGGTTAATCCTACCTACTGTCTCTACTGCAAAAACTTCCATAGCTCTGATTGCCCACAAAATGAAGATCAAAATCACTGCCAGACAGAAAAGACCCTTCTCTATCTCCTGAACCTATAATCCTTCCTTTAAGTCTTATTATTCCCCTAAATCAGTCATTTTATTCAAGCCATATACGTATGACTTGTCCAAAAATAACAAATGAGTTTCTTCTCAGATGCCAAGAGATCAAAAGGTGATGTCTGCCTAGAGCCCTGGGTTGAAGAGGCTTATTACAACATATTTGGGTCAGAGAAAAAGGGTGCCAAAATCAATTCGCAATATCTGCCACTGTCAAAAGGATGGAGGGGGGAAGGTGGAAGAATGTGCCATTCCGTTTGTATCCCTTGTCCTTCCTATTAGTGTGAAGCTCATCTAGGCCATAACCTTATTTTTTTCTCCAATCTAATTACCCTATAGCTAGCTACTTAATAGTACCTTGCACGCAGTAGATACTCAGTAAATATTTTTCAAAATTGATCCATAAATTTTTCTGAACTCATTTTGAGTTACAATAGTGCAGAAACCCCATAGGATAGAGCAATGGTTCTCCACCCTGGGGAGCTATTAAAAAATACATCTAGGACTCATGCCCATGGGTTCTTTCTTTTTTTTTTTTTAAGTTTTGTTTTTTTTTTAATTTATTTAGTTAGAGGGAGAGGGAGAAAGCATGAGTCGGGGGAGGGGCAGAGGGAGAGAATCTCAAGCAGACTCCCTGCTCAAAGGGAGCCCAATGAAGGTCTTAATCCCACAACCCATGATATTATGTCCTGAGCTGAAACCAAGAGTTGTATATTCAAACAACAGAGCTACCCAGGCCCCCCAACAATAGGTTCTGATTTAATTAGTCTGGGAAGGATTCAGCACAGTAGTTTTTTAAAGCTCCTCCAGGTTGAGAACCACTGACTTAAGGGAAGGGCAGTGGAGCTCAGAAGTCCTATTTTCCTGAATAACATATGATCACAAACAAATCACTATACTTCACTGGGTCTCCATTTCATCTGTTAGAATATAAAGTAACTATATCTAAGGTGAGTTCAGGTTCTCACAATTTTCTTTTCCGCTTCCTAAAGAGTTTCTCTACCAGCAGAGTCCAGCTCTTATAGGGGAATCTAAAAGCCTTCATCAGATGTTCCTAGGATCAGAAAAGATGGAAAGCCTATTATATATTCTTTTTTTCTCCATTTTTTTCAGCCTGCTCTAGACATTGGAAACATTGCTTCTTAAATCAATCAACCAACCAACCAATAAATTGATGATGTTAATTAAGTAATTTGGGGGCCACTGAACATCACCCATTCTTAGATGTGAACAACTGACATTTTCTCACATTTCTGTAAAGTGCTTTAAGAAACTTCTTAAACTTCTCTTGCAACCAAGTTTTGCCTCTAAGACTTTCTATGTTGAAAACTTAGAGCTGTCTGAATTAAGGACTTGGATCTGTATTATTGTTTAGAACCATGCAAGAAGCTGTGTAGAGAATACAAAGAAGCACAAAATTTTGTTCTGAGGAACTTAAACTATAACTGAAGAAAGAAAATTCACACACACACACACACACACACACACACACACACACACCGATTTAGAACTAAATATAGGGCCCTAGAAAAACAGTGTTCGGATGGCACCCAGGGAAGGGAAAGATCCATGCTCCTCCTACCATTTCCAGCCAGGTCTCTTTGACCTTAGAGAGCTGGTATCATCCCAAACCTACTATCAAGTTTATTCACACCATGACTAATTCCTGGCAATGGGGAGGGGCTCCCAGAATACCTCCTAATTGCTGAACACAGCAGGAAGTAGCAAGAAACATCTTCCACCCTTCCCATCATCTCTGCCTTCTACTCCCCTAGTAATGGTCCCCAAATTCATTCCCAAGTAATTTACATGCAAATTAGATTAGAAGAAGGCAGAAAGGATTGGGGCAAGGAAGTAAATTGTATCCTCGACACCTACAATTGAGAAGCAAACATTCTATTCCTTGGAAACGGAGTCTGGATGGTGTGGAGACTAGGCTCGCAGGGGACATGGTGAATGGCGACCTGGTAAAGGTCAGACATCTGGGCACTGGGTGGTGAGACAGGCAGACTTTCTGAACCTTCCCAATAGCACTTAATTGATGGCTCTTGCAGACCAATGTTCTTTGGCCATCTCCCGAAGGAGTTAACTCTCAACTATAATTGTTTCTCTTCCTTTGAGTGTGATTAGTAATAGCTGAAAGCTGGTGATTGTGATGGCAGTGAATTATGCGGAGTCCTGCTTCCCTGTGTCTTCCATGTGTTAGGCTTTCTTTCCTTAGTTTTGCTTCAGAATGTCCTTTTCTGAGAACAGCCAATTTGTTACATTCCCTCCAAACATGGCTTCACAGAGCATGAACAATGTTGTCCAATCTCTGATTTTACAGATGAGGAATCAGGCCCTTCTAAAGAAGGGACTTGCCCATGGTCACCCACTAGATGGTGTCAAGCATCATGGCACTCTGATGGTTGGTGCTCCGGTTCCAAAGGGCATGGTGAGGAGAAAGGACACAACAGTTAGCCTTTGGACTTTCTTCATTCTAAATTCTCCCCTTCAGTGATCCTGTCTACCCCCAGGTCTTCAATCTCACCTCCACTCTTATGACCCTCTAATCTGTGTCCCTTGCCCTGAAGCTCTCCTGAATGCCAGAACCATATTTCCATTTGCCTAAGGCATTTTCACATGGGTGTTCCATTGCCAACTCAAAAACAACATGTCACAAGTGAAATTCCAAATACCTCACAAGCTTATTCCCCCTTTTCAGATTCTCCAATCTACTGAAGGGCAATCCTATCCATTCTGTCATGCTGGATTGAAACTGGGCAGTCATCTCTGACTCTACCTCCTTAGTGCCATACAGTCTCCAAATCTATTGATTCTTGTCATAGAACACCTTCTTACCCATCTCCTCCCATATGTTTGAATGGACACAACTCAGGCACCCATCACTTTTCACCTGCATGACTGTGATAATTATTTAATTGGTGGTCCTCCTTCTGGATTCTCCCCTCTGCCCCTTATCTGTCCTCCATACCCCTGCCAGACTAACCCCTCAAGAACACAGATCTATCATGTCATTCTCTTACTCAAATGAACTCCTATGGTTACTTTCCTGTCTAGGGAGTAATGTTCAAATCCTTCAGCCTATCTACAATTCTCTACAATTTGGTCATACTCCACTCCATCCTGTGCCTTCTTCCTGGCCCTGCCATTCCTTCTCTTGACCAGAAATGTCCTTCCTCCCATATTACCTTGACAAAACCTTACTTCTTCCTAAGGACTCGTTCTCTCTCTCTCTCTTAATATTTTATTTATTTATTTATTTGAGCAGGGAGGTGGTTGAGTGGGGGAAGGAGCAGAGGGGGAAGGAGAAAGAATCTTAAGCAGACTCTGCACTGAGCATGGAGCCTGATGCAGGGGTCAGGCTCACAACCCTGAGATCATGACCTGAGCTGAAACCAAGAGTCAGACACTTAATTGACTGAGCCCCCAGGTGCCCCTAGGACTCACTTCCTTAAAGGAGCCACTTCCCATCCCACACGTTATCACAGAGTGGTGTCTTTAACAGTTTAAAGTTAAACTGATGACACGCTGGTTATTAAGATTGTGATATGAAGATGTTAGAAGAAGCAGTACAAAAGCAAAACCATGAAAAACCTGAAGCAGCATGTTTTATTTCTCCCATTCAAGGGCCAGACCTCCGGCTGTTAAAATCCTTCTCCCACATCATTGTACCTTGTACTTCCATGTCAGCTCTTACTGTGTACCTCCCATGATAGGTGTAGTATAAGAGCTTCCCTTCCCCATTTAAGAGCTCATACAGAGCACAAAGGAGTCAGAACTTAGGGTGCCTTGGCATTTGTCAATGTTATCACCACTTTAATTAGTCTCTGTGGCTGTTATGGGCATGGTCATCATTGTGATGCTAGTAGGATATGGTTTGCATGAATAAAGTGGGTCCCGTTATTGGTTTGGGCTCTGGGCCTAAATGCCCATGCATGACTCCTCTACAGTGGGCCAGATAGACCTTGGCAAGGCATATTTTCCTATACAGGGTAGACCTGAATAGAATTCCCCTCTATGCTCAAACTCATCTCAGGTGATACCCTGCTCAAGACTGGGCAGGCAATGCCTGTAAGGGCAGGAAAAGAATGCAACAGAGCCTGGGTTGAAGCAGACTATACTTATTTATACTCCTCGGGAAGAGCCTACAAAAAATGTGGTGTTCTGAAATCTGACCATTCTGATCTGACTCCTTTACAGGAAGGGCACATAATGCTGAGAAAACTTTCCCTAAAGGCGACCAGCTCATGGTAACTCTGTGTCACTGTGAGTCAGGGGCTTATGCTAAAAGCTTCATGTACATCAACTCCTTTAACCCTTCTGGGAATCCTATGTCAGTATTATTAGTATTATTCCTTATTTTACAGAGAAGAAAAGTACAGATGAGAAAACGTGAAAAGCATTTAGTCAGTTTCATTAATGTTTTAATGGATTAATTGAGCACTGTGCTCCAGCCACTGTGCTACACATCGTGGGAGATACAGGGATGAACCAAATATCCTCCCTGATCCAGGAAGTCCACAGGCCAGTGGAGGAGATACTTCAGTGTTCAAGTACACCTGATTTGTTAGGGGGAGGGAGAGGTTGGCACTGACTCAGTGGTCTTAATTAGAGAAAAGAATTTGGACCGGTGCACTTGCAAGATAAGCCAGATGTCAAAAGGCAAAGATAGGAGGGCATGTGCCTTCTGTAACCTGAACAGTAAAGTACTTGAGGGCAGAATCACATCTTTTGTGCATAAATCAATGTCAGAGATATTTACCGAGCACCTTCTAGGTACCTGCCAGTGTGGTATGTGTCCAAAAGGGAGGATGCAGAGATAAATAACACAGAGCTATTGCCCTCAGACCTCCGGGCAAGCTTCCTCTTCCTGACCAGTACTAAGTCCTTCTCGAGCCACCCATGGGCTCCCCTTACTCTCTCTCCCTCCATGAATACTTGACTGACTTGCTTGTTTGATCATCCTCTGCTTTGTCTGGATCAGAGAACCCAGCACAGCAGCTGGGGCTGGAATTCTGAGACTGGAAAGACCCTGGGACAGAGCTTCACCTCTGAAGGCATTTGAAGGCCACTTACTGAGCCTGTCTATGCACATATTTCCAAGGAAATGTAATAAACTTCCTTAATGATACTCACCTCCCCTGAGGTTTACCTGCTGACCCACACATGCCCACCCTCCACAGAGGTGCAACAATGCTGATGACTGGGAAGGTGGCGATGCTGGGTGTCTGGGTTTGCCTTTGGGCTGCGTATGTACATCCTGAGTGTGTGCACGTGTGAGCTCATGCCCGCGCGTGTGTACACGTGTGTATGATAGCAATGGAGGTACAAGCGATACTTCTCAGGGTCACCATCCACACTGGGAGCACCCAGGTCTGGTTTCCCACAGTTCTCCGCGAGGCTGATGACACCTACACCCAGGAAACCACCCGCAAGCCTGGCTCATTGACCTGAATGGCGAGGCAAGTCCTGTGGGGATCCTCAGGGGCTTGTCTGAGAAGAGCTATGAGCATTCGTAATAACAAAAGCAGAAAACATAACAACAGTCCATCTTGGCGCCCGGGCTGTAATGGCTCATTTACTCTCGCAAGGGGAATGGAGTTCTAATGACAAATCGTAATGCTGCACAGCAGGCCGGGTTGTGTGCTGTAAATTATTTTTGGAAAGAGGCACTATGCCTTAATAAAAAGAAGAGTGTTCTCTGCTGTGGAGGGAGGGTGCCTGGAGCCCTCCCCCACTTCCACCCCCTTTCGGAGCACCCTGCCCCACCCCTTCCCTCTCAGCCCATGAAGATCCAGCAGGACATTTCACAGTGCATTTTGGAGCAGGCACCCCCTTTCTGTCGGTGAGTGCAAAAGGATAAAGCTGAATTTCACAAGACCCAGAGCCAAAGGGCACAGGGTTCAAAGGGTGCTGAGCTGCTAATTTGCCCCTTTGGGACTTCCTGATCCTCTTCCACACAGGAGGAAGGAGCACTGAGAACTGTGCTGGACTGATTTCGAGGCGAGCCAGAGCTCCACGCTCACACCGTCAACATCTTTGAACAGCCTGCGGGGACAAGAGGCAGACACCACAGAGACACCGTGGCAAAGGTGTGCTCCCCGGGCAGCCAGGCCCTTGCCACATTTCCCAGGCCCCCTTGCGGTTGGATTGGGCCATGTACTCAGTCTGCACCAAAGTGAAAAGAGTCATTCCAAGGTGAAGGCAGCTAAGAGCCTGTGTGACTCCTCCCTCTGTCTCCATCCTTTCCAAATGGAGGAGCCATCAGCAGAAGGAGGGCAAGAGGTCCCACCTTCGGCTTCGTGTCCAGCGAACGAGAGAAACACCGTCCGGCACGGAGGACTTTTGTTAACTGCAGTCCACTCCAGACTAGCCTCACCAACGCACGTGCCACGATCTCAAGGGCTCACACCCGGAACTGCATTTCGTGGTACCCGGTAGCTCGACCCCCACTCTGCTCCCCAGCATTAGCCCTGCCTGCCCTGAGCCCCGACTGGGGAGTGATGTCAATGCCATCAGACAGGCCTGCGTCCCCCTCTGGCTCTGCCACTTCCTCGGCAATCTCAGACAGGTACCCTAGCCTTTCTGAGCCCCAGTTTCTCCATCTGTAAAACAGGAACACCTGTTTTGTCAGGCTGTTGCGAAAAGTAAGGTAATCTTTATAGAACCCCTCCGGCACTTCTTGACACATCATAGGTATTCCAAAAGTATCGATTCCTGCCTTTTCTTTTCCTTTCTTCCTTCTCAAGATGAAATGCAGTTCTGAACGAAGTGAAGCTAGTTGGCTTGTGACAGCCTAGCCAGCAGAACAGGTTCCACCCAGACTTAATGCTGTCCAGATTTCTGAGTATCTGCGTGGGCCACTTGGTGGCTATGTTTCTTTGGACAAGCTACATAATATCTCTATACCTCAGTTTCCTCATCTGCACAGTGGGAGAACAAAGGGACTTCACTCATTTGGTCATTCAGAGGATTAAACAAATTATATTAACTATGTAACTTGCGTGATAAGAGTGCCTGGTACATGGAACCACTACCCATAAACATTATCTTTTAAAATAATAATAATAATTATTATTATTATTATTTAATTTTTATTAAATAATTTTATTATTTTTATTGGAATATGCCCCTTGGCTAATCTCACCTTTAAAAGGCTGTCTCTCGGGAGGGTCTCATCTGTGTATGTATGAATTTGGGAAAACCTAAGATCCAGAAATGTTACTCACATATAACAGAAAACAGGTCACATATTTTACCATGCCCTAATGTGTTTTAAAGTACTCTTCATCTCTAGGCTGGCTCTCAAGATTCTATGGTCTGCTCTTCTTAAGCATTTTGGCTTAATAGGAATGAGAGATAAAATTTTAAAAAGAAGAAATGGGGGGTGCCTGGGTGGCTCAGTGGGTTAAAGCCTCTGCATTCAGCTCAGGTCATGATCTCAGGGATCGAGCCCCGCATCAGGCTCTCTGCTTGGCAGGGAGCCTGCTTCTTCCCCTCTCTCTGCCTGCCTCTCTGCCTACTTGTGATCTCTGTCTGTCAAATAAATAAATAAAATCTTTATTTAAAAAAAAAAAAAAAAGGAGAGAGAGAGAAGAAAAGGAAGCCCTGTCCTGACATCCAAGTTAAAGGTTTGCTCTGCACTTGGTGCGTCCACTCATTTATCCTCTAGGCATTTACTCAGTGCCTGCTGAGTTCCAGGCATGGGGTCAAGCACCTGGGTGAGTCATTGTCCTCACAGTCTGACTGGGATGATAGACACATGAATGGACAGTTGTGCAGTAACGTGAGTGGGAGAGTGGAGATTTGTACAGAGTATTTCAGGAAAGACCAAGAAAGGATACCCAAAGCAGACTGGTGGGGGGGGGGGGTGTTTGTGTACGTCTCTGTGTGTGTGTGTGTGTGTGTGTGTGTGTGTGTGTGTGTGTGTGTTTAAAGACTTCCCAGAGGAGGTGACCTTCAGCTGAGTTTTATAGAGTAGGTAAGATCTTCTGGGCAAGAAAAGAGAGAGGGCATTCAAGGTAGATGGACTAGCCCGAAAGCACAGAGCTATTATGGGGACACCTGGAGGGCCCAGTCAGTTAAGCACCTGATTCTTGGTTTCAGCTCAGGTCCTGGTCTCAGAGTCGTGAGATGGAGACCTGCCTCAGGCTCCACGCTCAGTGCGGAGTCTGCTTGACAGTCTCTCTCTCCCGCTCTGTCCCTCCCCGCTGGGCTCACGCACACATGCACACATTCTCTCTTTCTCTCTCTCAAATAAATAAATCTTAAAAATAAAGAAAGAAACACTAAGTCATGGGCAGGGCCCAGGGGTTGTGATGTGCCGCTAAAACACAAAGCCTAAAGCAGCGTGAAGGGAGATGAGGCGGGTGAGGCAAACACGGCCACGTCACAGACGGTGCCGTTTCTCCGGATGAGAAGCCTGTGTCTCGTGCTGCTAGTGACTTTAGTGGGGGCCACTAAAGGGTTTCAGAGGCAAGGTTTACTCCGGTGACCATGTGGAGGACGGACTTGGAGGACAGGCTAAAGACACAGACCATTTAGGGAGGCATGGCCGTGGGAGAGGATAAAGGTGATGAAGGCCTGATGTACAGGTAGTGACGGGCAGATGGAAAAGAGAAGGGGTGAATTCCTGGGGACATTCTGAGACCAGTTTGTGAGAACAAGTTGTTGGGAAGAAGGTCATGGAGTTGGATTGGAGGCAGAGCAAAGCGAGCGTGGCTTAAAAGAATCCCAGATGAGGGCTAGTGTTAGCAGCTGAGGAAGAGGAGGCTCTCTGGGGAACGTGACCCGCAGCACACGGTGGGGAGATGGGGGAACGTTCGTGCAGAGAGGTCCAGCAGGCCCTGGGATACAGGGCTAAAGATAAAGATTTGGGTCTCATTGGTCCAGAAATTGTGGACACAACCTGAGCAGATGAAACAGATCAAGAAGACCTTACTGCAAGGGAGCAGAGGTGGGACCCTGAGGAGCACCAATACACATGGGATGTGATGGAGAAAAAGCCGCCAGTGACAGAGACAGGACAGAAGGGCCAGGAGAGTGTGTTCCATTCTGGAGTAGGTGGGGGTACAAAGCTTCCAGAAGGCCAGTGATCAGCCAGTGACCAGTGATCACTGGTCAAATACAAACACCTTGGATGATCTCAGAGAAGTCATACTGCAAATGGCCAAGGAGTGAAGGGACATGGGGACCCAGAGATGGTGAGACATCTGAGAAATCCAGATGGGAACTAGAAGTGTGCGAGGGAAAGAGCTGAAGTGACGCAGGAGAAGAGGCAGAGGGTGGCGCTTCTGCAATGCTTCGGAGCCGTGCAAGGCTTAGTTAGATGCTCAAGCTTCCATTCCACTGTGTGGCCTGGAGTAGGTCATGTCACCCCTGAGCCTGTTTCTTCATCAGTAAGGGGATCACAATAAAAGCTAGACCACAGGGCATACAGTAGGTGCTCAATAAATGGAGATGGAGGAGGACACAGGGTCATAGGAGAGGTTTTCTAAAAAAACAGAAGTGAGGGACGCCTGGGTGGCTCAGTTGGTTGGGCAGCTGTCTTCGGCTCGGGTCATGATCCCAGGGTCCTGGGATCGAGTCCCACATCGGGCTCCTTGCTCGGCGGGGAGCCATCTTCTCCCTCTGCCTCTGCCTGCCTCTTTGTCTGCCTGTGCTCGCTCGCGCTCTCTCTCCCTCTGTCTCTGGCAAATAAATAAATAAAGTCTTTAAAAAAAACAACAAAACAGAAGTGATAGGGACAGACAGGCAAATTCAGACACTGATCCTCACATCGTCAAACTGGGTAACAGAAGAACTGCCTACTTCTCCTGCTGAAACTGGGAGAAATCATGAGTTTCCTAGATCCTTGCAACTGATGACAGGAAAAGCATTGGTTACAAAATGTGACAGAGCCTGCAATTGTTTAGGAAGGCACCGTGTCTGTGTGAAAGTCAGGCTGACATTCAGGGATAGTAGAAAGTAAAGGTCATGGTGACAGTTCGGAACTGGAAAGAGCGGTCCAAAAACAACGGAAGAAACAGAAAGCCCACCCATGACACAAGGTCCTAGGCAAGAAAGGAGAGGCTGGGGCCCAGGGCTGGCTCTAAAGAGGAGGAGGGCCATGAGGGCCCCACGCAGCCTCCTGGGAAAGTTCCCATGTGAGCAGATTCTCATGCTCAGTGGGGAGGGATTTGCCATCATCCCTTTGCCCATTCACTATCCAGTGGAAGAGCTGGAGTCCAGAATGGCTAACATGTGGTTAATGGTAGAGCTAGAGCTAGAACCTGGGTCCCTTGGCTCTGTCCGAAGCACCTGTGGGGTTGAAATGAGTTAAAAATGAAAGAATTAGCTTGTCTTGTTTTGTTGAGTTCCCCTTATGGCAACCACTTCTTGCTGGACTGGAATGAGAAAGAGGAAACCCAACCGGAACAAAATGCCTCCAGTCGGAGAAAGTGGCGAACCCAGTAAATGCTGCAGCCTTCGTTTTACATTTGGGGGGACACCCTCCTGCGCTAGACGCTGCTTGAGTTGACTCGTGAGACTCCTAGTGCATTAGTGCTAAAAACAAAAACAAAACCAGGAACAGCTAACTCATTTTACAGATGAACAAGTCAGTTTACCAAACACGCAGGGAGCCCACAGCCAAGCTGAGACTAGAATTGAGGGGCTCAGACTTCCAGCCCCAGGAGCAACGCTGTCTGGGTGCGGCCTGAGCAAGCGAGCGGAGCTCCGGCGGCTTCCCCTGGTGCTCCAAGCAGCTTGAAAGGCAAACGTGGAGGAAACAGGAAGCTCTTTGTCCCATTCTCCAGCTGCCTCTCGGGGTGGCCTTTGGAGGGGGCACTCCTGGGCAATGTGGTGTTCAGAGATGGGTGTCTGATTGCCCAGATAAATTCAGCTCTTTGCTTTGCTGCTGAATCCCTAGCTGCTGTGAGCAAGCGTGTGCTGTTTTTTAGTCCCAAGGGAGGGGGGACAAGACGGTAGATGGAGGAGTTCAGGTCATCACAGCCCATCCTCGGGCATCTAGGGACTGACCACCCGACAGGACGAGACCTCCAAATCCTTCCCACGAGGCCAGCCGGCAACTCACCTCTCTCTGCTACCTGTCCCTGCCAACACTTGTCACTCACTGACTGCTGTCTTCTGTTTCTAATTTACTGCCAGGTTTGATGCTTAGTAAAACCACGAATACATGACTTAGGAAATCCTTCCTTCCTCGAGCTATACAACCCACCCCCAATCTCCCAAACCAAAGAGATGTCTTTTTAAGTTGTACGGGGTGGGGGGGGGCCTTCCCTCCCCACCAGCATGGCAGTAACTCTGAGGCAAGGTTGGCTTGGTGCCTTTGATGGTCACCTTCGCCATTTGTTCAAGGTCAAAGCAATGAGGTCCTCAAGGGAAAGAGGAAGAAACAAAATAGGGTGTTGAGTGCTGCTTAAGGCTCCCGTGCACGCCCAGCTCAGGCAGAAGAGCCTCCACTCTACAGGCTAGACAAATGGTCCTGATGCCATATTCTCAGAGGGTTGACCCGCAGCCACCCCTTCCTCCACTGTCACCCCGAAAAAAGCGACAAAAGGGCCAGGGCCTCCTCCCGACAAAGGCAAACGCTCTTGGATGGTATTTTGCTCTTCAGAGCAAGGTGCTGGGAGGCTGGAGAGGAGCAGACATGGAGCGTGTCTTTTGGCAAAGTCCATACACGGGTGGAAGAACCCAGGATGAGGGGTGCACATCAACTGTTGGGGACCGGTGGGACCCACAGTGCCCAGTCCCAAAGCCAGGATGCCACTTCTGATGGTGATCATCCCAAACTCCCAAATCTCATTGAACTGTCAGGAATTCAAACCCAAAAGGGCAAGTGAATACAAGCTTAAGGGGATGCTGTGAAGAAAGTAGCTCCAGGAGAAACAAAGCTGCTGGGGCTTGGGCGCCCTCCTGCCGGGAGCGCGGAAAAAAGTGATAAGGCAAGAGAAGGCCACGAACATGGAGGGTCAAGCTCAGGGAACAGTTCTCTTTTGAAAGGTTGGCATTTAGCCCACTTTTTACTCCAAGTCCCGTCCTGTCCTCAGCTTTATGGACTTCTCTTACTGCCCCCTGCCCCTCCACAACCCACCCCTAGAATTCCCCTCTGTCTTTCTTCCAGTCGGTTCCTGTGAAGGGAACTTGCGACCCCCTAACCCCATTTTGCTGGAATTTTTGGCTCTTTGCTTTTGGTTCTGCTCCAGCACTGAGATGGAATTAAATTAAGCATGCCCTCCTACAGTTAATCCACAGAGCAATTGTGACATCGGGACACTTTGCCTTGAATCTTCACTGCTCTTTCTTTCCTGAACACATTCTCTCTGCTGTCTTACTTGCTGTCTTGTCTCATCTCCCGATCAGTAGGTGCTTTTGGGAAAGGTGCTCTGGCCGACTGTTTCCTCTCCCACAGATGTTTGCATTTTAACAAGGGATTGAGCTTTCTGACAAAAGAAGGCTTTTTTACTTATGATATTTTATTTTTTTTTAAGATTTTATTATTTATTTATTTGACACACAGAGAGAGATCACAAGTAGGCAGAGAGGCAGACAGAGAGACGGGGAGAAGCAAGCTCCCTAATGAGCAGAGAGCCTGATGCGGAACTCGAACCCAGGACCCTGAGATCATGACCTGAGCCGAAGGCAGAGGCTTAACCCACTGAGCTACCCAGGCGCCCTACTTATGATATTTTAGACAGAAGCAAGATGATGATGGTGACTGGGAGTGGATTTTCATTCCTGCATTTTCCCCATTCTGTGATTCCCCAACCAAACCACTTCCGGCCCCAAACCTGGTCCTCTCCAAGTTCACCCAAGGAAAGTCAATAATACCATCACCCCTTGCAACTGAAGTAAAAAGCCCAAATGCCATCCCCACGACCTTCCTTTCCCTCGTCCCACAACCAGAGGCACATCTTGTCACTCTTCCTGTTCTCTGATGTCCCACCTCCACTGCTGTCACCTTGGTCCGTGCCATCATCACCTCTCACCGGAACGGCCCTTCCAACAAGTCACTCGCTCTTCACCAACTTCTGTCCTCACCCCCCTTCCACCACAGCAGCAGCTCATCCCCACACAGCACACGTCACACCATCTACCTGCTCTAGACCACTCAGGACTTGCCTGTAGAATAACATTCACACTTCTCGCCACGGTGAATCTGGGTCAACCTGTGTCCCACTGAGATTTCGGTGCTGAAGTCCTAGCCTCTAGTGCCACAGAATGTGGAAGCAGGGTCGCCACAGATGGGATCAGTCAGGTTAAGATGAGGTCGGAGTGGAGTGGGCTGGGTCCCCAACCCAGTGTGACTGCTGTCTTTCTAAGACGGTGGCCATGGAAAGACAGAGACACACGGGAAAAATGCCACCTGTTGATGAAGGCAGGTTGGAGTGGCACAGCTACAAGGCAACGGATGCCAAAGATTGCCAGCAACCCACCAGCAGCAAGGAGGAGGCCACGGAGGATCGCCTACGGCGGGAGCACGGCCCAACTTCAGACGGCAGGCCTCCACCATGGTGAGACCACAAATTTCAGTTGTTTGACGCCATCGGGCTTATGGGACTTGCTACAGCAGCTCTAGAAAGCCGATACACATGGCTCCTAAGAACCTGTGTGAAGAGGGTTCTGCCCACTGCTCAGAACCATGTGGTGCCCTCTGACCCTTACTCTAGCTACACTGGCTTCTTCTTCAATTTCTAGAACACAGGAAGCCCATACCGCCTCTGGGGCTTGAGCATACTAGTCCTTTGCCAGGAACATTTCTCTGCGTCCTCTTCATGTAATTGGCATTTTCTTCTTTCTCTAGTTTTGCTTCAAATGTTGCTGCTTCAGAGGGACCTTTCCAGACCATCCGACCTCCATAAGTTCAAAGCATACTGCTCCTTTCCTTGCCAGTATCCATCTCAACCTGAAGTTATTCCCCAGGTGTAGCTGTCGGTTTACCTCACTCTTCCACAAGAACATCAGCTGTATCCGGGCACGGACCATCTAATGGGATTGTTGCTTTGAGCCAAGCTCGCTTAAAGCCAACTTGCTGTCTAGAAAGAGTTTGTTCACCAACACATCCTTCTCACACGGTGCTTGGCACATGGAAGGTGCTCGATAAATAATGTTTTGAGTGAAGGATTGGGGTACATCCTGTCATACCTCCCTTTTGATGAAGGAAGGAGCGCCCCCGCTGAGCAGCAGGGCTCGTCAGTGGAGGTGACTACGTGGCTTTGCTGGAATTAGGAACAGAATTGGAAACCAGGCCTCTAAGACTTAAAACGCAGCCTTTCCCCCCCCCCCAATTCTCATGCTAAGAATATCATGAAAATCTGTTTATATATCAAGTTTTTATAAGTCAAGTCATATTTTTAAGGGACTGAGGGAGCCAGCCACTTAAAAGGAATCCTGAGGTAACCTAATTGGTAAAATGAGCAACAATTTCCTCAGCCATCATTTGTGAAAATTCAGCTTTGTGCTTGTGGAGGTAGCCGGCATCGAGGCACGGCCCTGATTCCTGCGTCTGGAAACACAAGGACGCTTATCTGTACCACATGCTCAGAGGTGGATGAAGTTTTCATATACGTTCCTTGCCTTCAGCCCACTTTCAGGGTTGGACGCCCAGTGATCTGCTCCATAAAACAACCCACCAGGCCTCTAAGACTGGTTTGAAAGCTGGTGGAGACTTTTTTTCCCTCCCTCCCTCCCCCCAGCCCTCAATGTGGAAATCTCTCGGCACCTCGTTGCTTTCACTCTCTGGGGAAAATGGGATCTTCAGTTCACCTCCACAAGGGAGAAGAACCGACGACGTAGCATGGCCTGTCCTCCTTCTCCAGGCTGGGCGTTGATTCACGTCCACGGTGCCTCACTCCCTCATGCCTGGTGGTCCCCTCATATGCCTTTCCTGGGGCTCTTCAGGGAGGAGCTGTGGGAGGCAGATGTTCCCTGGGATCTTGCTTTCAGGAGAGGGGAGGCAGCAGGGAAGGGGGTGTCCCTGCTCACACAGTCAGCAGCCACAGACCCTGGCCTTAAGGGATCCTGTGGCCGCAGAGCTTCCTGACCGCCTGTGGGATGCTGTGGGGCTGTGAGCTCCGGGCCACGAGAACAGCCTGTGGTTTCTCAAAGAAAGGGAGGACCTGCTGAGAAAGGGGCTTCCGATCTCTAGAACATCATTGCCACAGGGTCAGGATTTTACCTGCTCTGCTCACTGTCGCGTCTTCAGCACCTCAAGTAGGAGGACTTAGACATCTTTGTCGACCGGAGGAAGGGAAGAATGAATGATCGCACATGCTTCCCACCAGCCATAAAAATCAGCTTTGAGGTGATGCACGCTTCTTTGAACCTTTCCTGCTCTGAGCACGTAGTTCTGCTCACTGTACTGCCTATCTAAGTCAAGCAGATTAATGAGGTGCCTGGGTGGCTCAGTTGGTTAAGCATCTGCCTTCAGCTCAGGTCGTGATTCTGGGGTCCTGGGTTCGAGCCCCACATCAGGCTCACAGCTTCATGGGGAATCTGCTTCTCCCTCCCCCTCTGCCCCTCGCCCTGTCCCCTCTCCCCCAACTCATGCTCTCTTTCTTCTCTCAGATAAATAAATAAAATCTTAAAAAAAAAAATCAAACAGATTAAATCTTGTTTGCAACCTCTCCCATCACCACACTGATTGTAAGCTCCCGGAAGGTAGGGGTTCGGGGCCCTGCCTACAACAATCATCTCTTTCCTTGATCCCCAAATTTGAAGTTATCCAACCATGTGCCTGGCCCTGGAGTTCAGAAAAAGTGGCCTCTGTCGCTTAGTGCAGTGCTCTGCATAGGGCAGCCTTCAGTAAACACTTGCAAATGAGTGTGTCTAGGCTTTGGCCTCCCAGACTCCCAGGTGGGATAAGGACACAGAGCAGAGAGCCCCACAGTCTCAGGGCTCTGCTGGTCTTGCCACATGGGGACGAATAAATAGCCATCTTGGAGGTTAAGCAAACAGGAAAATAATACAGTAAACCTCGCCTTGGCTACCACCTAGAAAACACCTGCCCGGTGCCAGGCACGGCACTAATATGCATTCCCTATTTAACAGGATGTTGGACGGAACATTCCCTGCCATCCCAACGACGGCAGTTAGACCACAGAGCTGAGGCAGAAAGAACTTAAGTCTCCCAGACTTAGAGAGAGAGCCCATGGCTGAGCCAGACACCTCCCTCCGGACTTTGCAAAAGGCCACCGCCCTGACTCTGCCCGCTCCTTCTCTGTCCCCTGCCCCTTGCTCCAGCAAACCGCCTGCCCATTCCATAACACAGAGCGGGAGAGAAGGAGATGTGGCGGGAGTGGGATTTTCAGCCTCTCCCGCTCCTTTCAGGAAAGAAAGGAGAGAAGACCTTCCTCTCACCCGCTCCAAGCCAAGTGAAGGGAGCGCTGAGACAACTGCCTAGAAACACGAGGGTTACCTCCAAGAAGGGACACTGGTATTCCACTCCAAGAGGGAGTCTTTCAGGGAGCTAGGTTGAAACCCCGAGAACTGGGAGCATCTGAAAAGACGGGGGGGTTCATGTCTGCTGCTTCTTGACTGGCAGGAGGCCTGCTGGACAGCTGAGGCCAGCCAGCTGAGGGGGACAGCAGGGCAATGCCCCTTCCTCCAGGGACCTCTGGGTCTTAGAGGGTATCAAAGAGGAACTCAGAGACTTGCATGGCTACCCAGAGGAGAACATAAAGGTAAAGGGCAGGCAGGAGCCATCAGGCTGCCTGGGCAGCTTCTGGGTCAAATGAGAGGGGTTAGAGCAATGGGTCTGGCCTAAGGGAATTATAACTGCCACTCTCAGAGGGTCCACAGTCACTCTGGGCTGGGTCAACAGGGGGAGTGACAACCCCAGACAGGTCTCCTGTTCTCCTTCCCTGACCCAGAGGAGTTGGAGTCTAGAAGTGGGCCAGGATGGAGGCGGCCCAGAGGTGGGCCGTGCATCCCCTATGGTCCCCCCGAGAGCCATGGTGGGTGTCTGAGATTGGTGCTTCCGGCTGGAGGGACAGAACAGTTTAAACCATCGAGGTAGCCAGGAGATCATGGATTCTGTTCCGGACTTCAGCCAGTCTGAGGCATCTGCCCCAGGGAGGGAGGGCAGGAATGGGGGGCCTTGGGAGACAGCAGAGTGGAGAACAACAGAACCACCCCACATCCCGTCTAAGTCCAGGCAGCCTAGCGAACGAGTTACACTATGTCCTCCTACTGCACGCTCGGGTGCCTGCCATGCAAGCTGCGATCTGCAGTCCTCACCGAGCAGATGAGGAACCGAGGGTTGAGAAGGCAAAACAACCTGCCAGGAGTCAGGCCGGAGTGGGAACCCCTGGTCTTCACTTTGCAACGCACTGCCGCCCTCATTCCTCCCTGGGCACCGAACCCTGGACCGGCATTCAGAGCACGGATTCAGGGCACGGCAGCCATGGACTCGAGTCCTGGCACTGCTGCCCCACACCTGGGGCTTCTGGACAAATGATGTCACTTCAGTCTGGGCTGAGGCAGAGCACCCACCATCAGGGGACTGGGAGGAGCTGATGGGGACAGTTGGCAAAGGCCTGGTAGGGGACATACACGTGCTTCCCTACTTCTTTCAGCCAATCCCTTGAAAGCCTAGCTCCAGGGGCACCCATCTCCCTTGCCCGCCCACGGCATCAGTAAGACCTTCTCGAAGGAGCCCTGTATCTGCAGCACATGGCACTTCCCACGACCCGCTTTGCGGGTGTTTGGTTTCCTTTCCGTCGGATTACACCTCTCCCTAATTACACGATAAGCTACTTAAGGGTGAAACCAAATCCGCACTTCTCTGCATGCCCCAGCCCATCTGGCCATATACACCATGAGGGCTACTTCCTAAGTCAGGTCAGTCCGTGCTTCTGCTGAAGCATGGTCACCTGTTACACAGCTGGGGGAAACTGAGGCCTAGGGAAGGGAAAGAGGATGGGGATGCCGATACTGAAAAGAACAAACTGAATTAGTGAGCCCTTGATGGCAGGCATGGCACCAGGTTCTCCAAATGCGTTCTCTTGGGGACTCCTTCCTTCAACCCTGGCTAATAGGGTTTTGTCTGGGGCTGGGTTCGTTAGTTGGTTTAATTAAGAGCGACTAAGAGCTTACAGTCAGCACAGACACTGTTCAAAGTGTGTTCAGCATGTATTACCCCATGTAGACCTTACTGCAAGGCTTTGTGATAGATGCTGGTGTTCCCATTTTGTAGGTAGAAAAACAGAGGCATAGATGGGTTACTCAAATTGCTTAAAGTCGCAAAGCTAGAAAAGGAAAGATCCAAGATTCAAACCCTGGAAATTCACCTCCAAAGCACAGTCTTAATCCCCGTGCTCTAGTGCTAACAAGTTGGGCGACTTGACAGAGCGCATGTAGCTAACAAATGACATTGTGGAGATTTGATCGCTCTGGCTCTGGAGCCTGGTTAGGTCCAAGCCTGGTAGCAGAAACAAGACTCCAAAGCAGCAGTTCAGAAAGGTAGGCTTTGTTTGTTCCAGCATGTGGAGCTCTTCCATAGGACAGGATTTCGCGGGACCCTCTTCTACCCACTTGTACTTGTCAACAGGATAAGCTCTCCCCAGACTTGGTGGGAGGAAAGGCGAGGTTTTGGATATGACACTAAGGAAATACTCCCAACTTTCAACTGATCATAAATCAATTGATGCATACCGCAGAACCTAAGTGCTGTGATAAAGAAATATATTACCATCCTAGAGAGTCAACCCTGACCTGCTCTGCCGACACTCCCAGGGACTCTGTACTTTCTTAGACCGGTTCTCTCTTTCTTCCTGGCTGACCTCTTTCACCTTATAATCCAGGCCTCTCTCTGAAAAGGTGCCCACCTAGCTGCTACCTCCTGGGCCTATAGATCCATCCCAGTAGCCCCAGGGGGCCTGTCTCTCACCAATGACAAGAGTCCTGCCATAGAACCCTGCTCCACGGAGCCCAGCCCAGCACCTAATGGCCAATGCAGCCCCATGTGAGCCAGAGAGAGAAGTCGAAAGGACAAGCAACCGGAGCTGCGCTGAGTCAGAAACCCCACTCAAGAAATAGTTCTGGGGGGCTCCTGGGGGGCTCAGTGGATTAAGGCCTCTGCCTTCTGCTCAGGTCGTGATCCCAGAGTCCTGGGATTGAGCCCTGCATCGGGCTCTCTGCTCAGGGGGAGCCTGCTTCCCTTCCTCTCTCTCTCTGCCTACTTGTGATCTCTGTCTGTCAAATGAATAAATAAAATCTTAAAAAAAAGAAGAAGAAGAAGAAGAAGAAAGACAAAAAGAAGTAGTTCTGATGCAGGGAAATGTTTGAACAGATTCATGTTACTGCTAGGAGCAGACAGGCTTCCCATCTCTCCTGGACAATCTGCCAGGGCCTCCCTGACAGATGTTGTACCCTCTCCCTGCAGAGTCCAGAAAAAGCGGTAGAAACCCTCAGACACTCTGTAATCATTCGCATTCACATAAAAGCTGAGTGGGGGTGGACCAGTAGTTTACCGACTGCAATGGATCCGTAGTTTATCAGAAAGATGCTTCACTGAGCACAGGACTCCCCAAAATATGATGTAGCTTCTGTCAACTATTCACAACTGTGTAAAACAAGGGTAATTTTTAGCTGGAACTAGTGTAAGGCTACATTCTTGGACCCAATCAATCTTGCATAGACTGGTTGATTTTTCTCAGAGACAAAGAGGACCAATCTTTAAGGAACCACACAAGCCCAGTATTGCCTTCTGATGGTTGGCTGGTTAGAAATCTACTCATTTATGGGCGGAACCTACTCTCTAAGAACCCCCAGTCAAAAGCGGTTATCTAAATGCTATTATTTCAGTGGAAGGTTCTTTTGTTCTTTCTCGAATTTGACCTTTTTTCCCATCTAGTCCTAGAGAGGGCAAGACTCTGTCCTATGCATTGTTTTGGATCAAATATCCTCCAGATTCTCTTGCTTAAAAAAGAAAGAAGAAGAAGAAGAAGTCACACTTCTAGAATTATCCCTCAGTGGATGCAAAATTAACCCATTGCCTTTGTCTCACCAACAAAGTTTTGGTCTAGGAACCACACTCATTTTATTATTCACCATTAAGCACAGATACGAGTGACATTCAAGTGCTTTCCTGAACTTCATAGTGTTCCCAAGTACCCCGCAGTAACCCCATGGGGCTCATTCTTCCTCACACGTCCCCCAGACAAGAGCTGTTGGAGACAGGTTTTTACTTCTGAACAGTGGTCATAGAATTTTGACTTGGTGGCATAAATTTCTTACATCTGGGCTGCTCCCTCTGGTTTCAAACATTAAGTGTTTGGGGTCTAGCCCATGGGACCTGTGTGAGTGCTTATTTATGAGCTGGGGAATTATTCCATGGAAACCTCACAATAATCCTGTGAGGAGGTATGATCATTGTCCTCATTTTACAAACTAAGAGTTTGTAAACTTAGGGAGTTTAGCAATTTGCCTAAGTAGTGGCCACTAAATGAGAGCATACAGTCTTGAGCTTGGGTGTGTTTGGTTCCAGAGCCTGGGCACAGAACTCTCTCCATCTACTACTGCAAAAAAAAAAAAAAAAAAAAAAAAAAAACCCTGTCCACTCATGAAGGGATGGGTCTGGGAGCTCCTCTGGAGAGCAGAGAGGTCATGGAGAGCAGTTCTCAACCCTGGCCACATATTAGAACTGTCTGGGATGCTTTTAAAATATTCTGATGCCCAGGACCCCACCTCAGCCCAGTAAAAGCAGAATTTCTGGAGGTAGGACCCAGCTATCAGTACTTTTTAAAAAGATTTTATCTACCTATCTACCTATCTATTTATCTATCTATCTATCTGGAGTGGGAGGCAGAGGAGGAGGAAGAGGGGCAAGAAGTGTGCTCCACAGTGAGCACAGAGCCCACCTGGCACAGGGCTTGATCTCAGGACCTGAGCCTTGGGACAGGTCCAAGGTCATCTCAGGACATGACCTTGATCATGACCTGAGCCAAAAACACAAGTTGGACTGAGCCACCCAGGTGCCCCCCCCCCACCCCGTATCAGTATTTTTTAAGCTCTCTGGGTAATTCTAATGAGAAGGCAGGCTTAGAGCCACTCAGCCACAGCAAAGGACTGAATTCATACCTAGGAAAGTGTTTGGATTCTAGACTCCAGAGCCGATCTGAGCAAGTTCTACCAGCGACAGTAACTTGGTGGTTTTGTTGCTGCTGTTCTAGAATCCCACCCCTCCCCCTGCCCCCAGAGAGTCAGCAGCCCTATCCCCTTTTATCTGGGTGCTGAAATGCAACACAGCTTCGAGCTGTGTACACATTCCCCAGCACTCAGGCGCTTACTTATCCTCTGTGAATTCTTGCCCCACACCCGTCTCCCTCCCCACCTCTCCCCCACAGTTGGTCATTTCCTCTTGGAAGTTCCCTCCATCCCAGGATCACTGCCTCCTATAGGACTGATCTCCTTGTATTGTCACTGTCTGTAAGTCTGCCCCCTCACCAGACAGGACAGAGGCTGTGTCTGGATTGCCTCTGTATTCCTGCCACGTGATGGAGCACAGAGAGATGCACTGGAACAGGGCTGGTTCACAGAATACATTCACACCTGAAAGCAGAAAAATCTTTAGAGAAATCTTTCTCCTTCAGGGGCCACAACCTGTCCTTCCACTTGTCTCTGTTTGACACTAAGGCTTTTTACAGGAAGAAAAAAAAAAAAAAAAAAAAAAAGTAATTCACTCTTCAAGGTGTGCTCAAAACCTACTTCCAAAGGGAAGTTTCTTGGATTGATCCCAGCTCATAATGATCTCTTTTAGTGAATTTTTATAGTCATTAAAGTCTGTATAATTCAGTCATTAATTGCATTCTTCTGCTCTTGTCTTCAGTGGTGGTGGTGGTGGTTGTTTTTAATGCCTGTAGGTTTATATTTTGCCTTCCTAACAAGTAGTAAATTCCATGAATTTAGGGACTGTCTCTAAAATGGTAAGTCGTTTTGTTGGCTCACTTGTTTGATGTCTCCTGACAAACGGTAAGCTCTTTACGGCCTGACACTCTCTGACATTAGTCTTCACAAGGCATAGTGCTGGCGCAGGTTAGGAGCTCAGCGGGACTTTGTTAAATGAAGACATTTGGTAACCCCTTTTAGCCCAGTGCCCTGAACTTACTAGGTACCCACCAATCATATTCGCTGACTGGGCATGAAATGGAAAAGCATAATTCTCATTATAAGATGTGGTTCATATGAAGAACGGAAATTCTCAGATTAAATCCCATTTCAATTTCTCTTTTGCCTTTTGCAAATGCTTGATTATTTGGCTCCCACACTGAATGAGAAGTATCAGGGAAGATTCCCTCATCCACTTTCAAAGCCCTTATGTATTAATTTCGCACAAAGCCTCCAAACCTTCAGTTCAACTCACTCTGGGTTTCGTACCTCCCCATTGAGAAATTCAACCAGTCACTACGGAGGAGAGGCAGTGGAGCCAGCCAGGCTGGATTGGTGCGTGTACACCCGCAGTTGCACCTGAGTGTGATTCTAAATATAGAATCAGGTCTGCTATTTAATTTCTTAATGAAGAGACAGCCTGGCCCCTTTGGTAGAGACACTGCTCTGCTATATCAGCTACAGAACATGGCGGGGGTTGGGGGTGGGCTCTGCTCTGCTGTTCTGCTGACTGATGATACAGAAGGGCTCCCCGCAGATGGCAGGTTTGGTACCCAAAACAGCCACGTTGCCAAACAGCTGATTGTTTTCTGTTTTCCTTTGGTTCAGTAAAAGGAGTGGGGGAGGGGGAACGAAAAAAGGACGAAAGGAACAAATGAGCTCACCTGCCCTAGAAAGCCACTGCACCACCCTGCTGCCCAACACTGAATCCCCAGCCCCCTTTTCGGCCCCACAGCAGTTGCTGCCCAGTATATACAGCCATTGCTACTGGGTTTTAATGAGCCACCATCAGGGTAGGAAGAAGGGAAAGGTTCCAATGTCACCAATGAAGAGGTGAAAACACAGGCACTCAGCAGAGCTGGTTTTAAAGCAGATGAGTGGAAGGAAGGAAGGAAGGACCAAAAGACAACATGTCTGAAGTGTCCAAAGTAGAGGCTTGGTATAAAGTTTCCTCTGCAAGGCCATGCATGTGTCTCAAATCCACCACCAGCTGGGGCTGCATGCAATCCTTCACCACATGCAAAAGATAGAGAGGAAAAGACACCGTGTTTGGCCCATGCACACCCAGCTCTAGCCACCTAGACATCTCCTTGTCAACCTTCTTGGTAATCTAATGGCCACTGTGGATGCCTCCCCATTCTGGGCCGTGTGAGGTCTGTGGCAGCCACAGTGCCACATCCAAAAGTTCAAGTCAAAGCACCTCTGGCAAGAATCTGGGTCTGCCACAAAGCCCAGGGCTAGTCCTATTCTTCACAAGGCTACCCAAGCACATTTCACCCCTTGGTGACTCAGTTTCCCTCTTTTAATAGTACCCCAGAAGAGCTGTGAAATGTATCGAGGGGATGGGTGCTCTCCAAAGAGGCCCAGCAAGGGAAAGCGGCGAAAGGATGCTTAATTTCTGGCCTTGGCTCCTGCACCTGGATCTAGCCATGAAAAAATAACCCTACTGTGTGTATGTGTGTGTGTGTATGTGTGTGTGTGTGTGTGTGTATATATGCATGTTTATAAAATCCAGGCCACCTGGCTACATGCTCCCAGGTGGTCGACCAAGGTGATGCTCTGTCTTCTTGTTTCATCTCATACTGAAAACAAGTGCCTTTTTGCAGCCTATTTAGTGCCACATTTTCCACATTTTGGTGGTTTCTTAATTTTTTTTTTTATTGTGCTATTTAAAATGACCCCCAAATAGGGCACCTGGCTGGCTCAGTCCACAGAGCATGCAACCTTGATCTCAGGGTCGTGAGCTTGAGCCCCATGTTGGGCCTAGAGTTTACTTAAGAAAAATAAACATAAATTTTGAAAAATGAATAAATAAAATTGGCCATGAGCACTGTGCCGAAGTGCTGTCTTGTGTTCCTATGGGCGAGAAGGTTGCGATATGCCTTCTGGAGAATATCTGTGTGTTAAATGATCTTCATTCAAGAATCAGCTACAGTGCTGTGAAATGATAACTCAACAACAGTCTATATTAAATAAAGGTGTCCTTAAACAGAAACACACTTAAAGTGTTGCCAGTTAATGAAAACGTTATGACCAGAGAGAGGCTCTCAGGAACCGTAGTGCGTTTCCCCACCATGCAATGTTTTAGTATTCACGAATTCAGTGTTTGCAACAACTCTACAGAATGGAGCTATGGCAAATGAAAAGAATCAGCTACACTTTCTGGCATCATTCTGATTCCTTGGAATGGTTTTCTACAGTATTTCAAATCACAAAGACTGCAGGACAGATGAACAACAAAAGGAAGGAAATCCTGCTTGTGTCTACTGTCTGTCACTGTTTACAACATATTTTATGTCATTTAGTCTTTGTAGTAACTCCATATGGCTGGTTTTATCATCCCTTTTTCATTTTCCAGGTAAGGAAATGGAATCTTAGAGAGATTAGGCAATTGACCTGAAGTCACAGAGCATGGGAGGCAGAATCCTAAAGTGGCCCTTGGATTTTTTCCCCTTCTTCCATATATGCCCTGTGTAATCCCTCCAGTAGGAGTGGGATCTGTGAGCCTGGTAAAAGTTATGTGCCATGATTATATCATAATGCACGGGTGAAAGGATTTTGCAGATATAAATAGGGTCCCTAGTCAATTGACTTTTAAGGCCTTGACTTCAAGGGAAATGATTCAGGGTGGGCCTGACCTGATGAGAGGAGACTTTTAAAAGAGGTGAAAGCTGGCCTTGGAGAAGCAAGCCATACAAGGAAATTAATTTTACCAATAACCACTTGAACTTGGAAAAGGATCCCAAGATAAGATCAGAGTCCCAGCCAACACCTGGACTGCAGCTAAGTTGTTTCTAGACTTTTGATCCATGGAACCTGAGAGATAATAAACGAGAGTGGTTTGTGGTAATTTACTAGGTGGCAATAGAAAGCTGGTACACACAGCTGAAGGGTGGCAGCATCAGGGTTCAAACATAGGTCCACTTGTCTCCAAAGCCAATGTTCTTGCCCTTTATATTGTGTAATACCATATTTGGTTTAGTTTTTGTCTGTTGGCTTCCTTAATTGGTTGGCATGGGGAGGGCATTTGCAGAAGGGGATATGAAAGACATTCAGACACCATGACTAAGGTCTAAGCCCTAACACAAAGGGAGTCTCTTCAGCCTTGGGTGGTGGCAGTAAAGGTGACCATTTAAAAAGTGGGCAACCTCCAAAAGTTGGGAGTTGAAGGGTGGGAATGGGCAGCATTTTACTTCCTCTTTCTTAGGAAATAGCCTGTGGAAGTTTAGAGGAAGCAACGTTCATACAGAGACAAACTAAAAACACTGGATCCCTAGTGTTGGATGAGCCACAGGAAGCGGCCAAAATGATTATTTTTGACCTACACGAATGCAATTACATGTGCTCCATCAAGTAAATGCAAGGACAAGATTTAGCCAGCACTTAGGAAGTGCCAGGTCAGAGACCAGAAGCTGGGAAGAGATCAAGAATTCCGCAGGGAAGGTCTTCTTGAAGATGTGAATGGGGACATGTCAAGGCAGGAAACAAACAATGAGGCATTCAGAGCCAAGAGGCACAATATCAGCGATCACATCCAGGCCCCAACCACGGGAAATTTTAGTTGAAAACTCTGCACAACTGTGGGAAGAATGAACATCTATCAAACCCAAGCTTAATCTTCAAATATCTGACTTCAATTTAGTAATATCCTGTACCATGAATAAGGAAACAGGCAGAGTGGGCAGGGTGGGGATGGGGTTATACCAACGTCAGACTGGTGTAAGGATCATAAATAATACATGTCACACACCTAGTATAATAGCTGGCACATGCGAAATACTAAGTAAATGGCAATCTTCTTATCTGGCACTTCATTAGGTGACAGAAAATTGTCTTGCTTACATAAGATAAAGGCAAGGGTGAGTCATTTCCGAATACAAGGGAAAAAAGGAAACATATGAAACCCTCATTGGGAAAGCCAGGATCAGGGTGGAAAAGATTAAACTCTTCGTAAGTGAACTAAGTGAACTTCCTCTTCCGGGAGGCATGGGGGGGGGAGCACCTTGGACAGCACTATGGGAACCCTGCTTCTCTGGAACCAGATCACTTGCATGTCAAGAGCTGCTCTCCTCCTGAAGCAGCCCAGGACCCACGAGCTTGTAGTTTTCATCACACGACTCCATTCTGGAACAGTAATTGTTCCATTTAAGTTTCCTGATCAGCAACAAGCTCTGGGTGGATGGTGTAGCATGGGGCCTAGAGGGAAAGTCCTGTGAGACAGGCCTCAATACTACCGACATGCTGCTCAGAGATACCCAAGAGCCCTCGGGAGCCTGCATTACCATCACTGTGTTGTCCCAGCCCCAGAGTCCCACCAACAAGTGATTTCACATGTAATTATCCTCTCAGCCCCTCCTCTCCTTTTATTCTGCTTCTCTCTCCACGTTCCTTCTTTCCTTCCCTTCATCTCCCAAACATGTCCCATAAAGTTCACATGCAGATGCAGAGAAGTCAATCCCAAGGTCACCTCTCACCCCGGCCTGAGGCTGCTCTCTCCTTGGAGACCAGCCTGTCATGTTCCCTGACATCGTCAAAGAAAGCCCGGATAATGATATTTCCCTCTACCTTCCTCCAGACGAGACTTTTTGGCTTTCTATCTTTAGATCAACTGTCTTCCTAAAAGCTCACCTTGGGCTCAGAGAAGGAATATAATCACTGATGGGGAAACCTGAGCACAATGCTGGCCCACATAAGTCAGAACAGCAGCGACATGGCCACGACTCTGTTCGTTAATTACTTAACTAATAACTAGCATGATACGCTTGATGAGTGATTTCGACGAGGCACCCAGTTAAATGTTTGACAGTCATTTTCAATCCTCACACCAACCCTGTGAGGGAGGTACTATTATTATCCACATTATACATATGAGTGAAGTGAAGGGAAAGGTTAGGTAACTTGCCCTAGCTCACATCACCGATAAGTAGACAAGCAGGGAATCCCGACATGGTCAGTGCGAAACCTGGTCGACGCACTTAACCACCCTGATCTATTACCCTCTTATGGGTATCTGGGCTTCTACCCACATTGTTGCTCTCCTACTTCTGTCACTGGGGACCTCCTCGGCGATCAAGCAAAATTCTGTCCTCCAGCTCCCTGACGCTCCCCCAGTTCGCCCCCTACTCACCCGCGGGGGCCGTCCTCCTTCCATCACACACAGGCATGGCTCCCTTGCTCTCAGGCTGTCATGTCCCATCCAGGCCTGCCTCATTTTACAGAAGGAAATGTGTCCTTCTGGGTTGCAGGACAAGCAGGTGACACATCTGGATCTCAGGGCCAGCTGCAAGGCACCAGGGAAGACCAGAGGGAGAGAAGATCTGGAGAACAGGCCCTCCTGTTGCCTCCCAGTCATGAAATGGCAGACTCTTAACCACACGGTGGGGCACTGTGGTCAGTGGCCCAGAGTTTAGCCACTGGAAGGCTGGAAAGGGAGAAATGGACACGCAGGTCACGCAGCATGAGCTGGAGCCCCTGGGCAATTACCAAGAACTACCAGTGGACTGGGACCAAGGAGACTGGAAGACAAAAGAGGAGGCCATTAGAATAGCAGTAATAAGGGAACTAGATTGATTTGGGTCCATGGGTTCGAGAAGTGGCTTTTTTTTTTTTTTTCTGGACCCTAATATAATCTGCAAACAGGAATTCGAAAGGTTAACAATGATAGTCCACATATAACAAAGCTGTTAAATGAGCTCTGGCCTCCTCTGCCCCGGGGAGCTCTCAGTTAACATTAACCCCACTGGTGGTGCTATTCTCTGCACCTACCCCTTGACCGTGAGCGCGAGTTCCCTCGCTCACTGAAGTCTAGAGCAGGCGTTAGGCAGGGCTTGGATATTAGCTTCCTGCAGCTGCTATAACAAATCACCACACACCTGGTGGCTTCAGTCAATAAAAATTTGTTCTTTCATGGGTCTGAAGGCTAGAAGTCTGAAATCAAAATCAGCAGGGTTGATTCCTTCCTCGAAGGTTCTGAGGGGGAATCTATCCCATGCTTCTCTCCCAGCTTCTGACGTTTGCTGGCCATCCTTGGCACCCCCTGGCTTGTAGCTAGATCTCTCTGCACCTCTGTCTCTGTTGTCACATGGCCTTCCAATAAGGATGCCAGGCATAGGAGCTAGGGCCCACCCTAATTGAGTGTGTGGTCCCATTCTGACGTTCGGGGTAGACGAAAATCTGGGTGGATGGACTCTTTTCCACCCAGTACAGGCTGCCAATGGCATTTTTGGCAGATCCCGCATAATGGCAAGTATAGAATGTGGGTTCCTTAAGAGGAGGCTCAAGGTGCAGGTAGGGAGGTGGAAGGGGAGACCCCCCGAGCACTGTTCACATCAGACTGAGTTGCTTCCCCACCTAGAACATTCCACAGAAGTCGAGCCTGAAGGAGCAAAGATAAAGTCACCACAGAGTACAGGCAATTCCCCCACAGCTCAAAACAGCAGGTGTCACCCTCCACAAAGTGCAACATTTGAATCTTCCAGGCAAAGTACCAGGTAACTCAACTGACCTAACACTGCGCCCCCTCCTCACCAAGCTATCATGGAAAACAGGCCTTCAATCTCCTTTCCTCTCCCTTCTAACCCCAGGAGGGCTTGGGGACACCCAGGGGCTCTGACCATGAGAGGGGAATGGGGTTCTCAGCCTCCCACTCAGCCAAGAACAATTTTGGGTAGGGGGGCTTATGGGAAAGAGCCGAGCAGGATGGGGTAAACCCTCAGGTTCCCTCCTTGCTGCTAGTGGGACTCTTTCTAAGGCCTTCGGGGAAGTACTGTGCAGAACTGCATCCAATCTGGGCTAAGTAGATTAGCTCCCTCCCAGGGAAAGGTTCTGGGCAGCTGAGCAGGGCAGCTCCCTGTGCGGTGGCAGGGGGCTGTCATTACAAGGCCCAGATAGGACATAATTACATGCTCCCTGGAGGGAGCTCCTAATTGAATTACAGGGTGTCTCCTGAGCATGAGAGGCAGCCTGTACTCAGAGGTAGCTGAGTCCATGAACAGTCCAGGAACAGACCCTCCAAGGAGCAGTGCCAGGCAGGGGTCAGGCTGTGGAGAAGCTCAGGGACACCGGAGTTCAGAGGGCCCCATGGATCTCACTGCAACTAGGAGAGGAGAGGAGGCATCCCTGGTCTTCATACAAACTGGAAGTGGTGCAGAGACAGAAGACACGCCAGGAATTCACTCTGTTCATTCATTCGTTCATTCATTCATTCATTCAACAGACATTTTTTGGCATCTCTATGATGGGTGACAGGCATGGGGAAAAACTGGGTGCTGCTCTGCTCTGAGGACAGGGCCTGCCTGGGGACCATTTACCCCTGAGGACATCTTGTGCTTTTATCTGTGGGCACCCCACAAGCCAAGCCAATTAGCCATTCTTCTTTACAAGTCCTTCTGGGGTGACTACAGGAGAAGGTCACCTCTAAGGCCTCCTAACCAAATCCCAACAAGGGCAGGTGGTAATACTTCTGTGTATTACCTACCTCTTCTGCCTGAAGAGGCCCCCTCTTCTACAGCAACTCTAAGTTTGTATCTAGATTCTTGTTAGTTAACATTCAGGGTCGTATTAGTTTCAGGTGTACAATGTAGTGATTCAACACTTCCATACAACACCCAGTGCTCATGACCACAAGCGCACTCCTCAATCCCCGCCCCGCCATCCCCCTACCCACCTCCCCTCTGGGAGCCCTCAGTTTGTTCTCTAGAGTTAAGAGTCTGTTCCTTGGTTTACCTCTCTCTCTCTCTCTTTTTCCCCTTTGCTCATTCGTTTTTGTTTCCAAAACGTTTGTTCAGGCCCCCTGGACCTGAACACACGGCCCTGCAACCAACTTTGCCCTCTTGCCCAGGCAGCAGGCCAAAGCATCACCCATGGGTGGTTCCTGGTCATAAATGGCACAAGCAAGAGTCCTGGGGCACCAGCTTGGGCACAGACGTGGCAGAACCAGCAGTCAAGGGGGATGATCCAAACTTCTGGGCTGGGTGTTAAGGAGTTTATTTGGCCCTTGCCAACATCCCTAAGCCCAGGGGCCCCTGAATTAAAAGGAAAGCAGCCAACTCTTGCTGTCAAGGAAGGGATAGGGGATACGCCCTTAGCTTCTTCCATCTGAGGAAAAGAAAGCCTGCTTCTTTCAGCTTCATACCTTATTCTTAGGCTAAAATATAGAACATTGTAGAAAGAATGTGTAATTTTGAATCAGAAGATCTTGGTTTTGATACCTGCCCTTAGAAGCTCTGTGTTCTAGGACAAATTACTTAATACTTCTTAGACTCGGTTACCTAATCTGAAGAAAATGATAATGTCACTCCTAAGGTATGACAAAATCCTTACTTTTTAAATATGTTCATGTAAATATTCCAAGTTTTATTACGTTAAAAAAAAAATAGTAGTCTTTCCCCCAAGGTCCGAACAACGGTGATGCCTAGGTACCAATACCACACCCTATAGACTGGTATAGTACATTCTGATACGTTCTCCGTTATCCTGATCTCCCCTTGGGGTCACCTTCATCAAAGTACCTTTAAACAATTAGTGCCTAATAGTTTTAGAGCATTTTGTATCAGTTCCTTTGAAAGTCAGCCCTTGGCTGTGTTCATTCTACTCACTCCCCAGCCCCCAAACTAGAAAGTGTATTTTCTTCCAGCCATCCACATGGGTTAATTAAATGCCATTCCTCTTTGCTTTGGCTAGAATTAGATTAACTCATTGTAGTAACACAACTTATCTTTTGCTATTATGAAAAAAATGAAAATCTAATTAATTTTCAGCGAATCTTCTAAAACATGGGCTCCATGAGGAGGGGCAGATAATTAAAATGGCCTGTGTAGGGAGCTGGCTGGGAACCACTGATCTAGCTTATGAAACCCACTAGCTTAGCAGGGGTTCTGGAAGATTCCAGTCTGACAAGGAAATCATCTGCTTCGTGTGTCCAGCGGGGACTTACAGATTCATCTGGGGAATAGAAGAAAGTGCTATTTTATGTAGGTTAAAGAAGAGAGTGATTCAGGAAGTTTCTTCCCATCAGGACTGGCCCCATGTTAGAGGGTAACTTCACGCTAATGCACCTTACTGAAACGGAAACTCTGAGATTCTTAATCCCATGAAGTTCCTTCCATCTCTTCCCCCAGGACTAGAGGTTCCTTCTTGTAGCCACAGGTGAGCCCAGAAACCAGCCTCAAAAGTCCTTTCCAAGATGGTCCCCTGGACCATCGCTAGGAACTGACTGCAGTTGACAGGACAGGAGCCCTATCTCACAGCTTAGCCCTGTGCCCAGGGACACAGGCAGCTGACAGTCACACACTGTTCCACCTGGAGACGGGAATACTCTGGCTTCCGGGGAGCTCCTGGAAGCGTGTCAAGTTACAGCTCCAAAGACAGAGAGGGGGTGCCTGCTGGCTCCAGCTACGTCCAGCCGACCAGCTGTCTGGCTGGGGAGGGGTGGCAAAGGAAAGCCTGTCACTCTGTCCCTGGCGAGCACAGGAGGGAGGACAGCTTTCTGTCCTGGTCTGGAACACAGGCAAGTCTGGAAATTCAAACCCAGGAAGAGGCTTTGAAAGTGACTCAGTACCCAAATAGCACAGTTGAAAATGACATCGGCTCATCTGACTCTAGTCTCCTGGAGAGGACAGACTTTAGGGAGGGGGGAGAAGGGACACCAGTAGCTTTGAGATTTATGCCACCGGGCATCGAATGTTTTCTGTTGACCTGGACTGAGGCCACTTTGATCTCAGCTGCTGGTCTGTGGTCAGCTTGATGAACTGATCAAGCTGGGGCCTCCTGAGGGGGCTCTTTCTCCCGTTCTCCAGCCTGCGGCCCCAGCACAGACCACAGTGAAATCAGTGCTCTCTTGGCAGACCTTCTAGATGCTGGTTTGGAGGTGACAGATGACTGTCTCAGCTGGTGCTATTTTCTAAGGGACGCTGTCACCACTGACAGACACAATTGCTTAGGTAGCTTACCATGGAATCCTTGTGGCAACTTCATTTTTCTACCCCACCGTCTGGTTCTGGCAGATTAACTATTGGGGTCAGGGGATCTTGGCTTGACTCAGGGCAACCAAGACATATCTGGCCAGTGGACTTGGACATGGCCAACTTGGGGAGAAGGGGGAGGGAGAAAAAAGGACTCATAAGATTCCCTCTCTTGAGAATTTGAGGTAGAAGATCCTTCCAGGGAAGAGCCAAGAGCTAAATGGAAAGAGGAGCCGTGCGCTCAGACAGTCGGTCTGTGAGGTCTCGCCGCAAGCTAGAAGCAATACGGGGAAAGGCCACAGACAGAAACAGAGACTCGGGAGACAGAGACCATGTGGGCCAGCAGGGAGAGCATCAGAAAGAGGGAGTGGTCTCGAGGGCTCCCCTGCCTGACAGTGTTTGGTGCAGATCCCTACAATGCAACCTTCTCGTCTTAACAAACAGTCAGGCAGAGACTTTGCGATGAAGGGAAAAGGGCACCACCATGAGTGGTTTGCTTCCTGGGAGACATCAGTCTTCTTGGGATTATTGGGAAGATCATTCTCTCTGTCCAAATGACAGGCTTGCTGAAGGGATGCTCCCAGCTCGTTCTTGATCACTCGAAGAAGGCATAGATCAGACAGGAGACACGAGGCAACCCCAGTACAGATGCCGGCGGTGGGAGGGACAAGGATGCAGGAAACAGGATAAGAATAAATGAGGAGAGAGACTCAAGGGGGCGGAGAGGAAGGCACTGAGTGTGGCGGGAGTGGAAACCACAGCTCTCGTGGCGACAGCACCTGATGCGTATAGAGTAGAGAAAGAAAGTCTGCAGCTCAGGACGTTTGGAAGAGACAGTGAGTGTAAGAAAAGAGTATTCAAACAGAAAATAAGGTGTGAGTGGGGTATAAAGCAAACACATCCGGGGATTTGCAGCCAGGGCCTCGGTGAGCCCCACCGTTGGCGGTGGAGCTCGCCCCCGATCACCACGGCTGGGACAGACAGGGTCAGGCGGTAATGGGGTTCACAAGGAGAAATCATCTGGCACTCACAAGGCAACACCCAAAGATACACAAATCAAGGCCAATGGCTCCAGAAAGATGTGGACCACTAGGGAGGAGAAGGGGTATTAGTCATCTATAATCTATAATTTGGTTTGCAGCCATGTTCTGAGTATTGAGTTTATTAACAAGATGTCCTATTTTGAAAGCACCAATTAAAGCACCCCCAGCAGAGCATTGTCTGTATCTGGTTTGTGAACCCCAACCGCCAAGTGGTAACTGAACTGGGTTCAGGCAGGGACAGGTTAGCCACGTTAACCAGGTTCCGTCCCTGTGTGCTGACTCTTAGCTGGAGGTGGGGGTCAGGGTGGCGCCGCACCCGTCACTAAGCACAAATGTATACATACACTCGAATGGTGATTCCGTTTTCAGAAAAACAAACTTCTCCATAAAGAATTAAGTTCCACCTTCAACTTTATCTCCATTTCTGGGTGCCCAGGGAATTTCCTACTTGGGTACCTGGCAGGTGGCAGGGATTGCAATAGAATTCCGATGAATGGTAACCATCACACCACCGGAGACTGTCTGCCTGGTGCTTTCCTTCGTGGTCATTTAGCAAAACCCTCAAAGCATCTGATTCCGGCAAAATGCTTCTGACTTGTGCAGAATTTAAATATGGGGATTTTGCTCTATTTGCAGATCAAGGAGTTCTCGCCCTCCAACTGTCCATTACATACGACTGACTCTATGCCAAGGCTTTCTATTGTTTCTGAAAGCATAGCTCAGTTTCTCGTTTAAAAAAACAAGAAAACAAGATCTCGATTGAGCTCTAGACTCTACTACCTTCCTTGTGGAACTGACAGCGTCACAGCCAATGGGTAGAGAAGAAATCAAGGCTCATGCACCACCCAGCTACACTGGCGAAGTTGATGAAAGGCTAGACAGCAAGAAAGTCCTCCCCACTTGCCCACCTGGCTTTGCTCCTGTCTATCATTCTTGTGAATGAACAAGGAACTGTTGACCAGAAGAACCAGAAGAACCAAAACAAAATAACTGCGGCTCATGGGAGGATATCCATCAGTATCTCTTTATTATTACTAGTAGCCTGGGGCCCAACTAGCTCCCCTCCAAGAAGGAAAGCCACTGAGGGTAATACTTCTTCGTTTCCCGCCTAGCCAGTCATGTGATCGTCTCCAATTGCCATGCTCCTGTCTTCTCAAACCAACCTACGTTCTGGCCGGTGGACTCTCCAACCGTGCACTGCTGCACTGTCGTGTACGGGAAGGCAAGGCAGCATGAGAAGAGCAGGGGTGGGCACACCAGGTGCTGGGCTGCATACGATCTCCAGTCAAGTCAGGCAGAGGGCATGCTGAGTGGTCCAAGGCTGCCAGGAGACACTGTACCTCAGCCCCTCGAATTAACTTGGAAGGCTCTGGACTTGTGCAGTTGTTGTTGTTGTTGTTTTTTTAAAGGATTTTATTTATTTATTTGACAGAGAAAGAGAGAGATCACAAGTAGGCAGAGAGAGAGGGGGAAGCAGGCTCCCTGCTGAGCAGAGAGCCTGATGAGGGACTCGATCCCAGGACCCTGAGATCACAACCTAAGCTGAAGACAGAAGCTTTAACCCACTGAGCCACCCAGGTGCCCCAAGGACTTGTGGAGATTTTTGTAGATGTGTCCAGTTTAAGTAGACTTGGGGTGCCTTATGGATCCCAGAATTGGAATATGACCTTCTTTGACATCATCTTTGACCATTTCAGTAATTATGAAAAAAAATGATCAGGATGTAAGGTCTTTCTGGGCACACTATCCAAAGCTTCTGCTAAGAAGGTCACATAGCCTTTCATCACTCCTGTGGGCCCAGAAGGGAAAGCACTAGAGTTGAGCAGCCCTATCTGATATGTTCCCTCGTACTATTAAGTACTCCATTCCACAGCTGGCTGAGCTATGGATTCCCTTCATCAGGACCACTCGGAGCCACAGACGGAGCTCCTCTGTGAGTTCCATGAAGCCATGGGTCTTGGTAACCCACTGTTTACCATTGTCTGGAGAGTGATCTTGTTACCGGAGGTCAGGCACTGGAGGCAGAAGGAAAGTGAAAGGGAGGGATGCTGCCTGAGGGAGCATGACCGTGACCTCCAACCTGCTCCTACCCTCACTAACCTTGCAGCCTGTGACTCTTTTCAAGCCCAGAAGGGCATTCTAGGGTCAAATAATCTCCCCGATGGCAAGGGAAGAGACTGTCCAAACACCCTGCTGAGCCAAAGAGAAAGAAAAGGCCTACTGTGTTCCAGTTAATTTGGAGAAGGTGCAAACTGTCCTGGAGCATGCCAGATTTTGATGGAAAGATTCCCCGGGGTGGAAACTTTACAGAGAAAGCACACCTGGAAGAGAATGGCCTGCAGAATTTTGAAAGATTGTCATTATTTCATGGAACGAGGTCCCGTCTACAAGTTACCAGCACTGTCTAAAAGACATCCCAGCTATGCTTGTCACACCTTTTCTCAGGAAGAGATCTCGAAGACAGTGGTTGGTTTTTGGTGTTTTTTTTTTTTTTTAATTTCTATGGGTTCACTATTTTTCTTCCTGAACAGTCTCAAGGTGAGCCAAGAGATTAAAAATAGTCCATAATATGTTATTATTCTAAGTTAGGATATTAGTCATGTCATACCGTTGGATCTGTACTTCCCGAACACCGTTCCAAAGTTAACATTGTTCCGATGGATAAAAATAAGAAAGTCCAAACCGGGAGGGGGAGACGTTAAATCAGTAGGCTCCAAAAAGACCTTGCCAGCTCTAACTTTCTAACCTGTCTAGCTGTGTGATATCGGACAAGTCACTTTCCCTCTCTGAATCTCAGCTTCATGATTTAGAACAGCGGGAGGTCAGATACCTTCAGGCTTTAACATTCTAATTGGATGGGAAGCTATGAGGCACAGCTAACATGCTCTTCTCTTCCACAGAGGCCTATGCCATTTAATTGTGCTAGATTTTGGCCTTTGCCTCTTTGACACTGGAGATTCTGAGTATTCTCAGAGAGAGACCCCAAAGGTCTGTGAGCTGCAATATTCTGTTATTCTGCAGAAACACCCCGTGAGTCTGGGATACAGGAGCAGATGCAGGTTTAGGGAGCGAGATGAACGGGCCAGCAGCACACCCGTGTATCTCCATGAGGTTTTGTTATTGTTTGCAGGAGGCTGTAATTCTAAGGAGGTGCTGTAGTGGTAGTCACAGAGGTGGGGATTCTTCTAGATCATTAAGATGTCAACAGGCTCTCTCTCAAATGTCAAGCGTTTATTGGAATGTGGGATTAAGGGCGTCAGGCGCCCACCCCCGCTCTGTCTGCTTCACTGCCACGTCCTCCGCGAAGGTTGCTGTAGAAGTTTCTGTGGTGTCACACACACAGCGGACAGCTTTCATTTCTCTTTTATTGAGCGTCTCTCAACCAGAGCACTTCTCCCGGTGTTTTGATCTGTCTGCATACCTAGTAGCCTCTTCACTGGAGAAGATGCTTGAGAGCTGAAATGCCCGTCTGTCCTATTCATGTATCTATCTCTGTCCCCAGGAATGCATCTGGTACATAGCAGACATCTCATAAGTGTTTGTTGAATGACTGAGCACCTTCGATGAGCAGGCACGGGGCTGCAGGTGCGTTGTCTTCATGTTTGCACGTATGTTTACCACTCCCCTGCAGGAGAAAGAGCGCTGTTCCTGACATTCCAACTGAGTATCTAGGGCCTGGACAGGTGAAATGACTTGTTCAAGTTACACAGCTGGGGAGTGACAGGTGCACATCTGTGTGTCAGACCTCAGAGTTCATGGGTTTCCTATCCTCCTGTGGTGCTAAGGACATCTTTGAAGAAGTAAAGCCTAAAACCAAACAACTGAATTCACAGCCCAATGGTATCGGCAGAGCACAGGCCTGGCTCCAACCTGAGTAGGTTTTTAGAAGCCCTTACTGAGGGCGACACTGCCAGCGCTCCCAAGCTTGGTGAGCAAAGCAAATTACGGGGAGAGGGAGGGACTGGAAGGTGGAAGTGCTCCAGGCCTTACCCAGCTTCCGGCTAGGAAGGCCACTTTCCCTCCCTGGTCTCAGGGTTTGGCCCAGGGCTTTAGAGCATTTCAGCTCTAAGCTGGGACCAAAGGCATCAGGAGCTTGTTAGAAACGTAGGATCTCGGGCCCTTCTCTCAACCTTTTGAACTGTAATCTGTGTTTTAGCAAGCGTCCTGGATGGTTCAGAAGCACGTTAAAATTTGAGAAGCACTCCTCTAGAAGTTATTCTAAGGTCTTTTCTGGCTCTAATATTTTAGGAATCTGGATTAGGAATCTTTACAGTCACCCCAAAACCAGCAAGTTAATGAATTAGGGTCACAGAGCAATCCAAGTAGCCCAATCATCTCAACAGTGTCTTCTAAAGAATATTGTTAACTCACTGATATTATTATTAATGGCCTATTAATTTCCTAAGTACCTACCATATACAAACAACACAGCATACAGTATCTTGAATCATCACGACAGCCTTGCAAGAGAAATTGTATTATCCCTACTTTACCAATGAGGAAATAATCTCATAAATTAATAAAATTTCCCCTGGCTACCTGGAGAAATCAGAACTAGAACCAGAATCATAACCCAGAGTATTTACAGCCCATGCTTTTTCTGGTACCTCCCACTGCCTCTCACAAAATCATAACCTAAAGTAAGAAGGGTAGGGCTACGATGCAAAGACAGGTGACTAGCAGGTTATGGACTCATTCTTCTGCAATGAAGAAAACCAAAAAGGTAGGCTAAGGTCTACTCATGCCTAAAAAATAGCTGGCAACCTAGCCTGTTCCCCGAGCCCTGGAAGAGCTGGACCCGCATGTCAGACGTGTGGAGCTCGAGCTACATTTAAAACTGCTATCAGAAGGGATCATTCAGAAGCCCATTTACACCAAGATATTAATCAAGCCGAAAACACAAATAGGCTTGAGGAAGGGTTAGTCATACTCAGAGATCCAAAGTACACAACTGTTAATGGGACAAAGAAATGGGTGTCAAGCTTCTGACCTGTCCAAAAGGACTCTTCAGTGCCTGTGATAGGTAGGTACCGAATTCGAGAAACCACTAGTCCCTCAAATCACAGTCAGTGCTGGAGTTTTGATGTCATTTAACGCCCAACAATAACCTCTTACATACTGACGTTGCCATAAACACAAGAAGTTGCATGGAGTCTGTCTTCCCAACAAGGGCTGTCCTTCATTTATATGTAGAAACCCTCTCTCCAGAGCACACAGAAATGGGCAGTTGGACAGTATTCTCCAGAAGATGTAGGTTTTTACTTGGGTAAACGAATGATTATCCCTCCCAGCGAAATGACTACACAGAGCTCTAATCAATCAATTTGTCAATGGCTATTTCACTTCAAGAGACAGTGTCCCTGTTCCGTATCTGGCTGGTACAAATAGGACCTATTTGCTGGGTACCCATGTCTATGGTACAGAAAGTCCTAGAGTTGGGCAGGATCCACAAAAAGATCCGACCCTGCCTCCAGGCAAGGAAAGTATGGTTGTTCTGACTTTGCAGATGAAAGAGTTTAGTTCTCAAGCCGAGACTAAACGTCTTGCCCAGAGTCACGTTATCAGGAAAAGACTGAGGGTGGACAAGAGCACAGTCCCCCAGGGGGCTCACTCCACTCTACTGTCAGCACCTCCCAACCCCTTGGGTGCCCTGCCCCTTGCCTGGGCCTGGAGGAAGAGCTTCTGAGACTCCTCCCCCTCAGTCCTAGGGGCTCCCCTCTCTGTGTGTTCCATTCTTCATTCTCCTTCAAGTTGTATGTTTTCATTTCCCACTCCCAGTGTCTTTAGCAGGCTCTTGGAGCAGTTTGACATCCCCCCTTCCTAGATGCCCCCTTTGTCCTTCACGCCCCCTCCTGCGATGGCTTCTTGCTTGTGGATATGAGCAGGAATTCAGAGACAAGTTCCCGCCCTCCCCTTGGCCACCCTGGAAAGACTGGCTTCCCGTAAGCTGCAAATTCTGGGGAAAGTCATTCTGTTTCTTCTTCAAAGCTATTCATCTGAGAAAAACCAAACCAAATCAAAACAAAACAAAATGAACCCCAGAACACCTAGTACAGGAAGGTTCATTGGGGAGTGCTCTTACAGTGATCAAGGTCATGGAAGTGCGAACACACACCATGTCTGAAGGGCGAAATGGGCCATGAACCTGAGAAGTCTTCTGGGAGAATTCTAGACTGTGAAAAGAGAGGACCACACCAAAGGTGTATTTTCTCCCGCAATTCCCGAGAGGTGCCTGCTATGTTCCTTAGTCAGATTCTAGAGCTCACACCTGGGACCAAAGACAGGTGGCCACTGCTCTGGGAGTTCTGCTTCTGCAAGATGTGTCCCGTACCCAAGCCATACTGACTCATCTCACCTAGCCTGGGCAAGTCTCATACCATAAAACAGCCTACAGTCATTTACAGAGATTGCCAAGTTTCAACCAACCTTGCAATTTCCAAATTGAAGGAGAGATGCCTGAAATCTGGTTATAAAATACAACCTCATGATGGCCCTGGGGGGAAAAAACCCAGTGCCACTTGCTTCCCCGAGGATGCCCTGATTGGGCTGGCTCTGCCTCAGGATGGAAAGGCTCAGCCTCAAGGCTCACATGAGCCTCTGGTGTGAGGAGGGGAGGAAGGAGAGAACCAATGGGCCTCCTAGCTCCCGCTTAGTCACAAGAATTCTCCAAAATCTGACATCAAAACTTCTGTCGCCCCACATCTCTACAAGCCATATCATTCTGAGTTCCAGTGGATGGATTGTTCTGCATCCTTCGATCCTGCCAGGGAATTCCCTGCCCAGAGACCATTTAAAGTGAGAAAACCGAAGGAAGGTCTGGAAATGGACCCTGCCGGGGGTGCCTGCTGAAAATCCTGCACACCTGTGCTGGGACCCGAGTTTGACATTGACGCGATATGAGGAAGAACTGTAAGGACAGAAAGAGATGGCAAGGGATGGAGGGGGCTAGAATATAGAAAGGTTACTTACACTGTTTCATCATTCTTGAACTCCAGCTCCCCGTATGCGTCTTCAAAATCCTCACCACCACCCTTGGCTGTCCCCTCTACTGTCCTAAAGGGGACGATTACCGTGCCCCGGGCACCTGATGTCCGCAGAACCTTGACCTCCAAGACACCGATACTCTCGCTGACATGAATAGTGTCACATTCAAACGTGAAAATGCCTGCATGGTCATCATCCAAAATGGTGACTGTGGCCACATAAGGGGATACCAGGATGGCCCGGGGCAATGGGAGATTATTGAGGACTATCGGAGGGATCCCCTCCTCCAGCTGCTCCTCCTCTACACGGACGTTGCTCAACCTCACAAAAAAGTGTTCATCCTCCTCAAAGATGTCATCATCGATGATGCCCACCGAGAACTCCTTCTGGGTCTCTCCTGGCTTCAGAACCACAGTGCCCTCTGTGAACTCATAGTCCGCCCCGGCATTGGCAGAACCATCCTCTGTTTTGTAGTCCACGTACACGGTCTTGGACATGTCTCCTCCTTTCCTCACCACCGTCAGGAGGACGGCCCCGCAGTTCTCCAGGCACTGGTAAGAGCACGGGTCAAAGAAGACCTTCGAGACAAAGTCCTCAGGCTCATTGGTGTGCACCTCATTGATGCTGGAGGCCTTCTTGGCTTGTTCCGCCGCGTGCTTCTTCAGGACATTGCCTGCGCCTGTCATCATACGGGTAGCTTGGATCCGGTAGAAGGCACGACTCTTCTGTTGATGGGAAAGAGCGTAGTAATTGGCCATCTCCACCAGCTGATCTAAGTCCTTCTCTGGGTGTTTCTGCTTCAGATCCTTGAGAATCCGGATCATCTCCCTGCGGGACTCATCTACTTCCTTCCCTTCCACAGGCACCAGGTTCCCGTCCAGGAAGTGGGAATTCATCATTTTTCCGTCCATCTCAATGCCCTTGGGGTGGTCGCCCTCTGTCTCTATGATAATTGCTCGGTGTTTGTCTGTGCGATACTTTTTGTGCATGTATTTGTAGAAGAGCAGTCGCCTATCTGCCACCCAGGCCAGAAGGACACACACGGGGAAGAAGGAGAGAGTGAGGAGGCCTTCCCAAACCTGAACCACACCAGGGGAGAAGACTGCCAGGATCATATAGAGCCAGATGTAGGCGAAGATGCTCCAAGCAGCAGTGATGAGGAAGACTCGCAGGTGCTTGATCTTGCGAGTCTCTCCATCGGGGATCACATAGACGCAGATGCCAATGATGATGAACATGTTAAAGGCTGCACTGCCCACGATGGTAGAAGGTCCCAGATCGCCAGCAATGAACCCATGACCACACACCTCAATTAAAGAGAGAAGGATCTCAGGAGCAGAGGAACCCAAGGCCATCAGGGTCAGGTTGGAGACCGTTTCATTCCAGATCCGAATCGTCGTTGTGCTGGTCTCTCCATTGGGCTTTTTGATAGTCACCTCTCTCTCTTGGGAAGTGATGACTTCAATAGATGCCATAAAGCGGTCAGCAATGATGGACACCCCAAGGAACATGTATATCAGGGCCACAAAATAGACAATGACCCTGGCAATCTTGTCCCCAAGGGAAGGGTTCTCCGGATACCAGATTGGCAGGATGACACCCTCCTTGCAGTCCGATGACTCGGAACAGGACTCATTGTTCTGCCCTGTGCTGGGCACCTCCCCTGAGCCACCAGCCTCTGCCCGAAGACCATTCAGGAAGAGCACAAAAGTAATCAGCCCAAAATGGAGGAAGGCAGAGGTGAGAGGCTGCAACCTTAACCACGCCATACACGAGATTTAGCCGCTGGCTTCCACTGCAGCACCAATGGTCCTCCTGACAGGCCAGAGACCTAGAAAAGACCAGAGAGGCAGGGAAAGGCATGAGAAAAAGGGGGACAGCAAATGGCAGGTTCCCACCAATACAAATTGATGTTTCACCTTGAGCGACATATTGCACTAACATATGGGGCAGTCTCTCACTCGGAAAAAAAGATGTCAATGGGAGGCACGAATAGCGACTCTGTCCGCAGGACCATCTGGTGGAGACTCAGTGAAAAATGGCTTAAAAGAGCTGGGAATGTTGGTAATGAAAACATAAGTGATACCCTTCCAGTCCTGTCTCCAAACCCCGCTGTTATCCGCGAGAGTTCTCAAGAATCAACTGAAAATAGGCCAAGCATGACCCGAATCTTCATTCCTTGTAGTGTTTCTAGGGTTTGGGGGCTTCTTCCCCCCGCTGTTGTCATACTCAAGAATTCTGCATGACATACGTGTGCCAGAAGAGTACAGATGGAGCTGAACTTTTCTCATGGGTTACTCCCCCGGAAATAGAACACGTCACTCTGCATGCAATTGAGCCACTTGGGAAAAACTTCTTCCCCGAATGCAAAACTTCTACAAGCAAGCTGTAATTCTGACATTTCTTGGGAAATCAAGAGGACAGACAGCGTCGCGGATGCTCCCTGCAGGATAGCTAAACCAAGGCCCCCATCAGCTGTGCTCAAGCCCCAGTCCTCAGCCTCCTTAGCCCTCTAGCAAAACCTTCTTATGGGACCATTGAGACACTCAGTTACAGGAAGATGAAAATCAGCCAGCCACTCAAATTCCAAACCCAGACACTGAAAGGGCCAAGTGATAGAAATCACTATTAATAAAACATGCAAGTGGCTCTCGAATGCGTTTTTTTAAAACTCAAGGCAAGATTTGGGGGTGAAATGCAGCCCCACCTGCTGGCTGGGACCACTAAGAGGTGAGCATGAATTCAAGAGAATGGGAAGAAATTCAGCAGAAACTATGAGTTCATCTTTCCAATCACTGCCTCATTCAGATGCAATGAGAATGCACATAACCGTGCCATAGCTTTAAAAAACAAAAAGCTATTTGCCCATTACCTCTGCTACACCTCTGCTACAGCCCTGCAGGGTTCCTTGAGTAACAGAAGCATGCTAATTTCATCTGCACAGCACCTTACATGGTTTCAGGTCCTGTCCCCTGTCTCTACTACTTCCCATCTCAGAAAACAGCACCTCCATCCGCCGGGTTATGCGTGCTGGGCAATGAGTGTTGTTCATTTCCAGTCCTCCCTTTCACTCCTGTCCCTTGTCTACTCAGCACCCAGACTCTCCCCTCATCTCTACAAGCACCGTCAGAGCCGCCATCACCCCTCACTTCGTGAATCTACTGCAGTGACCTCTTCACTGAACTCCCCACTCCAATTCTCACACTTCCCCCACTTCATTTCCTTATACAGCAACAGTCATCTTTTCTAAAAAACCCCAGACCTATACTGTCATGTCCCTATTTGAAGCCCTGCTGTAGATTCCTCTTATCCCCCAACCTTTTTTAAAAGATTTTATTCATTTATTTGACACACAGAGAGAGTATAGGCAGAGGGAGAGGCAGGCAGAGGGAGAGGGAGAAGAAGGCTCCCCGACAGCAAGGAGCCCAATGTGGGGCTGGATCCCAGCACCCTGGGATCATGTCCTGAGCTGAAGGCAGATGTTAAACCACCTGAGCTACCGAGGTGCCCCAGTTCCTTTTATTCTTAATAGAAAGACTCTTTACTGGGGCACCTGGGTCGCTCAGTGGGTTTAGCCGCTGCCTTCAGCTCAGGTCATGATCTCGGGGTCCCGGGATCGAGTCCCCCATCGGGCTCTCTGCTCAGCAGGGAGCCTGCTTCCTCCTCTCTCTCTCTCTGCCTGCCTCTCTGCCTACTTGTGATCTCTCTCTGTCAAATAAATAAATAAAATCTTAAAAAAAAAAAAGACAAAAAAATAAAAAAAGACTCTTTCCTGTAACCTATGAAGTCTCCTCTCCCCTTTCATCTTCTGCCCCTCTCCTTCCTACCATATTTCAGCAACAGTGGCTTCATATCAGGCCCTGGAGATAACCAAGTTACTTTCTACCTCAGGACCTTTGCACACAACACCAACCACATGTGCCTGAAATGAGCATTTCTCCTTGGTACCCACACTCTTAACAATGCTTTAGATCTCAGCGTAAGTGTCACTGTCCCAGAAAAAATTATCCTCACTCCTTAAGACGGTCAACTTTCTCTGTTATGTCCTCTCATCACACTCGACTTTCCTTCACAGCAGTTTTAAAACTTTGAAATTAGATATTTACGGGATTATATAATTAATGTCTAGCTCAGCCATTAAACTCTGAATGAAATCAAGGCAAAGACTATGTTTATTCTGTTTATCTTGGTATCCTAAGTAGTCAATTAGTAAGTGCTCAGTAAATGGATGTTTTTGGAACAAATAAATACAGCCACTAAGGAAGCTTCTTCGGTGCTATCAGCTGAGTTGTGTCCCCTCCCCCCAACTCATATGTTGAACCCTTAGGCTCCAGTGTGACTATATTGGGAGACAGGGCTTTCAGGAGATAGTTAAAGTTAAATGAGGGTATAAGAGTTGGTCCTACTCTGATAGGATTGATGGCTTTACAAGAAGAGGAAAAGAGAGAGCGCTCTCTCCCCCACCACACGGTGAGAAAGTGGCCATTGGCAAGCGAGGAAGAGAGCTCTCACCAGAAAATGAATTGGCCAGCACCTTGATCTTGGACACTGCAGCCTCCAGAACTGTGAGAAAATAAATTTCTATTGTTTAAGCTGCCTAGTCTATGGCATTATTACGGCCGCCTGAGCTGAGTAATACACTCAGACATCGGCCTTCTTTAAAGCCACTTTATGACCCGAATTACAGCCATTTGCTTCAGGAAAAAATAGATCTCACAGACAAATCCTGACTAGATTTCAGAGGCTATGTATGACCTCTCAAAATCCCCAAGGCTGGTACTCAAAGAGAAATTCCCCTCAGGACACCGTGCGCCCGGGTGCATACTGTAATCATGAAGGCCTCCCTTCCAAAGAGCTCCGTGGATTAACTTGGTTTCATATTCCCCAGAATGGCAGCCCAGTGCTGAGGCCGCCTTCCCCTTAGTCTAGGTACCGGCCGTCATCACAGCACGTGCTCAAGGCTTGGACCTCACTCAGAAGAGGTTATGAGGCTGACGGTGGAAGAGGGGGGTGGCTGAAACTGTTTGGTATCCATGTCAGAGGCTGAAAAGTCTCTCATAATCTGCGATGTACACAGAGAACTACCACCCCCCCAACACACACAGGTTTGGCACTCACCAGCCCCAGAGAACTGTGGACAGAGAAGGATCTTGGCACCCTGCCTTGACCTCTGTAAACCCTCCATTTTGTGGATTCTGATAAGCCCCATGCAGTAGGAGACAGAAGGTGGGCGCAGCTGGAGCAGCTCTGGGATCAAGAGCCCGCCTGGTGATGGGAGGTGGCAGCTGCGTGGGCCCGCCATCCCGAAGGGGGTGGGCCATCCACAGGTTAGGGAAGAGGGCTGGCTTTCTGCAGTCAACGGACATGGAACGCATAGGCAGTAGAGTCGTCCCGACCAACAGAAGACAAGGACCCCCACTCATCTTACGCAGCACGAGAATAAGGAAGATCATGTGTCTTTGCTCTCCTTGGTCTTGCAAACACCTGTGGCAATGGGTTTCTGTAGGGAATACGCTGTCAACGTGGTCAGAATCAGGGCCAACTTTAGAAAGACAGAAAATGAATGAACAGAAGGAAAAGAGGAAAGAAAACAAGGCAGGAAGGCAACTAGGAGGTACTTAAGTCCTTGGAATTGAAGGTGGAAAATGGCCTGTGAATTCCCAATTGTTCCTTCTGCCCCTGCCAGGCAATGGTTTCTGTCCAAGATGGTTAGGGGGAACGTGGACACTGCGGATGACTGGGCCAATGGTCACTTTTCTGTGCTGTTACTGCTGGCCCCAGACACATCGGAGGCAGATCCCAACCTACTGGGGGTCCACCCCAGCTCCTTCAAAACCCAAATGATCTTCTATGGTTCTTAATCAGCCCTAAGGTGTAGTCAGGGATATGACTCAGCTTGAGAATGCCAATATCACCCCAAATAATGAAGACGTTAATAACAGTCACTAACACACATAAGTGCTTAGTGTGTGCGTAACGCTAAACACTTCCTCACTTAATTTTCATAACGATCCTATGAGATTAGTACTATTTTTATCCCTGTTTTCCATTTTGGGAAACTAAGTCTTAATTAAGTCATTTAATCAAAGTATAAAGCAAGGAAGTAGGAGGTCCAGAACTCACACACAGATGACATAAAATGTATGGCTTCAACCACTCCATTTTACTACGATGTCCCAACTTTGTTGCAGAATGTCTGTGGCTCCCCGTCAGCTTCCAATTTTCTGTGGATTTAGAAGCAATAGCACGGACCCATCCACCCTGACAGGACAGACTGACCATTTGGCAAAGCTGCCTGGTCTCCAGGCTTTGGGGGTGTCCCGGCTGCCTGAGGGGACCTCCCAGCTGAGTATTCTCCTTCTCGCCAGTTCAAAACTCACTAAAGTCAATGGCTTGCCAGGCTTGGTACTAGATGTCAACGGGCAAAATGAACAGTAAGACACAGGCTTTGCCCCCAAAGGTACAATGCAGCAGGGGATGCACAAATACGCACTTTTACTACAGGAAGTGAACGCACGGGGGCAGAATGCTGGGGGCACATGAGGAGGGCAGTGAGCCAGCCTGGAGAGTCAGGGAGGCGTTCGGAAGGAAGCGATCCTTTAAATGAGTCTTCAAGCACAAGTGAGCTTTCGTCAAGAAGAAGGAAGGACGGACTGGAGGGACGGAGGAGAAGGGGGAGGCGCAGGGAGGGGAAAGGAAGAGAAGGAAGAGGGACATGGAGTCCAAAAGGAGAGCCTCTTTGGCAAGGAGGAAGACATGGAGACGTGGAAAAAAGCCTGCGGTGTGCCTGCGGTTATACGGGATTCAGTGTGAGGCCGGAGGCATGACGATGAGTGCCCGGGAGACTGGACACGTAGGGAGGACTCCGTTCCTGGCAAGTCTTACATGACAGGCTGAGAAGATGCATTTCATCCGAAGGGCAGTGAAAAGCCCAAGACAGGTTTTTAAACAGGAGGATGACATGGTCTGATTTGTCCTTCAGAAAACCCAATTTGGCTAAAGGGTTTAAGATGGCTGTTTAAGAGGAACAGGACTGAAGCGGGAAGATGAGCTAGACACCCACTGGAAACAGAACAAATACCGATAAAGAGGACGGGCCTGGGGTGTTTCTGCCATGACCCTCGGTCCCCATGTCATGTTCCTCCTCCTCAGCCTAACCAATGCTCCAGCTCAGCCCATGGCTTCTCATCCCTTTCCTGGATTATTTTCCAAACACCCCCAGGGCCATCTGCAAGGTGTCTGTGTCCTCAGCAGTGGCTCCTGACATCTTTTAATATCACTGGCAAATTTAATTAAAGTCACTGTTCCTCTGCTCTTCCAGATCATTAATAAAACAGTGCCACCAGGCCAGACGGAGCAAATTCTCCCTCCTGCTACGCCCTCCGCTTTCTCCAATGGGAACACTGCTCCAGGCCTGTCACCAGCCTGAGTAGAGTCGTCCGGCTCTGCTTCTAAATCTGGGCCCCAGCACGGGCGTCACGGCCAATCCACGTTCAAGTTTTCAGGCTGCACTGAACGCCATGTGTCAGCCGAGTGCAAGAGCACAGTGTCTTTTCCTGCACTTCCCTGGGGTGGGGGGAGTCGGTGTCCAGTCCTCTCTGTGGCAGAGCTCCCCAGACACTCAGGAGCGACACCCTCGCACTCTCTGGAGTAGGAAAGTGGTGACCTCGGCCACTTAGGTGGTTTAACGGTCACCACAGGGCCTTGGATCCAAGGAGGAAAACACAATGATGCTGGACCAGGGACATTATTATTTCTGTGAATCTTGATAGTGAATGAAGATGCTATTATCCTCATGTTCTGTTTTACAGATAAGCTCATTCGAACGCCCAAAGATTAAGTAATTTGCCTGACACTGCAGGGAGCAAGTAGAAAGCAAAGCATCTGAATACTGGCAGCACGACTTTGGGGCATCTGGAGTCACCCACTGGCTTGGGGTGTGCCCTGGGCTTGGAGCTGCCTTGAAGCACGGGCCCAGGAAGGATGGGGTAAGCCTGTCTGGTGGTGCCGTTCTCACCACAAGCTCAGCAGCTCTCCGTACTCTGGGGCAGCCTGGGGCGGTGAGGGAGCCCCAGATTTGAAAGCAGGAGCTAAGAACTGTTTTCACGAGCTATAAAATTTTAAAGAGTCCCTGCACCTCTCAGGCAATTAGCTTCCTCGTCCAGAAAACTCACGTCAGGTTGGATGATCTCCACAGGACAAAGATTCTCTGATCGCAGGGAGGCGTGTCTCTCCAAAGACAAGGAACCAAAGGGACACGTTCACGTTAGCTTGGCCCCAAGCAGTGTGAGAAACGGGCACAGAATTCAGACTCCCATGGAGCCCTCTGAGAAGAAGAGGGTAGGTGAAGTCAGGATGGTAGGAAGATGCGGCCCAAGGAAAAGGCAAGGAGAGCCTACCTTCTGGACTAACCAAACGCACGTTGGATCAAATTCATTTTTTAAACAACCACTCTTTGAATGCCCACCCCAGGCCAAACGCTATGCTTGGGGAGTAATGCCATGAACGAGCTATGCCCTGTCCTCAACCTTAGAGTTTTTCTTCTGATAAGGGATAGAGACAAATAAGGAATTCCGGGAATCACTGGTTATGATGACGTCACGGGAAGTCCTATCTGCTCCTTGTGCAGCTCTGAGCTCCCAGGTTGGTCCCTGTACTCCTTGCTTCAAACCATGTGGGCAGTGGCTGCAATGCAGCACGGCTTCATAATATAAAGAATCTTGCAGTAGTATGTGATACGGCATTTTACAATTCTTGCTTCTCCGGTCTCATGAGATTGGCAGATGCGCCTTCCCTAGAAGTCCCCCAAATTCTTAATGACATCCAAACCGTAGGATAACCTCACGGAACCCTGCTGACATTCTCCTAGGCACTATCACACCAGCAGAGGAAGCCCCCTGGGGCTGTGTCCAGGAGCAGCAGCCTCAGCCTCCTTGTGGTTTGTATAATCCACTTTTAAAATGACAACAAAAACAATAATCATATCTATTTACCAAGAGCCTACTCTACGGCCAGCATTGCATTAAGCACTTTCCCAGCTGCTACTCAATACCTAAGCAGCCCACAGTGAGACAATCATTATTGTCCGTGTTAGAAATGAGGGGACTTGGGCTCAGAGATTAATAAGCCACCCAAAGGCCACTAGATGAGCAAGGAGCACAGCCAGGCTATGAAGTTTGGTATGTCAACTGCCAAAATCTGTTTTCCCAACCTCAGGGGGTAAAAGGGAGGTTGGAAGAGTAGGGTAAGAATCTGGTGCCCTTACATCAAGAACCAAGAGCCCCCAAAACCTCTACCTCCTTTGGAAACCCTGCCCTGGCAATGCCCTCTTCCTCCACCTTCAAAACACCTCATTCACTCTCCTGTGTTCCTCTAACCACCCCTGAAGGACTTACACTGACCTGGGCTTACAAGCTCGCATGTCTACCTTCTACACTTTTTTTTTTTTTAAGGCTTTGTTTATTTTTTGACAGAGAAAGAGCACAAGCAGGGGGAACGGCAGACAGAGGGAGAGGGAGATGCAGACTCTCTGCTAGGCGGGGAGCCTGAAGCGGGGCTTGATCCCAGGACCCCAGGATCATGACCTGAGCCGAAGGCAGATGCCTAACCACTAAGCCATCTAGGATACCCCCATCTTCTACAATCTTATGGGAACCCCCTGAGGGATCTCAATGCAGTTTTGGGCAGATTGATTGATTGATTGATTTTTTTAGGACAAGTGGTCATAAGCAGTGGAACACTCTTGTTAGGGTCAAGAGGTTCAACCTGAACTGACATCCTCTCTGCCTCTAAAATTTTATGAACTCAAAGGCTCATTGATTCCATGACTCTAAGGATTACCAGACTCTGTGGAAGCCAGAGGACTTTTAGCCTCCGCAAGTCCCTGACAGATCTAGGGAGCCAGGAACAAGGAGAGTGGGCCAGAGATAGGAAGAGAAGTTGTATTCTCCACTTATGTTCTGCTTCTCCCACTGTAGGACCTGCAATAGCTTCTAAGTCATCCCCCAAGCTGGAGGGAGGAATGGAGTTGGGACCGCATGCTGGAGAGCCCTGTGCATTCAACTAACTTTGGAGCTCTAGAACATTCAGACATCTGGACCCTGCTCTAAACCTAAGTTTTGGACTCTCCAGGAGGGGAGCCCCAATATCTAGGTCTCTTAATTAAAAGTTCCTTACCAGATTTTGAGGTACAGTCAAGGTTGAAAAGCCTGGGAGAGAAGAGAAGGGATGCAGCCTGACTCTGACACCAGCAGCTCAGTAATTCCAACCATTAGAGACTTTCTCTGGCCAGGAGAAGAAGTCTTGGTGTCTAGTGAGCTGACTCATGATGGGTACCCGAACGTCTTTCTATGTACTAGACAAACCACACTCCCCGACTCTCGCTTTCATACCTTGCCAAGGGTATGCCTATCCACACAAGTAGATTTTCCCTTTGTCTCCCTCTAAACCTACTGTCTGCTGGGTTTATACTTCTACTAAGGAAATGTAAAAGATCCAGGGTTCCCTTCTTTTCATGGGAAAATGATGCAACCTATCCACTTTCAGCAGGGCAGGTTCTTAGCTATTTTCACTTCCAGTGATGGGAGCTTAGGTTGGCTTGTTCACACTTTTCCTTCTGGTCTCTTAGTCTGTTCGTTCATGTGTTCATTCATTCATGCATGCACACATTTGAATGAAACCCAGTGTATGCGTCACAGGTTGATTTTCACGGAATTATGGTGAGGAAGTTACTCAGATTTACTCTGATTTATACCTTCATTTTTTTTTTTTTGCACACTCAAAAAATAAAAATTAAAAGTTCCTAGAGGGTAGGAATTTGTATCTGTTTTGGTATTTCTGTATCCCCAGTGTCTATCTCAGTGCCTGGCATATAGTGGTTACTCTGTATATATTTACTGAATGAATAGATACATTGAATAAATGGGCAAAAATAGAAGGCATAATATCCAGTGATTTCTCCCACGCTTGGCAGTGTTCAAATGGAGCAGCCCATCTGTCAGGGATGCTGGGAGCAAGGTTTTTCAAGTTTGAGTAGTATGAACGAAAAATAATCCCCTTTGAGGAGCGCTCACTTCACTGAAGAACAGTGACAGAAAACCAAATCATCACAACAAAACAAGTCCTAGACGTGGAAGCGTGTGTGATGCGCCAAGAGAGCGCAGAGCAAGGCTGGCCTCGCGCTGTCTGCAGTCATCAGGGCCGGGTGCATGAACCGGGTTTGAGGAATGAACAGGACTTCACTGGGTGGAAGTCAGTGCATCTCCGACAAAGAACAGAAAGCCTATGCTCACGGGCGTGAAGGAGTCTGGCGGAGCAGTGTCTGCTTCGAGAAGGGGGAGCAGTGCAGCTGAAGGGCAGGGCCCTGGGCAGAAGCTGCAGAGGCAAGCGAGGAACAGTTCGTAAAAGGCCTCGTACCCCCAGCCAAGGACTTACAGCATTATCCTGGGAGCAACCAGGAGCCCCTGGCACTGATTCAATCATGGGAGGGACAAGAGTGATGGTTTTCCTTTGGACAGGAGACCTCGCCTGAGGACCATGGGGGAGCCAGGCGGGGGAAGGAGAGCAGGGCAAGACAGGAGGCAGGAAGACGGGCCCAGAGGCTCTCTCGGCACCTGAGTGCACCAGGACTGGAACCAGAACCAGAACAGACGCAGTGAGAGTGGGCCTGCGGTGGAAAGTGTAGGTGTGTGAGCTCTTTCGGAAGAAGCATCCACGGAGACCAGCGGAAAACGGGAGAGCACTGAAAAGAGAATGAAGAGGCATAGCGAGGACCAGACCGCATCAGATTGCTGGCTGTCCCACTGGCCCTGCCACGTCTGTCCTGCATCAGGGATCTCCAAGCCCAAAAGCAAGGGAGCCACACAAAACCTGCTGAACTTAGATGCATGTTTCGCATTCGGGACATCCTGCAACAGAGGAGGCCAGCAAGGATTCCGGGCTCTCCCGGAAGACAGCAAGTAGGCCCTGGAATTCAACTAAAGCACCAGATGCTGCCCACTCAAGTCAACATGGTAGCTCTCTGTTGAGTCAGTCGTCCAGACTGTGATAAGCTCTGGAAATGGGGTGATGAGGCAGGTTTGGACCCTCCATGGACTGATGCACGGAAAAGCACACCAGATCTGGATCTAGATGAGAGCAACGGGTTTGGGGATTTATGTGCACAGGCTGAGAGCATCCCAGAGGTGGTGGAGTTGGACTTCTCATGTCTGTCTCAAAGGAGCATGCAGTTTCACAGAAAAGAAAATAAACTCGTGACCACACTGTCCTTCTGAAATACTGTTAGCTAGAACAATGAAAAGAATTTTTTAAAGACCCAAAATATTGAGAGGAACTCAAATCCTAGAGTGACTAAAAGAAAGCCCGGTTCTGTTCATTGACTCATGAAAAAAGTATTTGTTGAGCCCTTACTAGGTGTCCATCGCAGTTATAGGCTTCACTTCTGCCTGGAAGTGTTCTCAAATGTATTGAGCGGCAATTAGGTGTCCCAGACTGCTCTAGCTACTGGGGATTCAATATTATATCTCTTACCTAGATTCCTGCAATAGTTACTGATTTTGCCCCTTCTCTTGTGGTCTATTTTCCACAAGACAGCCAAAAAGTTCTTCTTTTTTTTTTTTAATCAGACCCTGCCATCCTTGGCAACCTCCTCTTCCTGCAGAACTCCTCACCCTGTTACTGCCTTCTGCTTCCAACTTACTGCCTTTCATTCCCCCCCCCCACTCTGTTTTGCTGCCTGCATACTCCAGTCTAGCTAAGGTGGCGTTCTCTGAAGGTTCTAGAACATACTAAGCATGCACCTGCCCCAGGACTTTTGCATTTACTGTTCTCTCTGCTTGCACTCCCTCCCCTTACCCTAAATATCCCCAGAGGTCACTTTCTTATTTCGTTCAGGTCTCAGATGCCAGCTTCTGAGAGGCTTTCCCCCTCGTCTTCTCTGAAGGTGATCCCAGCCCTTCCCCGCAGCACTCTCTGGCCCACTACTGTTCCTTTTCTTTATGGCATTGATCACTTGCTGAAATCCTCACTGTTTCTGTTTGTCTACCAGTTTAACCTGGGCTATAATCCCCATGGTAGCTGGAAACCTGTCCTGGTTCACCTTCCTGCCTACATTATGTTCAGGGCAGGCGCCTGGCAGGGTGAGAGTCGTGTTTGCTGACTACATCAGTGTGGCCTCCGCAGGACTAAGTCCTGTGGGAAAGAGGCAGCAGTGAGGGGGCCTCCAAACTTCCGGGGAAGCCGGCGGGTAGAGAGCCACTGACCTCAGACTGCAGTCTGTGTCCTCCCTCCAAAAGAACAAGAGCATACACTGTTCGGACAGCAGTCCTGAGGCTGTTTCTAAGCACGACTCCCTCTCTGCGCCACGGCCCCCTCATTGGCACCTTACCCCACAGTGTGCAGCATAAGAACAAGCAACATTTAGAGTGCACCATTCATTCAGCAAGTCTTAAGCAACACTAGCTGCCAATGGTTTACAAAGGCCTCCGTCCTCACCCACCTAGACTCGTGTAATCCTTTCGTGAAGCTGCTCCCACAGGCGAAGCAACAGTGGGGCTCGCTGCGATGCCAAGAATCTCTCTGCCAATTACGGATGGAGCTAGAACCAAACCTTGGTCCTCGGGCTGCCAGCATTCTCCTTCCCCCAAGCCTGAAGGAGCATCATTTCAGAACCGACCAGAAGAACATATCCCCTGCCCAGGCTGGGTCAAGGGAGTGAGAAGCCCAGGGCAGCCTGAGGGGGTATTGTTCCTGCCCCCTTCCTGTTCCCCAGAGAAAGCCGCCTGGGCTTTGGGGGTTATCTCCAGAGACAGGGCTGCCATCGCTCTGCCCTGTTGTCTGCCCATCAGGGGGAAGCAGGTGATTAGCTGCCTTTAGGTCCCTTTCCCTCGGCTCCTTCTCCAGGAGCCTGATTTATTTTAATGCCACTTAATTTCTCTTAATTTTCCAATGTTGAAATACGGAATTAAATCATATCATTGCCTGAATGGAGAACAAAGGGGTTCTGGCAAGCGGTCAAAGTCGTCTCTCTGAGCCACGACTGGGGGCTCTCTCGCACAATCAGCTAGCTCTAGGGCGCTCTGGGCCCTCCTGCGACAGGAGGGTGTCACGGGCAGACTCTGAGGACTGGCGGCGGCTGTGTGCTCTCCCCACTCCTCTAACGATTCCCCTAGAAGATGACTCCCCCATTTGTTCCTCCTGAGAGGCTGGAAGGCACAGACTCAACCTGATTCTTCCCATCTCAGTGGGGAGAGAGAACGCTGGTGTGGCAGGGGGTGGGCAGAGCCTGTAGAAACCTGCTGAGCACAGGAGTCCCACAAGTCGCTCAACAGAGTCGACATAGCTCTCAAAACAGCCACCCTGGATGGAAAAGGAAGGCAGGGCAGTGCGGGAGCTGAGGCCTAGATCAGCTGGAGCGCGTGGGGTCCAGAGCACCACCTGTCATTCTGGGAATGCCCTGCAGTGTGGCAGCAGGAGGGGACTCCAGGCAGGAGAGGCAGCCTAGGGCCATCGGGGCACTCAACCGGCTCGGGGCACCATGGAGTCCACGTCCAGAGAGTTGAGTCAGCTGGCCTCGCTGCTCTCTAGAAACCCAGTGTGAAAGCAGACACACCAGGGGCTTCGGCGTGCAGCTGGAAGGTTCTGAAATGAAAGATGCTGTCAGCACTGAAAGTATTGTCAGTAGGAGGCAATCTACAGCGTGAGGAGCGAGACTCACAGAATACAGAATTATCAGGCCGGGGGGGGGGGGGGGGCGGCTGAAAAGTCAAGGCAGCCGACATAACGCTTTCTGATGGATAAGAAACTCAAGGCCCACGGAGCAGAAGTGGTCTCGCCTGCCGTCGTCAGATAAGAACTAAACCATAAACTTCGGCAGCTCAGCGCTGCTTCTGTTAGACCACACTGCCTGCTCCTCGTTTGATTTTTGACTCCACTACCGGCCTCTTTTATGATAAAGGGCACAGATCCCCTTTCTTGACCTTGTTTCACCCACTTCAAAAGTGAGACGGGTTCTTCATTTATTCCCGCCTTCATTTCTCACCGAACACCCACCGCGTCTCCGGCATCATGTGACAGCGAGTGGGAGCGAGAAAAAGCACTCGGTCCAAGAAGGGGGGGGGGCAAGCCGCATGCACAAAACTACATTACAGTGAGTCTAAGGGCCTCATGAAAAACGGACACTGTGTTATCAAAATTCAGAGAGAGGCTCCCCATTGACGCTCCTGCCAGGAAGAAGCATTTGAGTTTTACACCGAAGAACAGGGAGGATTCTCAGTGAAAGGTAAACCGCGAGCGGAGGCACAGAAGAGGAAAGGACAAGTTCACTGAGGGGCCCACGCGGGACCTGAAAGACGGGAACCTCCACACGCAGCGGTGAAGCGGGCCATGGAGGGCAGGTGGGCGGCTGCCAACCACGGGAGGCCCTTCTGGGTCTCTGTGGAGGACAGTGATGGGCCTAGAAGGCTGTTTTAGGAGGGGGATCTTGACCCAGTCATATCATGAACTGAAGGACTGGGAGGTTGAAGCTGGGAAGACATTAGAAAGCTAATTTATAGAGTATGACAATAATCGCAGCTCCGTGGTACGGGTATGGTGAGGCCTGAAGGGAAAGTCAATACAGAGCACTTTGCAACCGAGGAGCTAACAGGTGGCACAAGCACAGGTGTTGGTCACTGTAATAACAGCTGTCATTGTTACCGCTACGATGTCGTAGGAGGTTATCAAATGCACTCGGGGGCTGGTGGTAGGGACAGCGAAAGTGGGGATAGACTTCATGGACATCAGCAATATTCAAGAATAAGGCAGAGGAGACAGACAGACACTTGGGGGTTTTGAGCCAGGGTGACTGGAAGTTGGCTGGTGTCATCAACACAAAGCGGGAAATGAAGACAAGTAGCTCTTAAGGACAAAGATGGTGTCCATTGAGCAGCAACTCAGTTTGAGGAGCTGAGGTGACATCCTGGAGGTATTGTGCAAGGGGCTGGAAACAAGACACCAGGCTTGGAGAGCTGCGGTGACAGTGAAGCCGCAGTCACAGCAGAAACCATGAAGGAGACTGCAGAGGGGCAGTCGAAGGGGACAATGGGAGGGAGGAAAGACTCCTGGAGAGGAGGTGGAAGGGGGACCATCTAGAGACCTATGGGTCCTGGAGAGCTCAGCGTGGTGGGAGCCAAGTGGGGAAAGTCTTCGGGAGCTAACAGTCAATCTTATCAGGGCGAGGGGTGCGCGGGTGAGATCAGAAATCAGTTACTCCATTCAGTGGGAATGAGAAGTCGTTGGTGGGTGATAGTTGGGCAGAAGGTAGAGAAAAGTGGAAAAGCATGGGGCTAAACAAAGAAACCAGTGGTGACAAAGTGAAGACAGTGGTTTACTCTAAAAGTTCAAGAGCTGGTGAAAGCTGCATGGAAAGGGAACGTGAAGGGGTAGGAGCTGGACAAGAGCCAGGGCTTGCTGACCATGCCTACATTTGGAGGGAGGGGACCCAGGGCTGAAGGAGAAAGCACGCAAGACGGGCTGTGAAGGCAGAGCAGGGCTGGCCCCTGGGCCCCATGCAGGAGGGGAAGGGAGCTCTTTCTTACTCTGAAACCAGGGCCAGGGAAGCACAAGGAACCAAGTGGGGAGGTCAGGGTGCAAAGGAAGAACATTGACCAAGTGCATGCTATTTGGCTTCGTTCTCAAGGATGAGCATAGCAGTGCATGACCCTGAGGTCCTCTCCTCTCAAGTGATTGGGAAATTACTGCAGGGAAGTCAGAGCAGGACCCCAGTTCCCAGTCCCAGTTTCCAGTCTCACATCCACATCCAGGCCCCACATGCTCCAGCACTCCTGCCGCACAACCAGGAAAGCATTACTTGTCATTTCAAGTATCAGAGCAGTAAATTTCATCCAGGATAAACTAGAACTGTTGCCTTTGTAGACATGATTCTGTAGACCATATCCAAATACACTTGATTCTGGAAGTAGCCTTTACTCACTCTCCATAGTATCAAAAACTACACATAGACATATACAAACTCACGTGATTCTTCCTATCTAAACGTCTTGTTCAATAGTCTCTATGGCTCCAAATATGAATCTAACTCCATTCTTAATCTTCCAGGCTCCTCGTTGAGACCATCCCCAGTCCTCAGAGATCTCGGATCTTTAGGGGTTCACCCTGCTCTGCAGCTCAGTAGACCAGGAGGTGTGTGTTACACCTGCAGGAGCCACTGATCCTTTTCCCTGAGGCACCCTGTCCGGTGTTGGGTTTAGAGTGCCCATTTAAAACACAGACAACCAAACACAAGCCAGTCTCGTCAAAGAAAATGGTGGAACATCTTCCTAGAGGAGCAGCTCTGGTTTATACGCTAAATCAGAAAGAAGAACCCGTACCCCTCCCTCACAGGCCACCCAGAGGATGCCTTGGGCTTTTCCCACAGCCTTCTAGATCCGCACCTCTGTCTCTCTCCCTATAGTCCAGTCTCAACATACCTTCTCAAATGCAAACCTGACTGTGCACTTCAGTGCCAGCAACCTTCCTAAGCCCCTACTGGCAACAGCAAAAATCCTTAGCATGGAGTACAAGCCCTTCGAGATTTGGCCCTTAAAGAACAGTCCTACACTGTTGGTGGGAATGCAAGCTGGTGCAAAAACTCTGGAAAACAGCATGGAGGTTCCTCAAAGAGTTGAAAATAGAGCTACCCTACGACCCAGCAATTGCACTACTGGGTATTTACCCTAAAGATACAAATGTAGTGATCTGAAGGAGCGAGCACGTGCTCCCAAGTGTTTATAGCAGCAATGTCCATAATAGCCTAACTATGGAAAGAACCTAGATGTCCACCAACAGATGAATGGATAAAGAAGATGTGGTATAGATACACAATGGAATACTATGCAGCCATCAAAAAAGAAATCCTGCCATTTGCAATGACGTGGCTGGAACTAGAGGGTATTATGCTGAGTGAACTAAGTGAATCAGAGAAAGACAATTATCATATGATCTCCCTGATATGAGGAATTTGAGAGGCAACATGGCGGGGTTGGGGGTAGGGAAGGAAAAAATGAAACAAGATGGGACCGGGGAGGAGACAAACTATAAGAGACTCTTAATCTCACAAAACAAATTGAGGGGGTTATGGACATTGGGGAGGGTATGTGCTATGGTGAGTGCTGTGAAGTGTGTAAACCTGGGAATTCACAGACCTGTACCCCTGGGGCTAATAATACATTATATGTTAATAAAAAATAAAAATTAAAATTCCAAAAAAAAAATTTGGCCTCTAGAGTCCTCCAAACCTCTCTCCCAGAACTGTACCCTCTGTCTTCAATCATTGGCCTTATGCACCTTAGGCCTTTGCATGTGGAGCCCTTCTGTCCTAACATTTTCTCTCTGCTTTCACCAAAGCCAACTTCTACCCATCCTCTCTTTCTGGGATTCAATGTTCCTAGAAGTCCTCGGGAAGGCTCTGTGGAGAGGTGATCTCCCTACATGCTTCCACTGTACCCAGGATCTATCCTCCACTGAAAGGAGTCACTAGCTGATTATTTCTGCGGGAATGAATGTATGTTTATGAGGAAAAGGACCGTTCTGTTTTATTTACCTCTGTACCTGGCAGATGCCTGGCAGAGCAGGCTGTTGTTGAATATTTATTGAATAAATAGCTGATTGATTGAATGAATAAATGAATGTTTTTCTTTTAGAGTCCAATATATGGCCGAGCCTCACCAAACAGTTGAGCCTCTGGGCAAAACAACCAGACTGAGTGAAAAGGGGGTCACCCCTCTCTTCTTACCTGACTTTGGTCACTTTAAAGAGAGGCCAAGATGCGAAACACGTTCCCCCAGATCCAGAATGGGAGCAGAGACTGGACCATGCAGGCCAAGGAACAATGCCCCCCATCACGGCCCCATGGACAATCCCGGCAACTCTGCCCAGAAACTGTACAGGGGTGCCACCTGGCACAGGGACAGGGCAGGGATGGGGCAAGAGCCTCCTCCCTCAGCTTCAGGGTTCCGGCCCAGGAAGGAGCCTGAAGAAGGAAATGTTTTTTTACAGGGTCCGTTTGATAACCCCATTTTCTTTTCTGTGACCAGGAGGCCATACAGAAGAGATGCCAAAGAGGACAGCAGAGGGGCAGGAGCAGAGAAGAGAGCTACCTTGGCCCTTCGAGTTCATTCTCCACCCAGCATGTACTGACTGCCTACTCTATGCTAGGCCCTGCAGATACACCATGAATAAACAGCAGTTATGTTCCCTCCCTTCCTGCAGCTTACTGTCTAGAGGTGTGACTAGCATTTATTCCACCACACAAGTAAACTGAATGTGCCTCTTTAAATTATTTCAAAATAACAGGTTCAGGTTATGAGTGTACAGACGTTCTGGCCGGGCCAGAGATGGTATGGAAGGCATCCTTGAGGAAGTAACCAATGACCTAGGAGCTGGAGGGAGACTAGGAGTACATTAGACCAGAAAGGAGTTGGAGTTTAGGGGTGTTGGAAGAACAAGAAAGCATCCCAAGGACAGAAAACCGCATGAGTAGCCTTTCCATCTCCATCAAGTTCAAGAACGACTTCAAGTTCAGTTCTGTAGGCTCCATCTTTTTCTTCTCACCCAATATCCATATTTTATTTAAAGAAAGGGGCTAGGGAGTGGACACGTGTGGGGGGACCTCCGGCAGGAATTGTAGGCAGCGATGAGAAGCTGGGGTGATCAGCCCACACCAAGAAGCTCTGGTCGCCTTGGTCCCCACGTGAGGCACCGCACCGCAGGAAAAGGCAGGTTCCTCTCAAAGTTGCGAGCCCGCTAAAAAGAAGGGCCAGCAGGAGGCCGGCGCCCCTGTAGAGTGCACGGATCCCGCATCTCAGGAAGAGCATGGCGCAGAAGCTATATTTGAAAATTGAGGTAAACAAGAGCTCAGCTCCAGTGGATGGGGCACAACAGCTGTGGGAGATTAATCACAGGCGGCTGCAAGTCACCGGGTCGGCAGAGGCCCGGAGGCTTCCCTTTCGGTGCCCCACCGGTAGGCCCGCTGCGTGCCCATCACGTACCCACAACTCCCTCGGCTCGGGGTGTTTCTCGACCACCCGGGAGCTCCGAGTCTTGCTGCCCGCGGCAGCCTGCCTTTCAGAGAACCTGCCCCAATTTCAACCTCTGCCCAGGAGACTGAACCAGCAAACGGGCAGGGATTTTTAGTCGCCACAAAAGATGAGTGAATGAGTGAGTGAGTGAGTGACGGAGGGAGGGAGGGAGGGAGAAGGAGGAAGGGAGGGAGCAGGGAGAGAGAGGGGGAGAGAGAGAGAGAGAGGCGGGCAGCAGGCGGGTAAATTTATGGCACTGCATTAAAGGCATTTGTTCTATTTAACCACCGCCCGCCCCCCCGCACTCCCTCCACGGTTAAAAATAAAACTCAGTGAATAAAGACCAAAAACTGCTTCCCACCCCCCCACCCCCCCGGAGCAAATCGCTTTCTTCATCTCTCCCAGTGGCTTGGGTCCTCGGGGCAGGTCCGGCAGGGTCTGCAGAGCAGCGCTAGCCTCCGAAGGAGGGCCTCTGGGTGCGTGTGTGTGTGTGTGCGCGCGCGTGTGTGTGTGTCTCGGGGAGGATGGCGAGAGTGGGTAGTTAACACACCTCCCTTCTCCCCACCTGGCCGCGGCCCGCCCAGACCCCCGCCGTCTGGAGCGCCGGGGACCCGAGCAACCCTCCCTCTCTCCCCGCCCTCTTGGCCGCGGCGGGCCGGTGCGCCGGGGCTGCAGTTCCTGACCCGCCGCCGCGGAGTCCCGAGGCTGGGCGCGCGCGTGCGTGTGTGCGCACGGGCGCGCGCCGCGGGGTAACGCGCTAGGCTCCTAGCCCCCGACCCCGGCGGGCACTCGGAGCCCCGGGAGCGCCGCACGGCCGGGCACCGCCAGCACACCGGCGCACAGGCACACATGCAGCCGGCCCGCGCCGCAGCGTTCCGTGTCCCCGGGGCGCACCCGCCGCCCGAGAGCACACACACACGCCCCGGCGTCTCGTTCTGCGCCCCCCCGACCCCCTCAGACACTCTGCCACATGCCCCCCACAGCTCCGCAGACAAAACGTTCACTTTCCGAGGCACCCTCCCCCCACCTCTTGAGGCACTAAACCCACGGGAAGGCAGCCGGTATGAATGATCTCGGGAAATAACTTAATTAACACCGGCATTCACAAGCGGGAACCCTCCGGAGGGGCGTCCCAAGCCCCCAGCCTCGGCCTCCCGCTGAGGGGGAAGGGCAGGAGGCTCACCCCATTACTCACCGTTTCCTCCCGGTCTCCCGAGCGGAGCGGCCAAGTGAGGGGGAAGAGGAAGGTGCGCGACGCCCCGCCGCCCGGCTGCTCAGCGGCCGCAGCGGCTCATCGCCCCCGCGGGCTGCCCGCCGGCCGCAGCCGCGTCCGGGGCATGTCAGTCGGCCGCCGCCGCCGCCCGCGGGGCTCGTGGGCTCGCAGGCTTCCGGGGTGGGGGGTGGGGTGGGGCGCGGGCTGCGGCCGGGGCAGGGGGCCTAGGGAGGAGCGGGGAGACCCTCCCGAGGACCCCCGGAGGAGCCCGGGCCGGGGCGCGGGCTCGGGGTTGAGCGCGGGGAGGCCCGGAGTCCCGGCCGCCGGCAGCGGGGGGATCCCTGCCGGGAGGGGCAGGAAGGCGGGCGGCCCGGCGCGCCCTGGCGGCTCGGAGGGACCCCGGCTCGCGGCCGCGTCGCCGGGGCTTTCCCGGGGCTGGGCGCGCGCCGACTCTCCGCCTGGCACGCCGTCACCGCGGGGGACGTGTCGGCCTCGCGGCGCGGAGGGGACGCGCGGAGGGGCTGGTTTCTGGGCGAGCCGCGAGCTTTGCCCATTAAGCTGCAGCAAGAAGCCAAATCAAAAAGCCAATCTCCAAGCCTCCCAACCGAACGTCACCCTATCAGCTGGGAGCCAGGGAGCCGCACCGAATGACAAGTCGCGCATATTTATCCTCGCGCGCCGAGGGGGGATTTTCAGATAGCGTCCCGAGCAGCCGCGGGGAAGCAGACCTGCGCCTCGCGGCCCCCCCGGGCCCTGGGGGACCCAATGAGGGCGGGAGCCCTCGCCCGCGGCCACTCACCCACCCACCCACCCACCCAACGGCCGGCGCCCGGCTCCTCGCGGCCGGCGGCGGTCCCGAGACGGCGGCGCGTCCTGACCTGGATTCCGCGGAGTCCGGGTCTCCGGTCGGCGGGCGGGGAGGGCGGCCGGGCGGGCGCGCAGCACCGGCTTTCCCCTTGTCCTCAGGAGACGCTGCCTGCAATTCCGAAATTTAGTCTCCACCAACACATCTGTGGTTTTTAAATATAGCAGGGGACGATTACCCAGGCAGGGTCCACCCAGGCCTAAGGGAGGAGTTGAGGGGGATGGAGGTTGGCAGGGGAGGGAAAATAAAACTCCCTTTTTCCCCTCTTTTTTTCTTCTGTTCTTGGTGCAGAACTCAGTCTGTCATTTTCTCAACCCAAATCAAACAACAGCTTGCGAGAGACGCTTGGGTGAGTGCTGGTATGTTGGCTTTTGGGTTTTTAAGGCTAAAAATAAGAGGGGGCTGCCTCCCAAATTGCTGCTTACTCTGGGCCTGGAGCCTGGAGGAGAGATGGTCTTTTGATGCAGCAGCAGAACTAGGGATTGGGGCTTGGCTCAGACAAAGTGTACACACGTAGCCTGAAATCAGATGCCTGTAATTTCTTCTATATTTGTCAGGCGTGGTCCTGGAGGCATGAGGGGTGGGCAGGCCTCCCCCCCAAAATGAGGTTTCTTCTAGTGTATCGATGGCATTAGGCGATCTAAAAGGAGCGGGGTGGCTGACGGGCTGGCCCTTTGTAGAGGCACCGCTATGAATTCTGGGGCAGAATCCCTAGGGTGGGAAGTTGTTCCTCTGCTGCCTGAGGCCGGTCTGGGGGGCCAACAAGGAAGAAAAATGCTTAGCATGTATCAGCTCCTCCTTAGATGGCAGCCTTGCTAATGAACTTGACTGTTTTATTTTATAAAACTACATGAGGTAGGAACAATGACCAACTCCACGGTTCTGTTGAGAAAACCGAGCCTCAGAGAGGCTAAGAACCATCTCAAGGCCACAAGCAGCAGAGCTAAGGATGGGAAGAAGGTGGAACCAACTGGAGTTTTGCTGATCATCACGACGATATGTGCAAATTCCAGGATCCCCGGGGGACTGTTCTGGAGCAAGGTTTGGTGGGAATGGACAAGTGAGCATAGGAGTTAGAAAACATGTGAGCCTGGGGTGACGTGAGTTCTTTCCTGATCCCTTGACTCACTACTCCTTCAGCAAATCATGTGGTGGTTTCCATCCTGAGTTCGAGTCCTGAGTGTGCTCCTAACTGAGCCTGGTGATCTCAGACCCCAGAACCTTCATGGCTCTTGAGTTCAGTTAATGTTAAGGCTGAAACACTGACTCTGTAAGACTTCAGTTACTTCGAAAGTTTGGGATTTTAGGATATGTCATTGGTGCAATCTTCCTTGTATTTGTTTCCACGGAGATCCACAATGCTGACTGGTCTGCAGTGAAGACCAAGGCATGGCTGGTGGGTGTGTAAATTGGTATTGCTTTTAGGAAGGGCACCTTTGAAAGATATATCAAATTCCTTAAAAAATATGAACCTCTTTGGGACGCCTGGGTGGCTCAGTTGGTTGAGCAGCTGCCTTCAGCTCGGGTCATGATCCCAGCGTCCTGGGATAGAGTCCCACATCGGGCTCCTTGCTCGGCAGGGAGCCTGCTTCTCCCTCTGCCTCTGTCTGCCATTCTGTCTGCCTGTGCTCGCTCTCTCTCCCTCTCTCTCTCTGACAAATAAATAAAATCTTTAAAAAAATATATATATGAACCTCTTTGACTCAGTAATTTTACTCATTGAAATTTACTCTATGGCAATAGTTAAGAATGTGCTCAAATACTTAGTTACAAGGATATCCATGATAGTGTTTATAACAGCAAAAAAATGGAAACATTTTGGAGCACCTGGTTGACTTGGTGGGTTAAAGTTTCTGCCTTCTTCTCAGGTCATGATCCCAGGGTCCTGGGATCAAGCCCCACATGGGGGGGGCGGGGTGTCTCTGCTCAGCAGGGAGCCTGCTTCCCTCTCTTTCTCTCTCTCTGCCTACCTCTCTGCCTGCTTGTGATCTCTGCTGTCAAATAAATAAAATATTTTTTTTAAATGGAAACATCTTAATTTTCAAACAGAATTGTTTGTGCAGGTTGTGTTACGTGACATAATGGTACATTCTACCATTATGAAAATGCCAGTGCAGCATTTCATGTATTGACATGGAAAGGTCTGCATGATATGTTACTGAGAGAGAAAAAGGAAATGGAACATAGAATGTGACACTGTGTGTGTGTGTGCCCGCCCTACTAGCATAAAAACACCAAAATGGTAGTAGTTGTTATCTTCGGGTGGTGGGATTCTTAGTGATTTATTTTTCTATTAAAATCAACTTTATTGAGGCACCTGGGTGGCTCAGTGGGTCAAGCCTCTGCCTTCAGCTCAGGTCATGGTCTCAGGGTCCTGGGATCGAGGCCCGAATTGGTCTCTCTGCTCAGCGGAGAGCCTGCTTCCCCCTCTCTCTCTGCCTGTCTCTCTGCCTACTTGTGATCTCTCTCTCTCCATCAAACAAATAAATAAAATCTTTAAAAAAATAATAAAATCAACTTTATTGAGGTATAATTTGCATACAATAAAATTACCTGTTTTAAGTATACAGGTTGATGGGTTTTGATAGCAGTACACACAAGTATAACAACCACAATCAAGATACAGAACATTTACATCTCCCCCCAAAGGGTCCTAGCCCCTTCGCAGTTATCCCTCCTCCCCTCAAGCAACCACTGATCTGCTTCCTACCACTGTAGATTAGTTTTGCTTTTTCTAGAACTTTCTTTTTTGTGTCTATTTATGGTTCTTGATATTTCTTCAAAGAACCTTTCCCATTCGCTAAAAGAGCAGCAGTGACAATACACACAGAACTGGTCTTATCCTCTTTCTAGAACTACCAGAAACTGACGGGAGCTTCATCTTCTTTTCACCTGTAGCAGGTGTGGCTGGGCAGGAAGGTGGGAGGCGAGGGGAGCAGCTCAGCTCGTTCAACCGTTGCTGAGGGCAGAGTGACTCGTGGGGGTTATCTGACTTCCAGGTAGACTGAAATCACCAAGCCCAGTTCTGCATTCTGGGTCTCTGTGTCCTCACCTATAGCATGGAAGAAAAATTAATAACAACAGTAACATCCACTCGTGGGGTCGGCGAGAGGATTCCGTAAGATTACAGTTTCTGATATAGAGTAATTCTCAAATGCACGTCAGTTCACTCTTTCTCCCCCTTGCCCTGCTTTCCTCCCACTGTATGCTCTACAACCACCTGTCTCCTCTGAACATGGGGCAGAGTCCCACTTTATCCCCCTCTCTACGACCTGCATACAGGGTTATAAATAACTACGGTAATTCTGAGGACAGTCTGCCTTCAGTTTCTGCCGTTGTTTATTCCCTAATTTCTGGTTGTGGTCGGACGTGAGGAGATCTTCACAGGAGAGACAGCAAGCAGGCTACTTGTTGTCAGCAGCGGAACAAGAGCCACAGACTTCATTTTCAAAATCAGGAGGAGACAGAGGCCAGAGAAGTAGGGGGATTCAACCCAGTCACAGAGCTCACACAGCAAGCCCATTATGGGCTGCATGGGGACCCCCTTCCCCCAAATGCGTAGGTTGAACTGGTAGCTTCCTGTGCTTCAGCATGTGAGGGCCAAGAGATAATTAAGTTAGATGAGGTCATCAGAGTGGGCCCTAATCAAATGACTGGTGTTCTTATAAGAAAAGGACGGGAGGGGCGCCTGGGTGGCTCAGTGGGTTAAGCCGCTGCCTTCGGCTCAGTTCATGATCTCGGGGGCCTGGGATCGAGTCCTGCATCCTCCTCTCTCTCTCTCTCTGCCTGCCTCTCTGCCTACTTGTGATGTCTCTCTGTCAAATAAATAAAATTAAAAAATCTTTAAAAAAGAAAAGAAAAGGACAGGCGCACAGATAGGCAGCGGGAGGACCATGTGAAGACACACCAGGGAGGCAGCCATCTGCAAGCCGAGGACAGAGGCTGCAGAAGATCTCAAACTTTCTGACACCTCGATCTTGGACTTCTCACCTCCAGCCTGTGAGGAAATGAATTTCCACTGCTTGAGCCACTCAGTCTGTGGTATTTTGTGATGGCAGCCAGAGCAGACTCATACAGAATCCGGGTCTTCTGACTGATTCCTGGCAAGGCTGGCTCTCTTCCAACTTCAAGGAGTTCCTTCAGGTTATTTGATACCTTAAAACAACCTGGATTTGGGAATTCATTTGGATAAAAATGAATAAACGAAATACATGGGGCTGGGGAGAAAAAATAAAGCAGAGGAAAAGGTAAGGGCTGCCAAGGGAGGGAGGGGAGATCATTTGGCTTTTTAATTGGAAAGATTGGGGAGTTTGTCTTGGAAGCTTCAATGACAAAGAGTCAGTAGAGTGAGAACTCAAAGGAGAAGGGGGAGGGAGCCATGATGATGCTTGAAGGAAGAAGGTTCCAGAACAGGAAACTCTGAGATTCATAAGCAGGAGTATGTCAGACCTGTTCACGAAAAACTGTTATTTATTCCTCATGTCCACATTGGGAGCTGCATAGCATCCTTTTATCTAGAGAAGAAGAAACTTCAAGTGGGAGAAGTCACCCCCATGAGGTAATGAATGCCCTTCTTTCTCCAGAGGCTGGCAGCACAATGGGGCAGATGGGGTGAATATTGAGAACCTGCCCTGTGGTTTCTTCTTCCTTAGGCCCCACTACTTACCATTATGCCCCAAAAGCTCCTCAAGTCTGTACCTCTCCAGATGTGGGGCCTCAGGCACCTCACTGAGACCAGCCCTGCCTGCCTTCGCTGCCTTTAGCTCTGCTTGTCACAGACACCACTGTGCCCAGGTGCTGGCCTTCCATGGTACTGGGACTATAAAATCTGAGAGCAGTTGAGGAGAGGCAGAAGCAGACATCACGTTGAACTTAAATAAAATCTGGAGCAGCTATGTAGGAGAGAGAGAAGTTTCACACGGAATGTTTGGTAATGGGAGAGTTTAGGAAGACAGAATTCTTTTTTCCTTAAGATTTATTTATTTATTTAGAAAGAGAGAGAGAGAGAGAAAGAGAGAATCTCAAGCAGGCTCTGAGCTGAGCATTGAGCCTGACGTGGGGCTCCATCTCAGGACTCTGAGATCATGACTTGAGCCGAAACCGGGTCAGATGCTTAACCGACTGAGCCACCCAGGCGCCCATATAATTCTTAACTCTCTTATAACCTGTATTTCCAACATTTTTCACTTAATTATTTTTCTGTTGTTTCCTTTATTAAAAGTGTCTGTTGAAGGAAAACACACATATGGACAAGTGTACAAGTCATAAGTCCAAGCTCAAAGAATTTTCATGAAGTGATTGTATTTCATTGAATCATTACCCAGAACGATAAATATTACAAGTGTCCCAGGTACCCCTCAGGTACCACACCCAATGATGCGTCCTTTTTGTCTTCAAAGGTACCTGCTCTCCTGACTTCCGAACCGTTACATGAATTTTATGTGATTTCTGAACTTTGTATAAGTGGAAACACAAAATGTACTATTGGGTCTGCTCACAGTGGGTCTGTAAGGTTTATCCAAAGTGTGTGTAGCAGCAGTTTGTTGCTTTTCTTTGCTGTGGTGTTTCCATTGGGTGAATATGCCCCCAATTTAATTTAATTTTTATTCTGCTCATGATTGTTTTCTTCTTTTGTTTTTATTATTTTGAATAATGCTGCTAGGAGCATTTGTATGCATACGTTTTGGTTTACATATGTACTTACTTCTCTTGGGTCTATGTCTCAAAATGGACTTGCTGGCTCATGAGGCGGGTGAATATGCAGCTTTAATGGATAATGACAGTTTTCAGTTGATGGTAAGATTGCACCTTCCCCTCCCCAGCATTGTTGCATTAGGTCATTGGCAGTGCTGAGTTTTATCAATCCATTTAATTTTAGCCATTCTGGTGAGTATACACTTAATCGTGGCTTTCATTTACATTTTCCTAGTGACTAGGAAGTCAGAATTTTTTCCTCTATATATTCCCCTTTGGATAGTCTCTTTTGTTAAGTGTCTGATCAAGTCTGTTGCTTATTTTTCTAGAGCATTGTCTGTCTTTTTCTTATTGACCTTGTGAGGGTTCTTTACATATTCTGGATACGAGTCCTCTGTCATTACATATGTTGCAACTATTTCCTCCCAGCCTGTGGCTTGCCTTTTCATTCTCTTAATTGTGTCTTTTGATGAATAATTTTTTTATAGTTTTAATGTAGCACATTTATCATTTTTTCTTTACCCTACATGTTCTATGAGACTTTCAAGGCCTTTAAGATATTTTTCTGTTATCTTCTAGAATTCTTATTTTTTATGTTTCAAATTTAGATCTATAATTCCAGAATTTTATTTTTTTCATGTTTTTATTTGAGTATAATTGGCATACAATGTCACATCAGTTTCAGGTGTACAACATAGTGATTCAACTACTCTGTATGTTGTGCTCTGTCCACCATTAGGGTAACAACCGTCTGTCACCATACAAGGCTATTACATTATCATTGACTATATTCTCTATGCTGTGTCTTTTATTCCCATGGCTTCTTCCATAGCTGGAAGTTTGGATCTCCCATTCTTCTTCACTCATTTTTGCCTACATCGCCCCCTCACCACTGCCCTTCCCTCGACCAACCACCGGCTTGTTCTCTGTAATTATAGGTCTATAGAATTACTTTTTTAAAATTTAATGTGAAGAAGGGGTGAAATTTCTTTTTTTTCCCATATGGACATACAGCTGACCCAGTACAATTTGCTGAAAAGAGATCATTTCACCTGCAGCACTACCTTTTGATACAAACCAAGTATTAGTGTTTGTATGGGTCTGTTTATGGACTTTCTAGTTGGTTTTATTTGCTTATTTTTCTCTTCTTTTATTCACATATGTCTTAACTGTTGTAGCTTATAAGAAATCTTGGCATTTGGTAGAGTGAGTGTTTTTGCTTTGTTCTTTTCATGAATATCTTGGTTATTCTTGATCCTTTGCAATTACATATAAATTTTAGAATCAGTTTATCAGTTTTCAAAAAAAAAAAAATGCCTGCTGGAATGTCAAGATGGCCCTGAATCTATAGATCAATTTAAAGAGAATGGACATCTTTATAATATTGAGTCTTTTGCATGAACATGGACTATCTATTTATTCAGATCATCTTTAAATTCTCCCAGTAATGTTCTAAAATTTTCAGTGTATAGGTCTCACACATATTTCTTTTGATTTATTCCTAAGTATTTAGATTTTGTGATACCAAGTGGTATTGTTTTATGTTGTTAAACAAAAATCTGTTGTAAAACAAAATTTTATCTTAAATTGTTTTTACAGTAAATAAAACACTACTGATTTTTGTGTACTTACTTTGCATACAATGACAGTGCTAAAATTTTTAGTTCTCACAGTTGTAGATTTTGCCTTTTTATTCATTTTCCTTATACATAATCATGTTTACAGATTTCTTCCTTTCAAATCTTTCAGTTTTGCACTGGTTAGGATATCAAACACAATGGAAAATAGAAGTGGACATGATGGGACTCTCTCTAGTTTTTTTCTTCATCTTAATGGAAATGGTTTCAGTATTTTCCCATTAAATATGAAGTTTACTGTAGGTTCTTCGTAGAAAATCTTTATGATATTAAGGAAGTTCCCTTCAATTCCTAGTTTCTTAAAGTTTTTTTTTTTTTGAAAATCATAAGCTTGCATTGAAAGTTATCTAATCTTTTCTTTGTATCTACTGAGATGATTGTATGAAAATTTTCCTTGCTCTGTTAAAGTGATAAACTATATGGACTCATTTTCTTTCTTTTTTTTTTTTAAGATTTTATTTATTTATTTATAAAGATTTTTATTTATTTATTTGAGAAACTGAGAGAAAAGCATGAGAGGGAAGAGGGTCAGAGGGAGAAGCAGACTCCCCACTGAGCTGGAAACCTGAACTGAGACATGATCCTGGAACTCCGTGGGACCATGACCTGAGCCAAAGGCAATCGCTTAACCAACTGAGCCACTCAGATGCTCATTTATTCTTTTTTTTTTTGAGAGAGAGGGAGGGAGAGAGAGAGCATGTGTGTGCCCATGCAGGTGGGGGGAGGGACAGAGGGAGAGGGAGAAAGAGAACCCCGAGCATCAAGCAGACTCCACATGGAGCCTGACACAGGGCTGGATCCCTTGACCCTGAGACCATGACCTGAACTGAAATCAGGAGTCATAAATGCTTTACTGATTGAGCCACCCAGGTGCCCCTATGGACTCATTTCCTAATGTTAAACCAGCTTCACGTATCTGAAATAGAGGTATTTGGTCGTGATGTACTTATCTTTTTATATGTATTATTAGATTTGCTTTGCTTACAATTTGTCAAGGATTTCTGTATCTATATTCGCAGTAGAGATATTGGTCTGCAATTTTCTGTTCTTGTAATGTCCTTACCTAATGTTTTTCACAAATTTGTTTTTTCATGGAACCATATAGAACCATATTCTTGGTCATTTGGATCCCTCTTCATCCAGGTTCCTTGGTCTCAATTCCATGTTCACAACTTCTCTGTTCCCTTCCGGTTCACCGTGACCTTGAGAATACTCAAAGGGATAGAAGAACTTTGTTCATCTTCTAAGCAAGAGAACAGGTATCTTTAAGAGGAGCCCCTGATTTTCATGCCTTTGAAGTTTCTCCCGAGGGCTGTGTTCATCCATCCCTAACGGGCCTCCCTAAATGTCTATGGGAAGCATCAGCCACGTGGAAAGGGCTGCGCCTGGACACTGTTTCTGCCAGGGACAGGTGGATGACAGCTGGCATGGAATAAAAAGAATAGCATGTCAGTATTAAAGATTCTCTTTGCCCTCTCCCCTAGACAGTTACACCTTCTTTTCTAGCCATGGGTTACCATAATTTCCTGGATACTTAGCGAAGTTCTTAAGAAGCTATAAACAACCTCATCCAATATCCAGCAACACATCCTTTTACCTCTTACATAATTTCTCCATCTGTTTATGAAGGTTTTATTACTAGGCTGTGAGTCATTGGAGAGAAAATATTTCCGTGGTGGAATAAGCAGGCTCGATTGCTGATTGACTAACAGGTGATAGAGAAGGGGTGTCTAAGCTGATTTCCAAGGGTCTGGCCTGAGAAACTTGATGGAGGGCAGCACTGGCTAAGGAAATATGAAAGGGAAAACATGTGTGGAGAGCAAGGAGGAAGGTGTGGTTTTGCCCCTCATGAACCCGTGGGATGTTCAAAAAGGAAATCTCAGAGGCACAGAGACAGATCTGAAGCTTCAGAGGCAGAGCTGGTGGAGGGACTCAGATTTGGGAGCAGGTAGGTGGTCGTGGAGGCCACGGGAACGGATGAGAACACCCAGGTGCTACTATGTGTCACACACTCTTCTACTCCTTTTTAAAGGATTATCCTAGAGCAGGAGTTAGCAATCTATGGCCTGTGGGCCAAATCAGGCCTGTGGCCTGTCTTGCAAATATAAGTTAATTGGAACGCATGCCTGTTTGTTTATGGACGGTCAGTGAGGGCTCTGCTCGAGGACAGAGGGGCAGAGTGGTGGCCACAGGTAAGGCGGGGAAATAGTTACCACTCAGCCTTTTACAGAAGCGCTAATCCCTGACCTAGAGGTTACAAGAGGTACCCATGCTTTATTAAATTCAGTATCAGTAAGGCAGTTAAGTCCGTCTGTTGTCAGTTCATTGCTGCTCTTTCACAGCTAATGGATATGCTTGTTCTGTTGATCCTAAATTTGTCTTGGCCTTTGGTTCTTATCAGGGTTATTATGATGGGCCTAGGTATAGCCTTCATTAAATTTATCTTATTTGGATTTTGTAGAAATTCTTTTTTTTTAAAATAGTATGTCAGTATTAAAGCATTCTCTTTGCCCTCTCCCCCTAGACACTTATACCTTCTTTTCTTATCATAAGTTACAATAATGGGGGCGAAATGCATGGAGCCCAATGTGGGGCTTGAACTCACCACACTGAGATCAAGACCTGACTGAGATCAAGAGTCAGATGCTTAACCAGTTAAGCCACACGGGAGCCCATTATAGAAGTTCTTGAACATGTCACTTAATGTCCTTAAATGATCTTGGAAATATAGTAATTATACTTTTGAATAATATTTCTGCCCTGTTGTCTGTCTCCCCTTCTTTTGGAGCCCCAATGACAGGGATGTTCAATTGTGTTAATATGCCCTGCATTTCATTTCCGCCCTTGTCTGGATTTTCTCTTCCTTTTCATGTCTATGTTTTAGCATAGGTATTTTATACTGACCCATCTTTCAGTTCCCTCATTTCCATCTGCTCATTTTTTAGTAGATTCCAAGTTTTTGCTGAAAATTGCTATCTTATTATCTATTGATCACAGCTCTCTTACAGTCTGGATGTGGCCCCTCCAAAATCTAGCCCTCCTGTAGGTCTGTTTCTAGATCTTGTTCTCCTTCCTCCCTCCCGCTTCCCCCCTCCTTCTCTCATTCTCTCTCCCTCCCTCTCCTCCCTTCCCTCTTGTTTTTATTTCTGGGAATGCCTGCTGTTTTGTTGTTTGTTGGGGCTGAATACTAACATTAGGCATGAAGAGTCCTACACATTTTGAGTGTACAATACGGGTCTTTGGGTAATATTAGCTTTTTTTAGAGAGGACTTACTTTTCTTTGGGGTAGGCTTTTAGGATAGAGATGAATTATCTTAATTTTGTCTGAAATTAAACTGTCATGTGAGTTTATTTGAGACTGCTCCACGCTGTTGCAAGCAGTGGTCTATTTCTGGTCACCTCTGTTTCCCAAGGCGCACCTCCGTGGTGAGCCACAATTCCAATTCCTTTGTCTCCATGTAGATGAGACTGCTCAGAATTCTACTTAATATCTCCATCTTTTAGTTGCTATGTCCTGCCTAGCTTTCCAGTGGACCAGAGTTTATGGGTCTGCAGGTGCTTTGAAGAAGAATGCACTAGAGACTTCCAGCTCACATCTCAATGCCTTCCTTTCCTCTGGTTTTTAGTGCTTCGGGTCCTTACTGCCTTGGTAGCTCTGTTATCATCAAACCATAGCTGAAAGTGCAGATCACTTAGTTGTTTTTTTAAACACAAAAGAAATATATGTTTGCTCTATCAAATTAAATAATACAGACATATACCAGGAACAGTTTAATAAACCCCCATTCCCAATCTGTCTCCTTTATTGAAGTAACCAATGTTAAGGTCTGCTGAGTATCCTTCCATTTTTTTTTTTATACTCACATATACCAGTAAGTGGTTGCCAAAGACATTTAGCTTGGGTTTTTTAAAAATTGTATCACATATACACGATTTTGCAATTTGCTTTTTACTAAGAACTGCATCAGTGCTTTAAAAAAATGTACATAAGTGCATAATATTCCATACTATATATATGTCATATTTCTTAAATTGTTCTCCTGTTGCTAGAGATTCAAATGGTTTCTATTTGTTCTAACCACACAAATACATTGCTAATTTCTCAATTTTTGCCAGTCTACTAGGTGAAATATGTATTTGATTTTACTCCAAGATATTTAGAGGATTTTAAAAATGTTTATTGGCCATGTGCATATACTCCTTTGAAAATTCTTGTGTCTATCCTTTGCCCTTTTTCCTACTGTTATCAAATTTGTAAGACTACTCAATATAACTCATGATATAAACCCCTCATTCGTCACATATGTTGCAAATATTTTCCCAAAGCCTGTTTGCCTTTTAAAATGTTACTTATGGTATCTTTTCTGATCTGAAAGTTTTAATTTTACATACATAAAATGCCCATGTTTTTGTTATGACTTGTAGACCTTGTTTTAAGACTTCCCCACGTGAAGCTTAAACAAATGTTTTCCTAAAGTTGATTTCCTAAAATTTTATATTCTACATTTAGGTTTTTAATTTATCTAGAACTTTTTTTGTACATGGTATGCTTTATGAGTCTAACCTGTTTGCCTTCAAATGCCAATTCTGTCAGTGTAACTTAACAAATAAAATACCCTTTTCCACTTGGTCAAATATTAAGACTGGTAACTACTTGAACCAATTTCGGATTCTGTTCCTTTGAACCGTCTATTATTGTGCCAAGCCCATCATTTTTTTTACTTATTTATCTATGTTAAATAAACCATCTTTTAGAGCAATTTTAAGTTCACAGCCAAACTGGGAATAAAGTACAGAGAGTTCCCATAAACTCTCTGTCCCCATACTTTGTATTTTTTATTACATTAGATATAAAGCAAATTGTTTTATCACCCATCCATCTTTCTGTTAGAATTTACTTGAGTACTCTCAGCTTTTCCTCCACTGATTTTTAAAATCATCATATATAATCATCATATAAACGAGGATTCTGGATGACATTTCATTAAATATGTAAATTAATTTGGGAAGGGCAGGCACTGTTATGACATTCTAGCATTCTTAATTTTTAAAATTTGTTAAAGATTTATTTTTATTTATTTATTTATTTGAGAGTGTGCGAGACCTTGCAACCATGGGTGGGGAGAGGGGCAGAGGAAGAGGGAGAAGGAGAGAAGCAGACTCCTCACTGAGCCAGGAGCTGGATGAGATTAAGGAGGGCTCAATCGCACAACCCTGAGATCATGACCCCAGCAGAAATCAAGGAAATTAAGAATCAATTACTTAACCAATTGAGCTACCCAGATGCCCCTCTATCATTCTTAGTCAGTTATCACTACACTTAGTCTTTTTTCACATTTTAATAAGGATTCATAGTTCTTTAGGTCTTTTGCCTTTCTTGTGAATTTTACTTCTAGGCATTTTACAGTTTGATTTTTTATTAAAAAGTGGGATTTCCTCCCTCCTGACAAATTTCTGTTGATTAAAAGTAAAACTACTAATTTTTGTCCTTCAATTTTGTGTCCAGTTACCTGATTCAATTCTTTTCTTTTTTGGGGGGCGGGGAAGACAGTGTGTGCTAGTTTGGGGGGAAGAGGGAGAGGGAAAGAGGGACTCTCAAGTGGGGCTCCGTCTCATGACCCTGAAATCATGACCTCAGCAGAAATCAAGAGTCAGATCTTTAACTGAGTCACCCAGGCACCCCACCTTATTCCATTATTTTAATAACAACAAGAACTACCAATGGGCCAGGCATTATTCTGTTTTTTATGTATATTAACTCAATCCTCAATATTTCTAAAAGCTAGATACTATTGTATCAGTTTTACAGATGATGAAACTGAGACATAAGGTAGAATTTTTTAGTCTTTCTAGGAAAACAATATTCTAATCCTAAAAGGAAAATTTTACTATTTACCAATATTTAAAGTAATTGTTTTATTTTATTTCCTTATCATATTGGCTAAATCTTATAAAACAATGTGGAATCACAGAAGAAATAATAGGCATTTTTCCTTCTTCCTGATTTTAATAGAACTGATATGAACAGAAATTATAGGTAAACCCAAATGTACACTGGTAATTTGATAAAGAATTATGTGTGCAAATAATGATATAATAATAATAATAATGGAATAAAATTTAAAAAAATAAAAGGATTTATATGTGCAAGTAAGAAACCCTTGGTCAATCCCACACCCTGTTAGGATTTTTTCCCTCCATAGAATACCCACCCAACAGCAGTTTAAGCCATAAGAAGTCCAAAAGAAAGTGATCTCGGGGTAATTTAGCAGCTCATTAAAAATGAGTCATTAAAAATGGGAGAACTTTCTGAAATTTCTGTTCAACTGTCCCTGGCATGTTTGACTTTTCCCATGATGTTTGTAACTTAAGGATCATGAGATGGTAGTCAAAGGTCCACAGCTGGTAAGAGGGTTAAATTCAGGGCTACCTGTTCCATTCTGTTAGGGGAGTAAAAGTTGTCACATTGCCAAACTGAGTGTCAGGGTTGCACTGGGTTTCATGAGAGCTCCTGTAGCCAGAAGGTGGCCATTGTGGGCTTTTTTGGATCATTGCCTTTGGACATTAGTTATGTCTCTGAGGTTCAGAGGCTAAGTTCAGATGGAGAAGAACATGTTTCTGTTATGATAAAGAGTGAAAGGGAAGGAAATCCTCCCATTTGCCACAACGTAGATGAACCTGGAGGGCGTTACGCTAAGTGAAATAAGCCAGACACAAGGGCAAATACTGTATGACCTCACTAATATGTAGAATCTAAAAAAGTGGACCTCCGGGAGCCTGGAGTAGAATGGAGGCTGCTGGGAGCCGGTACAACCTCAGTTATAAGAAGAGTAAGTTCTGGGGATCTGATGTCCAGCACAGTGACTACAGTAAGTAACACTGTATTGGATGCTTCTTGAAATTTGCTGAGAGTAGATCCGAAGTGTTCTCACCACTGGAAAACATATACATACATTGAGTCATCACACTGCACACCTTAAAATCACATTGTACCAAGTAAATATATACAATTTCTATTTGTCGATTCTACCTCAATAAAGCTGCCCCCCCCCATTTTTTTTCTTGTTCTTTTATTTTTTTAACGAAAAGAGCATAGTTGAGACTACCAGAATCAGGCTGAGGCTCTAAGGCGACTCCCCCGAGGACAGACTGAAGGTAAGAACCAGACAGAAAGCGGCAGCGGCGAGGTGAGCTGGCCGCACGCTGCGGGGCGGTGACGCCGGTGACGGGCCGGGGTGGCCAGAGCGAAAGGCAGTCACCGGGGACCTGAGTGAGCAGCGGTCCAGCTGCCACGACAGCAGCTTCACAGGTGAGGGGAGGGCGAGGATCTGTCTGGCCCCTGATGGTGCGATTTATTTACTGAAAGTCACGGACACGCGGCGGCGTTCCAGGCGGAGACCCGCCTGACTTGGGTCAGAGCCCACGGTGGGGGGTGGGGGGTTGTCCATCAACAAGCAAACTCTGCCGCCTTCTTATCAAACTTCAGATGAACCGAAGTGGTGTGACGAGAGCTCGAGCCAGAGGAAAGGCTGGAGAGTGGCCGTGGCTGTGGTGGGGTCGTGGTGGTGGCCGTGAAGGTGGTGGGGCCGTGGTGGTGGCCGTGAAGGTGGGCTCCTGAGGGTGGGGGGTGGAGGGGAGCGCCCAGAAGAGCAGCGACTTCCAAGGCGTGGCGGGCCTGCCTGGCGCGGGCTGGAGCACAGGAGGGGTCATCCGGGCCCCTGGGATCACCAGCCTGGAGTCCCCCCGGGGGCCGCAGGCTTGATCTCGGCTTCTCCAAATCCTTCCTGCCTGAGACACCAGGCTCTCCTTCCCCCGGGGCGAGCCGTCCTCTCCTTCTGCCGGGGCGCCCTTGCCCACCTGCCAGGTGCTTAGCCTACCGCATGGTTGTCTGCCTACGGTTGGGAAGTCAACAGAGCTAAAAATAGCAGAGCCTAGGATGGAGCACGGTGATGAATCTGCTAAATTCTGCCGAGAGCAGGGAGCCGCACGGAGACGGGAGAGGCCCGGGGCGCCCCGGGGCAGTCTCTTCTCTGAGAAACCATCACAAGACTTCTGGTCTGGATCTGTGGATTATTCTGCCTTTGTGCTTCTTTATGAAAAGAAAGCAACTCCTGCCCGGTTTGCTCCTTCTCAGGATGGCAACTGCACCAGGTGTTGTTACAGCGTCTTCCTCCGCGATGCTGATGAAAAAGAGAGAAGAAAAACAATGATATTTACCTAATTATGGGGACACTATTTGTGGTTGGGAAATTACACATGCAGGAAGATATGAGGAAAATCACCCAAATATCACCACCTAGAGATAACTATTATTAAGGCTTTTAGTTTTCTATAACTATAGTTAATAATATATTTGGGTCTACCTGAGGTCATTTGGGAGCTACAGTTTTGTATCCTAATTTCAAATTTAGCATTAGTTAGCAATCACTTTCCCACCGGCAGTATCTTCTGTAGGTCCCCAGACTGGGCTCTAGGCTCCGGCCATACCAAGGGGAATAAGGCAGCCAGAGCCTGGGGTGGGCAAATGCCAAAATTATGTCCCATGGGGTTGTTTTCTGAGGTAAACAGCCGTGGTGTTACAACCTTGGTAGTTTCCTAGCTTTCTTCCCCAGTTCATGAGACAATGTCGCTGGAAGAGGACAGAAGAGACTCAGAGACTCAGAGACCAGCTTTTAGAGCAGAGGATTTTCTTTGGTGGGGAGCTGTCAGACTTGTGCAATGCTTGATGCATTGCTGAGGAACATGCACACACACCCCCACACAAATGGCATTTAAAAAAATTTCTGACCACCCATATCGCAGCACACATCCTGATTTTTGCCCTCGTGACTGGGCCTTTCTAACCAGGGAAGCTGGCCGATTCACAGTCATGCGAGGTGAGGAGAGCTGTCTTCAGTGAGGACCCTGTCAGAGGGAAACTGTTCTCCGCCCGACTTGGAGCAGAAGACTTCGGCTGCCTTCTTCTTTTAGTCCCACACGAGCCTCTTAATGGTATTCGTAATGAATTCAGCCAATGGAACATTTTAATCAGCTTCTGTATTCTTACAATTTGGGTGTCTTTGTTATCTTTGTCATTCTTACTGTGGCAAGGCTAAAGCAGGAGCCAAACATAAACCCAGCCCACTTCTTGACGGACCCTAGTCATAGCATGTGTGTGACTTTATTGTCCTTTCTTACTTATCTGAGCGCGGAGGGTCTCGTGAAGAACCGTTATCACACAAGGAGCAGGCACTGTCAGCTGCCTGCCCAACAGTCATTTCCTCCTTCTTCAGCGTTCACCACAGTAAGAAGGAAAGAGCAAAACAAACAAACAAACAAACAAACAAAAGAAAACACTGTAAAGGTAGGAATAAAAAGGCTGAATAAATACAAGTTGGGACTGGTCGAAGTCAATCGTGGGAATCTTGAACCCCTTTGCGAGGGGTTCAATCTTGACCTCACTATTCAGCCTGCCTTGCTGTTTGAGACAGCCACGAGATTCAGTTCCCATGATGGGCACAGGAAGAAATCTGGAAAATACCTCCTTCCTGGAGAATAAGAGGGGTGTTTTTCCCTTGCCCCCTTTTTCTCATCTTTGAATGTCGTATGAAGACCTAGTGCCTACAGCTGTGGCAGCCTAGCCATCTGGTGACAGTGAGGTGACAGCACGAGGGTGAAAAGCCCCCAGGCTCAAGATGCTGATGTTGAAGTGTGAAAAGGAACTAGATCCTGGATGACATTTTTGAGTTACCAGTCAACCCCAGAATTGCCCACTTTGGGAATCTTTCCTAAAAAGTACGAAGATTTCTCATGGTTTAAGGCACTTTTTTTTGGAGGTGAACCTATCCTAATTGATACAAGCCAAGGATGGCCAGTGCATGAGAGGCTCAACTTTTCTGAAAGGCAGTGTCAATATTGTAGTAACTGCTAAATTACATACCACAAATTCAGTGTCAGGAGTTGACCAGTTGGGTGAATAAGATGCATTTTTCTTTCAACTGGTGGAAGCTGATCCTTCCAAAAGATGGACAGATTAAGATGAGGGAGTGAGCAAAAGGAATCATCCGGAATCTGTATCCCATAATCCTTGAGCACAGTTATTGTGGCATACTTTTTTATACACATTTTTTAAAGATTTTATTTTTATTTGACAGAGACAGAGAGAGGGAGACAGCACATGCAAAGGGAGTGTAAGGCAGAAGGAGAGGGAAAAGCAGACTCCCTGCTGAGCCAGGCAGCCTGATGCCAGACTTGATCCCAGGACCCCAGGATCATGACCTGAGCCGAAGGCAGATGCCCAACTGACTGAGCCACCCAGGTGCCCCACTCTTTTTCTTAAAGATTTTATTCAGTTTGAGAGAGAGAGAGAGAGAAAGAGAGTATGTGTACAAGTGACCGTACAAGCAGAGGGAGCAGGAGAGGGAATGGGAGAAGCAGATCCCCACTGAGCAGGGAACCCCACATGGGGCTCAATCTCAGGAGACTGAGATCACAACCTGAGCCGAAGAAGGCAGCCACTTAACTGACTGGGCCACCCAGGCACCCTGTGGCATACTCCTTAGGCTTCTCAAGTAGGCAGAGTGGCAGGCAGAGGCAGAGAGAGAAGCAGGCTCCCTGCTGAGTAAGGAGCCCAATGTGGGACTCGATCCCAGGACCCTGGGATCATGACCTGAGCTGAAGGCAGATGCTTAACCAACTGAGCCACCCAGGCGTCCCTATGTATGTTTTTTACAACACCTAACAGAGAAAAGTGAACCTACATAGTAGAGAAACAGGGAGTCATAGTCACAAATAGAGACCTCTCAGAGCGTTTGGTGAGCACTAAGGAAGAGCCCGAGATATGTCTTGAGCAGGCGTTCACCCTGGAGCTGATGGTACAGAGTAATGCAAATTCAGGATCAAAGGAAATTAGAAATACCACTTGATTTCAGCTACTTTAGAAGGAAACATTTCAGTTTCCATCGGTTTTTAGTGAGTGGTTATTCATTTTGCAAATTCATTCACTGACGGGTTTTGTTTTTTTTTTTAAGATTTTATTTATTTATTTGAAAGAGAGATAGAGATCACAAGTAGGTAGAGCAGCAGGCAGAGAGAGAGAGAGGGGGAAGCGGGCTCCCCGCTGAGCAGAGAGCCCCATGCAGGGCTGGATCCCAGGACCCTGAGACCATAAGCTGAGCTGAAGGAAGAGACTTAGCCCACTGAGCCACCCAGGTGCCCCTCACTGACAGTTTTAAATGGTCATTGGCCTCACAGCATCTAAATTGTTGTTGGGTCTATACAAAAACTGAATTATGGAATCTCTTCAGGAATATGGTGTTAAGGAAAGTTCCTGAACTTTGAAGTTGGACCAACAAGAATTCAAATTTTCTACTTTTAACTAGATGTGACCTTGGATATAATCCTTTACTCCTTTGAGCCTCATTTCTTAAAAGAGGATAATAAGGCCCATTGCAAAAGACTGTTGGGTCATTTAAGCGAAGAATGTCAAGTACAGATAATATGTACAGATAAATGGAAAGTACAACACATAGCAGGTGCTGATAACTAGGAGCTTCTCTGTCAGTTATGGTCTAATAGGAAATAGATGGAATATGCAAATTAGCATGTTTTAACACTTTTCCCCCCTGACAAATGGATTTATTTCCAAAGGTGGGCAGTACACAGGGGAACCACATCTAGGAAAAATTCCCAGGTTAAAAAAACGAAGCTGCTGTTCAAATTTAATTCACAAGGGTGTGTTTGTCACCTCATTGTTGTCTTAGCGAAAACCAGCAAACAACCCAGATGTCTGAGTATAAGACATGGATTACATTCGTACAGCTGAATATCATAAAACCAATAAAAATAGCATTGTAAAAGTAAATGTATTGACACCAAATGTATTAGCAATATAGTGCTAAGTGGAAGAACATATTGAAAGATATTATGGAGAGCAGAATCTATTTTGTTAAAGTTATATTTATAATCTCAATTTATATCTAGATATTATTTAAAACCAGACCTTTAAGATTCCCTTGGAATCTTTTGTAAAGATTCCCACCTCCCCCCCAAAAATGCCAGCCTTTTTTCAGTCCTCAAAGAGGTAGAAAGTTGATTTCATATCTTTGGGGGGGATCTGGGGGGCTTGACCCTTAACATGACTCAGATGATTAGATGGGAATGGCCAATATCGTTTGGTCATAGGCCATCTGGAGTGTGTTTGCATCAGAGCTGTCTCTGAGACTGTAACTTCTTTGGGGCGTGGGTTCAAGGTGAGGGTGGAAAAGATACTATTGCCTGCCTGTGTGAATTTAGTGAGCACTGCCTTGCCAAGGGTTGCTTGTCCCTTTTCGGTTAATCTCGTGCAGAATATCTAGAGCTGGGAAACTGAAAACTGCAGAAGGACAGGAGGCAGGATCTTCACCTTAGAACAGAGACTGTAAAGAGTAATTGGACTGGCCATGGTTTAGCTCAAAGGGGGCCAGATGATTGATGTCTGTCCATGTGTGGAATTACTTAAAGCAGAATAACCCAGAAAGCACAGCTGCTGGACTATTGTGATCTGTTTTCATTGTCTGGCTGGGGCCACACCTCCGAGGGCGGAGGAAGCTTCCTCTTCAGAGGAGGACCCAAACTAAAGTGGTTACAGGGTGACAGGCAGTAATGACAATGATAGGAAACGCGCATGCCAAAGAGTGTTCTAAATGTTTTACTTGAATTATCGCTTGAAATACTTAAAAACCCTATGGAAAAGATACTATTGTTTGTGTAATCTTATAGATGGAGGAATCCTGTACAGAGAGGTGAAGGAACTTGTCCAAAGTTAAGGAGCTGGTGAGTAGCAAGAGACGGAATTTGAACCCCCGTCTGGCTGCATCAGACTCTTACCTTATGGTCTGCTGCCTCTCTGAAGCGAGGGTAATGTCCTTGAGTAAAGCTGGCTGGACATGAGCAAAAGGGAGAAGGGGAACTGGGCAAACTGGGATGAATGTCCTGCCTGGACAGACAGCTACTGGTCAGCAACTGCTACTGTGGAAGAAGGTGGGCCCGGTGTTTCCAGGTCCTCTGGGTTCTCAAGAGAAAACAGAAACCTGGATTCCTAATTTTAGAGTACACGCCTAGCCAACACACACACATACATGCACGCATGTGTACACACATGCTCATATTATCATGGACCAGTAATTTCTGTACCCTGTATTAAAGAGATCAGACATTTCCATGTTCAATTATTCCCCAAAAAGGAGAGAACTGAGTAGATGAACCTTAGATGGGAGGAAGGAAAAAAAACTCCACCATTTATTATGTTGTTATTTTAGGCAAGTTAATTTATGTCTCTGAGCCTGTTTTCTCTGCCATAAGTTGGAGGGGAAAACAGTATTATCTCATAGGGTTTAGGTGAGGGTTAACTGGGGTGACCAACTTTTTAAAGCGCCAACCTGGGACACAGCCATATCAGACTAAAATATATACAATATATAATATATATTATATTATAAATGCATGTCATAAATTTATTATATACAATGTATAATCATAATTGGCATAATTATGTTTTATTACTTTAACAAAAAATTTGGAAAAGAGGTGTTTATTTGAAATTATACATCATTCTGTATTATTTATTTTTATTTTTTTAAAAAGATTTTATTTATTTATTTGAGAGCTAGCAGAGCTAGCTGCTGAGAGGGGCAGAGGGAGATGGGGAAGCCGACTCCCCGCTGAGCAGGGAGCCGGATTCGGGGCGTGATCCCAGGACCCTGGACTCATGACCTTAACAGACTGAGCCACTCAGGTACCCCTGTATTATTTACTTTTAAATACTTCTAAATAGCATGTTATTGCTATTGTTAACATAATTATGTTAATTAGAACAATAGTAATCTGTCCCAGCACCATTTGTTCAAAATACTGCTCTTCACCCACTGAACAGTGTTGGCACCCTGGTTGAAAATCAGTCGCCCGTAGGTGCGTTGGGTTTATTATGTATTATAAGACATATAAATGTAAGACTTTTTAAAAGAAACACGTAAACCAATAGGACTAATTAGACAAGTATTACTTATATTTAATTAAAATAATAATGACCTTTATCCTTCTGTCCCATATTTTCACTGTTTTCCTTTTCCAATATTACTTACGAACTTTAGAACATCCTTTTTTTTTTTTTTTTTAACATAACGGTAAAACTGAGCAGTAAAACATAAAATTGGACTTTGATTTGCAGTTTTGCTCTTACCAGGCCCACATGACTCTGAGTCTAGGTATTAGTCCGATGTGATGACATCAAACTAAATGTCATCTCTTTTTTTTTAAGATTTTATTTATTTGACAGACAGAGATCACAAGTAGACAGAGAGGCAGGCAGAGAGAGGGGGAAGCAGGCTCCCCACTGAGCAGAGTGTCCGATGCGGGGCTCGATCCCAGGACCCTGAGACCATGACCTGAGCCGAAGGCAGAGGCTTAACCCACTGAGCCACCCAGGCGCCCCACTAAATGTCATCTTAACAAAAGCATGCGAACTCAGAAACTGAGGATCTTACTTCCAACCAGCAGATTTTTTAACTTGTAGAAAGTAGTTTCCAGCTCTCTAAAAAGTCTATCCACATGTTTTCATAGGGTTCTTTGATGGATTAGTTCTTTGTCAACTAATTAGGTCCTTTGCAGCAATGGATTCATCCTATAGGCCATCCAGGTCTTAAATACCCATCTTTTAAAAAACTATTCTGAAACACATGAAATGCCACCATAATTTCAACCTTTCTTTCTCAGAGAAAAGTTTTAAAAAGCACAGAGATAATCTGAACTTGTGAAAATGAAGGTGGAGTGCAATAAGTTACCAGGTAGTAAGGAAATAAAGAAGTCCTATTTAACTTGGTATCTTTTTCTGGTAGTGGGTTTTGTTTTTGTTTTTCCTTTTGTGTTCTGGAACAGTGTTATTTCCAAAAAAGGAGTCATTTTTCACTGTATGAGTTCTTGTCACAACTTACAAACTACATCAAACTCAGGAGCAATCAGTTTATCCTTTTCTAGCCTCTTCAGAGACTATCAATTTTAGAGAAGAAGCATATACATTTCTTTCTCTCTTTCTCTTTTTCTTTCTTTCTCTTTTTAAGATTTTGTTAATTTATTTGACAGAGAGAGACACAGCGAGAGAGGGAACACAAGCAGGGGGAGTGGGAGAGGGAGAGGGAGAGGCAGGCTTCCCACTGAACAGGGAGTCTGATGTGGGGCATGATCCCAAAACCCTGAGAATCACAATCCCGGCCGAAGGCAGATGCCTAACGACTGAGCCATCCAGGCGCCCCTCTATTTTACTGTAATCCCTCTTCTCTTTAATGTATTTCCAAATTAGAGAAGGATATTCTTCTTATCCCACACTTTGAAGATTTGATTTTTATGGGAGGCCAACATTTTAACATCTTTTCTATGGAAGGCAGCAGTGACAGCTGTCTTGTCGGGAAGGTATAATGAGGTTATCTCCTTCCATTCTGTAAAATCAAAGATCTCATTAAATGCTTTTGTACATTTCGAGAACACTGAAAATGACTAAAATTTTTCATTATGAATGTTTCAATTTCACAGGTAAGCAAGTCACCTCTTGTTAGCAGTGTTATCTACAAAATGTGCAGATTCCTTAGAAGCTACGACCTCTTCGTTTTCTTTGGTAAGGTATTTACAGACTGAATGGAACTTGTCAAAACTTAAATCTTCACTGTCTGCTGACTATGTAGCTAGATGAGCAAAGTCTAGTTTGTTTCTGGACAAGATATCAACAACCTGTTGTCTTATATTTTCTCTGCTTCCATTAAAATCTTAGTAGAAATCAAGATGATGAATTGAAACTCCAGTTTTGAAATCAAAGGGCCTTTTAGTTTCAGAGCTTTGAAGCATCATCTGATGTTCCCTAGAAGCAGGATGGTTGATAAGAACTGACAGAATTGGCTCTACACTTTAAGGGGCCAACATGTCTGTTATGAAACTCTGCCCTTTTGTGTGCCCTTAGGACTTTTTGGCTGCAACTTTTGAATCAGGAAATGTAACTTCATTCAATATTGTGGAGCAGTCAAGGTAACTATGATAATGTATTTGTTTCTTCCTGTGTTATATGCAAGGTAATTCAGCAGCCATGCTCTTCAAGTTAGCATTTGTGTCTTTGCGGGGGGAGACAAAACATTTTTTATTGATTTAGAAGTATTTGCCTGTCTCGTTCCAGATTTGTGAAGTTCAGTTTCTATATATGCTGTTACCTCCCCTCTCCACCAGGCCCAACCCCAAATACTGTGCAGTATGGTCTGTTCTGGTCACATAGCTTCCTAACCTAGTTGTATGTCTTTCCATTTATTATTTAAATAACACACTTTGCCCCATTATTTAGTGAAGTTTGGGTGATGTTAGCAATGGCATTGTAATCTTTCTAATTCTCCTTATCTGAACTCTGAGAAAACATGGTGGCATATTCACAATGTGAAAAAATAAACTAGCACTACCTTGATAAAAAGCAAAACAATCCAGGGGCAGTCAAGCACAAACTGTTAACAGTTATGATTACAACGCACTTAAGATGCACACTTCACCTGCATCACTGGGAGGGAGGCGATGATGGGTGACCTGTGACTGCGGAGGGCAAGTCCATTGCTGACATCGGTGGACAAGGGGGAATCAACAGTAGCTACAAAAGATGGATAATCTATGCTGTATCCATTTGACACTAAAAAGCAATGTTGCTTTCTTTCAGCCTCTATTCTTTGGGCCATTCTATGCGGTCTGTACTTTCCCTCCAAACTTCTACACCCATCACTGAAAATCAGGCCATTTTTTTCCTCCAGGAGAGGGGATTTCCTGGGACCAGGGTTTGCAATACTAAAATTGGGATCAGGATGGTTGGTCACTTTAGCCAATTAAATAAGAAAATACACATGAACACTTAGCATGATGCCAAGGACAGAAGTGCTCACTTAGGGCCTCAAGGAAGTTGAGTCTGGACTTAAGGTACAGAGATGCTCACTTTCCCAATAATGGGAATGAATTGGTCCTACCATGTGGAGGCAAGTAAGGAGATTGGAAAAGAGGTGCCCAAAAAGGACTCTGAGATGAGTCTAGGCTTGTAGCTCTATTTTATTTATTGTTTATGATTCTCCAACAGGCTGTATATAAACTTTAGTTAGGCTTTTTTATGAGGACCATCAGGAAGGGAGATAGCAGTGGGGCAGACATCAGAGAAAGGCCACGGAGGAGCTGTTTTTGACAAGGAAACTTAGGAAGAAACTGGGGCACACTTTGTGTGTGTTAAGTCCTTGCACAGTAGAATTGCCAAATAAAATTCAGGATACCCAGTTAAATATGAATTTCAGACAAACAGCAGTTCTTAAATATAAGTACTTCTCAAATATTGCATGGGAAATACTTACATTAAACAATTATTCATTGTTTATGTGCAATTCAAATACAACTGGGGATCTTGTTTTTGTTTTTTAACCAGGGATCTTGTATTTTTATTTGCTAAATCTAACAACTCTATTGATAGGCAAGTGGGAACTTAAGATATGTAACTGATTTTTTTAATCACAATATGGCAAAGCCCAGAGATCATGATCAACTGACAGATAACTGAAAAGATAGAAACCAAATGTTAAAAATGGCTACCATTAAGTAGCAGTATTACAGTGATTTTAATGTAACTTTCCTCTATTTTTTCTAACATTGTTATATTAATATATAATTAAACAGTATAGATTCTGTGATGGAGAAATCTGGAGAACCATCTAAAGGATGCATGACTCAGAACTGGCTAGCTGTTATAATACACAGCCCCCAATTTCAGTAGCTTAACCCCAGGAAAATTTACTCCTTCCTCACATAAAGTCAAAATGGGTATTTTAGATCAGTGGGCAGCTTTCTTCCAAATGGGATTCAGGGACCTAGGTTACTTCCCTATTGTGTTGCCTCCATCTTTAATCCAAAGTTGCCGAGGGGTTGTTTCTACCTCCATTTCAACCAAGTCAAATGGGAAAACAAGCATGAAGGATTCTAAATGAAGGAATATTGAGTGGAACGATTTTTATGATTTTTCCGTCATCAATTTGACCCATGTTCCACCGACCAGAATTCACAGAGCAGTTTATGTCACCAGAGACATGAATGAAAAACCTCAACTGAAGGAATGACATGTTCCTAGAATGTTTTATGACTTTATGGCTAGTTGATAAAACTATTCTGAAAGTTATCTAGAGGGAAAAACAATGGTGAAAACAGTGAGACATTTCTTAAAAGAAAAATGATGGGGTGCCTGGTGGCTTAGTCGGTTAAGCACCTGACTCTTGGTTTCAGCTCAGGTCATGATCTCAGGGTCATGAGATCCAGCCCCACTTCGGCTCTGTGCTTGGTGCAGAGTCTGCTTGAGGTTCTCTCACTTCTCTCCCCCCTCTGCCCCTCCCCTCCTCATTCTTTCTCTCTCTCTTTCTCAAATAAATAAAATCTTGAAAGAAAGAAAGAAAGAAAGAAAGAAAGAAAGAAAGAAAGAAAGAAAGAAAGAAAGAAAAATAGATAGATAGATAGATAGATAGATAGATAGATAGATAGATAGATAGATGGATGGGGCACCTGGGTGGCTCAGTGGGTTAAGCCTCTGCCTTCGGCTCAGGTCATGGCTTCAGTCCTGCACGGGCTCTCTGCTCAGCAGGGAGCTTGCTTCCCTCTCTCTCTCTGCCTGCCTCTCTGCCTACTTGTGATCTCTCTCTCTCTCTCTCTCTCTGTCAAATAAATAAATAAAATTTTAAAAAAAGAAAGAAAAAGAAAAATGATAATGATGGGGTACTTTCAGTATCATATATAAGAGTGTATTAAAATTTTACGATATTGAAATCAGAATGAAATAATTAAAAATAGACACACACACAGAGAATAGAGTTCAGAAAGTGACGTAAGTAGAGAGTTAGAAGTTGCTTTGAGTAGAATAAATGGGCTTTTTTTTCCAAGGCCAGTATGTGACATCCATTCCCTTTATTTTTTTAAAGATCTTATTTATTTGAGAGAGAAAGTGAGAGAGCAAGTGGGGCGAGGAGAATCAGAGGGAGAAGCAGGCTCCCTGCTGAGCAGAGACCCCCCCACCCCGGCTCGGGTCCCAATCCCAACCAAGGACCCCAGGATCACGATGAAAAGGCAGATACTTAACCTTAACTGACTGAGCCACCCAGGCGCCCATTTAAAGGGCCCTACTTGGAGGCTCCACTAATTTCAGCCTCAATGAATTGTTCACAGTTTTCACTATCTGTTAGCCAATACCTCCATCCAGCCCTTATTGCCCATTTATCTAACAAGAGGGAGAAGCCACCTGCTTAAACTTGGGAGAAACATTGTTCCATATCTTGATGTAGGTGGTGGTTACACAATTATTTACCCATGTAAGAATGCATCAGGCTGTACATTTAAGATTTGTTCATTTTATTTTATATAAACTATACCTCAAAGAATGTTTTAAAAAAAAAGAAAAAGTAGAATGACCTTTGAGCATTTATAACCAGGGGATGTGATTAAGTCTGGATAACTAAGGAGGCTTTTTTTTTTTTTTAAAGATTTTATTTATTTATTTGACAGATAGAAATCACAAGTAGGCAGAGAGAGAGGAGGAAGCAGGCTCCCTGCTGAGCAGAGAGCCTGATGTGGGGCTCGATCCCAGGACCCTGAGATCATGACCCGAGCTGAAGGCAGAGGCTTTAACCCACTGAGCCACCCAGGCGTCCCTAAGGAGGCTTTTCTGAGGAAGTAACATATGAGCTAGAATGTGAAGTGTGAGTTGCTGTGAAGCAGGCAGGAGAGGGCAAGACAGACCCGGACAGAAGGGCCAGCGTGTGTAAAGGCCTGTCTTGTTAAGTGTTTTGTAAAGGCACGCATCTTTTACAGAGTTCTAAAATTCTAAAAAAGTTCTAAAAATGTCTTTGACATTTAGCGTGTTAACCCATCTGATGCTAATTTTTGTGTATAATGTGAAGTATGGGCGTAATTTTATTTTTCCTCATATAAATAACCAATTTTCCCAGCCCTGTTTATTAAAAAATTTATCCTTTTCACTGATCCATTATATACCAAGTTTCAATATTTGTCTGAGTCTCTCTGGGCTTTCTTTCTATTCAAGTAAACTCTTTGTCTACATCTCCACCAAAGGTACACTGTCCTTAACTACTGGAGCTGTAAAAAGACTCTTCATATCTTGTAGGTATGTCTCCCCATCTTGAAGTTTTCTACAAAAGTGTCTTGGTTATTTTTGGCTTTTCTATAAACATTTTAGAATTAGCTTTTAAGATTATAAAAGCATTTATGGGGTTTTTTATCAGAATTACATTGAATAAATTTATCTATTTGGGAGAGAACTGATACTGTTACGATACTATCTTCCAATTCATGAACATGATGTATCTGTTCTTTTATTTGGGTAACTTTAATTCATTAAAGGTTTATAATTTTTTTCAGTGAAGGTGTTGTGTGTCCTTTGTTAGCATCATGTCATTTATGAATTATGACAATTTTATTTCTTTCTTTACAATACGTATACATTTATTTATTTCCTTGCCTTACTGTGTTGGCCTGGGAATCCAGAACAATGATTAATAGGAATAGTAATAGATAACCTGTGTCTTGTAATAAATCTTAAGAATGCTTGTTTCAGAGTTAAACATATTTGTTGTAGGTTTTTAATATATTTTAATATGGTATTTGTTGTAGGTTTATTTTTGTTAGATCAGGAAGTTTCCTTCTATTTTTAGTTTTTCTTAATTTTAATTTTTTTTTTTTACAGATTTTTATTTCTTTATTTGAGAGAAAAAGATTGAGCACAAGCAGGGTGAGGGACAGAGAGAGAAGCACACTCCCACTGAGTAGGGAGCCCGATGCGGGCTCAATCCTGGGACGCTGGGATCATGAACTGAGCTGAAGACAGATGCTTAACTAACTAAGACATTCAGGTGCCCCTTTATCTAGTTTGCTAACAAGGTTTTTTAAAAGTTATGAATGAGTGTTGAAATTTAACCAAGTAACCCTATAGCTTGACCTGGTTACATGGTCTTCTTTAATATGTTAATATAGTGAATATCAATTTTTTTTTTTAAGATTTTATTTATTTATCAGAGAGAGAGAGGGGGAGAGAGCGACTACAGGCAGACAGAATGGCAGGCAGAGGCAGAGGGAGAAGCAGGCTCCCTGCTGAGCAAGGAGTCTGATGTGGGACTCGATCCCAGGACGCTGGGATCATGACCTGAGCCGAAGGCAGCTGCTTAACCAACTGAGCCACCCAGGCGTCCCAGTGAATATCAATTTTTTAATGTTGAACAAATGTTGCATTACCAGGATAAATCAAACTCGTCATATTTTATCTTTTTTTATATGTTGCTAAATTCAGTTTGCTGGTATTTTATTTAAAAATTTTAAATCCATATTCATTATTGAACATTACCTATAATTTTCTTTCTTGTATTCTCTTTCTTGGGTTTAATTATCATCATTACACCAGTTTCTAAAAATAAATTGAAGAGTATTCTCTCTTTTGTAAGTTTCTGGAAGAGATGGCTTAAGATGGGATAATCTATTTCTTGATTGCTAGGTAGAATCCAACACAATCATTCAATAGGATCTTGTTGATTTTCTGTCTAGTAGTTCTATCAGTTTCTGAGAGGGGCTGTTTAAGTTCCTTGCTGTAATTTTGGTTTGTCTGTTTCTCCTTTCAGCTAGATCAGTTTTTCCTTCATGCAATTTGAAGCTCTGTTGTTGAGTGCATACACATTTAAGATAATTATATCTTCTATTAAGAGTTGAATTGTGTCCCCCAAAAGGTATGTTGAAGTCATAACCTCTGGTATCTGTGACCTCACTTAGAAATAGATGTAATCAGGTTATAATGAGGTCATACTGGATTAAGGACAGCTTATAAAAGAAAAAACTGGACACGGACACACACAGGGGGAAGACAGCCATGTGATGACAGAGGCAGAAATTGGAGTAATACATCTAAAACCCAAGGAATGCCAAAGATTGCTGGCAAACACTAAAAGCTAGAAGATGAAAAGGAAGATTCTCCCCTACAAGTTTCAGAGGGAGCATAGCCTTGCCAACATCTTAATTTCAGACGTCTACCCTAAAAAACTGTGAATAATAAGTTTATATTGTTTATTTTTAATATTTATTTATTTATTTGATAGAGAGAGAGAGCACAAGCAGGGAGAACAGGAGAGGGAGAAACAGGCTTCCCTCTGAGCAGGGAACCCAACATGGGGTTCCATCCCAGGACCCTGGGATTATGAACTGAGCCAAAGGCAGATGCTTAACTGACTGAGACACCCAGGTGCCCCAAATTTATATTGTTTTAACTCACCCAGTTTGTGGCCCTTTGTTACAGCAGTCTTAGGGAACTAATGTATCTTGCTAGCGGACTGATCCTTTATCATTGTGTAATATTTCTTTGTCTCTAGTAATATTCTTTGCTTTGAAATCTACCTTATCAGATTAATGAAGCTACTCCTGGTTTTAGATCAATGTTCGCAAGATAAATCTTCTTCAATCCTTTTGCTTTCAACCTACCTATTTTATTGAATTTGAAGTGAATTTCTGGTACACAACACATTTTTGAGACATGTTTATTTATCCACCCACTTATCTCTGTCTTTTCATTGGTTATTTAGACCATTTACATTTAAGGTGATTACTGTTAATGCTTAAGTCTGCAATTTTATTATTTGTTTCTGTTTCCTCTAGGTCTCATTCATTTGTTTCCTTTTCTTGCCTTTCTGTGGGTTATTTGAACATTTTTTAGGATCCTGCCTTATTTATAGTGTTTGAGTGTGTCTCTTCGTATATGTTTCATACTGGCTGCTCTAAGTATTATAAATAAGTGACTTATATCCTACTGGTATCAATATTTGAGCACTTCAAGTGAAGTTTGGAAACTTTACTTCCATTTAGGTGTTTTGAGTATCAGATGGTGTTACAATTTTTGTTTCAGTCATCAAATATGATTTCTAAGGATGCCTGGGTGGCTCAGTTGGTTAAGCATCTGCCTTCAGCTCAGGTCATGATCCCAAGGTCCTGGGATCAAGCCCTGCATTGGGCTTCCTGCTCTGCGGGGGCCTGCTTCTTCTCCCTCTCTCTCTGCCTGCTGCTTGCTCCCCCTGCTTGTGCTCTCTTTCTGTCAAATAAATAAAATCTTCAAATATGATTTCTAAAACTCATGAACAGAAGGACAGTCTACTGTGTGTACCCATATTTCTACTCTTTCCATTGTTCTTTCTTCTTTCCTGATGCTCCAAGATTCCTCTTTTATCATATCTTACCTCTTTGAAGAAGTTTCTTTAGCTAATCTTTAAGGTAGGTCTGCTAGAGACAAATTCTTATTTTTCCTTCTTTCGAGGGTGTCCTTATTTCCTCTTCATTTCTGAGGGGTAGTTTCACAGGATATAAAATTGATGGTTGACAGTTCTGTTCTTTCACTACTTGAAAAATTCATCACTTCCTTCTGGGCCTGCATGTTTTTTATGAAACATCTGCTGTCATTGGAATTGGTTTTCTTTATAGGTAACACATCATTTGAAGCCACCTTGGCCCCTCTGGCCAACCTAGTAGTTTCCAGGCTGGTACCATTAGCCCTTGTGATTAACTAAAACTTTCTTTGCATATCTATAGATTATGCATTCTTTCCTAAAACAGAGCTCTTTTGCATATCACCAAATTCTCTTGCATAACGACCCCTACCCAGGCACCAAGGAACCAGACCACCCTTACACAACCTCCAAGCACTGAGATAATGTCTGTAGCTGGCACCATCGAGTCTGCACATAATCAAGAAATGTTATGGTCCTGACTTCCTGTTAATGAATAACTGCCCTAAACTCCTTTAAAAGCCCCTGAGCCAGCCAGAAATCTTTAAGTTGGTCTTTGGACAAGAGTCCCTCTTCTCCCCAGGTGGCAGGCCTCTTGAATAAAGTTCATATGCCTTTCCAATCAAAATTTATCACATGATGGGGCACCTGGGTGGCTCAGTGGGTTAAAGCCTCTGCCTTTGGCTCAGGCCAGGACCCCAGGGTCCTGGGATCAAGCCCCACATCGGGCTCTCTGCTCAGTGGGGAGCCTGCTTCCTCCTCTCTCTCTGCCTGCCTCTCTGCCTACTTGTGATCTCTGTCAAATGAATAAAATTCTTTAAAAAATTTATTACATGAGTGTTAGCTTTTTGAGTGATGGGCAGTTGAACTTGGATTTTGGTAACACTCTCTCTCTGTTTTCAAAACTTTTTTTTTCTTTTTATTCAGTTTCCAGAAGTTTAATTATGCTGTGTGTTGGAGTAGACCTCTTCGGATTTTCTATTTGGGATTCACTCAGCTTCTTGAATATGTAGGTTTTTTTCTTTCACCAAATTTGGGACATTTTTAGTTGTTATTTCTTTGAATACTCTTCCAGTCCCACTTTCTCTCCTATCCTTCTGGGACTCTGATAATTTGAATGTTTGCATTGTTTCAGAGGTCCCTGAGCCCCTAAAGCACTATTGGCCCCCCCCCACTCTATTTTACCTCCTGTCATACTGGGTAAATTCTATTGATTTGTGTTAAAGTTCGCTGCTTCTATCCTCTGTCATCTCCATTCTACTCTTTAATCCAGCAATATAAAAGAATTCCTTTATTGCATTTTTCAGTTCTATAATATTAGTGTTTCTTTTTTTATAACTTCTACTTCTTAGAATTTGTAATGATTGTTAAAGCATTTTATAATGGCCTCTTTAAAAATCCATGTCAAAGAAGTGCCTGGGTGGTTCAGTCAGCTAAGCATCTGCCTTGGGCTCAGGTCATGATCCTAGGGTCCTGAGATCAAGCCCCATATCTTTTTTAAAAAAGATTTTATTTACTGAGAGGGGGAGAGAGAAAAAGAGAGGGAGTTTATCCAGGAGGAGGGGCAGAGGGAGAGTGAGATGAGCAGGAAGCCTGATGTGGGGCTCAATGCCAGGACCCTGGGATCATGACCCGAGCCAAAGGCAGAGGTTTAACCAAGTGAGCCACCCAGGTACCCCAATTTTACCTAAGTTTTCAAATGTGTCAGCAAAAAGTTTTCATTTTGTTGTCTTTTTGATCTCTGTTATAACATTTTTCTTATTTCTTATTTTGTTTCTTTTCTTTTTTCCTGGTAATCTTTGCTAAAGGGTTTTTTTTTTGTTGTTGTTGTTATTGTTTTAATATTTTAAAGTAATCTCCACACCCAACATGGGGCTTGAAATTTACAACCCTGAGATCAGAAGTCACACGCTCTACCAACTGAGCCAGCCAGGTGTTCGAAGAGTTACCTATTTTCTAAGTCTTCTTGAATAACCAGTTTCTACCTTTGATCAATCTTTCAATTTTATATTCATTTTTAAATTTCCTTCTCTCTGCCTTTCTTTGGGTTTGTTCTCAATTCTTCTCCTAACTTCTTAAATTGGATACTTGGCTCGTGAATTTTCAACCTTTATTCTTTCCCAGGATATATATCTTTCAAGACTATAAATATCCCTGTGAGCCCAGCAGTTTACATAGAAAGCTTTGGTATATAACATGTAGTCCCTTACAGAGGAGAGATGCAGACGTCACCCAAAATTTGACTTTGATGTTGAGACTGATACCACACATGTACTAAAGAGAGTATGAAAAAGTTCATTACTCACATAATGAGGTTTTCTGGGGAGTAAGGCAAGCTTCATAGTGGTTCCAAAGACGGCTTGAGAGAGTAGGAAGGAGCAACTGGCTTGGGACTTTATGTGGTTAAGGGGTGGGGTTGAGGTAAGAGCTCCCTCATGTAGACTGGAGCTTATGTGGCTTCAATGTCTTATTAGCACCAGAGGAGGGAGGAAACATCCAAGCTTTCTTATCTGCTTGCCCAGCAGCAGGACAGAAGAGGAAGGAGTGGGGGGGAAGGGCTGAAAATTGTCAGCAAACATTATCAGTGGAGTGAGACTCTTTATTTCACTTAAAATTACCATTATAATTTATTTCTAAATATTTTTATTACTATCAGGACTTCTTGAATTGTTTAGAAGTATGTATGTATATTCTAAAATATCTAAATACATGGTGTTTTTGCTGTATTAAATAATTTCTAACTAAATTGTATTGTGGTTGGAGAATGTGGTAGTATGGTTAATTTTCATATAAGTTTCAAGTGAATTTGAAAGGAATTTTAATTCTCCAGATCTAGAGTGCAAGGTCTGATATATGTCCCTGAGCTCAAATATTTTTAGTTGCTTCTCTCTGCTTGTTTTAAAGATTATCTTTTTCTTCATTGCTACAGTTTCACCACGACTTGTCAAGTATAAATTTTCTTTAATTCATTCTATTTGTGATACACTGGGCTTTGTGTTTCTCATAAAATCTGGAAAACTCTGTGTCATTATCTCTTTGAAAATTGTCTCTTCCTTTTTCTCTGTTATTTCTGTATTTTACTTTGAATAGATGCTTGTTAGAACTTGTAGCTCTAGGCTCCTTGTCTATATTTCTTTCATTCTTCCATTTTCTGGATAATTTGAATTCTGGGTAATTTCTTTGAATGTATTTTTCAGTGCACTAATTTTCTTGAAACTGTTCTAACTCATTTCACTGAGTTTTATCAGTCTAAGTATCATGTTTTCCATTTCTAGAAATTCTGGCTGGTTATTTTCCAAATCTTAGTGGTCTATCTTCAAATCTTTTATTCTTTGAATATATTTTAAGCTTAAAAGCTTTCTTTGAATATATTAAGGATGTTTATTTTATAATCTATATGTGACAACTTGAATATTTTAGGTCTTTGGGGTCCTAATAGTACTGTTGTTTCTTTGGCTGTCACTTATGGGGCCTTATTTCTGTCCTATGATGTTTTTCCTGGAGCTCTTTATTTATTCATTTGTTTGTTCACTCATTCATTTATTCATTTACTTTAGAATCTTTGGGAATGCTTTGGGATTTGGTTGAAGTTGCATTCCAGCAAAGATTGCTTTTCCTTCTACTAGCTGCCTAAGGGCACTATACCAATCTGGACGACCTTAAATTAAATTTTCTACTGGAAGTTTTTAGAGATTTCTAAGGGTCACATAGATTGTATGAATTTGGCTTCAAACCTACTTTGGGTTTGGCTGTTATTTTAACTTTTCATGGGAGATTACCCACTTCTCCTTTGTTACAAGTTTGAGACAAGTAATTACCCTCTTTCTCCTTTTCATAGCAGGTTTGTTTCTGATTTTCCCCTTGGGGTCTAGCTTTATGAAGAGATCTTCTGTTAGACTTCTGAGGTCCAAGACTTTACTTCCTGTTCCCTTGCATAATACAGGCATTCAGGCCCCCAAAGATCAAAATCTCCAGGGATTAGTAGAAACCATTAGGGGGGAAGAGGACTGAGTTCTCTCTTACTTCTTAGGAGTTCCTCCTAGTATTATTTTTGGCCTCTGTCAATCATTTAACTTGTCTCAACTCAGAAAAGCTTTAAACAAAAAATTTTAATAGACTTTTTTTCAGGGTAGTTTTAGGTTCACAGCAAAACTGAGCATCCAGTACAGAAAGTTCCCACATACCTTCTGCTTCCACCCCACACACAACCTCTCACTTCTCTAATGGATCTAAGAAGAGTTGCTAATTTTTCAGTTTGTTCAGCGTTTTTCCTGTTGTTGGGACAAAATGAACTCCAAGCTCCCCACAGGCTGAACCAGAAACCAGAGTTCTTCTTTTATTTTTTATGGTTTCTCAATGGTCTCCCCACACATCTCCTGTTAATTTAAAAATATATATATATTTTATTTATCATTTTAATTATTTCAGTCTAAAAGGGATATTCCAGGTATCTATTTGGCCAAACTGTCCAAAATTGAAATCCTTCTTGTTTTCTTTTGAAGCAGAACTGCTAGCTTTCCAATTTGGAAATTTATACTTCAACTCTCCAATTTATACTGCAACCATTAAACTTTGAGAGTTCTTGTTTTTCCACACACTGACCGAGGCATACCTTCTAAAGTCCTAGTCTGAGCATCTTTTTATGTATTGCATATTTGTATCTCATCTTTATCTAAATGCCTACTTTTACTGGGATGTTAGTCATTTTATTGATTTGTAAGAGCTGTTTGCCGTATCTTGTCACATCTTTTCCCCAGGTATGCAGCTTCTTGTGTCCTTTTTAACTTAAATTTGATGTATTTCATATTCCTAAATTCCAACTCAAGAATTCTAATTCACCAGGTCTGCAGTAAGCTCTAAGAATATGTATTTTATTTTATTTATTTTTTATTTTTTATTTTTTTGACACAGAGAGAGAGAGAGAGCACAAGTAGGCAGAGAGGCAGGCAGAGAGAGAGGGGGCAGTAGACCCCCCACTGAGCAGAGAGCCTGAAGCGGGGGCTCAATCCCAGGACCCTGAGATCATGACCTGAGTTGAAGGCAGAAGCTTAACCCACTGAGCCACCCAGGCGCCCCAAGAATATGTACTTCAAAAATCCTCAACTGTTACTATGAACCACATCCTGCAAAAAATACTAACAGGTACTACTGGTCTCATCTCATTAGGTAAATCAAATAAAGGTACTGTGACTCCAAGTCTGGTATTCTTCACATGAAACCAGTTATATATTTCTGACCCCATTTGGGTTCTTGCTTCCTTCTTTCCCCATCCAGTTGTCACAAGAGACTACTCAGTACTACAGACATGAAAATCCTGCAGCAGACAAGAGAAGTGTAAGTTGCTTTTCTAGCAGACATGTAGTCATTAAGACTCCAGACTTTGGCATCAGACAGATCTGGGTTCCAATCCTGACTGACTGGATTATTTTTCAGCTGCTGTGTAATCTTAGCCATGTTACTTAACCTCTTTATGTCTTAGTTGTCTCACTGGTAAAGTGTATATATTCAAGACACTTAATCTCATAGTTAGAATAGGGATTAATGAAATAGTATTTGGAAAGCAGAGCCTTTGAAGCATAGCAAGTGACCAATCACTAAATAGTAGCACTTCTGTGTTATTTTTTGGTAAGCTTATGAGAATTTGCTCCAATTTTTATACCACGGTCGGGGCTACATGTCTGCCTCAGATGCAGGTAATAAAGGAATATATTATCTGGAGAGAGTTAAAAAACAACTGAGTGAAAAAGTTGGCCTGCTTTTTTTTTTTTTTTTGGCCTGCTTTTTATTATTACTATAAATCTGTAATCCTAAACGAGGTCAGTGATAAGTATTCCTCCTCAAATACTTTTTTGGTTGGACTAGGTTCTAAACAATTGCTGTGGCTAACTGCTAAGTTTTTAATTATATATATAAACCTCATGTTAGCATTTTTGTTGCTTATTCTTTAGTAAACACTGCATTCTAAACATGGAGGTTAATAATGAGAGCGCTGGCCCTAGCTATTCAGATTTAGCTATCTGCAATCATTTTGAAAGTAAGTTTATAAGGTTCATAATCATTCAAACTAAATATGGGTGCAGTTTGTGTCTCCAATTCATATGATGCCATACATTCTAGTGTTTAAACAAAAATTCAAATAAGTAATGACAGCACAGTGATTATAAAGACAGACACATTACTTCCATATTTAGAGATATAATATAGAGCTATCTCAAAGTTGCTAGAATTCATCCTGAAGAAATACACAGACAGTTTTGCAATTTTTGGATTTTGCTACGAAATTGAATTCTTATGAATCTCTGTTTATCCTTTTGTTTAAAACTTCTCTTCGCTAGTTTATCTTGCTTCGTGTCAAAACTTTTGAAGTTAAAATTAACAAAAAGTTAATAACAAGTTAAACTGTCCATTAGACTTGAGTATGTGAAAATGAAATGATAAAGCCACTGACAAATCTGCAGAAGGCTCTAGCGGAAACTGTAATGTTGTTACTCTTTACCATGATTGCCCAATATGTGGGCACAAGTTTTACTATATTTTTTCAAATATATACATATACGTATATATACGTATGCATTTAATAAGTGTTAACCTACTACTCTCTTTTGTACTGCCCTATATATTTTACCTTTTAAAACTTTTTCAATTGTAGGGTTACTTATGAGAAGTTCAATAAAAGAAAATTTCCTCTTTCCCTTTTTGGAAATGGAATTTTTGCTTATTTATTTATTTTTACTGACATGATGTATTATGACGTTCAATAAAAGAGAATGTTCATTATTTACATTTTTTCTGGCGATTATTATTTCATTTCATGATTATTTCTAAAAATAACTTTGTCATAAAGAGGAAGAAATGTTAATAATGATAGTAATAATAATAACCTACTCCAGCTGTCAAATACACTAGATATAACACCGGGTTTGATCCAAAACTAAGTGAGTCTATTTTCAGGGCAGTCCAGTTAGGTTTTTCCCATCAAGCATCAGGATTCCCACCTTACCCTCCTCTCTTTCTGCTCATTCTTCTTTCTCCTCTCTTCCTCCTTGTTGACTCACCCAACTCTGAAGTGCTAGTTTAATATGATGGATGCACTGATAGTGAAAGTGACTCTGTGGTGAATTCATCAGAACAGGTTGCACAGGAAACTGAAGGAAAGCCAGTGTATCACAAACCAGAAGACCAGGTAAGGTCAGAAAAGGACGCTTTATCAGGTAGAGTGCTGGGCTCAATTTCCTGTTCTGAGGACTATGAATGGGGCGGATCTCAGTGTCTCCACAAACTCTTTAAAGGAGCAGCCCCCCATGGGGAAATTGATGGTGGGGTGGAGGGTGGGGGAGGTTAATGATGTGGGAGAGGAAAAGAGAATGGAAACAAAATGCAGCATTAGAAATATAAGTGCTTTTTCAAAAGCATAATGAAACAAATTCCTTTAAAAAAAAAGATTTTATTTATTTGATAGACAGAGATCAGAAGTTGGCAGAGAGGCAGGCAGAGAGAGAGCAGGAAGTAGGCTCCCCACAGAGCAGAGAGCCTGATGTGGGGCTCAATCCCAAAACTCCAGGATCATATCCTGAGCCAAAGGCAGAGGTTTTAACCCACTGAGCCACCCAGGTGCCCCGCTTTTTTTTTTTTTTTTTTTGGCTAATGCTTTCTTGTCCTGGAAATTGACAGGGGTGCCACATAACCAGATCAGACTAAATTAACAGAAAAACTAAGTCTGTGTGGATCAAAGATACTTCTGGAAAATTTAAAAAAAGAAATTAAAATAGCAATATGTAAATAAAATATTATAATGCTAATAACATGAAATATTCACCTCCTTACAACTTAAGAAATATGAATGAACAGAGAATCAACTTGGCAAAGATTTAAAAAGTCACCAAGTATTGGCATGGTAAAGACAGAAAAATAAATAACTAATATGTTATTTGTGAAGTATAGTTTGGTATACACTTCCTGAAGAATTTACAATATTTAGCCTCAAAAACCTATATTCATTTAAAGCCAGCACTTACATCTATATAATTTGTACAGAGGAAATAACTATAATTTTTGATAATGATTCAACCCTATGTAAACTAATTACACCATTATTACTTATAATATAGAAAATGTGAAAATTCCTTAACTATCCAAAAATAGTGGTTTGGTTAGATGTATTATGTCTTTTGACTGGAAATTTATCCAGTGATTAAAAATTATGTGCTATCACACATTTAAGGACATGAAAATTATACTCTTAAGTAAAAAAACAAATCACTAAACAACTATTATCCCCTATGCTTAGAAAAATAACTGGGCAAATGTATACTCAAGTAGAAAAAGAAACTTTATTCCCTTCTTTCACACTCCCTTCTTGCTCTTCCCCAATCCTGAGGAGGAGCTGCTAATATTTTGTCAAATTCTGGGATTCTGTTTGGGCCAGTTACTGATTGGTAGCCCTGGTGTATTAAAAGGTCTTAGGCATAGCTCTTTCTCTCTTGCTTCCTATTGCCCCCAAGTGGTAGGACTGGTAAATTGAGCCAAGCTCGGCTTGGACTAATCAACTGAATAATTCACCTAGTCTCTCTCCTTCTTTTTTAAAATTATTTACACTCAATTTATTTAACATATACTTTATTATTAGTTTCAGAGGTAGAATTCAGTGATTCATCAGTTGCATGTAACACCCAGTGCTCATCACTTCAAGTGCCCTCCTTAAGTCTTTATACTCATCATTGCTCAGGCCTCTTGTACCTGTGGTGATCTAGAGAATGGAAGATCCCAAGAAATGGAACTGGGCTTGGGAAGAAGTGGAAACTCTGCTAGGTTTATAGGGCACAGGTGCCATGGCTACCCTTCAAGGTACCCAAGGTCCAGGCTGCCTGTCTAAACCACAAAGCAAGGGAGAAGATTAAGAGATAGAACCAGTTATTCAAAGGCATATGAAAAGAAAGCTCAAGGAGTGGAAACCTTTTGTAGCCAGACTTTGTCCAACCCACAGTAATAAATGGTAGTAAACATCTTGGGGTTTTTTGTTTTTGCTCTGCATCCATCTTTTCTTAACTCTGATAAAAGCACCATGACTTATTCCCACTGGGGTTTTTAACCTGCATATAGCTGAAGTCTTTCCTGGCTTTGGAATTTTCACATTCGCTGAGACCCATGCATTCTTCTGTCCACAGTACGTTATTTGAGATGAGAATGTGCACACAATGGGAAGATGTTTCCTTGGAACTAGATGCCATGTTTGGAGCACTGAAACGAACTACAACTCTTAAAGCCTGGAAAATCCGTGTGCATAAAATCAATCTATGAACAAGCTATCTAGGAGAAGTAGAAACACTTGTTAAACATCATTACCTGTACATAATAAGATATGCCATCAAATGAATACCAACACAGCCAACAGTAAAACACAGAACCTCAGAGTATTATTTGGCTTAAGCACTAAAGTTTGATCACTGTCAGGAAGAGTGGTCAAAGGTGGAAGTAGGGTGTCTTTCCCTTTCTGTTTCTTTTCTTTCTTGTTTTTTTTTTTTTTTTTTTGGAGTGGGGACACCTTGTCCAGGGCATAAGTCAGATGGCTAGTAACAGAGTAGGATGCTTAGTGTAGGATCTGGTCAAGTGTATTAATTCAGTTATGAGAGTAAAAAAGCAGAAAGGGCAATGATGTGGACAAAAGGCAAATTCTAGGGACTATCAAGATATAAAAACTCAGAAGACTAAACTTATGTTTACGTCTATGAGATCAACTTTAAGTTTAAAATGAGATATAAAGACAAAGGTAAGAACCTGAGTATACTCTGGATTCAAGTAAGAAGTTAAAACAAGGAAATGGACAAAGTAGGAAAGGGCTAAGGTAACTGCCTGGACTGAAAATGCTGAAGATTCTATATATGAGATGGAAGTCAGTGATGAAAGGGTCATAAACAAACACCAGTTCTTTAATGGTCTTTCTAGAGTACCTGCTCAAAAGTAACAGAATTAAAAAAAAAAATGAATGAAAATAAATAAAAGTGAGAGAATAAATAAGAAAGTAAGAAAAAAAAAAAGGAAAATTCAATTCCATACTTGACAGTTTGGTGAACTATCTATCCAGTTCCACGCTCATAGTGCAAACTACTTTAAACACCTGGATTGTTGTTTTTTTAATCCTCCCAACTTTTTATATAATATAGGTGTCCTAACAAGTAATGGAAATTATCCAAGACCAAAGTAGAGTAAAAAACAAAAAGATAAATACTATAAGGTAGGTGAAAAATCCCTAGACATTAGAGTAAGACCTATCCTATACCTAATCAGAGTTTCCAGACAGAATTGGTAAAGGAATACTCCTAGAGACGCAGGCTGCAAGTTTTCCAGACTGATGAAAGATCAGAACATTCAGATTAAGATTTCTAAATCCTACACTGGATAAACTAGACTTCCACACTGAGACACATCGCAGTGCACTTAGAGAAGAGCAAAGAAATGAAGAACGTGAAAGAAATTAGGAAGAAAGGCGAGTAGATACAAAGTAATGGCAGTTTTACAAACAGCTGAATTCTTAACAACAGTGGTACTGGCTGGCCATAAGAAAGGGGAATCTTTTAAGAAACCTTCAAAATCGGAGAAGAAAACCTAGTATTGAGTACCCAAGAGAATTCTCACTTAGAAGAAAAGGGGTGACATAAAACCTTTTCAGACAAAAATAATTTGCTACTAACAGACTCAGTTGAAGGACTCTAAAGGCTTTATGTCACACACACACACACACAAAAAGAAACTGAATTTAATAAGAAAATGTGATACGGGAGAATAAAGTAAACATACAAAAGAATCTAAATAAATACTGACTGGAGAAAACAGCATTAAAATAATATCTAATTTGGGAGAGGATTTAAAAAAATATATCCAGGGAAATATAGAAGTTCAGAAAATTAGGTTTAAAGTTTCCTAATGCCCTTATATTATGTTAGAAGAGGCTAATGTTAACAACTTTGTATTCCGTTGCAGATAGTAATGCTACTCCTCAGTATTTATGATTCTCCTCTCCTTTGGGGAATGTTGGGAGCCTATACCTCCTAGCCTACTGGAAGTTAGCCTTGGCCATGAAACTAGCCTTGAAATATGGAAGATGAACAAAGTGTCACTTCCAAGAAATATTTATGAATTAGAGTATCTATTCTCTCTTCCCTTTTTGCTGTGACCAGTGAATAGCCTATTTCTATGGAACCCCCAACAGCCTGTGACCCAGAATGAGGACAAAATCTTGGTTCTTTCTGAGAATTTTGGGTTGTTCATATAACAATATACCTTGTCCTAAAAGAAACAAGCACTGGTACTGAAAGCAGTGGGGAAATGTGTATTGAAGGTGAGCAACAAGCAATGCCAAAATGTTTGGTAAAAAGTTATCTGCCCTAAATTGGGAGATATATCATGTACCCAATAAATTTGTATGTGGCTCTAAGGGAAGAAGTTGGAAAACAAACTTTACTAGTGAGTGTTGGTAATTAGCTGCATTTGACCATTTTCTGGGTTCAGGAAAGAATTTGTATGTTTACAGACAGGAATAAAAGGGAGTAGAGAGGATATGAAAATTCATGGACTTTCAGAGATGGAAAAGAAAACTTCCTCACTATCACAAAATGTCAAAGCTAAATGTAAGGAAATCTTTGAGCAACAAAGGCTAATTATAACTCAGCTTGAAGCAAAGGTCAAATTAAAGGAGTGTTCATTATAACTTTGTAAAAACCACTGGATGGGTTAAGAACTCAGGGCAAAAAGCAAATTAAGGGTGTGATAGCCAGGAAATTTTTCACTTAGACAAAATCACTCAGAGTAAACAGCTAAAGTATGTGTTCTTCCCAGTGACATCCAGTAAACTCAAGTTATCTATTAGAGGGGGTGGGGACATAGGAATATATGTCAGAGATGACAAACACTACACTCTAAGAAAGCACACTGATAAAGAAATGCAGTTATGGACACTGGCATACACCTGGCTGAAATCAAATAAATTGCAAGTCTGTTAAGTTTGGAGGAGTTTTAGTGCCAAAGGAAATAGGGCAACAAAAGGCTGAGAAAACTGGATGGTCCACAAGGAGATTCTATTGCCCTCTATTTTAGATGGGGCTGAGAAGAATAATACAAAAGGAAATTTTCCAAAGGTAGATTCAGGGCCACAGAGAACAATGGAAAAATAAGTCTCTTCACTTCCTAGAATAGATTTAATCCACCCCAAAGATGGAGGGCCTTAACCATATGTGCCCACCAGAATTTCAAAACTGCTATGGACCAGTGATTTCTCTGTATCATGGAGTCTTTTCCAAATGGGAGCACTTTTCTATTTATGCTGTGCCCATTTCATCACTATCTACTGGGAGCATGTAACAAACCTAATTTTTATTTTTGGCTGAAAGTGCTTGTATCAAAAGTTAGCACATCAAGATCTGTTGTAGAGATTGTTGTGCATCCCTCCCACCCTACAATACAAAGGAAACCTGATCCTGAGCTAAACTTCTTCACTAGATGGGAATGTGGGGTGGCTCTCCTTGGACATAGGAGTAAGCTTCAGCTACATCAGAGAAAGAATGATCCAAACATTTGGTAAGGAGAAGGGCAAACTGTGGTTGACATTTATCTCCTTTCTATTATTTCAAGTTTTCCTTTCCTTCTACTCACATAAGAGGATTGCACTTCCCTGGTCCCGCTAATTTGGGTGTGCCCATGTGACTTTTGTGATATATGGGAAATGATCCAAGGCAGAGGTATTTAAGCACCACTACAAACTGTCCATTCTCTGATTTTGCTACTGTCACTGATATTCTCAAATGGTCAATCTTCCATTAGCCTACAGTGCAGAGGGAGTACAGAAACCTTTATAGTTCTAAGCCACTAAGAATTTGGGATTGTTTATTCCCAGTCCATAATATAGTCTATCCTAATAGACACTGGTGTGTAAGTTAAAATATTATAGGGAAATGAAAGAATACAGAATATAATTTTAAACTCTTAGAGGAGAAAAGGAATGAAGAAAATTAAAAATAAATCAAGAAGTAAGTACGATAGGGGCACCTGGGCGGCTCAGTTGGCTACGCAACTGCCTTCAGCTCAGGTCATGATCCCAGGGTCTTAGGATTGAGTCCCGCATTGGGCTCTCTGTTCAGCAGGGAGTCTGCTTTTCCCTCCACCTGCTCCTTCCCCCCCTCGTGCACATACACTCTCTCAAATAAATAAAATCTTTTTTTAAAAAGTTAAAAAAAAAAAAGTACAATAGAAGACAAAAAGGTACAGAGAGAGAGAGAGAGAGAGAGAGAGCACACACAAGAGCAATAGAGGACAGCAAATAATGGGGTAGAAATAAATTTAAGTGTCCAGTTGACCCTAAAACAACATGGGTCTGAACGGCATGTGTCCACTTATATACAGATTTCTTACAGTACAGTACTGTAAATGTATATTCTTTTCCTTAAGATTTTTTTAATAGTTTTTCTCTAGCTTACTTCATTGTAAGAATACAGTATACAATACATATAACATTAATATATGTGTTAATTACCTATTTGTGTTATTGATAAGGGTTCTGGTCAACAGTAGGCTATTAGTAGTTAAGTTTTGGGGGAGTCAAAGTTATAGCAGATTTTTGACTGTTTGGGGGTCAGTGCCCCCAACCCATTTTGTTCAAGCATCAGATCTTGTAAGGTTATCTTGCATTCATAAGTAATCCCCAAACCTCAGCAACTTACGAAATCTGTTTCTCACATTGCATGCCAGTCCCTGGCCAGCCTTCGTTATTCAGTGTGGAACCCAGACTGAAGGGATGGCTTCAGTCTGAAACCTACCTACAGTCTGAAACCTATGGTGACACAGAAAAACTCAGAATAACATAGTGACTTTACAAGCTTCTACTCAGAAGTAATACATTTATTTCTACTTGCTTTTAATTGGTTAAAAGAAAAATCATCATCATTAAGGCCAAGTCTCTTAATAGACTTAGAGATCAATGGGTTATAATACTTCAACAAGAATAGGCTTAGAAGAGACAGGGCTTGTAAGGAGGGGCTGTGAGGAAGGGTCACTGACTATTTTGAAGATATCTCCTATACCAAATATAAAACTGAAATTAATGGAAACTGTCGAAACTATCCAATTTGAAGTCAATGACTGTCAGACTGGATTAAAAATAATCTAAAACCACAGAGGGAGACAAACCATAAGAGACAATCACAGGAAAAAAGCAGGGTTGCTGGAGGGGAGGCAACTGGGGGAATGAGGTAACTGGGTGATGGACATTAAGGAGGACATGTGATAAAGTGAGTGTTGGGTATTATACAAGACTGATGAATCGCTGATCTCCACCTCTGAAGCTAATAATATATTATATGTTAATTACCTGAATTTAGATAAAAATAAAAAATTAAAATTAAAAGGCAAAAAAAAAATTCAATTCTCTGCTCTTTGTAAGTGACAACATAAGGACAGAAAAAGTATTAAGGTCAAAGTATGGGAAAAATAGACCAGGAAAATATTAAGGAAATCTGGTATAGCAATACTGATACCATACAAAGTAGACTATTTTTTTTTTAAAGATTTTATTTGACAGAGAGAGGCACAGTGAGAGAGAGAACATGAGCAGGGGGAGTGGGGGAGGGAGGAAACAGGCTCCCCGCCAAGCAGGTAGCCCCATGCAGAGTTTGATCCCAGGACCCTGGGATCATGACCTGAGCTAAAGGCAGATACTTAATGACTGAGCCACCCAGGTACCCCCAAAATAGACTTTAAAGCAAAAAGCATCTCTAGAGATAAAGATGATCACTATATAATGATAAAAGTTTTAATTTATCAAGAAAATATAACAATTCTAAATTTTATATACTTAATAGCAGTCTCAAAATATATAGACAATTCTACTATCACAGAGGAAGATTTTAAATTTCTCATTGTAAATTAAATAGATAAAAAAAAATAAGGATATAAAGAATCTGAGCAATACAATTTACAAGTTTAATGAAAAGCACACATATATAGAGAGAATACTGTGCTCAACAGCTGCAAATATACATTCTCTCCAAGCACACAATATTTATGATGGTACAAAAAACTGAAGTTAGTAAATTCTTAAAAATCACATTAAATTAATTCTTAAATTAATTAATTTAATTAAATAAATTATTAAAAGCACATTAAAAATGTGTTCCAATATCATACAGAACACTTACTTGACAACCATAAAATTAAGTTAAAATCTGTAACAAACAGACAAAGAGAAATGATTCCATGTGTTTGAAAATTTTAAAATTTATTTGTGGCTCAAAAAAAGTCATAATGGAAATCAGAAAGTTCTCAAAACTGAATGATAAAGAATGTCTTTTTCAATACTTATGAGATGCTCCTGAAGTCTTACTCTGAAGAAAATGGGTAATTGTATATTCCTAAGTAAACACAAAAAGGTCAAAATTAATGAGCTAGAAGCATTCCAACCTTAGACATTAGGGGAAAAATACAGAACAAACTTTACAAAGGGCAAAAGATAAAACCGGTTTTTATTGAGAGAGAAATTACATAATTATACAAGAAATCTTGGGCCAGACACAATGCCACGCTGCCTGTTTTAGACCAATCCGCATATCAACAGCCTCTTTTAAGGTCCAAACTCAAAACTGTGTAAGAAAAAGGGAGAAAAATCTGCAACAGAATGAGGGGCAACAGAAGAGGCCAATGGAAGGAGCAAAGCAAGACTGTGGTTTCAGTGGTCTAGCCTCAGCCCACATCTCCAGGAGCTCTGATGCACATACTGCACCACAGTTTTTGCCACCCTAGGGCAGGGGAGTAAGATTTCTGCGCCTCCGTATCATGCACTCGGCAGCCACTGTTTACAGGCCATTACAGGGCTAAGTAGTGCATAACTTCCAGCCACCTCCTGGAGATGGCGCTCCAACGTACCAGAGGCAAGGCTCTTGAAAACAGTCCAAGTGCATCAGTGGCATCACATGCAGCATCTGGAGAAGAATGAGTACACCAAGCCAACAAAAGGCAATCTGGACAAAGCACCAACACTGCTGTGCTCTACCCCTTGTACAGCTCAGGTCATTTGCTTTACACATTAGGTTCACCCCATTCTTTTGTAACTTCAGGATTCTGGCTGGTCACAGTTTCTATGAAAACTTAAAGAAGTTCGTGGGATAAACTATAGCCTCCACAGCCGCAGTCCGCTCTGAGGTCAGAACTGATACGGATTATTTCCTCTCTTTACTCCCAGTCCATACTCCTCTCACCTGTGCCAGCATGTCTGCTGGCCTATATGGTTTGCATGGTACTGTCTCCAGAGGGGTCTGAGATTTTGTTCCCATGCTGTTGCCTGGCCACGGTTGAGCTCTACTTGCGAACTGACAGTGAAACCAGAGGTTCCGATTACCAAGAGATGGATACTCCAGTAATTCACATGAGTGCCAAATATATTCCCCCCTGCTACCATTACATAGCCACAACCCCACCGCCTCATGGTTAGCAAACCCAATTACCCCTTCAAGTACGGTAACTCTTTTCTGCTCTTGCTGATCTACTGGCACAACGAGCATAAAATGATGAATGGCAGCCACAGCCTTTAGTGGGACTATTAATGTTTCCCCTAGTGGAGTGTCCCCTTTCTCGAAACCAGGACCTCTGCTTCTTCAACAGAAGAGCCTGAAGTTTCAGAAACCGGAAGCAAGTCTCCCAAGTGGGTTGCTGGAACAGAGCCCTCCTTCCCACTCCTTGGCTCTCAGCAGTAATACAGAACCATATAATCCTCTGTGGTTTAAGGAAAAAAGTGGCAAACTTTTTCTCTGTGAAGTGCCAGACAGTAACTATTTTAGACTTTGGGGACCAGAGTCTCTGACACGACTACTTAGTTCTGCTGATATGGCATAACAGAAGCCACAGACAATATGCAGATGATGCATGTGGTTGCGTTCCAATAATACCATGTTTGTAAAAGAGCAGCAAGCCTGATCTGGCCTTGGAACCAGCTTGCCAACCTCTGCTTTAATCTACATGCTGCCTCCCGACCGCATACCTTTGTAGGGTATCACGTCCATCCAAAGTGTTGCTTCAGCTATGTTTCTCGGAGGCCATTTCATTGCTCCAGCAGGCTGGCAGCTTATGGAGGCTGTGGGAGTAGCAGGACCAATGAATCTCACAGGAATCAACCCACTGCAGAACCTCTTTTTTCATAAATCAGGTCCTTGATCTGAAGTGACAGTAGGTGACAGATCCCATGTCGGTCAATCAGATACTCTGTGAGTCTTAGCACAGAGGTGCTGACCCAGGCGACAGCGGCAGGAAAACCCTTCAAAATGAACTGCTGCCCCCTCACGGTGGAAGGGTTCTGATGTGATAAGTGCCACTAAGTGACTGGTTGGTCTCCTCGAATATTCACAAGCTAAAAGGGCTTGGCAGCAGTGTCTGTGGTTGACAGGTAGGGTGGAAGCTGGGGCAAGGTCAGCTTCAATGCCGGATGCCATGCTTCTGTGCCACCACGGCTACTCCACTCGAGTCCATGACCTCAGTACCGTGGTGGCCAATGACTGTGGCACTGTGGTCTGGGTAGATGGCGGTCATTCAACGATTTGTTTGCAATGGTCCCCTGCCCCTTTACTATCCTACCTACCAGGCAAGCGTCAGAGGAGCCTCATATGCGGGGACTAATTAGCCAGGATCTGGACACCAAGTGGTCTAGGTTCAGATGCCGGTCAGTCAGATTACTGTCATGGAACATCAGCTGCTTTTACTGTTGTTTTGGTTTTTTTAACCAGCCTCACTGAGATATAATTTATACACCACAGAAGTCACCCATTTTAAGTGTATAATTAAATTAATTTTATTATATTTATAGTTGTACAATCATCATCACAACCTGATTTTAGAACATTTCCATTACCCTAAAAAGCCCTCACATCCATTTATAGCCATTCTCCATTCTCACCCACAGCAGTAGGCAGCCACTAATTTACTTCTATCTCTTTCGATTTGCCTTTTCTGGATATTTAACGTAAATGGATTCAGATGTGTTCTTCCGTGACTGGCTTTTTTCACTGAGTGTAATGATTCTGTAGCTCATCCAGGCTGGAGCATGTGTCAACACTTCATCCCTTTTTCTTGCCAAATAATATTCCATCATATGACTATTCCATATTTTATTCATCCATTTACCAGCGGATGGACATTCAGTTTTTTCCCAGTTTTTTAGCTATTGTGAAAAACACTGTCATGAATATTCGTGTTCAAGTCTTTGTATGGTCATATGTTTTCATTCTTACTGATGAGCTTAAGGAAACCAGACTCAGGTACCTCAAGGATGGGAAGGCTCTAGTCCTTGTGAAGTTGGGCTTAGGCTGACCCCCTAACACTGAGCGGAAGGAGGAGCATCCCCAGCCCCAGTTACTTCATTGTTGGGCAACCAAGGAGCACTCCCAGGATCACCAACAGTCTGTGTAGGACAGCTCCAAACAGTCTACATACCTACTTAATGCTGAACCCTTTTACAACAAGGGACAGGACATTTCTACACAACACTATATGGGAGATTCTAGCCAGTGAAAGGCAAGAGAAAGAGTTAAAAGTTATAAGGACTGGAAAGGAAGCGTCAGAGCTGTTATTATTCAGAGATGCAGAGAAAAAACCAAAATGATTTATAGATACATTACTGGAATGACAATGCTGTATGTCTAATGTATGTAGAATCAAAATCAAGACATATAAGTCAAATTCTTTTATATGTACCACCAAAACACAGCTTTCCAAATATAAAACCTAACTTAGAAAAAAGATTTACTTGAACAATAGTATATAAAAATGAGGTAGCTGGACTAAATCTAACCAAAAATGTGTGAGACCCTCCTGAGGAGAACTGTAATACTTTCTTGAAGGATACTGAAGAAGAATTCTATAAATGGGTAGTTATGTAATGTTTATATATACATAGACCCAACACTGAAAAGGTATCACTTCTCCTCAAATTTATTTATAGATTCAATTCGATCCCAGTTAAAAGCCTAAGATTAGTTTTGGGTGTTTATTTTGTTTTCTTGGCTGGTGACTCACTAAGCTGTTTCCGAAACTTTTTTTTTTTAAGATTTTATTTATTTACTTGACAGACAGAGACCACAAGTAGGCAGAGAGGCAGGCAGAGAGAAAGGGGGAAGCAGGCTCCCTGCTGAGCAGAAGGCCCGATGTGGGGCTCGATCCCAGGACCCTGAGATCACTACCTGAGCCAAAGGCAGAGGCTTTAACCCATTGAGCCACCCAGGTGCCCCTCCAAAACTTCTACGAAAAAACAAAGGTCCACAAATAGTTGGGATACTCCTGAAAAAAAAAAAAAAGAATAAAGTAGGAATCTTGTTCTATTAGATATCAAGGCTTATAACTAAACTATTTTCATAAGGCCAAACTGTACCTGTATGGATACAGATAAAAACAGATCGGTGTATCAGAACAGAGAACTCAGACCACATATATATGCAAACTTGATGTATGACAGAAGTGATAACGTGGATCAGTGGGTTAAGAGCCTTTTGATAAATGGTGCTGGAAAAATTGTTTATCCAAATAGTAAGATATGAAACTGGAAATCAATTTGTCATCATCAAATAGAGTTAAAACTGTGGATGTTGTATGATGCAGAAGTTCCACTCCTAGGCATACATGCTGTAGAAACTCTTGCACAGTTTCACCAGAGCTTATGTACAAGAATGTTTAATATGCAATATTATACGTAAGATCAAAGGATAAGGGGAGAATCCATAAATTATTTGTAATTTGTTCACACTATGGACATAAAATACAGTAGAGAAAAATGAATGCATGAAGCTGAATGAACCCAAACTTCCAAACATAGTATCAACAAGAAAACTACCCAAATAGTTTATAGAGTATGACTTCAACTATACTGAGTAAATAAACATATAACACAAGACAATATATAACTTAGGAATACATACATCTGCAGTTAAAATGCAAAAAGAAAATAGAGGGAATGACAAACAATCAAATATCCAAAATGCCTTGATGAGTTGTGATAGGGAACTGGTTTATGCAGGGTGAGGCATGAAATCAGGGAAAGGCACTTCAAGTACAGTAATAATGTTCTAATTCTTAGGTTGGGTGATAGGTCTAGAACTTCTTAAAATTGCTCCTTTTATATTTTAAACATACCAACTTTTTTTGTGTGTATTAAAAATTTAATAAAATTGACCCTACACTGTAGGGTCCAGATGGATCCCTGATACTCAAATCTGACTTAAATGTGCACACAGACACCAGGAAGGTATGAAACAATTGATCATTTAATAAGACCTGGGGAGAACAGGGTAGCTCCCAGGCAGGCCCCAAAATGGCTTGAGAGAGCAGGAAAAGATTGGTTTCAGGTTTTTATGGTGACTAGCGAGGATGATTAGAGCAAGTGTTCCTAGGCATGGTTTTAAGTTCCATAGGCACAAAGGAAAGGTCACTCAATCAGCTTGCCCATATGTGAGACAGATGGCCAAAAGGGAGAGACGAGGCTTAAAAGATGTCAGTTAAACATCAAAAAATAGAGTCGCACTCTTTATTACAAAAATATTTTAAACAAAACTGTATAAGGAAACAAAAGGGGTACCTGCCATGTTGGAAGTACTATGTCTGCAGAGAAAAGAATGTTATTTTCCTTTTAGATACCACTTCACCAGTTCTTCTTCCAGGAATACACCACTAGAGGAATAACTACAATCAAACTGTTAAATTGGTAGAAAAAATTTAAATTCTTTCCTATTCCACAGAAGAACTCAGTATCAAGAGTAATTATTGCAGTAACATAAAGCTAGATATCAAGTCCTGTGGAGTGAAAAGAATGAGAACTGCTCATGATGTTTAAGAGTTCCTGGCATTGGGGCACCTGGGTGGCTTAGTGGATTAAGCCACTGCCTTCGGCTTGGGTCATGATCTCAGTGTCCTGGGATCGAGCCCCGCATCGGGCTCTCTGCTCAGCGGGGAGCCTGCTTCCCCCTCTGTCTCTGCCTGCCTCTCTGCCTACTTGTGATCTCTCTCTGTCAAATAAAATAAATAAATAAAATCTTTAAAAAAAAAAAAAAAAGAGTTCCTGGCATTATGTCAGAGTATAAATATCAGCTGGGTCTCTCTGGCACCTGAGCTGAACCCAAAAGGAATCATTTGCTTTACCATCATGGTAGTGAAGAAATTTTGCAACGTTATATCGACTCACTGCAAATGAGTACCAAGCTTGAAGACTTCTCCCCAAAGAAAGTATTTCTTTTCTACTGAAAAGATACAATGAATTAAGTGTACATCAGTTTTTGAGACACCTACTGGGTACTGCTGCAGACACAGAGATGAAAAAGATTTAATCTATGCTCTTTAAGGGCTTACAGTTTGTTTTTTAAAAGATTTTTATTTATTTATTTATTTGACAGACAGAGATCACAAGTAGGCAGAGAGGCAGGCAGAGAGAGAGGAAGGGAAGCAGGCTCCCCACTGAGCAAAGAGCCCGATGCAGGGCTTGATCCCAAGACCCTGGGATCATGACCTGAGCCGAAGGCAGAGGCTCCAACCCACTGAGCCACCCAGGCACCCCAAGGGCTTACAGTTTCTTGTATTACTTTTGCACTCTTAAGGTGTGAAAATTTGGATTTACAGAAAACCTACATCCAGCCTGATGGCTCAAATGATAAGATAATTTATTGGACTGCTTTCAACATACTTCAATATTAAAGAATACATGAGAACTATTAGAAACTGTATCTATAGTTTCACAGAAGAAGGAAATACCCATGCTTAAGATAATTCTTTTTTTTTTTTTAAAGATTTTATTTATTTATTTGACAGACAAAGATCACAAGTAGGCAGAGAGGTAGGCAGAGACAGAGAGAGGGGGAATGCAGGCTCCCCACTGAGCAGAGAGCCCGACACGGGGCTCAATCCCAGGACCCTGAGATCATGACCTGAGCTGAAGGCAGAGGCTTAACCCACTGAGCCATCCAGGCGCCCCAAGATAATTCTTAATAAACAAGTTGAATGAATGATAAGACTCTGTGATCACAAGTCAGCAGAACTAATGGTGAAGACACAGCTCAATTTCTCTGCATTCATAAAGATGAAAAATGTGGGATGAGCAGAGAATGAGAGGAGAGTAAATTTAAAGTGGCTTGAGAAGCTTTTAGGAACAGAAATGTATACCCTGAAATTTTAAGTTCGTGACACAAATGAAATGCAAATTCCTCCATTCCCCCAATCTTTAGTAAAGCATTCTACACACACACACACACACACACACACACACACACCCTTTTAAGTAGGGCTCTTTTGGGCAGGAAGAAGAGAGCCCAAGTGCAACATTTAGTTTGATCCACAGTATCCGGTGAATATAATAGTAATGCCTTAAAAATCCTTCTTACGTACCAAGTAGTGTTCTAAGCTCTCTAAATGCTAATGTATTTAAGTGTTTTACCTGTAAGGTAAGCAGTAATATTTTTACCATTTTCCAAGTGGGTAGAAAAAGCACAGAGAAGTTAAGTAATTTGTTCAAGGTCTTAGCAGCAGCTAAGAGCCAACCTGGCTCCGGTGGCAGCAATATGGACAGCAGGTGCCCAAATCGTAACCAGAGTTGGAGGACAACAAGCCAGCTCCACCACAACAGGAATGTTGGGAGAGTTGGCTGACTGTGGGCCACAGATGTGCAGAGGAGAGGGTGAGTGGTGACAGACTCAAGATCACCACAGAACAGAAATGCAGAGTAAAGTTCCCATGAGCCCAGTATAAACTGATGTCCTCCGGAACTGTTAATGTGTACCATAGCCCCGCCCTTTAGGAACACCTAAGAGACATGAATGAGGAAAGCCTAAGGTCCTACCATTTGCCGGATGGGGCTGAAGACCACGGAGCAAACTGCTCAGAGGACCTTAGCCAGGACTCTTGGCCGGGGTGCCTTCAAGTACATTTTATATTCTCAATGCATAAATATATAAATATATGTGGGTACATTTAATTTCTTTCCAAGTAAGATATATGTTTTAACTCCTTTCTTGGGTGTTAGTTTCCTTTTCTATAACATTAGATTCCTTTCAGCTCCATGCTTTTGTCTCTAAGTAAGTGATTTGGGCATTTTGTTGAAAATCTTTCAGCAAAGATCACTAAAATGATCTTTTTAAAGATCTAAAATGATCCCCACTTACAGGGCGCCTAGGTGACTCAGCTGGTTAAGAGTATGACTCTTGGTTTTGGCTTAGGGCATGATCTCAGGGTCATGAGATGGAACCCCGCATCAAGCCCTATGCTGGGCTCCACACTCAGCACAGAGTCGGCTTGTCCCGCTCCCTCCGTTCCTCCCCCAGCTCAAGCACATGCACTCTCTCTCTCAAATAAAAATCATAAAATAAAATAAAAATAAAAATAAAATAGGGGCACCTGGGTGGCTCAGTCATTAAGTGTCTGCCTTCAGCTCAGGTCATGATCCCATGGTCCTGGGTCCTGGGATCAAGCTTCCCATCAGGCTCCCTACTTCGCAGGGAGCCCACTTCTCCTCTCCCACTCCCCCTGCTTCTGTTCCCTCTGTTGCTGTGTCTCTCTCTGCCAAATACATACATAAAATCTTAAAAAATAAAAAATAAGAAAATAGAATAAAATAAAATAATTATCTCATTCTGTTTGTTAATTTCCATCCCGGTGGCCACCACCCAGGTTCATATCCCTGTGCCATTATTCCTGGACTATCTGCTCACTGGTCTATCAACTTCACCCTTTCCAAGAAATCATGCCAATTCCACCCTCCACATTCAGTAAATTGTAGGATTCTGAAATCTTCAAGGGTTTTCACTGCCAATGTAAGAAACATTCTCCATAATATGACCTTAACCAGTTTAGTCTTCTCTCTAGTTACCACTCCATTCTCTACCTTCCTTAACTGCAAAAAGACTTTTTGGAAGTTTTCCACATGACCTGTTCTCACTTCCTTACCTCCCATTCTCTCTTCAATACATTCCAATATAGCTTTATCCCCACTCCTCCTCTGAAATGACTTTCATGTGGCTAAACTCAATAACCAGTCCTCTAGTCTCTTCTTATATAAAGTCTCAAGCATCTGATGCAGGAGAACACTCTCTCTTGAAAAACATTTTCCCCTTGATTTCCATGTACAACGCCATTCAGGATAAAACCTGTATGGGTTGTTTTTACTATGTCGAATGTAAATGACGGTCTAGATTCAAAAGGCTATTGTAAAGTTCAAATGAAGACTCAGCAGACTGCACTCTTTTTTTTTTTTTTTTAAAGATTTTATTTATTTATTTGACAGAGAGAGATCACAAGTAGGCAGAGAGGCAGGCAGAGAGAGAGAGAGAGGAGGAAGCAGGCTCCCTGCTGAGCAGAGAGCCCGACGCGGGACTCGATCCCAGGACCCTGAGATCATGACCCGAGCCGAAGGCAGCGGCTTAACCCACTCAGCCACCCAGGTGCCCAGCAGACTGCACTCTTAACCCATATTAGTATTTCGAGATTCTAGAGAAGTGCTTAGGATATAAAAGGTGCCCAGTAATGTTTAATGAGCAAAAGGAGATCAATCCGTTCTGTCTTCTACTTCACCCCTACTGGCAAGCAGCACAACTCAAGAGATCATGGGACCTGGGACACCTGGGTGGCTCAGTGGGTTAAGCCTCTGCCTTCAGCTCAGGTCATGATCTCAGGGTCCTGGGATCAGGCCCCGCATCGGGCTCTCTGCTCAGCGGGGAGTCTGCTTCCTCCCTCTCTCTCTCTGCCTGCCTCTCTGCCTACTTGTGATCTCTGTCAAATAGATAAATAAAATCTTTACCAAAAAAAAAAAAAAAAAAAAGAGAGAGAGAGAGATCATGGGACCTCACTCACTGAGGTTTCTCCCTCTGCCTCACGACTCCTTCTAATCTGTTGTCCTGTCTGGTTAGTCTCCTTTTCAAATCTTGCTTCTCTCTCTCTTCCTCCCTCTTTCTGCTCTGCTCTGTCTCTACCCTCCCTCAATCAGCATCCTCACCATTTCTCATGTGTTTTTCCTTCTACTGATAATGGACTTTTTGGTTGATTTTAGGTTTTTTACTGCTATGAAATGTGCTATTATGTGGCTATGAACAATCTTATGCATGTATCTTGACGCACAGACATACATTCCTATTTCCAAATTAATTGTGCCAATTTATACCCTCCCAGCAACATGTGAGATTTCTAGTTATTCCACGTTCTTGCCGATTCTTAACTATTTTCTTTTTAAAAATATTTTAGCCATTCTGCTAGACATGCACTGTTATCTCACTGTGGTTTTAGTTTGCATTTTTTTCCCTGATTAATGAGGCTGGGCCCTTTTCACACCTGTATTGGCAATGTGGATATATCTCCTTTGTGAAGCCTTTGTTGTTTTACTTTTGATTCATAAGAAGTTCACTTTATATTATGGACACAAGCCCTTCATTGACTTTACGTGTGGCAATAAAATCCTCCAGTTTAAAGCTTGTCTTTTCTTTTTTTTAATGTTATCTTTTCTCTTTCTCTTTCTTAATGTTATCTTTTGATGGACCTAAGTTCTTCATTTTAACATTGTCCAACTTCTCAGTATTTTCCCTTAGGTGCGTAGGGGTGGCACAGTCGCCTAAGCGTCCAACTCTTGGTTTCAGCTCAGGTCGTGATCTCAGGGTTGTGAGTTTGAGGCCTGTGTCAGGCTGAGCTGCTTAAGACTCTCTCAGCCCCACCACCTCCTTCTCAAATAAATTCATCTTTAGAAACTTTTCCTTTATTTTATATCCCATTTAATATTTATTTTTCTGCTCTGAATAAGTTATCTAATATTATGTAAAATTTTAAAAAATCTCTTATATGAAGACTAATGTCTTATATGAAGACTAGAATGTCTTATATAAAGACATATAAGACTAATCTCTTATATGAAGACAAGCACAGCTAATGGAATACTGATTTTATGTTATATGGGATAAGAATCAAGATTCTATTTTGGGGGGCACTATATATCTAAATATTCCTTTATCTTGTGCTCTATGTTTTGAGGTATTGAGATGTATGGGTCTTTTTTCCTATAATCTTTATTTTTTACATTCTCTATTGTCTATTCATCTGTCCTTACACATATACCTTAACCTGTCTTGGGCAAATCTTGGCCCTTTGAATTTCCAACATAAACTTTAGAATCATCTCAAATTTCACCAAACAGTTGTTGGAATTGTGACTGGAGTGTACTAATTTTATAGATCATGCTCTATAGAGATGACATCTGTATGATTTTTAATCTCATAATCCATGAAATGGTATGTATCATTACCTTTACTTTAGGTCACTTTTAACCTCAATAATATTTTCTTTTTTTAATTTTCTAATTTTCTGTGATGAATGCTTGAACACCTTTTATTTGATGCAAAATACTGGGATGCAATATGCAAAATATTATACGTGGTACTGTTTCTAAAATTAACTTTCATTTTTTTACCTTGCTTTATAGAAATACAATTGATTCTTATCTATGGATCTTAAATTGCAAATTTGTTAAACTCTTTAAAAACTCATCTGTAGGGCGCCTGGGTGGCTCAGTGGGTTAAGCCACTGCCTTCGGCTCGGGTCGTGATCTCAGGGTCCTGGGATCGAGGCCCGCATCGGGCTCTCTGCTTAGCGGGGAGCCTGCTTCCTCCTCTCTCTCTGCCTGCCTCTCCGTCTACTTGTGATTTCTGCCTGTCAAATAAATAAATAAAATCTTTAAAAAAAAAAAAAAAAACTCATCTGTAGAGCTTTTGGGATTTTTCACACAGTCACATTCAAATAATGACATTTAAAATTTTCTTTCCAATCTGTCACCAATTGTTTTCATTTTCTTGCCTTACTAGATTGGCTAAGACTTTCAGTACATTTTTGAATATAAGTGGTAACTGTGGGGATAGTGTGGGAATCCTTCCTTGATCTAACCTCAAAGGGAATGACTTCAACATTTCACCATATTTTGTAGGCTTTTTATAGATAACCTTGCATCAGAGTAAGAAATTTCCCCTCCATTTTTAGTACTATTAGTATGCTCCATAATAAAGAAACTTCCCTTTGCTGTTCTTAATTTTTTTAAAGATTTTATTTATTTGAGAGAGGGAGAGAACACGAGTTGGGGGGGGCAGAGAGGGAGAGAGAAGCAGACTCCCTGCTGAGTGGGAGTCCTATGGGTAGCTCCATCCCAGGACCATGAGATCATGACCTAAGCAGATGCTTAACCACCTGAGCCACCCAAGCACTCTCCACTGCTGTTTTTATAGTTACTTTCCTTTCCTTGGTTTTCAGCAAATTTTTTATAAAGTGTGTTTATTACTATCATTGTTATTATTATTTTACATGTAGTTTGTAACAATTCTCGAATTTACAGCTTGATATCTTTCATGAGATTTGGCAAATTCTCACTGATTAGTTTGTTCACACGTTGCTTCTGCCCCATTCATCTCATACCTGCTTCCTAGGACTTCAATTATATATAGGTTAGACCTTCTCATGGTATCTTCTTTGTATTTTACCTTCTCATCACTACTTTTCATCACTTCATTTCTCCATGTTTTATTCTGGGTATTTTCTTCCAGAACTTTCTTTCAGTTTGGTAATTTTCTGTTCAGTTGTGCTTTGTTTCTTATTATTTTACCTATTGAGTTTTAAATATTTGTTATACTTCTCATTTTAGAGTATCTTTTGGTTCTTTTTCAAATTTACATCCTTCATAGTTTCCAGGTCTTTGCCAAAATTAAAAAATCTTGTGTTTTACCATTTTAAACCTATTAAGCACAGTTTTCTAAGTCTCTAGCTAGTAACTTCAACAGCTAGAGTTCCCATGAACTTATTATTATTATTATTTTTTGACCTTATTTTTTGTTTCTGCTGGTTCTTGTTTATGTTATTTTGTCTCTTTATGTACTTGGTCCTTTTAAAATTCTGTTTAACATTACATTTGCAAGATTAATTAATTTGTGGGCTAAAACAGTGTTTTCATTCTCCAGAGAGAATTTCACTCTTTTTTTCTGCCAGCACCTAAAGGCAACAGCAATCCAAAACACCGTGATCCAAATTCAGAGACTAAGATAATGCCTTTTTTTTTTAAATAGTGTTTCTGAGACATAATTCACATACCATAAAATTCACCATAGTGTAAAATTCAAGAGTTTTTAGAATATTCATGGAGTTCTGTAACCTTTACCACTCTCTAAATTTAGAACATCTTCATCACTCCAGGAAGAAACTTCATACCAATTAGTACTCACTCTCCATTCTCTGCCCAACTCTAGGTAACCATTCATCTACTTTTGGCCTCCATAATTTTGCATCTTCTAGACATTCCATACAAAACGAATCATACAATACATGGCATTTTGTGAATGAATTTTTTTCATTTAGCATAATGTTTTCAAGGTTCACCCATGTTGTAGCATGCATCAGTACTACATTTTTTACTGCTGAATAACATTCCATTGTATGGATATACCACTTGTTTATCCATTCATCAGCTTATGTACTTTGGATTATTTCCACTTTTAATTATTATAAATACTACTACTATGAATCTGTGTTGAAGTTTCTATGTGAATATATGTTTTAATCTCTCTTGGGTATATGAATTATTAGGTCATATGGCAACTCTATGCTTAACATTTTAAGGAACTGCCAACCTATTTTCAAAGTGAATGGATTCTGGGCTGTTTCTCTAAGTATCAGTCAGTGAAGCTCTCTAACTGTCCAATCCAAAGCCATGATAGTTTACTAGGTACCCTTTTTGCTGGGCCCTGGATCCCAACTTTTTTATTATTATACCTCCAACAATGTCATAAGTACTGCATAATCTCTTAGCATCTCAGCTACCACTTCTAAAATTAGAAACTGACTTAGTCCATTCAGGCTGCTATAACAGAGTATCATACTCTGGGTGACTTACATGCCAGTTTTAAAAGCTGAAGTCTGAGATCAAGGTGGGAAGAAATTCAGTGTTAAGAGCCTTCCTTGTTTAGTCTTCTGGCTGTAACTTCACATGTCAGGAAGGGTCACAGAGCTCTGTGGGGCCTCTTTTATAAGGGCACTGATCCCATTCATGAAGGTTCCATTATCATGATGTAATCCTCTCTGGAAGGCCCCACCTCCAAATAGTATCACGAGGATTAGGTTTCAACATGAATCTGCGGGGAGATGCAAACATTCAGCCTATGGCAGAAATATTCCCAGGAGAAAACCACTACCAATTCCACGCTCAGCTCTCTAGATTCCTTTCTCCTCTCCATTCTCAGCCTGATAATTATTCTCTATCTTGTTAGATCTTTTATGCCTTCAAGTAGATTTTTTTATTGTAAATTTTACTTAGACTTTCTGGTTTTCTCAGAGTTTGATCTGAATCACCTGGTCTATTACTATTGATACTAGAGGTCCTGTAGTTATTTCTTTAGTTGTCAGTTTGCCCCAACTCCACTGCAAATTCCTTGAGGGAAAGGACGGTGTCTTGGTCATCAGATCTGGTCAGCAAGCAGATGCTTTATAAATGTTTGTTATCAATCTAGGCTATCGCTTTTAAGTATGAAACAGATTCTAAGTGATCTAAGCTGCTCCATCTGGAAAAGCCAGAGAGCCAAGCATAATGACCACAAAGCCAGAGCACACCTAGCTCCACAGATGGTCCAGGGTAGACATGGCCACCGCTGCTGACAGGCCCAGATATAGCAGCTTGTATGATGGACACCACCAACACTGGATCCTGGGCACAGACACCTCCGCTTCTCAATAAGGCAGTGGTATTGTTGCTCCTGAACAGGAAGACCCACAGGAAAAGGGATGGAAATAAAGAGTGGGGAAAGCCGAGGAGGGGGAGGTACAAGGGCATCATGTTTTAGAGAAAACTGGTTTTGTAAATGAATTGATAAGAAAATTCAATCTATTTTCAGTATTTCAAAAATCGAAGTAAAAATCCTGTAGAACCAGAGAATAGGTTTCTTAGTTCCCAGGATCATTCCAAAGTGAATTTTTACATTTCCAAGACTAAGTAGATGACACAAATGAATAAAATCATCCAGAAAGATAAATTCCACTGTCACCACCCTACCTCTCCTCTTCTTTGCCCTGGCATGCCCTGCTCAAGAAGATTATGATCCATTTCACAAACTCCTCTTTTCCAGAATCCCCAAATTCCTTCCCTGTAATCATGTTCTGAGCAATTTAAAATTTCACTGCTTTTCAAAAGGATTTCCTCAGAAGCTGCTATGTGAGCCAAGGGTCTCAACAACTTCTAGGTCAATGCCTTTCAAGGAGAACTAGAGATTTGTTAATAAAACCATTATATTTCTCACCTCCTTGTATATACAGCATTTACAAGAGTGTTTCTTCAGAAGCATAGGATTCCTGAGGGATTGTCATCTGGCTTTCAGCTATCCTGCCCACAGTGTGCCAATTCCAAAAGTAAGGAGTAACTCTGCCTCTGTAGAGGCAGGCCTAGGAAGGTCTGAATTTGCCACAAATGACTGTTTTTTTAAAAATACATTTTGCTATTCAACAGAAGGTCCGTATGCAATACCCCAAAGGCAGGTGACTACTTCATCTCATTTCTTAACTGCATTTTATGAGATTCCTAGACAGTTTGTCATCTCTTTCCCCCTCTTTAGCGTCTTCCTATATTTGTTTATTGTATTACATTCAGAGATTTCAGTTGTTAAGAGGGAGTACTAAGGGATACTTATATTCCATCTTGGCCAGAACTACAAGTCCTCTACTCATACGTTTTTAAAGTGATGGGTATCATTCTAACATGTAGATATACACACATAAATGTAAAAGTTTTATTTTAGACATATAAGCTACCTCATTTTTTCTTTCCTTCAAAATTACAAATAACATTATAAAGAACATCTGAATATTTACTTCAGAGGTGGAAATGTTAAGTCAAAGGAATACCCATTTTAAATTTTGACAAATTTATCAAATTCACATCAAACTTGTTAATAGCAACAATGAATGAGTGTGCATATTTGTGCACATTTTCACTAATCATTTCACTAACTGTACATTAGCAAGTGTTTTAATCTTTGACAATCAAACAGGTAGAAAATACTATTTAAATTTTCACTGACTTGTATTTCTTTGGATATTATTAAATTTGAAAAGAATTTAAGGGTAAAGTGGTAACTTGTGGATGGTTTTAGATCATTATTTAATGATTTTAGTGAGTTGATATATATGCATAAGCTTGTCATTGGCTTTTCAAACAGATTTAACATGTCTTAGTTTTTTAATGGAAGATTGTAACGATGATGATGTTATTTGTGAGATAGTTCTACATTTTTCCTATCATACTCAAATAGGACTCCTCCAAAATAATAAAACTCTCCTTGTGCTAAGCAGGATAGCTCCCATCACTTCCAAAGACATCCACATTCTAATTACTGGAAACTGTGACTAATTATCATACAGAGCAAAAAGGAATTAAGGTTGCAGATAGAATTAAGGTAGCTAACAGTTAGATGATCCAGACAATTACAATGGAGTCACCAAGGTCCTTAAAAGTAGGAAAGGGAGGCAAAAGGTCAGAGTGATGTGATGAGAAGTGAGAAGGACGCAACCCTCCACTGCCAGCTCTGCAGATGGAGGAAGGCGCCACAAGAAAAGAAATGCAGACAGCCTCCAGAAGCAGGAAAAGGCAAGAAAACAGATGTTCTCCAAAGACTCCAGAAAGGAGTCCTGCCCTGACAACAAACACCCTGATGTTAGCCCAGTGACACACCCATCAGACTTCAGACCTTCAGAACTGTAAAGTAATAAATCTGTATTGTTTTAAGTCACTAAGTTTATAGTAATTTGTTACACAACAGTAGAAAACTAATGCAGATAGTAAAATGACACACAAATAGTTTCAAAAAATGTGGACGTGGGACAGAGTCTGGGAAGCACTGTGTCCTAAGAGGATACTGAGGGACACACAAACATCTAGAGTTGTAACTGCTACTGACAAGCAGGGTTACCTAGGAGTTAGACAAAATCAGAAATGTCATTCATTGCTGAAACCTTCTTTTAACCTAACCACGTTACAGCAAACTGAGGTTAATCAGACTGAGGCACCTTTCCCTATCTGGCCCTAGGGCCCACCTTAGGAGACCACCAGAGCAATTCCAAAGACCTTGTGTTAAACTCAAAATTGCACCTGATTACCTATCAATATAATTTTAAATACGTGACAGGAATGTTCTCCCAATGGCAAAAAGTATATGGGAGTGGTTATTCGTTGAATTTCTGGAAATAAAGCACTATAAAAAAGGATTGGTAATCTGCTAATGCGCTCTAGAGAAACTCCAGTAAATTGCAATTACATGTATCACATCTAAATTACAGGGAGAAAGAAGGCACCCTGTTCTCTATTTTGTGATTAGTTTTGAGGACTGAGAAGCCACACCCCCTTCCTCTAAATGAAGGCTGACTTACTAAAGGTAAGGAGCTGGGTAGACCCACCATTCCGGGTATTTAAAGTGGCAACTGTCATTTTTCCTGCATGGTGGTTACCTGGTCTTAAGATTCATTTTTGTGTACAGCAGCCATGAACACTACTACAAAACAGGGAGGAAAGAAGGAAGTGACACTCATATCACTGATCACTACAAAATAACAGAAAAAAAGTTCAGACTAGTTTATGAATATTGTTGTTCTTTGGGGGAAAAAACTAGCACTATGTATATATATAGTATACACATGTATTACATGTATCTGACAGATGATATTTTCTGAAGATATCATCCATCCCACATTCTCTTATGCCAGGTGACCTTGCCATTCCGCCATCAAGAGATGGAGTCTAATTCTTTTCCCTTGAATCTGGGCTCAACTGGCCTTAGTGGTTGGCCTGTAACTAACAGAATGCAACAATAATGAACCTGGGTTACTTCCAAGTCTAGAGAGATATACAAGAAGAAAAAAGAAATAGTAGTGGTAGAAGTAGTTTCTACCTGGCTCGCCTGGAACTCAGTCTCCAGATATTCGTTTTCTGAACACTCCCTTAGGAGAGTGTTCTATGCTATGAGAAGCGTGGAGGGGCCACACAGAGGGACCATGAGTAGATATCATGACAGCCACTCCAGGGTAGAAGCGAAATATGTGCATGAAGAAGCCTCAGGATAATCCTAGACCCTGGGCATTAAAAGTTCCTTCCCAATGAGTAGGAAATATCAGAGTATGAGCAGGAATAGAAGACATAACTGAGGACTAAAGCAAAGTAGTAGGAATAGAATAGAAATATTTAAGAGACAAACTAAAGATCCTGGTGAATTCTGGTAGTGGGGGCTGAGGAAGGTGAAAATACATGTATACAGGTTAATATTATGTATTATATCGTAGAGTGATGAACAAAGTTTGAAGAAGTCGTCAAGTGTGGTTTTGGACATTTAGAATTAGAAGTATGTAGGAGGGAGTGCTGAAAAATACAGATTAATGGATAGACCCAAAAAAATCACGAAGGAAAATGAGGACTGCAACCTAACAAGAAAAGGAGGGGGAGGGCGCAGGGGTGGAGAAGCAAGCAAGCACAGTGAGTTTATGAATGAGAGCATGGTTTTCAAAAAGCAGGAAGTCAGCATTGGTAGCATATACTACAGAACAGTCAGGGTGGATAAAGATGAAAAAATATTAGATTTAGAAAGTAGTGGGTCACTGATGCTATCAGCAAGGGCAATTGAGGGAACAGATAGAGAAGCCGAAGCATCAAATTCATCATTCTTTCAAAGGCATTATCTGAGAATATTACTTAGTGTACCCCTGTTACTTTAAAACCCTCTTCTAAATGTTTTTTCCATAAAGATTAGTACTATTTAGGGGCTCCTGGGTGGCGTGGTTATAAGCGTATGCCTTCACTCCGATCATGATCTCAGGGTCCTGGGATCAGAGCCTCACACTGGGATTTCTGCTCAGCGGAGAGCCTGCTTCCCTCTCTCTCTGCCTGCCTCTCTGCCTACTTGTGCTCTCTGTCAAATAATAAATAAAATCTAAACAAAAAAGATTTTAACAAAAAAAGATTAGTAATATTTATCAGAAGATATAATCCACCTTGAAGACGTCATAGTAATTATAGGATATATATAACAATATGCTGTTTTCACATAACACCGCTACAAGGAAAGACGGTGCATTATTTATTCATTCCAGTAATTTTGCTGGGTTTAAGAGCGCTGAATCCAGTACTTTCTGTCTGCCTCACAGGCCACCAGAAATAAATTTTACAGTCCCTCAAAAACACAGACCGTTTTGTGTTTACGATTAAGTGGCCTTTGTCCATGGCCTCATTAGTGTAACTGGAGTTAAGTCAGACTGGAAGGAGAGCCCAAAGCTTTATCCCAATTATTGTGTTTATGAACCAGACCGAGGTCTGCAAAAGCAAACAACATGCCCAGGGTCACTAAGCAACTCAAAGGAGTTGCATGGATTCCAACTAAGATCTAAAGGGTTCCAGGACCTAATCCTCCCGCCGCTGACACCAAAGTCAACCTGCACTCCCTTGGGCAATGGAGCAGGGTCCTCATTCTAAGGGCACTCCGTGTAGAAGGGAGCGCACGTAGAGAACACAAGAGTATCACGCGAGTGAGGCAGGGGAACGAGCTGTGAGAACACAGAGTTACCCAGCGGTCAACCACTCTGGGAGTCCCAACCATTTGGAAGACGCTGAGCTGAACTCTTTATACATCCTTCGATCAGCTATGTGAAGTACGAATTAAGTCCATTTTACAAACTGGGAAGCTGACGCACGGACACGCGGAAAACCGCACAGTGAAGGAACTACGCTTCGTCCCGGCGGCCGCGGCCCGCAGGCTCTGTAACTACCCACGCCTGGGTCAGAATCTGGCTCCGACGTCTGGTCACTCTGTTACCTCCTGCAGGGGTCACCCTCGACGAAGACTGCCTGAAGACCCCCAACCCACCGGCCACCCCCTGAGCGCCCGGGTCCCCGCCTTCCGCCCCGCGAATCGCAGATTCCCCGCATCACGACCCGCCCCTTCCAGAATCCCGCCCTCACACTTCTGCCTCGGGTCTCTCTGCTCTCACCTCTCCATGGCCAACAACGGGACTCGACCAGCGCGTGTGCAAACACGACTGAACTCTCCGACCTGCTTGGTCGTGCCAACAGGGCCAGCGTGGCCTCCCGAAACCCAGCAGCTCAAGCTCTCGGGCGACGAGGACATCACACGCCGCCCGCCTTTCCGCCGTCCTGGCGGCCGCGGTCCTCTCCTGATAGACTTCCGCCAGGCCAAAGCAATCGACCCATTGCGACATACTGCGCCTCCGCCCGGAAATTCAAGCGCTAACGCTTTGGTTCCGACGCGTTGGCCAGCAATTGGGGTTTAGAAACTGGGATTGGGTTTGCGGTCGCTGACATGGAAACCGATACCCCCATTTTCTGGACTGACATCTTCTTAGAACATAGATACTTGCACATAGATACTTGTTAAAATCAGCTAAGAAAAAAAATTATTTTGAAGCCGGTACTCTACGCTCTGTGCCTACTTGTGGGAAGGAGAGGGAGCTTTACAGCGTAATAATTTTTTTTTTTTTTTGTAAAGCTGCTATGAATGCTTAGGTCGAATGGTAATCAGTTATCATTGGACCTTTAATAGTAGTGCTTTTGCCGCCAGATGACCTGTAATCCAGTCACTTATGAATCTATTTTCTACTCATTCAGTAACCCCAGCACCTTTCTGTGGTGTGCTAAAGGAATAAGGCTAAAGGAATACAGAGATGGAAAGATATTAAAGTTGGCAGCTAGATGGACTCACAAATGAACGTGTGCATTTGGTAGTTTAGGGGACAGCTGCCACACGTACCATTTGCCAGGGTGAGTCAGAGAAAGCCTCACTTATCAAGTACTATCTGAGATGAGGTAATAGTACAGAGTGAAGGTAACATGGAGTAACATTTCCCATGCTATCCCTGAAACCTCCCCACCTGTATTTGCCTCTCTTGTCACTGAGAAGTCCCTGGTTTAATCTTACTATTTTCCCACCTATTAAAGTGTTCCTTAAGCCAGTCTCCAATGGTTTTAGGCTGCTCCACTAACAGTTACGTCTGTTAGAGTGGGCTAGAGGGTCAAATATGGGTTGGAGGAGAGGAAAGAAACTTGATTGTGATTCCCAAGTCCGTCTTTGACATTACTGGAAGTTACCAAAAGATATAAATGAGGGTGGGGATTCTCCTGCCCTTGCCTATAGTCTTCATCCTGATTTTCTTAGCGTGCAATTTCAAGCCTCGTGTACTATAACTTTGAAGTCCAAGGCTGCCTTCCAGCCTCTATACCCTAGTGTTCACTCCATTCTCCACCTAGAGGGAGACACCATTCCCTGAGTATTCTGTGAACTTTCATAAATACAAAATGCACCTCCAGGGAAGCCAGGTTTATGAAGCCTCCAGACTGTGCAGGCAGTGTTAAGTTCATCCCTCTTCAGAACTTCAGAAACTATGATTCATACATATTGCAAAGCACTTATCACAATATATTAATTAATGTATAAAGTCAGTGCCTTCACTATACAGTTGACCTTTGAACAACACAGGGTCTGGGGGTGCTGACCCAATGTTGTAAAAAATCTGCATGTATTTTTGACCCCCCCAAAAAACCCTTAATAGCCTGCTGTTAACTGGAAGCCTTACCAATGACATAGTCAATTAACACATATTTTGTATATGTATTATATACTGTATTCTTACAGTAAAATATTAAGAAAATATTTACAGTACTGTATATAAAAAGTCAGCATATAAGTGGGCCCATACAGTGCAAACCCATGTTGTTCAAGGGTCAACATATATAAGGATATAGCAACATGAAGAGGATAGTCTTATTGTTTGAATCTCCAACATCTATACAAGACCCTAGTGTATGGCAAGTGCTTAATAAATGTTCATTGAGGGGCACCTGGGTGGCTCAGCGGGTTAAAGCCTCTGCCTTTGGTTCAGGTCATGAGCCCAGGGTTCCTGCATCCTGCTCAGTGGGGAGCCTGCTTCCTTCTCTCTCTGCCTGCCTCTCTGCCTACTTGTGATTTCTGTCAAATAAATAAATAAAATCTTTTAAATAAAATAAAATAAATGTACATTGAATTAATGATGATGTAGATTATTTTAATAAAAGCCTTCTATGTTGGTGTCTTGATTAAGTTGATGTTGTTAAGGATTTTTGTGGCCTACTTTGTCTGCTCAAAGGCAGTTTCTTCCCTGGTTTGGAAAAAAAAACAAAAACAAAAAGCAGCCAGAGTGGGCCAAAGCTGAGCTAAAGTTTTAGAGCTCTGTACTTCCCACTAGAGGAGCCTGAAATATACCAAGTGGAGCCTGTTTAACATTTTTCATTCAATTAACATTTTTTTTTAGCATGTATTCACCTACCATTGTTATAAATGTCAAAAACATTGTACCTGCTTTCAGGAGCTCGTATCCTCACCCACATTCACAAATGGAGACATGCAGGCTTTATCGCCTTTGGAAAAAAATAGCAATTTCTACCCAACCCTTTAAACTGACAGTGACCAGGAGGATTTCTTCTACTGGTAGTCAGGATAACTAAATTTCAGCCCAGAATCGTCTACTAATCAGCTGTGTGACCTTGGGCAAGTCATCTTTTTTCTCTGGACTCATCTTCCACTTCTGTAAAATAAGGGTCTTACTCAATTTCACATTCTCTAACTCTGCCACTTTAATAAATGTAGAACCAGTAGCAGTTGTAGGAAAGCTGAGGTTACTGAGATTATAGCTGGGGTAAACTGATGATGAGCCTAGATTTTTTTCTCGTGAAGAGTAAGAGATACTATTTTCTGGGACCACATCAGAAACTGTGGCCTAAGCACATGGAATGGATTGAGACTTGGCTATCTATAGGTCTCTCCTCTTTATATACAGAGACAGATATCTACATATAGATATCTATAAGGTCTCTCCTCTTTATATTCAGATACAGCTCATGGTAAAAGTGATTACCAGAGCAAACCGAAGGGAAAGGGGCAAATGGATGATAACTGTGGTGCTTCCTGCCTTCCTTGATGAGAAAGGGAGGAAGGGTAGGGGACAGAATGCTGCTCTTGGGGTCTTCACAATATTGTAAAGTCCAAGGAACTGCTTAGTAGACCCCTTTACAAGGGGCTTTTCAAGATGTTTTTCCTGTGTGCTTAAAAAGGGCCATACTCCAATGTACTTAGTTTGCTTATCCAGGCCCCCTCCCACAAAAATCACCACACAGGCCCTGAAGAATCTTCCTGCTGAGCCTTTGTGTAGAGCTGGATTTTCTGGGAGTTGGATGTTTTCTCACATAGTATCCAGTGTAGAATTTGGAGTTCTTTTCTTGTTCTCCCAATGCCTGAGGAAAACTTTGATTCACCCCAAAGAGATTTTCCAGGTCAAGAAAAATGTGATTTGCAAGGACAACATGCCTTCACAGCATAGGAGGAAACGTTGATATGGTGATATGATACAACCCGGCAACTTATGCTGAAGGCAGGCCTCAGAGACACCTTCCAGGGCCACTGTCCCAGTCGGTGCCTTCCCAGTCAGACTCCCACCATGTGCAGATCACAGGTGCACCTGGGTGTGTGCACATGTGTGTCAGTATGTTTGTGGAATGGCAGGTTCAGTGGACTGGCGGGAAGTGCTGGTTATTACTGCCTAGAGGCAGCTGATGCTCAGGAGCCCTGGTTTCTTGTGGTTAATCCACGATGGCAAGGAAAAAGGAGGTGAGAACAAATAGGAGAAAGCTAAGCACAAAGCATGAAGGCAAGGAAATAGCTGAAGAGTATAGAGCCCAGCTGGGTGGCAGCCCCTTAGAGCACCAGATGTGGAAGATTTTCTCATCTGTGGTTTGTTATGTGTCCTTGCTGTGGAGTACAGGGCTTATGCGGTTCTGCTGGGCTAAAGGCATCAGTCAGACCTGGGGAGGCAGCTCTGCACAAAGGGGATGCAGTAGCTGAGGTAGCTGAGGCGACTTAGGCAGCCTGGAATGTCCTGGCCCCACAGTACCTACTGGGAGAATGCAGAGAGAGAACAAGTCAGGATCCTAAGTATGGGACCTCCCGCAGAGAGTGCAGCCCTATACTAGAGAGGGACTTAGAGAGGTGGAGGGCCCCAAATTCAGTCTTGTGTGGTCTTTGAATGCCCTCTGGTGGTGTTAGGCAGTGACTCTAAGGCTTTCTGTTGGGAGCATCAGACCAGTTATGCCTCTGAGCCCTTTTGTCCTCAAAGTCTAGTCTCCACTCTCACAGACTGAAGGAGATAAAAAAATTCCACTGCATGAATCTCTTTCTATGTTTCCCCAACATTTTTTGAGACATCCAGCAGGTTAATCACTGTTTAAGGGTCCAAAGGCAGAAAACCAGAAAAAAAAATGTTTAGTGAATTATATGATGCAATGACTTTGGATGGAACATCTATCATCTGTAAGCAAATTATTTTTCATCTACTAGTCAATGACAGTAACAGCCACTCTTTTATCACCTATCTTCTTTGCCTATTTCTCTACTGAGTGCCTTGTATACCTAGTCACCGAGATTAACTGACACAGACAACCACACAACTCCCAAGTCACAAATGAGTTAACTGAGACTGAAGTGAGTTATGTAATCTGTGTAGGATTACATGGCTTGTAATCTGACAAACTGACAAGATTCCAATTCAGGTTTATCAGTTTGTGTGTTTTCCCACTGAACTTTGCTGTTTGTAGAAGAGACATATAAGATCATGCAGATAGTTTTCCACACAGGATTAATTTCTATTAATAGATGGCTGGGCAATGTCATTAAAATACTATTTCAGATACGACGTTGTAAAAAATTTATCTATCTTAAAGAGAGAGAGAGAGAGAACAGGAGGGAGAGGGAGGGAGAATTCAAAGCAGACTCCAAGCCAAGCCCAGAGCCAATGGGGCTGGATCCCACAACCATGAGATTACAACTCAAGCCAAACCCAAGAGTCAGATGCTTAACTGACTGAGCTGTCCAGATGCTCATAGACGTGACATTTTGATGAGAATTTTGTTGTCACTAATAATTATTAGCTAAGTAATTATTTAATAATAATAGCTAGCATCTACTGAGTACTTTCTCTATGCCATTGTCCTTAATTATCTCACATCAACTCTATTACATTGCTACTGTTATTCCCATTTTCCACATGAGGAAACTTAGCCACCAAATAGCTAAATAATCTTCCCAAGATAATAAGTGTATGTTTAATTTGTAGAATGTAATGTTCCTCACTATGTTTCTTCATTAGTTCCCTGTGACAGAAAAGAGCTCATTTGCAGAGGACTGGGAGATGGGTGTGCAGGTTTGCAGGAGCTGGGGAAAAGCTAACTGGCTGTGCATATGAAAGTAATGAGTTTGAGGGACAGACAGAAGGAAAGGAACTGGGAAGGTATTGGCTAAGAGCAAGAGAAGATCCAGAAACAGAAAAACAGAATCCATCAAGGCTGGGCCCTACATAAGGAAATGGCCAAGTGACTAAGGATGGGAAGATCATGATGGACTTTGTGTGAAAGAGGAATTTAATAAGGGGATTTCTCTCTTCTCTATGAAATCTTCAGTAAATTTTACATAGATTACTAATACTTTATGTCAGAAAGCTGAGTTTCCCCATGATAGGGAACTCAAGGACAATGACAGAACATAAACATCAACTGAATTCTAAATTGCAATGCTTAAATGGATTCTCAAAGGCATAAGACATCAATGTCTTAAATTGATATATTCATTCCTTACCAGGGACTTGGAATGACCAGGAAAGACATAAGGTCAGTTCACAAAGCACTGTCTTTGCCTTTGTGGAGAGAAGAGAGATCAGGCAAGATACTTAAAAAGAAACATTGCCTGCCTTAAAGGCTTAGTTTTACCAAATCTGAACACCACTCTCCTTTGAGTGCCAAACCCATTTATTATAGTTTTTAGCGGATGCCTTACAATGTACTCTGTACAAGATCATGTCACCTACAAAGATTGATCTTTTCCTTCTTCATTTCCCATTTCGATGCTTATTTCGTTTTGTGCCCTCCTAATTGTCCTGGCTAAAACCTCCAAGTTTAATGTCAAATAACAGTGGTGAGAGCAGATATTCTTCCTTCTTTCTGATCTTAGGAAGAAAGCAGTCATTCTTTGCCTATTAAATTTGATAGCTGTGAGGTGCTTTTTGGTTGTTTTGTAGATGACTTTTGTCAAGCTGAACCATGTTTCTTCCTATACCTAATTTGTTGAGTGTTTTCATCATGAAGAGGTGAATTCTGTCAAGTGTTTTTCTGCATCAATATGATTATGTAGTTTTTGTTAATTTCACTGATGTAGCGTATTACATAACTTTTGAATGATAGATCAATCTTCCATATCTGAGATAAATCTTAATTGATCATGATGTATAACCCTCTCTATATGTTATTGGATTCAGTTTGCTAGTGTTCTGTTGAGGATTCTTGCATCTATATTCATAGAAGGTACTGACCTGTACTTTTGTTATGTTTTTGCCCGTTTTTTTGTATCAGGATAATACTAGCCTCATAGAATGAGTTGATAAGTGTTCCATTCTTTTCTACCTTTTTGGAAATGTGTGTAAAGATTTGGTATTAATTCTTCTTTTGAATATTTGGTAGAAATCACAACAAAGCTGTCTGGGTCTGTGCTGTGTGTGTGTATGTGTGGGTGGGTGGGTATAATTCAATTTCTTCTTATAAGTCTATTCAGATTAATATTTCTTCTTGAATCAGTTTTGGTCGTTTGTCTTTCTAGGTAGTTGTCTTTTAGAATTTATTTAATCTAAATTATGTAATTTATTGGCATAGAATTGTCTATAACATTCCATTATAGTTTAATTGCTCTCAGTTTGCTAGTAAAGTCCCCTCTCTCATTCCTGATTTTAATGATTTCTCTTCTTTTTTTAATTTTAGTCAATCTAGCTATTGACTTGTCAATTTCATTGATCTTTAAAAAAAAAAAAGAGCCTCCGATTTCACTGATTACTCTATTGTGTTTCTATTCTCCTTCATTTGAAACTTCTGTTCTAATCTTTATTTACTTTCTTCTGTCTGCTTTAGGTTTTGTTTGCTTTCTTCTTCAAGTGCATTAAGGTGAAACGTTAAGTCACTAAGGAGATCTTTTTTTTTTTTGAAGACTTTATTTATTTGACAGAGAGAAGGAACACAAGTGGGGTGGGCGGGGGGAAGTAGGAGAAGGAGAGGAAGGCTTCTCGCTGAGCAGGGAGCCCAATGCAGGGCTTGATCCCAGGACCCTGGGATCATGACCAGAGCTGAAGGCAGACGCTTAACGACTGAGCCACCCAGGCACTCCGAGATCTTTTCTTAATATAGGTGTTTATGGCTACACATTTCCAACTAAGTACTGTTTTGTTGCATCCCATAGTTTTGGTATGTTGTATCTTCATTTTGATTCATCTCAAAGTATTTATTATGCTTTTGATTTCTCCTCTGACCAGCTGGACATTCAATTACATTTTGTTTTCATGTACTTATAAGTTTCCAAAATTTCCTCTATAGTTGATTTCTTACAGTCCTAGAACATGTTTGATATCAGTATGATTGAAATCCTTCTAAGTTTTCTTGAGACTTGTTTTATGACTTTACATAAGGTCTACCCTGTAGAATGTTCCATGTACACTTAAGAAGAATGTGTCTTCTGCCTTTGTTGGGTAGAGTGACCCACAGAGGTCAGGTCTAGTTTGTTTACAGTGCTGTTCATGTCTTTCGTTTACCTAAGTAGATGATCTTTCGCCTACTTGTTCTAGTCATTATTAAAAGTTGGGTATTGAAGTCTCCTATGCCTACTTTTTCTATTCATAATTAAAAGTTGGATATTGAGGTCTCCTATTATTGTAAAATTGCCTTTTTCTACGTTTTTGCTTTTTGTGTTATTGGGCTGTGTTGTTGTTGTGTATGTTTTTATAAATTATGTTTTCTTGCCTATTGACCATTTATCATTATAAAATGTTCCTCTTTGTCTCTTAAAATAATTTTTTGCCTCAAAGTATACTCTCTCGGATATGGTTACCATTTGCACGGTGTCAATTTTTCCATCCTTATACTTTGAACTTAGTGCTTTTGAACCTAAAGTGAGCCTCTTATAGAGAGCATATAACTGGATTGTGGTTTTTATCCATTCTGTCAATCTCTGCTTTTTATTTAGTGAATATAATTATTTTATATTTAATGTAAGCTCCTAAGTACGACTGCCATCTGCTATTTTTACTATTTTCTATGTCTTTTGTATTTTTCTCTAGTCCTTAACTGCCTTTTGTATTAAAAGGATATTTTAAAATGTAACATTTAATTCCTTTTATAATTTTTAACTACTTTATTATTATTATTATTATTATTATTATTATTTATTTGGCAAAGAGAGAGAGCACAAGCAGGGGGAGCAGCAGGCAGAGGGAGAAACAGCCTCTCTGTTGAGTAAGGAGCCTGACTCAGGGCTGATCCCAGGACCACAGGACCACGACCCAAACTGAAGGCAGACGCCCAATGACAGAACTACCGAGGCATCCCATGATTTTAACTACATTAAAAAAAATTTTTTTTTAATTTATTTATTTGATAGATAGAGATCACAAGTAGGCAGAGAGGCACGCAGAGAGAGGAAGGGAAGCAGGCTCCCTGCCCAGCAAAGAGCCCGATGTGGGGCTCGATCCGAGGACCCTGGGATCATGACCTGAGTGGAAGGCAGAGGCTTTAACCCACTGAGCCACCCAGGCGCCCCTTAACTACATTTTTTGAGTGATTTTCTTAAAGCTTACTCTAAGGCTTACAATATATATTATTTACCAAAATCTACTTCAGATTTATACTAACTCAGTATCAATAAGATAGACAAGCTTTCTTCCTATTTGGCTTGATCTTTCTTTACTTTTTTTGTGCTATTATTGTTATACATATTACATCTATGCATGTCACAAGCCCAACAAACATTTTATAATTATTGACATGTTTTTCTATGTGTTTCAAAGAAGTGTTTTTTTAAGATTTATTTATTAGAGAGGGAGACTGAGAGAGAGAGAGAACATGTGCATGCACATGTGCATGAGTTGGGCGGGGAATGGCAAAGGGAGAGAGAGAATCTCCAGCAAACTCCTGGCTGAGCACAGAGCCCAAGGCAGGGCTCGATCTCACAGTCGTGAGATCACGACCCAAACCGAAATCAAGAATCGGACCTTAACCAAATGAGCCACCCAAGCACCTCTAAAGAAGTTGTTTAATTATTTATAAGCTTTTAAATATTAACCTTCTCATTTATCAAGTTTGGTTCTCTTCTTTGCTTCCTGTGGATTCAATTATCATCTGGTGTTATTTCCTTGCTCCAATAAAGCTTCATTCCCACCCCCTTTTTTGGTTCTATTATTGTCTAATATATTACATTTCTAGATGTAGACCTTAAAATACATTTTATAGAAAGTGTTTTATTTGTTCTTAAGTGAATTCAGAAAGGAAAGAATGTAATTGTAATTTCAAAAAAATAATTACTTAAATACCTTTATTGGTGCTCCTTGTCTTTAAATTACCATCTGGCAATCATGTCCATTCTACTGATGACCCCATCAAAGGTATTTCTATTACACTGTTTCTGACTTCTAGAATTTCTGACTCTTAAGATTCCCATCTCTCTGTTTATATTACCCATCTGTTCTTTGGTGTTGTGTACTTTTTCCATCAGAGCTCTAAACATATTAATTATAGTTATTTTAATTCTCAGTCTGGTGAGTCCAACTTCTTTGGACTCCCATGTATGAATCTGATTTCGATGCTTGGGCTTTTCAAGCTGTGCTTTTTGTGTTTTAATATGCCTTGTAATTTCTCTTTTCAAAGTTGGACATAATACTCAGCTGGATTGGGTAAAAGAAACTCCACTGAATAGCCTTTCATGAATTGGTAGTAATGTGAAGGGGGAAGGGAACATTCTATGGTTTTATGATTAGGTCTTAGTCTTTTAGTGATCATGGTCCCACATGACTTTCACTACTACCTCTCCAGGTTTCCTCCCACACACCCAATCCATTTAGGTGAAACAGGAGGCTAGAAGGGATTAAAGTTGGGTAGTTCTCTTACCCTAGAGTTGGTTAAGCCCTGGCAAAACCCAGTGTTATTAGTCTCTAGCAGAAGTTTCCTTTGAGGCTAGGCTTTTTGTTAAGAACAAAATTCAGAGAACATATTTCAGAATGGTTCATTTCTCTTCCCCCCTGCTGAAACCACAAGATTTTTCTCTAATATTCAGAGTGAGAATCTAGTGGGGCTCCAGGAACTAAAACTCACAAAAATATGCCCCTGGCCTGGTCTCCGTGAGTTTTTAACTCAAGCTTGTCCATGCTCTGTCTCCAGTAATTAGTCAATTACTCTTCAAGCATTCCTACCTGATCCTGGCTCCAACAGTGGCTTTCAGGTGGGTTCTCCTCCAGGTAACCTGTGATCCTCTCTATTTGTCTGTCTCAAGTTTTCAGGTGGTGGTTTTGTCCTGTGTCCTCAATTCTCTCATGGATCAAAGAACAGCTGTTGATTTTCAGGTTTTCAACTTTTTCTTTGTGTTAGGATAGGAGGTGTGACTTCCAAGGTTCCTAAATGTTTGACCAGAAACTGAAGTCCCCCATGCTGTTTTTAAAGAAAATGTTAAACAATTTCCTAGATGAGCATTTTACATTTACCAGCAATGTGTGAGGGGTCCAGTTTCTCCACATCCTTACCAGCATTTGGAATTGTCACTTTTTTATTTCAGCTATTTTAATAAGTGTGTAGTGATTTCTCAACGTAGTCCAAATGTGTATTTCCCTGATGGCTAGTGATGTCAACCATTCTCTTCATGTGCTTATTTGCCATATTCATATAGTGAATATATTCATTGAAATGCTGCTTTGTGACTTTTGACCATTTTCTTATTGGACTATTTGCTTTTTTATTACTGAGTTTTCAGAATTCTTCATATATTCTAGATATGAGCCTTTTATCATAAATGTGGTTTGCAAGTATTTTCTCTCAGTCTGGATTGTCTTTTCACTTTCAATGGGGTCTTTGGAAAACAAGTTTTTAATTTTGATGAGATTCAATTTACCAAGTTTTTCTTTTATGAATGTTTTTGTTAAGAACTATTTTTCAAGAATTATACACTAAGTCCTGAAGACTTTCTTCATTCTTTTCCCAAAAGTTTCAAGTTTTACATTTAGATCCATTTTGAGTTACTTTTTGTACATGGAACAATGTTAAGTGGAGGTCTATTATTTTTTTGGCCCATGAAATCCAACTGTTCTCTAATATCTCATGATTTATCATCATTAAATAATCAGTTTGATTTTCTTTTTGCTAAAACTAACCCACTGAAAACAGTGATCTTGACTGGGCAAGAGGCAGGTAGATTTATAATTTTTTGTCAACATAAGGGGGAGTATTTCTTTTTTTTCCTTTTTTTTTTTTTTTTTTTTTTTTAGCTAAAGAACATAGACTGAGTTTATTACTTTGCACCTTGTTCTTTTTTTTTTTAATTTTTTATTTTTTATAAACATATATTTTTATCCCCAGGGGTACAGGTCTGTGAATCGCCAGGTTTACACACTTCACAGCAAGGGGGGAGTATTTCAAATGAGACTTTAGGCACCTGGAACTCAGTATGAAAAAAATCAGAGAGTGGGGTAACAGGCTGGCTAAGACACAGGTAAAAAGGAGAAAATAAACTCAAAAAAACCAACTTCTCTCAATTCTATCTTTTTGCCTAGCATTTAGATCATAGCAAACCCCAAGTTAAAAAAAAGAAAAAGAACAGAACTACAGTCAAGTTGCATGCAAATTATGCTAAGGCATAAAGTATCCCTTTAAATCAGTATTTCCAAATTGTAGTCACATAGATAACAAATTTGGAATACTTGAACAAATTTGCTGTATCTGTATGTAATATGTACTACTACATAATCTTTGCCTTAACCAAGAACAGTATTATTTTCTCAACATGTCTTAATGGTATCAACATAATCATCAGTTATATACTTTGGAGACTGATTAGTATATCATGTGAGGTATTATAAGTAAAACCAAAACTCTCATCACCTGTGATTGATATTATTTTCCTACACAGGATTGACACAAAAAAATCACTGCCTGATGTTACTGTGACTTTTTATCAAGATTATCTGTCATCACATTACTCACATCCAAGCTTCTGCAGGTCTGAAATTTTCTTCCCCCTGAGTATGTAGTGGGAATTCCAGTTGATAACATTTTTGTTTAAAAAAAAAAAAACAAAAGAAAAAGAAAAGAAAAGAATCAACTGAGTCAAGTTGTCTTAGTCTTAAGAATTTCTGGATTTCGTCCTTGGAGGAGGTCAGGATCTTCCCAAGGCCTGGGTCCTCGAATATTCTTCCAGTCGTCAAAAGCGGAGTCCTTTATTTTCTACAGAGCCACAAAAATTAAAGTATATATATTAGGGTAAAAGTCCTGTGGCTTCGATTACGACATTACTAAATGAATGACTAAATGAGTGGAAAAAATCCAATAGGCCCTCAATTATAATTTTAACAAATAAATCAACTGCATGTCACACATACTAACTGAAGTAATAACATATCTTCTAGGATTTGCAATTTTTCTTGCTTGCTGTGGAGGTTAATTAGAATATCTTTCTCCCTCCCCCCATCAGAACAAAATTACTGAATTAGAGAAAGAGTTTGCATACTTTATTTTTGAGAGCATAAAGGAAGGCAAGAAGCTGGAAAAACAAAAGTCCAACTCTGAAGGCTGACTCAGCTAATAATGACTAGCATGGGTCAGCATGGTGACAGTAGTAAAGGAGAGGAAAAGAACAAAGGTGGTGACCCTAAAGTCTGCTAGAAGGAAGCAAAGAGACTAACGATTTGTTCTGCACCAGAGAAATGAGCCTGAGCCTGCAAATGAAGACATTCCCCACAGCTGCCAAGAGCAAATCCCTTTTATTCAATAAAACCTAGTTTGAACTACAGTTTGGATCATCATACCTTCACAATTAGTATGAAATGCCTCCCAGCACAGAAATGAAGGTAGAATAAAGGGAAAAATATAAATGGTTCTTCACCCTTCAACACCACTCTGACAGTAACTTTTCTACATCTACTTTTATTGTTCTGGAAGTACTGAGAAAAAAAAGGCTCAGAGAACACAGAATAGCTTATATCCAGAGATAAGAAAAACAATATGAATTTATATTAACACTTGGATAATAAGCCTTTCTCTTTTACTAACAAGCTGTATAGCCTTGGGCAAGTGATTTAATAAGCCATCTGGGCACTAATTCCCTCGTAAGTAATAATAAAAAGGCTAAACCAAATGGTCTAGATGGTTTCTTCAGCTCTCAAATTCTATGGTTTCCAAAATAACTAAAAGAAGATTTACTCCCAGACACACCCTCCAGAGCATCACTACTGACATAGTGCTTACAGACTGAGAAGTAGCAAGTCACTGGTCTTGACAAAATAATGGGGAAGTAATGAACTGAAACCATGCTCTAAATGTCACTTACAGTTTCGCTAGGAGTCTATATTAAATATACATAAATGAACAAAGTTCTACTTATTTAATGTGCAAGGAAATAAGTTATTTTCAAGTACAGTATTGAAATTACCCAAAGTTACAAAAAGCTTTGAAGAAAAGATGGCCTTTACCCAGGTAACATAAGACAAATATGCTTAAGAGAATTTAAGAATTTTCTTAGATGGGATGCAAGGCTGGCAGAACGACTTCACATAAAACTGTTCCAGTCTTCACAGGTCTACAGTAAATGAAAGTGTCTCTGTGGAATTTAGCAAAACATGGACAGTAACTGAAGACCATGCTGTACATGTGCTGGGCAAGACCACCTAAGGCTTACCACTTAACAACCAACTGTTAACAGAATTGAGTATGAAACAGAATCAAGAAGTGCTAACGAAACGCATTGCCAATCAATACTGGATTTTCAGCCCCGCTACAGTGGAGACCTCTCTTTAACACCTAGCTTCTACCTTGACATACGCCTGAGACACCAAAAAGGCTAATCTTTAGGAATAAGGATTATGCCAAGAGTAAGACCTGCTTTGGACTCCTTGCAAGCCAAGCTCTCACAAGATCCTCTGGAGGGACAATTTGGAGAATGAGTCCCATAGAGTTACAGCAGTATAGGAAACACCAAAGCCTTTCCACACAGCTTCCCTTAAAAAGACAAACCAAGCTCAAAATAGTCAGCCAATAATTGAACTGCCTGCTAAAATGAAAATCAACACTTTTCACAAGTCTCTTCAATGTATTATTCACAATGTTCATCTTTCAAGCAAAATAACTAACCATACAAAGAAACAGGGAAGTATGATCCACAGGCAAAAAATCAACAATATACAAGAAATGGAGAACATCTTCCCTAACCACATGCTATAACACCATTTGCTATTAAACATGAATTTTTGCTAATCAGATGGGTGGACGATGACACACTGTTATAATTTTAAGTAACATTCCTATAAGCTTTGTATCTTGTCCTATGTTTAAGAATGATATTTATTCTCCACATCACATTTGTATCAGGGAGATACAAATCAAAACCACAATGAGATACTACCTTATACCAGTTGGAATGACTAAAATTAACAAGACCAGGAACAACAAATGTTGGCAAGGATGTGGAGAAAGGGGAAACCTCTTGCAATTTTGGTGGGAATGCAAGATGGTACAGCCACTCTGGAAAACAGTATGGAGGTTTCTCGAGAAGCTAAAAATAGAGCTACCCTACAACCCAGCAATTGCAGTACTGGGTATTTACCCCAAAGATACAGATGTAGTGAAAAGAAGGGGCACATGTGCCCCAATGTTCACAGAAGCAATGTCCACAATACCCAAACTGTGGAAGGAGCAGAGATGTCCTTCAACAGATGAATGGATAAAGAAGATGTGGTGTATATATACAATGGAGTATTACTCAGCCATTAGAAAGGATAAATACCAACCGGTAACACTGATATGGAAGGAACTGGAGGGTATTATGCTAAGTGAAATAAGTCAATCAGAGAAAGACAATTATCATATGGTTTCACTCATACGTGGAATATAAGAAATAGCACAGAGGATCATAGGGGAAGGAAGGGAAAAACTGAATGGGGAGAAATCAGAGAGAGAGACAAACCATGAGAGATTCTTGACTCTGGGAAACAAACTGAGGGTTGTGGAAAGGGAGGTGGGTAGGGAGATGGTTAACTGGGTGAGAGCATTAAGGAGGGCATGTGATGTGAGGAGCACTGGGTGTTATAGGCAAGTAATGAATCACTAAACACTTCATCAAAAACTAATGATGTACTACTATGTTAGCTAATTGAATTTAAATTTAAAAATATCATAAAAAAAAGACACACACACACAAAAAAGAATGATATTTATTTCCTTTTTGCTCAAGTCTTTACATTCTTTACCTCATGTTCCCACTGACCAACTAAAATGTTAAACTTTTCCATGTTGATCTGTAAATGCTGTTCATATTTAAATAAACTAATTCATCATAACAGTATTTTTACAATTCCTCATTTAACTAGTGACTTTATATACATTATTTTTTTTAGGCTGAATTTCTGAATTCTTATATATAAACTCATCAATCTTTACTTTTAAAGTTTTTGAATTTTGTATCACATTTAAATCAACTTTTCTAACTCAAGACCACAAAAAAGAATCTCCATTTTTTTCTCCTAGTATTTTAGCACTTTATTTTTAAAATTTTGCTCTACCTAGAATTTATTCATTTTAACACATGAAATATAGATCCATCATATTTCCTTATCAAATGACTACATAGTTGTCCTAATACCATATTGTTTGGGGTCATTTTTTTCTGCACTGGTAATAATTTAAGATAGGCAGAATCAGTCACTGGCTAGGAAAACTGCTACAGAAGAGAGATTATATTAACATTATATATTATATTATATTAACTGCTACAAAAGAGAGATTATATTAACATATAACATATATTAACATATGTACCTCATACTCGGATTCCAATGATATTTTATTCATTTTCAGTTTTTTTTCTAATTCAGGATCAATCTGCAGAAAAGAAAGAGGAGCCATAAGTTATTTAAGTCTGTTAGATTCAATTTTGAATTTAAAAAGTTATATAAGGGGGGAAAAAGTTATATATGGAATGGCTGGGATGGTGAGGCTGGCCTAATAATTAATTGACATAAAACACATGAACAGGAGAAAAACAAATTTAATTATGTATGTACAGGAGGCCCACAAAGACATGAGACTCACAGGTAGCCAGGAAATTGAGTCAGGCAATTAAATATCATTCTGAGCTAAGGAAAATGAGGCAGGAAGCTAGCGTTTAAAGGGGGAGGAAGACAATTCACAGGAAGATAAAAAGCAAATGTTTGGGAAACAAATGTCCACTACGCCATGCAGGTAAGTCTTTCTGATATAAAAAGTTATCCCTGCTAATAGGTCTCTTCTTGGTATAGACCCTCCATCTAAGTTGTTTTAGGCAGCTAAAGGAGAGATAAAAATCCTTTCCACAGTCTGCTAGGTCTTCAGCTCAAAATAATCCCCATGTCAAAATGGTTCATTTTGGGACAGCATATCTTGCTCCCCCTCAACACCAAACAGTAGAAGGAAAAAAACAAAAACTAAAATCTGCAATAATCTCTAGAGTACCCTTCAGTGAAAGAGTAAAAATACAGCTTTCTAACCAAAAGAACAATAACAAATTAATAAAACATTGTTAATCCAAAAGAGGACCACAAAAAAGTCAGAAAGAAATAACTGTAACAAACAGCACATAAGAAGTATGTTTAAACCCAAATATATGAAAATTTATATTAAATACAAATGGCTTTAATGATCCAATTAAAAAATAAGACTATTAAAAACATATATTCTGTTTATAAGAGATATATTTAAAACCAAGTATATAGAAAGATTAAGCTTAAAAAGGAAGCTAAAGAAGTCATATTAACATCCAACAAAACAGCCTTTAAGGAAAGAAGCATTATTAGCAAGCAAAGTATTAAGAAAAAGGCAACAGGTCCAAAATGGAGTCACTTCTGCTAAGCATATCACCAAACTGATACTTAATATCTAACCTAAGTTCCACTCTCTCCCAGGAATGTAATCTTAACCAGTCAGTCTGGAACTTCCTGGTCAGAGGAGTGAGGTAAACTGCCTGACTGTCCCCGTCTGTCCCCCAAAGAAAGATGAAATAACATGCTCTTTCCTTGTCCCTGCTCAGTTGGGTCTTTAAAAGTCTCCTATTTTATACAGATAAAGAGCAATATTTATACAGATAAAGAGCTCTTCAGAGCTCTTTCCTTTTGCCAGATGCAGGAATCAATGAATAAAACCAACCTGATCTTTAAATTTACTGATATTTATTTGAATTTTTAAAAGATTTTATTTATTTATTCATGAGAGAGAGAGAGAGGCAGAGGCATAGGGAGAAGCAGGCGCCCCAAGGAGCAGGAAGCCCCATGCAGGACTTGATCCCAGGACCCCAGGATCATGACCTGAGCCGAAGGCAGACGCCTAACCATCTGAGCTACCCAGGCGCCCTGAATTTTTTTTTTTTTAAGGAAAAGTTCATTACACTATTTCACCCATAAAGATGTACTAATTCTGAAATTATGTGTGCCTAATATCATGGTGAAATGGAGTCATAATAAAGATGTCAGCACAATTTTCTCAGTAGCAGATAGAAAAAACAGATTTAAAAAGTCAACACTAAATAAAATTTGAGAAAACCCTACAAACTTGACCAAATGAATGTATAAATGGATGTGTAAATTTTAATATGTGCCCAACACTGCCAGATGTACATTTTTTCAAGTGCACATTATATATAAACTGATCATATGCTGTGTCATAAAGTAAGTCTCAACAAATATCAAAGAATGAGCTCATTGAAAATATTCTTTGATCACAATGCATCTAAGTTAGAAATCAATAAAAAATAATTAGAAAATCCCCTATACTTATAAATTAAGGAAAAACACTTCTAAGTAGCTTCTGAATAACTGAAAACATTTTTAATTAAACAATTGTGAACATATTACATATTAAACTTGCATGACATGCTAGGCCCATGTTTAAAGGGAAATTCGTCAGCTTATAAGCATATATTACAAAAAAAGAGGATGCCTGAGTGGCTCAGTCAATTAAACAGGTGCCTTTGACTCAGGTCATGATCCCAGGGTCCTGGGACCAAGTCCCACATCAGGCTTTCTATTCAGTGGGGAGCCTGCTTCTCCCTCTCCCTCTGCTTATGCTCTCTGACAAATAAATAAATAAAATTCTTTAAAAAATTACAAAAAAAACCAAAAAAAGATGAACAGGCAAAGAGCTAAGAATCTACCTCATAAAGTTAGAAAAAAGAAACTTAAAGGAAAAAGTAAATAGAGAATAGAACTAATTAAAGATCAAACAAATGCATGACAAGAGAATAAACTTAACCAAAAGTTACCAATAAATCTCAAGTAAAATTGACTTAGAAGAAAGAGAAGTCACAAATATGAGTATTCAGAATGAAAAGGATGTCAACAATATAAATTTTATGGGCAACAGATACTCGATAATATGAATACGTTTAGGCCCACAAACTTGAAAAATTAGAAAAAATGGACGAATTCATAGAAAACTACAACTTTCTAACATGTAATAGAAAAAACAAACTATTTGAACAGTGTTATAATGTATAAAGAGATGAATCTGAACTTTAAAATCTTACGTAAAGAAAATCCTAGGTTCAGATGGCTTTACCAGTGGATTCTACTAAAGAAGAAATAATGCCAGTGTAACAAAAAACCTTCTAGTTATGTGGTGAGCACAAGTTTGATGTCAAAATTTGAAAAAGATAGTAAGAAAACAGGCCAACTTCACTAATGCAGAATTCCTGAAGAACATACTACAAAAGACAGCAACATACCAAAAAGACAGTATACCAAGATCAAGGTGAGTTCATTTCTCAGGAATGCACAATTAATTTGAAAACCACAATGTAATTTGTAAATAAATTAATGCAACAGAACAGACAACAAAACAGACGCAGAAGAGCAGGAAGGAAAAATGTTCTGTCAGTAAATGGTGCTTGGACAACTATTATCTATATTAGGGGAAACATTCTATAAGCAGAGTTAGGGATCCCCAGAAAAAGAAAGACCCAGACATTTCAGGCCCCCTGCTATCCCCTGCCACTATTCCCCGACCCCCTGGATGTGTGCCTTACCAACTCTACTTGCCCAAGCACACTTCTTTGCAGAACTGCCTTGGGGGGGTGTTAGAATTACAAAGAAATGAAAAAGAAAAAGAAAAAACAAAAAAACAAAACAGCAGTTAAGAATTTTAAGGGAACAATGGGAATGTAGAAACTAAGTCTCTAATAGGCCAGTAGATAGCCTAACCACATCAGAAACAAACAAAAAATCAATGGTAAAACTCCCAGTGCTATTTCAAAAGTAAAGATTGACCTAGCACATTCTTGAGTTGTCCTTGCAGGATTGAAACTAGCGGAAAATTTAAAGCTTGTTTTTCAGAACTGTTTCTCTGTATCAGCTACTGTTTCTTTTCAGACCCCACTAAGAAATACACTGGCTATGGGTCAACTGATAAGGTTCCAGTCTATGAACAAGCAGGCCCTGTCAGACCTTACCTGAGAAAACCAGCCCAAGATCCCATCCAGCTCAGCACCTGGGTGGCTCAGTCATTTAAGAGTCTGCCTTCCGCTCAGGTCATGATCCCAGCGTCTTGGGATGGAGCCCCATATCCGGCTCCCTGCTCAGGGGAAACCTGTTTCTCCCTGTCTCGCTATCTCTCTGTCATGAATAAATAAAATCCTAAAAAGAAAGAAAGATCCCATCCAGTTTATACTGGCTCGTGGATCATGTCCATAGTCCCTTCCCTTTGTCCAACAATTACTATGCTCCAGTACAGTATTAAAGTCTTTGCCCTGTGAGGAGCACAGGTTTCATAAGACACTATGTCTGCACAACCTTATTCCTGCCTTTACGTGTGATGACCAAGCTCCCCTTTCTGAATATCCATCCTAATCTTAAATAAAAAGAACTCTCTCACCCCTGTTTGGGTAGTCATGGATTTGGAAGTTATTTCCAGGATCTTCTTCTTGTTTTCTGCAAATCAAGTTTCCTTTGTGTAACAACTACGCCTTTGTAATTCCTATAGATTAGCTGTTGTAATCTCTATCTACAACTCACCAAGGAGCAAACAAACTCAGATTAGTTGAGTGACAGCTAGTTCCGTTATAGTTCCTCCAACGTGTGTGGGGTTTTTTCCCAAACCACCAAGCAATTAACTCAATTCTGACACTACCTACCTGGAGATAAGAGTCAGGTCTCACAGGTTAGGGGCTCAGTCATCTAAGATAACCCCCTTCCCCACTTCACACACCAACTGCATATCCAGGATGTCACCTGTACTTGACTGTCTATAGACTGGAGGCTCCAACAACCCCTCCCTGAGCAACTCACAGAACTGAAACATTTTATTTATAAAAGACCAGATGGAAAAGACACACAGGCAAAGTACAAGGGAAAGGTGTGGAGATCGCATGTCTTTTCTTTCTTTCTTTCTTTCTTTCTTTTTTTTTTTTAAGATTTTATTTATTCATTTGACAGAGAGAGATCTCAAGTAGGCAGAGAGGCAGGCAGAGAGAGGAGGAAGCAGGCTCCCCGCTGAGCAGAGAGCCCAATGCGGGACTCATCCCAGGACCTTGAGATCATGACCTGAGCCGAAAGCAGAGGCTTAACCCACTGAGCCACCCCGGGCACCCCTGCACGTCCTTTCTAAGAGGGCTACTCTCCCAGCACTTTTACAAGTTCCCCAGCCAGGAATTTGTCTGAATCTTATCTTTTTTGTTTTATTCGTGCTTCATTACATGGGGATGACTGATTAAGCCCTTGCCATTGGCAACTGATTCAACCTCTAGCCCTACTCCCCTCCCTGGAAGTCAAGAGGTGGGACTGAAAGTTCCAACCCTGTCTCACAAGGCTGGCTCTCCTAGCAACCAGCCCCCATCTTTAGGTTACCCAGGGGCATTCCATAAATCATTCACACAACAAAAGACACCTTGCTTGTTCTCAACACTTAGGAAATTCCAGGGATTTTAGTTCAATGCCAGAAAATAGGGCAAAGACCAAATACCTATCTCTTATAAATCAGAATATCACAATTCCTCACACTGTGTACAAAAAATCAATTCCATTTGGGTTTTATAGTTGCAGATCTGAGTATAAAAGGCCAAACAAAAATTTTAACAATCATATTGAAAAATATTTTTATTTTGGCATTAGAAAAAATTCTTAAAAGGACAAAAAGAAAAAGTAACTCTGAGTAAAAAAGGAATAACAGACAACACTAAACTTGTTCATCAAAAGACACCATTAAGATGACAAAAAGGTTTATAATCTGCCATGTATAAAGAAATCTTACAGAACAATAAGAAGAAGACCAAATATCCACAGAAAAAATGGGCAACCGAGACCTAAAACATCACAATAGAGGACACATGAAAAAGGAAATATAAGTGGCCAACGACATTGGAGCAGTGATCAACTTCAACACTCACTCCTCCAGTGCAGGAAGGGGATTGGCCCCCAGGCTACCCAAGATCCAGTATTCAGTTAAAAAATTACAAGGTCGGGGTGCCTGGGTGGCTCAGTCAGTTAAGCTTCTGCCTTCGGCTCAGGTCATGATCCCGGGGTCCTGGGATCGAGTGCCGCATGGGGCTCCTTGCTCAGCACGGAGTCTGCTTCTGTACTCTCCCTCTGCCCCTCCCACTCATGCTCTCTCTCTCACTTTCTGTCTTTCTCTCTCACTCTCTCTATCAAATAAAGAAATAAAATCTTAAAATAAAAATAACAAAATTAAAATTACAAGGTGTGTTCAAAGACAGAACATTTACCCACAAAACTGACAAGAGAAAAAAACTAGACACCAAAGCAGATCTATAGTTGATGTACATTGGAGATAGGACTTTAAAGTAACATATATATTCAAGATACTAAAGGAGAAAGTAAATAAAAACATGATTTCATGGAACATTATATATATTATACATTCTTTTTAGATTTAATATTTACCCTAATACTTACTGCCTTTAAGACTAGTTGAAGTTGGTGTTTCTCTTAAACTATAAAATTAACTGAGAAAATTGAATGGGTCTTTAATACACTTTACTTTCCTACTAATAATTATTAATTAATATAATTAATATACATTATATAATATATATTTCACTAGCAGATCCCAATAATATTGGTAGAAAATTTGTATATATAAATATTATATATATGTACATAGGAAATTATACATATATATATATGCTTTACATATACAAAACTTGGGAAAAAACTCAAATGTCATATGTGGCCACAAACAAAAACTACATACTTCTTTTTTTTTTTTTTTAAGATTTTATTTATTTATTTGAGAGAGAGAGAACATGAGAGGAGAGAGGTCAGCAGGAGAAGCAGATTCCCTAGTGAGCAGAGAGCCCAATGTGGGATTTGATCCCAGGACTCCAGGATCATGACCTGAGCCAAGGCAGTCGCCCAACGAACTGAGCCACCCAGGTGCCCCCAAAAACTACATACTTCTGAATGAATTAATCAGAGTTACTTAACTAGAGTTCTTATGTAACACCTGGCCTAAATTTGTTCGTGATTGTAAATCAAAGAGGGTGAAAATCCTAGCACTACCTCTGAATAGCCATGTATGTATCCATAGGTAAGTTACTGAAGCTCTCTGAGCCTCAGTTTCCTCACCTGTGAAATAAACTTCACAGATATTTATATGTATAGTTTCATATATAACATATAAATATATACCTAAAGAAGATAAGTATCATTATTTGTAATGAAAAATAATTTTCCTTTCCTTCAGTTTATCAGTATACTTTATATATCAATATAATTTATAAAATTACTGGTATTAATATAAAACAGCTAATTTGTAATTAGAGTAATATAACGGGAGAGAAATTGTCCAACATTCTCCAGCCCCTTTTAAAACCTAAAAATAACCCTACTGAATATATATCATTGGAGAATGCAGTATTGCAAATTTTCTATGAATAAGATAACTAAATTATTTATTTATGATTCATTTCCATATGATCACTCATGTTGTCTCAAAGAGTAAGACAGAGCCCAAAGATCATACGACCCCTTGGAAAATTAGACAAAACTCACACTGCTTAGTACACTAAGTAAACACATCTAAACCTGAACAATCATATACATAGACACATGTTAAACTCCAATTACAGTCCTTACTTTAATTTTCACAGCATCATAGCGGATTTGTGAAAACTCACGAAGACCAAAAGAACCTCCAACAATCAGCAACTGAAACAAAGAAAGGAAACAGTTAAACAAAATAGAAGGGCAGAATTCAGTCTATCTAGAGATTAATGTCAACAGTGGCAGTTTATATGAAACCCAATACATTATTTTCTTGGTGAGCGACCACTCATCCGTTCAGATGCAGTAGGTACTGTCACTAGGAAACATTTTACCCTATCACCAAATACCAAACTCAGTACCCCATTACTCGTTTTTTTTGTTCACTTTTATATATTTTATTTGTTTATTTGAGGTGAGGGAGAGAGACAAACAGACTGTGCTGAGCGCTGAGTGTAGAGCCCAATGTGGGGCTTGATCACATGACCCTGAGATCATGACCCGAGCAGAAGCCAAGAGCTGGACACTTAACCAACTGACCCACCCAGCTGCCCTCTCATACTTGTATTACACCTTATGGTTTAAATAACATCATCACAAGCATTGTATTAGTTGATCTTATAAAAGAACTAAAGCTAAGAAAAAATCCATTTAAAAGATGGGGAAATAAAAAGACAGGCAACTAAATGACTTGCCTATGATCATACTGAGTAGAGCTAGGAATTAAATTCTGGCCTCATTTCTTCAAGACCAGAATTCTTTCAATTTTCTGTGTTTGCAAAATAAGCTAACTAGACAGCATTTTTCTCCATTTTCTTACCAACTAATAAAAGAATCTCATAAAATATACCACACTTCTCAATATAGGGCAAAACTTAAAAGATCCCTCCAACTGTCACTGCTGTTTTATCACCTCTTCCAATAATATAATGGGTTTCACCCCTAATCCTAAAGCTGTAATAGTCTAGCAATTTGGATAAAAATAAAGTTTGATCACTACCTTCGTTTTTATGTCAATAAACTAATATCACCAAATAAGGAAATATAAAGATATAAAACAGTGTAAAATACAATACTTTACAATTTTAAAGTTGAAATACTAACAAAACCTTTAGGTTATAAATTTTAAAACCCAGTAAGTCTGACCGCATAAAAATTTTAAACATCTATCCTGACAAATAAATGAAATAATAACAACACAAAATCTAGAGACAACAAAGCAGGAAAAGTATCTGGCAATGTCAATACGTAAGAATTACCTGTATAAGTAAAATAACACTTGTCTTTGTGTCTCAATGAAGAGACACATCCCTGGCTTTCATAACTCTGTCTCAGTCTCCTTTTTTCCATTCTTCCTCATCTTCCCAACCTCAAAATGTTGGAAGTATTCCCAAAGGCTCCAATTTTCACATTTCTTCCAACTATTCACAATCAAAACTGAGTCCATAGCTGATGTCATCCAATTTCATGGCTTTAAATGGGCTCTATAACCTAACCACCTCCAAATGCACGCTTTCAATGGCAAACATCCCATTGCCTTCCTATTTGACATTTCCACTTCAAAGTCTAACAGACACATGGGGCACCTGGGTGGCCCAGTTGGTTACGCATCTGACTTCAGCTCAGGTTATGAACTCCAAGCCCTGGAATCTGCCCACATTGGGCCGCCATGGGGGGAGGTCTGCTTCACCCTCTCTCCTCTCTGCCCCTTCCCCACATGCTCTCAGAGAAATAAAATCTTTTAAAAAAACAAACAAACAAAAAAAATCTAGCAGATATAATAAATTAACATTTTAAAAAACTGTCTTGACTCTTACTCCAACACTCTTTCCAGTAAATGTCAACAGCTTTCATCCAACAGCTCAAGCAAACTTCTTTGTAATCATCATAAGCTCCTTTCATTTGTATCTCACATCTAATCCATCCCTGAGTTCTGTCACCTGTACTTTTTTTTTTTAAGATTTTATTTATTCATTTGACAGAGAGAGTGAGAGAGCAAAAACAGGGGGTACAGGGGGAGAGAGGGGAAGAAGCAGACTCCCTGCCAAGCAGGGAGCCCAATGTGGGGCTCAATCCCAGGACCCTGGGATCATGATCCGAGCCGAAGGCAGATGCCTAACCATCTGAGCCACCCAGGCGCCCCATCACCTCTACTTTTAAAATATTTCCTGCAACTGACAATTTCTGACTATACCTTCTTCTAACATTCTAGTCCAGGCATCCATTACATCTTTCTGGAACTTCTACAATCATAGTACCCACATGGTACATAATGAAGAATTTGTCTGATCTTTGTCTTGGGTTCCTGCGCAGAAAGTACTACCTGGAACTTTCCTGAGTGACAGGAGTATCTTTGTTATTGGTGGGGGGCCCTTAGGACCACACCTGAGTTTATGCTAATGAGGTGACTCAGGGCAGGCCCCTAAATAGTTATAGTATACAGTCAGGCCATGCTGGAATGACCAACCGTGTGACTAGAGGGATGCGGCTTTAAGCCCTATGATATCAACCTGATCCCCAAGGAGATGGGGCTGGACACCGAGTTCCCTCACATTGTTAATGATTCAATTAACCATACCTAGATAATAAAACCCCAATTAAAAAAACTCTGGACACTGAAGCTTGGTTGAGCTTCCTGGCTGGTGAACACCTCAATGTGCTAGGAGGGTGACATGCCCTGATTTCACAGGAGGAAAAATGGAAACTCTGCTTTTGGGACCTTCCAGACCTTACCCCTCTTCTTTTGGTCTCTTTGGTTTCTTCTGGTCTCTTCTTTTGGCTAGTCCTAATTTATACCCCTTAAAATAAAACTATAATTTTAAGTATAGTGCTTTCCTGAGCTCTGTGAGTCATTCTAGTGAATTACTGAACTTGAGGGGGTTAACAGGAACCCATGAATTTATAATCAGTTGTATCAGAAGCACAGGTAGTCTAGAAATCCCAGAGCTTTCAGCTGGTGTCTAAAATAAGGGGAGTTTCATGAAGGACTATCCCCCTACTCTGTGAAATCTGTGCTAATTCTGACTAGGGCCAGAACTGTAGCACCTACCACTCCTTACCACAGTATCTACACTCCTAACTAAATACCTTCATTTGTGCAATAGATCCCGTATTATCTGATCTATTGAAGGAACCAGATTCATCGATTCTCTCATTTCCTAGATTATGAAAATCTTGCTCACTACCATAGGAGTCATCATAAAAAAACGCTATTATTTCTCCCACTTATTAATAAACCTCTCTAGACCTCACTTCCTAACATTACTGTCCTCTCTCCTTGTTCCTATATGCAGTAAAATTTCTCGAAGGAGTTGTTGATGCTCACTGTCCCTCCCACTCTCTCTTAGACCCATTCCAACCACAAAAGACATCCACATTTCCAAATCCAGTGGTTAACTCTCTGTTCTCATCTTATTCCTGAGCAACATCTGACACAGTTGATCACTTTCCTCCTTTCCCCCTTACACCTGGTTTTTCTTTTACCTGAGAACACTTCTTAGTGTCTTTATTGGTTCTTCCTGTACACTCAACCCCCTAATGTTGGGAGTACCCCAGGGCACAATGACTGGTCTTCTCTATCTACATTAATTTCTTTTGTGATCTCAATCAATCCTGTAATTTTAAAAATATTCACATGTTGATTACTAACACTCCACCTTTAGAAGGGATCAAGCAGGCACCAGGGGAATAAAGCAGCACCAAGTAAACAAACAAAGCATACCAGAATAGCACTGCAAGGGTTCTGGAACCTAAATTATTATTGGAAAGAAAGCCCGAAATAGTATGCTATTACCTACAAGCTAAGTCTAAGCATGGCAACTACTTGCTAAAGTAGAAGACTTAAATAGGATACAGAGTTTCCTAACGTAATATTCAGAATGTCCACGATACAATAAAAACGCATTTGTCATAGCAAGAATCAGAAAAACAGCAAGTTGAATTAGAAAAGACTATCAAGAGATAGTATCAAGAGATAAACCAGATGTTGGAATGATCTGACAAAGATTTTATTTATCTTTTTTTTTTAAGATTTATTTATTATTTGAGAGAGAGACAGAGACAGAGAGCGCCCACTGCACCTGCACCTGCACCTGTGGGGAAGGGGCAGAGGGAGAGGGAGAAGCAGACTCCCCGCTGAGCAGGGAGCCCCATGCCCATGCCGGCTGGATCTCAGGACCCTGAGATCATGACTTGGGCCCAAACGAAGAGTTGGGACACTTAACTGACTAAGCCACCCAGACACCCCATGACCTAACAAAAATGTTAAAGGAATCATTATAAAAATGCTTCAGAGAGCAGTAACAGATGTTCTTAAAACAAATGAAAAATTAGAAAATCTCACCAAAGACATAGAAAAAAAAAAAAAAAGAACCAAAAGATAACATCAAGTGAAATGGCAGACTAAGAACCTCCAAAAATCTTCTCCATCAAAGCAATGAGAAAACTGGCAAAAGTTGTCAAAGCAACTTTTTCAGAAATTTGAAAATTAAGCAAAGACTTGCAGTAATGTTGGGAACATCTTCTAAAGAAGGAGACTACCTTTCAGCAAGAACAGAAAGCTTGGTGGCATTTTTATTCCCACCTCTCTGCCCCAGCTCCATGGTAGCCATGAGAACAAATAGAACGCATCATGGTACAAAGCAGTAACCTCTAAATGGGCAGCATGGGGTTGGGGCTCCTTAAAATCTTATTCTCTGAGAACTGTCACTGCTTGACCAAATCTGGTGGTTCAGTGGAAATCACAGTCACAAGGCTTACTTCAGTTTTCCTGACATGGAGCTCAACTAGTACTAATAGACTTCTCCCAAGAACTGTTTGTTGAAAAAATTCAGAGGCAATTGTTTAACATCGTGACTGCCTGGGATGGTAGGCAACAGGGCAAATAACAGTCTAAACAAAAAGCTTAAAAGAAAATATGAGAAATAAGGTGTCCACAGAGGACTCTGAAAAGTTCTAATATATTCCTGAGAATCTAGAAGGAAATGCTCATGAACAGAATTGTCCCAAGCCCAGAGTTGTGTAAGCTCAGGAAAGATCTGCGAAGGCCTTAAACACTTGCCTGTGGCTAACCTTGAGTCTCTGAGCAAATGGGAAGTAAAATCTCAAGGCAGAGTTGTAACCTGCCTGGCTGAGTGTTGAAGACACACCAAAACAAGCACACAGAGGCTCTCAAAAAAGACTTACTGGTTCCAGGTGTTTAAGGAAACCTCTACCCAATAAAAAGAAAAATAACCCGATTTAGAGTGGGCAAATGATCTGAATAAACATTTCTTCAAAGAGATACAGATGACCAATAGGCATATGAAAGGATGTTCCATATTCATTAGTCTTGAGGGAAATGCAAACGAATACCACAATAAGATACCTTCCCATACACTGAGAAGAGTGTAACAGAAAAGATGGACATTAGCAAGTGCTGGCAAGGACACGGAGGATTCATTGCTGGTGGGAATGTTACATGATGTAGCCACTCTGGGCAATAGCTTGACAGTTCCTCAAAATGGAGTACCATATAACCCAGCCGTTCTATCACTGGGGAGATACCTAAGAGAAAAGAAAACATACATCCATACAGAAACTTGTACATGAATGTTCGTAGCAGCATGATTCACAATGGCCAAAAACTGGAAACAATCTAAATGTTCACCAATGAATAAATAAAATGATAAATAAATAGGACAGGATTAGGATTAAAAAATTTTCTAGCCAAATGTTAGGACGTTATTTAGCCATAAAAAGGAATGAAGTTTTGATACATGTTATAACGTGAATGAATCTTGAAAACACTATGCTAATTGAAAGAAATCAGTCACAAAAGACCACATGTCATATTACACTATTAAATGTATAAACAGGGGCGCCTGGGTGGCTCAGTGGGTTAAAGCCTCTGCCTTTGGCTCAGGTCATGATCCCAGGGTCCTGAGATCAAGCCCCGAATCAGGCTCTCTGCTCAGCGGGGAGCCTGCTTCCCTTCCTCTCTCTCCGCCTGCCTCTCTGCCTACTTGTGATCTCTCTCTGTCAAATAAATAAATAAAATCTTTAAAAAAAAAAAATCTATAGACAGAAGTAGATTAGTGGTTGCCTATGTTGGGGGGAGAGAGGAGAAAACAGGAAGTGACTACTTATGAGCATGGTGTCCCTGATAAAATTATTCTTAAGTTAGACAGTGGTGGTAGTTGCATAACTCTGTGAATATAGCAGAAACGCTGAACCTGACTGGGCTAATTTTTTGGTGTGTAGGAACCAGTAGGTCACTGGTCAAATTAGAAAGGTAAATCCTGACTAAATGGATAGTGTGGAAGCTGAAACAAGTATATTCTCTTTCTTCAAGTAGTTTGGACACGGAGGGAAGGAGAGTTGTATTTGCATATATACCTGGTGTTCAAAGTCCTCTTCTGTATGTCCTATGAAGCATTAATATTTATCCAAGAGAGGAAATAATTTCAGCTTGAAGATAAATGTAGTATAGTAATTATGGCATATGCAACTGTTACATGATGAAGAGGATGTATCTTTTGAGTTCTTTCCAGTACTGTTTGGTTTCAGAGTACTGAATTCAACAATTTCCTCTTCAATTTATTAATATGTTTAGGACTCATATTTTGAAACATGGTTCTCTAGGTCTGGTATAGATGTAGAGACCAGTAAAGGGTAACACATTTGGGGAAAAGGCTACTGTGGTACTTTCCATTCCCTGAAATAAAATACAAAAGGAAACTCTTAAACTCCTAGAAGGTACTTCAACACTAGTGGTTTTAATATCTTGGCTTGTGATTTTGAAAAATAAGAAACAAAATCAAGTTGGCTCTCCCTGGGACATGCAGGTGACATCAAGTTAGTGACCATGACCACAATGCTTCTGAATGGATCTCCATTTGGGGGCAGAGGAACCTAGAGGGAGGATAGTTTTTACACACGCCCTGTCATTTACACAAATATAATCACTGCATTATCTTTTAAGACTGTTTTCTTTAAAATTTTTAAGGTCACTTCTCTCCTTTAGTTCTGCTTAAATGTGAAAGTTGGTAACCTCATCTTACCAAGATCCATACAAAGGATTCAACTGTTAAGGATTTAAAGGAAAGTGGCTTTTGTCCACACGTTTTATTGAAATTGTCTCATTTACTATCACATCAAGGCTTGCTGAAACAAAATAACTTGCTAAGGTGAAGCAACAACAAAAAAGGGGAGACAGAAAGTTATCTGGCTGGATTCCAGCTCTGGCTGGTGTTAGGTCAACCTCAACCTGTACCTTCGAGACGAATGAGATCCTCGGGGAACTCAGTGTAGGACAGGACGCAAACACATAAACACCAAAAGTACACTCAACGTGCTTCAAAATGATCAAATGCAAGTCAGCGACCTTTTGAAAGGTGCTACAATGTGGCAGGCACCGTGCTATTCACTCAGTTTTCACAAGGTTTTATTGAACTCCTACCAGCAACCCGGGAAGAATTAAACCAGTTCACAAACCAGGAAGCTGAAACGTGGAGATGCCCGAAACTGTACAAGTAAATACACCTGGTTCCAACGAGCCACACCGCCGTCCAGGTGTAGCAGGGGTTAACAATGTCAGTTTAGTAATTACCCAGACCTGGGGCAAAATCCGGTTCTGGCCTCGCTCCCTGAAGCACACCCTGGTGACTACTAGGGAGGGTAAAGGGGCGACTCCAGATGCTGGTACGAGCGAAGGGAGAGGACTAGGACAGCCACCTGCCGCCAGCCCCTTCCCTGTCCCTTCCCCGCCCCTTCCCCGCCCCCTCCCCGCCCCTCCACGCCCCTTCCCCGCCCCTTCCCCGCCCACGCTGCGGCTCCCCGCCCCCTGCCTCCCGGATCAGGACCGCCGGGACCCGCCGAGCGGACGCCCCGCCCCTTCCGGAATCCCGCCCCACGCGTTCTCCCCGCCTGCGCTCACCAGCATGGGGACTCCATAGCGAAGCGTCTTGTTCTTGCGCAGGGTGCGCATCACCGAATGTACAGACATGACTGAACTTTCCCACGCGTGCGGACGCCTAGTCCGACAGCCCTAACGCGGCCTCCCGAATCCAAGCTCCCGCCCCAGGAGGAAGTCCTTGACTCGCCTCCTTTCCTTGGCCTCTCGGTGCTGGTCCTCTCCCGATCGGCGTCCGCCAGGCAAAAGCAATAGATGCGCGTAACACACTCGCGCGTCCGGGGGGAAATTCGTGTGTCGGCCATTTGGTTCCGGGACATTGGTTTGTAGTCGGGACTTCGGGATTGAAGCCGTATTTGTAGTCCTCATCAAATGATGTGGAAACAGATACCTCCCACGTTCTGGGTCTTGGCCACCGTCTTCTGACGTTCCCTAGTACATAGCCGCTCTATAAAATCAGCTAAGAAAAAAAAAAGTTACTTTGGAGCTAGTATTGCAGCTTCTGGTACTCTTGGCTATTTGTGGGATGGGGAGTTCTCCAGCTTAATAATTAAGATTTAGAAATAAGTCACCACGAAAGGGTAGGTCGAATGGCAATCGGTGCAGTCCCTGGATATCACTGAACCTTTAATGCTAGTGCTTTAACTACTAGATAGCCTGTAATGTTCAGCCATTTATGAATGTCTGTTTTCCACTCATTTTGCAACCCTCCAGCACACATTTTTGCAGGTCATTAGAAGGTGTGAGGAAAACAGAGACGAAAAGATATAATCCCTGCCTTAAAGAAGCTGGTAGTTTAGTGGGCAAACAAATGAGCCTGTGCCTTAAGTGCAACAGTTGCTCAGGAACCAGCCCCCACGTGCCATTTGCCAGGGTGAGTGAGAAAGCCTCACCTACCACGTGCTATTTGAGCTGACATAATAGTATAAAATACAGGTGACATGGAGTAACATTTCCCATGTTATCCTTGAGATCTTCTCATCTGTCCCTGCCTCTAGTGCCATGGAAATACTCTGGTTTAATCCCTTGTCATCCTTCCACATATTGAAGTCATTCCACAATAGGAAGTCTCACATTGAGAAACTCCCCCGCTGCCTCTCACCTGACCTTATAACACCCGTATCTATAGGCCCACAGGGTCAGGTATGAAAAAACCCAAAAAACAAACATAACCTTAGTTGTGATTCTCAAGTCTATCTTCCACACTGCTGAAAAGTCATCTAAAAAGCATCTAAATGAGATTCTCCTGGTTGGATTTGTTTGTTTGTTTACCTATACTAATCATTCCAATTTTCTTAGCAAGGAATTTAAGGTCCTTTATAATGGCCTGCCTTTTCTGCTACTCTTCTCCATTCACTCCACACTCAATTTTGGAGGAGACATTATTCCCTGAGGATTGCATGAACTTCCACATATCCAAAATGCAGCTTCAAGGACCCCACGTTCTTGAAGCCTCCCTTATTCCACGGGCAATATAAATTACTCCCTTCTCAGAGCTCCAATAGCCTTTGACTAATATATATCGCAGAACACTATCACACTGTATTTTGTTTTAGTATATAAAGTCACTGTTCCTCCAAATAGCATCTAAGCAAGATGAAAAACAGGAAAGAGGGAAGGATACTTCAGAGTTTGAATTTAAACCTTGGGGTTTAATTTTTGGTTCTGAGACTGAGGAAATGAGTCAAACCTCCCAACTACTCCTTCCCCAAAGAAGCATCACCTGAGCTAAGCCAAGGGTGGTTTTGGACTGATCAGGACAGGCTTTATTAAAGTGAGATTGAAAATTTCTTACCCCTATTTCTCAAATCTTCTGTCGCCCCAATCTCTCCAAGGAAGAGACACCGTGCAAACCTGGGGACTGCAGCAATAAGGTGGGAGCACTTAGCCTGAGAAGTTAAGTCAAGCTGCACAGTGCAAAGTGCTGGGAAAAAATTATGTCGATTATGGGAAAGAGTCTGGAGCAGTTATAGAACTCAAGAGAATTTAGGATTGGAGGGATGGGCATATAAAGTGTTGCTATGGGTCTCCTTTAATGTGATTTTTTGTACTTTATTTTGAATTATTTGACTTTTGCTTTTTGTTGTACGTTTGTTTGTTTAAACAAGCTCTGTGTTAACCTACTTAAAAAGAAGGGGAGAAAGGCACTTGTTACCTGTAACCCCCCTTCCCCGTGCAAAATTTTATTCCTCCTCTATTAAGTTCTTCTTGGGGACTAGAATTAAAGGAATTTGCCATTTCATGAATCCAAGAGCCTCTTCCTTCTGACTGTATGACCACAGGGCTTATATACCAACTTCCTTTGCAAGTTGTTTGAAAGTTTCTGGACGCATTAGAGTTCTTAAAGCCTGCCCTTTATGAGGACAGGGTGCAAAGCTTTTACTCTTTGCATATATTGGTGTCCGTCAAAAGATTATTCATTTTCTGTGTAACCCCAGAATGGGTACCCAGGGAAAAACAGAAGGCCAAGAACGTCTGGAGACTAGAGTACTGATGAGAAAAAGAAGAAAATTTGAAAACAACATGTAAATGCATAAGAAGTTGGTATTAGGATGGTCTGAGGGATGGAGAAGCTGGTTGGGCATCTATTTCATCTGAGAAACTGACTGCTATTTAGATCTAGGTGTGCAATGTGAGTTAGGATCAATGTAGAAAGCAAAATAAGGTCCATAAGGAAAATAATCGTGTAAGAAGTAACATGGCCTGGGGGGTAAAAATGCACATATATCCAGGAATAAGAAACTCCTATTCAAATCAGCGTTGCAGATGCAGAATTCAATTGAGATTCCATTCAGAAATCTGTAAACTAGGAAGAGGGATCATCCTGTTTTCCTGTGACTGGTTAATAAATTTCAGTGAAGTTCTTTTGTCAATGACTCTGTTAATGATTGACTTGTATTTGAAAACATAATTCAGCCCTCTCCCCTACTCTCTTCTCCTTGCAAGAAGAAAAAGAAAATGAAGAGTATGGAAAATGTTTGGAAATGGAACCTAGTATCTGGAGAACTATTTTAGACACAGCGATACTTTCTCATGATATAGGTGGTTACAGTACGAAAGGCATCAGGTAAGCACATCAAGTGCTTTATAGTATGTGCGTGTATAAATATCATCAGGCACAAGAGTCTATGGCAGTCAAGAACCTGATTCCAATCAGAACAGAATTCCTTAAAATACTGTTTTCTTTGTGATCACAACTGCCCTTTTGGATGTGAGTGCTGGTCTCAAAAAGATTGCTTATAGATCAAAGACAAACAGCAAAAGGGACCTATTCTGGGATAGTAACCAACTCTAAACCTATTATAGGTAAGATATTGACAGCTTCATAATTTAATCTTTTACTTCTAGAGGATATTAGCAAACTACTATAAGATCAACAAGACTCCCCCATGTTCAGATAATGCACTGTTTCAGCTTAGAGTGACTAGATCTTTGCATCTCTGTATTGTCAGCATCAAGGATGCAGTAGGCACTCATATGCTAAAAGAAAGAAAGACTCATCTGTCCAAAAATAAAGTCTGACTGAAATGGGCTAGGATAAAATCTTTATTGACTCCACATGAAATTACACGAATGACACTCCCCACCCCTTGCCCATACTTGACAGACTAATGTTTTTTGTTCCATTTTTTAAAATATAGTTTAAATTGCTATTTACACAATAAAAACAATGTCCAACATCAAAAAACCCACACTTCTCTAGTTTAGAACTACTGGAACAAGTCACAGAAGAACTCATGTGATTGAATTTTGTATTAGGGCTTTCGCAGATTCCATGGAATCTACCAGTTCTGCATTACGGCTTACAGTCCCCAGTCTCTATTCAGGCCCAAAGAGAGATGACAGAAGTGGATTGAGATAAAAAGGATAGTTTCATCTATGTTCATGTAGTGCATACATTCCAGACATAAATATGATACAGAAAGGGCACTTCTGCAACAGACTAAGTCTTTGAACTGAGTTAAGTCTGTCTACCTCTTTGAGCTTTGATTTTTCTCATCTCTAAGACAGATTCATCCTAGAATCTTTCTTGCTCCTTTTTAGCTCCAATGTTCTTTGATTGGGTTCTAATTTATTTAGTAGATGCACATACTGAAACACTAACACATTTTGCTGGTCAGTCCTAAACAAATAAGCCCTAGAACGCTCCATTTTTTCTTACACATCTATACTTCGGCAGAAGGGCATGGAGAGCTGGGCTCTAAAAAGACCCAAGTGAAATTCTCATCTTATACTGGAGCAAATGCCTGTGTGTGATCTGATCATTTATGTAAGTTTTTATTTAATAATTTAAATGCCACAGAGCACTGTTTACTGACACTGCACAGTGGAATCCACCTAATGAACTTTATTTTACTGCTGCCTAAGTCCCACTTTCCAGAGATTTTATTTAATTGGTCTAGGTGCAGCTTGAGAACCAGAATTTTATAAGCTCTGTAGATGATTCTAACCTGAGAAAAAGGGGACAACTATTGGCAGAGAGCAGTGATTCTCAAACCTTACTGTGCATCAGTCACCTGGACGGATTGTTACAAGTGCTGTACGCAGTTTGACTGAGTAGGTCTGGGGTGAAGCCCTAGAATTTACTTTTCTAACAAGTTCCCCAATGATGCTGATGCTTTTATTCAGAGACCACACTTTGAGAGCCATGGCCAGTGAGAAATATCATTGACAGTAGCACCTGAAGTCTTAAGTTATATCCTGAGTCTATCATTACCACCTACATAATCTTAGGAAACGTAATTTATTCTCTTTCCCTTAGTGTCTTTTTAACAATACTTAGATCTCAGAGTTGTGAGTCATGAACAAACAGTGTACCCACCCGGATTTAGTACACCACCTGGCACAAAATGCAGTAACAAGTATTAGTTTCCTTTTCCATTACACATGACTAGACAGTGTGAATAAGTGAAATCAATAGCACAGATTAAAACTTGGCAGGAAAAGAGAGACAACTGAAGCAAACGATGTCTTATTAAAATTATGTGTAATATCAGATGATAAATACAGAGAAGTGTTTTAAGTATACGGTCTTAAAATACTTTCATTCAATTATCGAAACTTTAAACACAGTAATTTAGGTAGCAGGAATATTAGATACAATCTATAAAGTGAAAGAAATATTAGATTCGATCTACAAAGATCATGAATTTTTTTTAGTGACTTATAATAGACTCCAATACCTCATCTAGGGCAATTTAGTTTTCTAGAGAATCAGAAATAAAAACTGAATAGTATACTTGCCTGAAATTTTCATCATGGATCTTTAAGTGCTCTTTAATTCCAGAGAAAACCTAAATTATTAAAGTGCGTAAGAATCCCTATTATTAAACAAAGCAAAACTTCTACCAACCTGGGGGTAAGTGTCCTTTTTCACATCTACCACAAAGAAAAAAACAAGACGGATTTCCCTCCTGCTTGCCAACTGCTTCATTCTGAATGTCTCAAGGTCCTCTCAGGAGTTGATGCCCAAACCGTGAGCTGAATCCTGGGAGGGAAGCCAGCCCACTGAGGAAGCTGCTGCACAAGCCTCCAGATGCAGGGAGGGTGGCGGGGCTTGTGCCCGCACAGTGGGGCTGGTTGAGGTGAGAACCGGAATACTGTCAGTGTGTCTGTGCGGACCTACAAGTGCAGCCGTCTAAGTGAGGCTCAAAGGTACTGAACACTCCAGGCCTAAAGACCTAAGTCCTACCAGGATTGTTCAAAGCAAGTTTCACCCTATACCAACAATTGGCCCAAAGTAAGGCCTTAGGTGGTTATTTTTAAAAGCCTTTCCTTCCCACTCTGGCCTGATGCCATTATGTGACAGCTTTCTTTTTTGGAGTCCCTGGGGGAAAAAAAAAAGTGATGGCTGCCTGCACATCTCTGTTGCTACGCTGTGCTCTGAATTTCTTTTCCCATTTCTTATTACTTTCAACTGTCACGTAACCTGATGATGTACTTTTAACTTCTCATTTATTTATGAATTCTCTTAACTAGACTGTGAGCTCCTCAAGAGTCATTTGTCCCCTTCCTCCATGGAACTTTCTCAAGTGTCTTCTCAGTAACTGTTCCCTTTTGCTATCTGCAATATAAATCTGACAATCTTTGTAAAAGCATCTTAACAAAACTGGTGTCCAATCAACACCTGTAAAATGCTTACCGAATTATGCATGCTAAAAACTGGACATGACTGGTTTTCTCAGGGTCAGTCTTCATACTCATGCTCTCAAGATTATATAAGATCTGTAGTCTAGACAATGTATTTGGAGGATGGAAATGATTTTTTTTTAAAAGCCAGAGAATTAGCCTTGGTTCAGCTCTCCTTAGTGTTTCAAAATCAACATTTGATATCACATGAAGAGAATGGTTCCCACCTCATTATTAATGACTTTGGTATTCCTGAGCATGCTTTCACCCATATCCTGCTCTCAGGGTTTCCCCAGGAAACAGCCACCAAAATTCCCTACCCACTAAAACAGAACAAAACTAAACAAAAACAAAACAAAAACCCAAAAACCTTTTCTTCCCCTTCCCTGCAAAATGGTTTATTAGAAGCCACAGCCAGTGTTTAGAGCCTTTCAAAATAACCCACAATCCAAGCCCTCTCAACACAATCAGAAGCAGAGCTCATTTCATGCCTGTCCTGCCAGAGAGCAGTCCCTTCTCTCACAATTTGCCTATCACTAGTAACCAAAGAATATGTTAGATGGCCCGAGAAGGTTCCGGTGCCACCCTGGAGGCATTATCCTTCTGTCTTCTAGAGTTTTTTCACTGGATTGTTCTGGCCCCATCACCAAAGCTCTGACCACAGTCATTCCAGCTGATCCTTTAGCAGGACTGGGAGGTTCCAGAAAAGTCACTGGGGCAGCCCAGAGAACAAGTAAGGTTTATCTTTACATCTCAAAGTGTGGGGAACAAACTGACTTGCACAAAGCTGGATTATGGCACTTTACCTCCACTTCAGCACAGCTATTATGAGAAGAAATATTGCTCTAAGATTTTTAATTAGTTGCTTCGGTTTTCCTTTTATTCTTTTTTTTTTAAATGACCCAGATTGGGCATCCTCTTTCAAGGCTCACTCTCTCACTCCTGCTATAAATCAAATTCTCTCATTAAGAACCTCCCTTATATCAGAAGCCTGAAACCAAATAGCAGCTTTCCACTTCTTTAATTCTCCATAAGGCATCGCTATTATACTATCATGCATGGACGTGTGTGCGTGCATGTGTGTGTGTGCGTGCGTGTGTGTGCATGCGCATGCAAGCGCACACATGCACGTGTTTTACAAAAGTAAAAATGCTCTCATTATCCTGTGTTTGATATAGGCACCCAAGTATGTAGATAGAAATTAAATAAAGGCCACAAAAACTTCCCAAGGAAGATCATTAAGAAAAATCCTCTCTTCTCCTGCGTCGCACAGCTGGCCTTTGAGGCACGCCAGTTAAGATAAAGGTATTACCCGTGCTGATGTGAAGACTGGACCTTTCCCTCTTTGGGTTGTAGCTGAACTTCTATTGGTGATCCTAGCAAAATACGTAATTTCCCATCTGTTCTAAGCAGGTCTTTTCTTCGGCCTTCTTTCAAACAATACCTTCACTCTCCCATTAGATATGAGGATGTGGAGATCTGGACAGTGAGGTCCTGCTTGGGTAGCAGTCTCTTTCAATGACATGTTGACTACGCAGAGAGAGGGAAGGATATGGGAGAATGGCAGGGGTTGAGGGTGAGAGGGAAAGAAAACGGGTCTTCTAACGGGAGCACTGGAAGAGAGCAAACTTTTCATAGTTGCTTCCGGTATCTCATGAAGGCCCAGACTGCTACCATGGTGAGGGCAAACACTGGCACCAGCACCAGAGCTATAGGGATCCCACTCGGCTCCCCTTCACTTCGATGTCCTACAGGCCCATTCTGCACCTGTAACTGGAAGGGAGAGAAGAATGTTAACACCAGTGAGCAGTGTGTGCACCCCAACTCCCGTGTCCGTGCTGACACGTGACCCGGGCCTAGACCACCCGAAGCTGTGACCTCCGAGCACTATCTGGCAGAAGGAGTCCTCTTTGTTTATTCTAAATTGATGCATCAGAGCCATCAACTCTGTGGAGAGAAGTCTGATGGGGAGGCATTTAAGCTGGCTGTGCTACTGACCTAAAGGGGCCTGGGGGTGAGTGGATAACCATTCTGTTTCTCTGCTGCCTCCACCAAGCTCTACATGTATCATACTAGGAAACCGAAGATAGGAGATGAAACCTACTGATCCTGTAGGGAACCTCAAAATTACTGGGCAGGAGCAGAGGGTGCCCACCTTCCTAGAAATGTTTACTCAGAAAGACTGCCAGTTGTCAGAAAGCAGTAAGGGCCGGGTACAGTGCCATTTTTGGAACCACTTTCCAGTTTCCAAAAGGCACCAATTCCCTCCTGATACAGTGTCATGGCCTTCATCTCTATTTTGTAACACTAGACACAGATAAAGAGGAAACACTTATATGGAACAGAGATAAAATACTCAGAGGTAAACAAGTAAAAAAAAAAATCCTATCCTAGTGGTGATAATTTTCCACTGTCTAATAAGCATTCCCATTTGAGGCTGGGTGGCACTTCTTCATATTAACTGTTTTTTTTAAGCAAGCAAGTGAACGGGGGCTGGGGGACGAAAGGAGTGTGGGATGGGGGTGGGGGAAGGGGCAGAGGGAGACAATCCTAAGCAGGGTCCATGCCCAGCATGGGGCTCAATCCAACGACCCTGAGATCGTGACCTGAGCCAAAACCAAGAGTCGGATGCTTAACTGACTGAGCCACCCAGGTGCCCCTCTTCATACTAACTTTTAATAGCTAACTTGCAACAGTTATGATGCCATTTTGTCTCAGTTCGATTTAACCTCCTCATTACAACCCGTGAAAAGTCTGACCCTTCCATCTGAAAGGCAGCACTGCATGAACTACCTTTTCTACCCTCTAGCCCACCTCTACATCTTTCACTCATTTCCTGTTCAGATGTCCTGAGAGGGCCTGCCCAATAATAAGATAATGGTTTTTAGGGCTAGGCCAATTCTCTGACCAGTGTTTTATTAGGGGTTACTGTTTTACTAGGAGTTATTTATAGATGTTTCCCAAAACATGAACTTTGGAAATCGTTTCCCACATGCCTTTAAAAGAACTCTAACCATACCTGAAGTGTATACCTACATTCATTATTTGCCTTTACAATTGCATGAAGTCTTCCATACTTCAGAAACATAAAGAGCCAAGGCAGAAGCAGCCAATTACCAATATTCTCACCTACTGACCTGTTTTCTAATCCATCACACAGATTCTGCTTGCAACTCTGCTATCTTTCATGCTGTGCTCCTTCTGCTTTGTACCACCTCCTGTCAAGCTCTTCCTTCAGCCTCTGAAGCCTCACTCAAGAGCTGAGTGAGACAATGACAGCACCATTTAAGAGGGCACACTGGAGGAATCTGGTGGCTCATTTGTTAAGTGTCTGCCTTTGGCTTGGGTCATGATCCCAGGGTCCTAGGATCAAGCCCCGCATTGGGCTCTCTGCTCGGCAGGAAGCCTGCTTCTCTCTTTCCCACTCCCCCTCTTTGTGTTCTCTCTCTCACTGTGTCTCTGTCAAATGAATAAATAAAAAATATTTATTAAAAAAAAAAAAAAAAAAAAGGGCACATAAACCTGTGTTGTAAATGCACCTCAAAGTCCTTGGGGTAGAATTCCTCCAAAGGGAGGAATTAGGTTTACCAGGCTTCTCAACCCATCATCCAAATTATAAAACACTAGAAACTAAGAAGTGAATGCAGGGAGAGGTGCTGCTTTGATTAAATTCTTTTCTTTAAAAATTTATTTATTTGTGAGAGACAGAGAGAGAGAGAGCGAGCGCATGTGTGGGTGGGAGAGGCAGAGGGAAAAGCAGACTCCCTGCTGACCAGCGAGGCCAATAGTGGGCTCAATCCTAAGACCCCACGATCATGACCTGAGCTGAAGGCAGACGCTTAACCCACAAGCCACCCAGACGTCCTATGACTAAATTCTGAAATCCATTTCCTTTCCTGGAGATCCCCTTTGAGGATTACAGCTTTGGTCAAGAGGGTCAATAAGTTGATAAGAAAAGGGTTGTGTCGTGATTGGGAAAAGCGCACAGTGGGTATCAGGAAGGCCACCCCCTCTACACTTCAAGTTTCATTAATAAGTATGTTTAAGGGCAGACACAGGTTTCCTTCCCTACTAAAAAATAAAATTGATTCTTGCTAATTTTTTTCCCCATTGATTTGAATTTGGTTGTCAAGCTTTACAGTTAAGATACATCTCCTGGAAGCTAGGACCTAGGCTGCAAGCAGAATGAATTTCCTTTTGTGATAAGAAGTCCCTGAAGACCCCTGCCTGTGCTAGACAAGCTCTTCCAAAGAGTGAGAAAGAAAAAATAAAAGCCAAATGCACTACTAAAGATTGTGCAATATGGGATGCCTGGGTGGCTCAGTTGGTTAAGCAGCTGCCTTCGGCTCAGGTCATGATCCCAGCGTCCTGGGATTGAGTCCCACATCGGGCTCCTTGCTCGGCAGGGAGCCTGCTTCTTCCTCTGCCTCTGCCTGCCATTCTGTCTGCCTGTGCTCTCTCTCTCTCTCTCTCTAATAAATAAATAAAATCTTTTAAAAAAAGATTGTGCAATATGTCGTATTCCCAAGAACGAGACAAAAGCTTGGTGCCAGCTTCTGGCTGCAGGTAATACCTACCCTGTGTTGTACTCGTAGGGACACGGCATAACCTGCATTACGAAAAAGGTCTACAGCATCCTGGTGCAGCAAGTTCCTTAGGTCTTGGCCATTTACCTGTCAAAAACAGCAAGAGAAATAGTAAAAGAGGTAGAATGACAAGTCAAAGATTGATATTCATGTGATTAAACATTTAAAAACTACACAGCAAATTTCAAGGACTAGGAGAATGGGTCAAGTAAAGTAGAACTAAGTCACTTTTTCACGTTCAAAGCTACATTTTCCTAGAACTGAGGTTCCATGGGCCATATGAAGAGCACCAAGGTTTTTTATTTAAAAAAAAAAAAAAGTCCCTCCTTCACCTTGGCTCCTGTTGCCTGTCTCACTTTGACAGTTGGGTTTCTGCTATGTACCTGTGTGTCTTCCCTAAGCACCAGCCTGCTTCCCTACAGCTAACATGATCTTCTGGGTTACCATCCTATGCTTCACATTGCTAATCCCTGGTACCATAGCTTCAACTCTAGAAAAACTCTACGAAACAATTTATTTTGATGTGGTGCAAACCTACCAGCCCATTCTATTGGTCTTGTTCAATTGTGAACAATTTCCCTTGGTTCCATGGATCCTCCCATCCTCCATCAATTTACTAATTTTACAGTATTTCTTTGATGATACAAACTTCCAAAAAATGCTTCAGTGTAGCACCTAGAGGTGAGAGATGACCAGTGGGATTAATACTTCTTAGTGTTAGGAGTGACACTGTCTGCAAGTGTCATCTACCCTATGGTATACTCAGTGCCACAGCCTAGCCCACTTTATGCAAGATCTACACATCTTTTGTACACATCAATGTCATTAACAGCAACAGCAGCAGGAACACCTCATGTATTTATTTGGTAAGTTCTGTGCTGTATGCTTTACATGTGTTGTCTAATGTTGTTCTCACGATAATCCTATGAGGTAGACACCATTTTTATCTTGTTTTCACAGATGAAGAAACTGGGGCTTAGCAAGGTAGAGAATTCACCCAAAGTCATAGTAAGTGTAGGAGCCAGGGCTAGTATTTTTAACTATCTGAAGTGGAGTTACAGTGCCCTTGCAATTTACTCTTCCTTCTGCACTATTATTCTTCCACTTGGACTCACGAACTATTTTTAGCTGAAGCTCAAGCCACTGATTTATTCAAGCCTCTCATCTACCTTGTTCCTGTCTTCCTTCTCCAAGAGGTTCACATCACTCCTCCATACAATCTCCTGCTAGGTGAATTAATCTAATAGCACTTTGGTGTTATAAACTGTCTACCTTACTCTTAGAAAACGGACCACAATTTCTACTCCCTTCACACTTCCTATTCCTCTACTGAATCTGCTCATTATCCTCACCAAGACCTTTAATGACCTTTTTTAGATTTTACTTGCATCCTAACCCATCTAGGAGTTCTTGCTGTTATTTCAACAAAGCACTTCGTAAACTATTAGAATCCCTTGTCCCCATGATCTTCTGCCATCTTTCCAGTCCCGCGAAACACAAGGCATTTAGTTTCCTCGTCATCACTGAGTTTAATGTTCCTGGGGAAAATACACCCTCCTACTTCCCAGCACAGATCCATGCTGGCTGACACCTGCTGTATCCTTATGACCACTCTACTCACCTGGCGAACTCCCCAGTGAATGCCCAAAAGCAGCTGTTCCAGACCTTTCCTATCATCAAACTCCAACGCTGATCCTATCTCCTCTCTCCAGATTCCTTTGCCTTATCTTCTTCGAGAATACGGGTAACTTCCCACACACTCTCCTGTGTTCTTTCCTGCTGTTTCAAAGTTTCCCGATAGCCTCTCACCACTTCTTTGCCCTGGTTTCTGATTTAGATCCATTTCCCTCTACCAAGGCTAAACCACCCACGGGTGCTATTGGTCATATTTCTTCCAGCCTTTTTAGAGAACTTAAGTGATGACTTGCTCCTCTTGATTCCCCCTCTGCTCCTTCTCAACTAAAATTATCCTCATCTGTAAAGAACACAATATAAATATTTCTTGGAACCCACTATCACCCTCTTCCCATCTTCTGTCCTCCACCTTTCACTGCAAAACTTGTTTAAAGAGCTGTTGGAAAGCACTGCCTCCACTTCCTCCGCAGCCATGCACTCTAATCCCTGGTACAGGCATAGTGTATGAGGAGGCAGGAAAGAATATTCTGTCCTGCAGGTCAGGAGGGACTTCTAATCCTCAAATCCTATAGCCCTTTCCCAGTCGTCAGACTTCCTCCCTTTTGTAGTTCTCTCTGGTCTCAGCTTCTAAAGCTCCCTTAGTTCTTGAAGGATTCCCTTCCCAATTCCTCCTCTTCTCCTTCCTTCTTAAGGGAAGTAAGCATTCCTCAATGTCTGTAGTCCTCTGTCCCCTCATCTTCTCTCCCATGGTGATCTTTCACAATTTCAACTGTACTCTGCAAGACAACTCCCAAATCCGTATCCTTATTTCTACTTCTAGACTTGCCAGTTTCCTGCTGGATGCCTGGACAGGAATATTTTGCTACACCCCAATTCAACAAATCCAAAGCCTCCTTTCCACTTCCCACAAAACCAGACTATCCCACCTTCCCTCTTGTTGCCACTACCATTCCTTCAGACTAGAATTCTGGTATTTTTAAGCTCCACTCCCTGTCGATCTTCACATACAATACCTTGCCAAATCCTATAAGCTAACATAATACTATTCCTCACACCCTATTTTCCTTCAAGTGCTTATTTAGGTGGTGGACACTTCCAGGTGAACTATTGTGATCACCCTCTCACTGACTCACTTCCCTCTAGCACGGCCCCCCATTCTATCCTATTCAAACACTGTCTCCAGATCAAGCCTCCTAAAGGACCATTCTGTTTCTACAAAACTGGGAGCAGGAGAGAAGAGACCGCATGCCTGATTTCTCATTCTGGTGTACAAAGTCCTCCAGGAAGTGGGTCCAACCCACTCTCTCAATTTAATTTCACATTATTTCCTTTCATAAATCCTGTGCTCTAAATCACAAAATTCACTGTCCCTAGGATGTAAAACATATATCCTGACTTTCATGCCTGAGCTCCAGCTATTTCGACCATCTGAATACACTTCCTTTTTAAAAAATTCCACGTATCTTCCGAGATTAATCTTAAATAGGATCAGTCCTGCTACCTACAGTGTAGAAGCGAATATAGTTTTCTAGCTCATAGACTTTGATTTCATGCCACCAAGCCACCTTCTGATTATGCCTTTTGTTTGTTCTGGTGAACATGCCACAGGAAAAGAACTTCAGGAGTCCTAGAACCACCACAGTGAATTCTCAACATCTCAACTTTCTAGTTAATTCCTGAGGTAGAGAATCAGTGTGAGATTGCAGACTGTAGTGGGAAGGCTCATGTAACTAATCTAGCCCATGTGATAACTGTACTTCTCAATGTAAGGAAATGGCTATTTTCTCTTAGAGACAGACAAATTAGGTTAATGATGCAGTTATGTCAACATATGCCAAAGATTTCAGAGTTCAGCATCACAGCCAAGTTTCATAGTGATAAGAATGTAAGTGGGAGAACTCAAGTCACTAAATGACATTCAATGGCAGGAGTACCAAGTTCAAGATCATCTTTGCAGTCACAGCCCAAAATAACTGCCAGGAAACACTGAATATTTATTATCATGCCTGGAGCTGTCTCTTCATTTTACTAAGTACTAACTTATTTAGTCCTTGCAATAAATCCTATGACTTATGGACTCCCATTTAATAGATGATAAAACTTGGAAGGCTATGCAACTTGTCCATGGGCATATAGAATGGAAGTAGCAAAGCCAGAATTCAAATGGCCTGGCTGTAAAAGCTTCACTTTAAAACACTAACCCAAAGAAATTCACATTGTAAGCAAGGATTTTATTTCAGCAACTTACTACTATCCATCTCATTAATACTGTAAATTAAATTTTTACTGGTTTTGTAGTTTCATTTTTTCTAAAAAGTTATACACTTCCAAATTTTAGAGTTTTGTAGAATATAAGGTGTTTCTACATTAATATTTTTATTCATGTGCATATATTGAAGCAGCATTAAAATCTGGGAAGATAAAATTTAGTTAAGGGCAAAGTCGATGACCTTTCTAGAAAACTCTGCTAGATGTGACTGATTTATTTCTTTGAATCTCTGTATTATGTAATGATCTTAAAGCTCAAAGTGAACTCTACCCTATTTTTATATCACTTAACATTCTACTGTAAATAACTTCGAAAGGCTGTATCACAAAACTCATTATTATAACACCTGTATTATCTGAAGAGTACTTTTAAGAACACGAATATAATAAATGTCACATGATTTCCTGAAGTTTGCTTGCCGACTGCAGCCTGAAAAAGCCTGACGACATATTGTCAATATTATACAAAGCTGAAAGGCCTGGACTCTGACAGCAGCTTTGCCTGCCAGTGACTCAGTGTGTAACCTTGGTCCTCACCTGAGCCTCCTTCCGCTCACGGGGAAGGACATTAGTGGTATCAGGCCAAAAAAGGTACCACACAGGGCATAAGCCAATTATAGCAATCATGTCTTTCAACCCTCTTGTTAGGCCTAAAGATATTCTAATATAAAAGGACTATTTATTACTCTAGTTACTTAAAAAAAAAAAAAAAAAAAAAAAAAAAGACTCCAGACAAGAGGCCTTTGAGACATTCAAGGGCAATTTCTTTTTTAAAGAACCATTTCTTATCCTTTGCCCAAGTTTAAAAACAGCCCCATAAAACAAATTATGATTCAGTCTCTTGTCCAGGTTATCTCTAATTCAAAGCCAGATTGGCTTTCCAATATTTGCCTCCTCTATGCATTTTCAGATTCTACCTCATACTGACTATACACCAAGGTCCATAAATTTTATTCCTAAATATATGTGGAATTTGCTCTGTCACCTTCCATACTAATACAGTGTGACCCCAGAACCAGCCACATTAGCATTCACCAGGGAACTTAAAAGTTAAAAGCAATCCGTGCTTTCACATGCCCTCCAAGTGATTCCAAACGAGTTAATTCTCACCTAACCTGCCTGAATCAATCTTTAACTGGTCTCTACACCCAGCCTGCTTACCCTATTTAATACAAATTCTGTGCATACACAGACTTCATCAGTGATTTTGTTTACCAAAGTAGTGATTTTACAAATATGAGTCTCTGGACCCACCACAGAACACAGTGAAGTTAAATCCAGTGGGTCAAGATAAGTATTTAATTTTAAAACAGTGAAAGCAGAAGAAATCACAACACACAGTGTATCATATATAGAAGTGATAAATACTATTTTCTTAACCTTTGCTTCAGTTACATGTGTGTTTGCATGTATGTGTATTACCTGTTATAGGTCATAATTTAAAACATGTGAATAACACTTGTCTAGAGCAGTGCCTCTCACAATTTATTCACACCCAGGGACTTTATTCACACCCAGGGATCTTACTATAATGCAGGTTTTGATTCCAGTAGGTCTGAGAGGGCTCCTGAGATTCTGCATTTCTAATAAGCTCCCAAGTAATGGCCAGATGGTCCCTGGACCTCACTTTTAGTCCCAAGAGCTACTCAACGGAGAAATCTTAGAACGCTACTAACTTGCTACTTCAGTTTCCTTAACTCATAAACAGTTTCACTGAACCTGAGATATGGCAGATGTTGCAGCATGCTAGAAAATTCTACTGACTGAATGTTCAGAGAATTGAAATGCTGGTGTTCTGCTTAACAGATGGGGAAACATAGAATTTTTTTTGCTTTAACTATGGTTGTGAGCAATCTTGAAAAATAAGTCTCCTATTTTCTGCCTTAGGAAATGAGTAAACAGAGTTAAAATCCGTTCCCTCCATCTTTTTTTTTTAAAGTTTAACTTTTCACCTGTGTGACTTTTATGTATTCCTTTATTTATTTACTTTAGAGAGGCAGAGAGAGACAGAAATAGGTAGAGGGCAAGGGGGAACCCTCAAGCAGGCTACATGGCCAATGCAGAGCCCGACACAGGGCTCGATCTCACAATTCTGAGACCATGACCTGAGCCGAAATCAAGTGTCGGATGCTTAACTGAGAGGGCCACCCAAATTAATTACCTTTGACGATTAATAATTTTGAATTGCCTCAAGAGCTCTACCTAAAGAATAGCATTAATATAAATGTAGATGATGTATGGAAGGAATGGACTCAATTTAATAAGCACTGACCCAGATTATACTCTGGATATTTTAACTTTTTTACCAAGATCCTGAAATGAATCACAGTGGCGGAGGCGGGGGGGGGGGGGGGGGGGGGCTTTGTCAGAATTGAGGAAGGAAGAAAAAAACGATTATCTAGTTCTAATTAATCAGACCAAACCAAAAAAGTCCATTATGCTATGATGCATTCACAGAGCAGCTACCTTACTGCATGCCTACTCTGTGCCAGCTACAAGCCTACAAGCGGGGTGGGGGTGGGGGGGGTGCCTAGAGGCATCCTTTGTCTAAAGGATTTTGCATATCTCAATGTCTTGGCTGCTGCCTGAGATGAAGGTTTTCTGGTGGATCTTTCCCACTAATTTCTAAGCGTACGGGCGGAAGACAAGTCTTTCATTTTCAAATCATTCCATAGCACCTGGCATGGTGGTCTGTCTGCAGGCTGTCAAGCTGTGAATGTTGAGGACTACTCAGCACTTTCATTCACCAAGTTAAGAATTCAATTTGACAAGAACATGAAATGAAGCTGACTAGTGGCCTGATGGTGCCATTTTGTTATATAAGGGGTTTGGTCAAAGGGAATAGTCACCTATTCAGTGTAGGGGTCAGTTTACATCACCCTGAGCATCATAAAAATGTACATTTCACTGAGGATGGACTGTTCCTGACTATCCACCTGCCTTCATTTAGGCAGACACACAAGGGAAATGACAAACCTAGATAGTTTACATTTTTATCCCACAAAAATAAAATTTCTCCAGGTTCCCTGGTAACCTATACAAATATTAAATTGGCCTCACCAACACACACACAAAATAAACTTCGGGTGAGGAATCTCCATCTCCAGCCCTCATCTCAACTTCAGGTTCATTCTATTCGTAATATCTGTTTTTGTTTCATGGTTGTCAGATGGAATAGGGCCTTAAAAATTTTGCATTAGTTAAAAAACTTTTTCTTCTCCCCCCTTTTTTTTAAGTTTAAACATTCCACAGAGATCACAGAAAATTTAACTTCGGATAAGAGGAAACTGCATAAGTCATGCTACTATTTAATTTTACCTGAAATTAAGACAAAATTATGGGCATCATTTCAAGAGAAATGGAAAGATTAAATTGTCAATAATAACTCAGGAAAGCTAGATCACTTAATGAAACTTTTATTAATTATCCAAAATGGATGTGCTAAGGAAGTGACAGTCTTAGTCTGATTATCTAACAAAAGTTAAAAGAAAAAGAGTTGGGGCACATTTTGCAACATGGAAAAATAACCTATGTGAAGAGAGTAGAAAAACCCATCAAGAATCAATGAGAATATAGACTAATAAAAAGTTCAGCATCGTCATTTTACAGAGACTCCAAAGCCAGTAACAGAGCGCTTAAGAACATCAGAGGGAGAGACTGAGCTACAAAGGAGACATAAACATTTAACGGTTAATGCCCAGCAAATTTGCTTAAGGAAGAGAAAGCGGAGAAGACGGTGAGAGAGGCAACAGAGGCAGTATTTCTTAGGAACGGGGTCGAGAAAGAAGAATTTTGGAGCAAACTCTTGGAAAGGAAACTGGAATGAAATAAGATAGCCCTAGAAAGAATGAAGAGCATATGTTGGCCTCTTCCTCTTGTATATGCTCCATCTTCTCTTTCTCAGTCTTATTCCTCTCCCTATCTGTCTTATACTTTTGCCTTTTCTTCACCAGGCATTTCTTCCCTCTTCTTTCCCATGTCTTAACTGGCCAAAACATAAGCTTGAAACATAAAGTAAAATCCTCCCTGCTACAAATTTTAAAGTGAAGGGAGCTGAGCTTTTTCTTTTGTTTTGTTTGTTGACATTTACTTTTCTCTGCATGGACATCTATCTCCTACCATACCCTTAAAAAAAAAAAAAATTGAGCGGCCTTCCAGTAATTTCTTTTCTCTATGAGGCAACGGTCCACATAAGAAAGGCTGCTGATCTTCATTTATGTCTAATAAATTCTCTCACACTGAGCTCTATGAACCTTTTTTCCTAATTCTATCCCTTACAGAAAGACTGCTGTCAGTTTTTATATAAAACCACACAGAAAAGCTATGCATTCACCATGAAACTTTCTGTTTAGGATACCTAGTCCTAGCTCCTCATTTACCTCTTAGGAGGCAGTACCTCATACTGATTAAGAGTAGAGGCTCCAAATTCAGGCAGCCCAGTTTTAGTCCTCTGCCACCTACTAGTTGTGTGACCTTGGGCAAGATGCTTGACCTCACCAAGACTCAACTTCCTCAGCTGCAAAACAGATAATAAATGTACTCACCTCATAGGGTTATTGCAATTTTTAAATAAATGTAAGGTTCTCAGCATACGGCTAGTATACAGTGTTCGAAAACTTCTAACCAGTCTCATTTTTCAACAATCCACATTTTACCAAACCTTTTTGAAAAATATGGGTGTCCTCTTAACCCCTACACTTTTCAAATGTAACCCAGGCCCCAGTGTTTTGGACAGAATGTGGTATGTCACTTTAAACTGCATAGTTTCAGGCAACCCCTTCGGGTCCCCTCTCTCCTTGGGAGCTTTGTACTATCCTTTGTTATCACTCAATAAACATTACTTTGCTGCCCCCCCAAATAAGTAAATAAATGAATAAATAAACTTGCGGTTTCTACATACATGCTATACCTTCAACAACCTACTCTAAATTTTCCGTAATGTACCACTCAAGCTGATTTCATGTTTTTTGGATGTCTTTCTCCAGGGGTCTATAGGAAATAATCTACTTGTCAACTTCTCAGTATTGTTTTGAGATAAAAGGTATTTATTACTCTCTGTATCTCTCAAATTAAAAAACTGGATCTAGGAGAAGCTTAACGGCCTGAAAAGAGGCAAAATAGTCGGTGAGAAGGACAGAAGTAGGATATTACCATCCATGACATTGTATTTATATTCTGAATCAGCGAACCTTTCTAGGCTTGCCTGAAATTTCTCAACCTGTTCATCTGTTAAATACATAATGAACCTTGTGCAAGGATACAAAAGGTTTAAAAAGATCTAGTCCCTTTCCTTGAAGAACTTCTAGAAAAGAATCAAATTAAAGTTCACCATATAGTGTCTTATTACAAACAGCAAAGTGAAATGGGACCTCACTAGACAAAAACCCAAAATGAGAATACATTCCAATTTTTCATCTTCATAACAGCTGAGAAGGTCTCTGAGTCTAAAAAGGACACTCGGGGCACCTGGCTGGCTCATGGGGTTAAAACCTCTGCCTTTGGATCAGGTCATGATCTCAGGGTCCTGGGATCAAGCCCTGCATTAGAGAGCCTGCTTCCCTTCCTCTCTCTCTGCCTGCCTCTCTGCCTACTTGTGATCTGTCAAATAAATAAATAAAATCTTTTTAAAAAAGAAAAAAAAAGACACTCAATTCCTACCTTCCTTTTGTGTCTCTTTGTAGTAAAGGAAGACACACATTAGTCTTTCAATTAACAAAAGGGAGGTAATAAAGTATAACTGAAGGACAATTGTGGGTTTTAAGTCCTTTTTCCCCACATTAGTCCCTCATCCCTACCTGTTTCCTGTCTTTTGAACTTGGCTAAGTAGCTTCATTCTGGACTGAATATGCCTTGTCTATCAAATGAGGAATTCTATCCTCTTTGCTCTCTGTTCATGTTGGAAAAGGCGATTGATCAAGGTCCCTCCTCCCACCACATTCTATAATCAGGTATTTCCAGATCCAAAGAGGCAGGCAGAAATCTTCCCAAGGAAGGGGCCAAGGGTAAGAACTGGGGTCTAGGGAGCAAGGAACAGTGAAGGAGGCCGAAGCCAGTTCTCACCGAGAGGATCTTATCACCCTCCTGGAGCCGCCCATCCAGGGCCGCAGCCCCATTCTCTTTGATGCGGCTGACGTAGATGCCACTGTCGTTGGAGACATACTGCTGATCTGTGCCACCGACGATGTTGAAGCCCAGCCCTGAGAAAATCATGGAGGAGTTGTAAAGGAGATAGTGATGAAGAAGAAAGGGAATAAAGGAGAAGAGAGGAAGAGGAAAGTTCTAGTTGGGAGGGGAGACTGATGAGTCAACTGTGATATAATGGGTCAACTGACACGGGCAAGGTCAGTGAAGAGTATCATCAACAGAGGTCAAGAGTACCCAGAGTTGCCCACTTAAACCAGGCAAGACTAAAAATATAAATGTAGTTATTTTGTTTATACTAGTCAAACTAGTTTGCTGAGTATAAAAAGATCTATACTAAACTCAGTGAAATAATGGTGATTCTTATGCACTTCTGTTGACATTTGATTTTGCTTCTGCTGGCAACATTTAGAGGACCCAGTTTTTTACTTTCCTGCTATTAATGTAACAATGTGAGCTGTGTTCATGAGAAGTCATGCTTTTAACTATTTAGCAAATGAACTAACCTTAATTCAGTGGAGGAGAGATTCTTAACCAAAGCTTCCCCTTCATACTTCCCTTCTCCCAGTGTTCAGGACAGTTTGTGTATGGAGGTATTTTGGAAGAAATGGTCCTAGGAGTTTCATTTATTTTTCTATTTTAGTGTAGGTGTTGGCAGGAATCCTGGGAACCAAAAAGATAACTGAAGCTTCTCAATAGGACTAAATCACCAAATTCACTGTCTCCTTTTCTACCTCCAGTGCAAACGATCATGAATTTGGGTAGTTTGCCAAGTTTTATTCACTGTAGGAAACGGACTATCCACTGATTAACAACTGTCCATTCTCCCCCTTGCCCTAACCCCTGGCAAACACCCTTCTATTCTTTGCTTTCCTAAATGACTAATTTAAAATGGGTATAAAAATTTCAGTTATGCAAGATGCAAGATAAGTTCTTGAGAGATGATGTACAACTTGGTGCTTATAGATAACAAGTGTTACTGTACACTTAAAAATCTATTAAGAGAGTAGGTCTCATTTAAGTGTTCTTACCATAATAAAATAAAATAAAATTTTAAAAAGAAAGAAGACTAGTAAAGTGTCATTTCCATGGATAAACCACTAAGTTGTGGAAAGAATTTCACTATACAAAAAAAATTGTTATAAAGAGTTTTTATCTATGCATTAAAAAGGGGGGGAACTCCCTGGGGTTTTCTTTCTGTCAGATACTGTAGAATTCATAGTCATAGTGCCAAGAGAAAGGAAATAGTACGAAAGCAATTAAAAAACAAAAATGTGGTGGCACAATTAGAAGGACTAGCCATGATCACAAGCTTACTATTGGTTTCAGTAGAAAACAAATAAAAGAGACATATGTGGGCTTTCTAAAAAAATTCTCCCCATTGGTGTGAAGCTCACAGTATAAACTTAAGTACTAGCAAATCAATCTGTGATTTAAGAAAACACATGGCCAAAGGGAGAGAAGCAGCAGGAAACATCTCATCTAGACAGCATACCTTATGGACCAACTATCTCAGCTAGAGAATGAAAAGGGTTCAAGATACAGGATAGCAAGAGCTCCTTCTAAAGATGCCTATTTCAACTTCCTTGAAAAGTAGGCTACGAAAATTTAAGTTACTAAATGGTTTCTCTTAGAACACTTTATTTGTATCATAGTGGGTAGGAGGTACTGGAAGGGGATGGTGGGTAGTGATAAGAAAGAAAGGTAGGTGAAGCCTGATTAATGAAGGCTTTGAAATTATTTCCAAACTGACAGCTTTGAGCAACGTGGCTGAGAACAACCAGCCTTTCACAATACTAGCACAAACAACTGAGAGAAAATCTTTCCAATCTAACATCTTCACCAAACGCTACAAATGACTCTGGGGACTTGGGGTACAGGGAGGATGTGTTAAGTAGCTAAACACAATCCATTAGTTAAAAAGAGTGGGGACTTTGCTACTGGTTACTGAAAGCTACAGAACAGTGCCTAAAGAAGGAGAGTGGAAGAAATCTTACTGAAATTTTCTATAAACATGCAAGTGCTTACTCTCACCCAAAAATCACGTTATATAAGCATGTTAATAAGGAACTGCTCCATTAGTTGTAAATGAACCACACCACTTCACAGGAAAACTCTGAGACCCACATGAAGTCTCTCTGTTCCGCAGGAACATTTCTAAAACGGAACTTACCTATAATATGAAGCATTGATGAAATAAACAGGAGTCACCAAAGTGCTGAGCAGCAGTACTACCAACTCAAACCTGATCATTTACTATGTGTCAGGTACTATGTTATGTTCTGAGGAAGACATAAAGCTAAATGGGACAGTCGCTGCTTTAACCAGAAACAGAAATTTATTCTTTTCCCTGTCCCTTTTAGATTTTGCAGAAACAAAGTCAGAAGACCTGGTCACAAATTCAACTCCATAATTTACGAGATGTGGACTAAAATAAGTCAGTGTACCTCTCTGATACTCTGTTTTCCTTTCTGTAACACAAGGATTACAAATCCTGCCCTCCCTACTTCAAAAGCTAATTGGTAGGGTCTAATAACATAAAATCTGAAAAAAAGTCCTTTATGATCTACAAAGTAGTTACCACAAGAGTAGCTGTCAACAAACGGGTACCTGCTACTGCCCCAAATTGGGTAGTCTGACGGAGAAAAGATTAACAAATACACAGTACCAATGTGGAAAGCCCGAAATATAAGGCAGATAAAAAGTCCATTAATAGGACAAGATTGGTTTGGAACCCAAACCTAACTGAAATTAAGTATGTCTGTAACTCATGACCCAGAGAGCCCCATCATGAAGTTTCTAGCAAGGGTGGTATTTAAAATATGCAACAATCAGTCCAGCACACGCACCACCCAACTGCAACAGATGTCAGCTGGAAATAAGCAGAAGGAGAAGGGCTATCCCAGTATATATATGCTGATTTTCAACTGTGTCCTAGGGAAATCTTCCATAGAGTAGATCATATATTCTGGTTTGTCTGGGAGTCTTGATATGCACCTGTTATCCCAGTATTATTAAAATAGTTCCCTTCAATTTAAAAAGCATCTCATTGTGGACCAATATGACGATCCTAACTATAAAGGGTAAAGTAAGAAAAAAAAGGTGATGTGAGAATGTGAATTGCAGCATGCTTTGTGGTAGGATGGAACTGATGGTAATTCAGCTTATCTATCCTTTGGGGAACAGATAACTAGAATTTGGTTAAGAGTCAGAAGATTTGGGGCACCTGGGTGGCTCAGTCACTGGGTGTCTGTCTTCAGCTCAGGTCATGATCCCAGAGTCCTGGAATTGAGCCCCACCATCAGGCTCCCTGCTCAGTGGGAAGCCTGCTTCTCCCTCTCATACTCCCTCTGCTTGTGTTCCCTCTCTCACTGTGTTTCTGTCAAGTAAATAAATAAAATCTTTAAAAAAGAGAGAAGTTCTGAATAATCATATATAAGGCAAGAGTTTTAAAATGTAATGTTGACACTAATAGCACAATACCTTCTTATAAATTAGAAACCCAGCACACAAAACAGTATTACCTACTTACAAAAGTACATGTATACTGAAAGACATGTAGAAACACATTAGAATGAGTGCCTCTGGGGGAAAGATACAGGATGAAGTTTAGGGATGAAGGGCAAAAATCAAAAAGCAAAAACAAACAAAATACAGAGAGGGACCTTGCATGTACTGATGATGACAATGTGTGACAGAACTACAGGATATAATTAATTCAGCTCTCAGCATCTACAACCCAGAAGGGGTTGAGCGCAGAGGGAAAAATAAATAGACTGGCACTCAAAAGACTTTTCAAAAAGTGAGGGAATAAAGAAGTATTGCATAGTGAACTCTGGTTATAATGTGCCAATAAATTTTTTAAATGTGGTAAGATTAAAATGGGTGCTTGGTCTGCAATTTGGAAGAGAAGTCTAAATGCAAAAAAGTAAAAAGACAGCTGAAGAATGATGCCACCATAGGCGTGGGAGAGAAAGGAAGTATGTTTTTGTATAAGAGTTTTGTACAGTTAAACAAGAAATGCCTTCTTGTGGACAGCCCCTTCCCATCTCCAGGTCTGGACCCTGAGCTTGTTTATGCGTAAGAGCAGTAATAGCAGAAGCAATGGTTAATGTTTATTGAGCATTTAATACATACCAGGTACTATGCTACCCACTTTACATACATCATCTCATTTAATCTCAACAGAGAGTGATTATTACTTACATTTTACAGATGAATTTCAAGAAGATGCACTTAAAGATTAAGTAATTTTACAAAAGGTCACACAGCTCTTCACAAAGCAAAGACAGTGATTACACAGTGTGAGTTTTAAACCATTTTGCCATACCATATCTTTGTAATAAACAGAAAAAACCACTTTAGGAAAAAAAGTCTGCTAATAAGTAAGGCTGCCAAAAAGTTAAAAATTAAAAAAAGTAAGGCTGCCTATCTTGGGAGTCAACCTGCCAGTGTTGGAATAATGTTTGTAGAACAGTTAACGAAAGTAATATATTACAGAGGAGGAACTGGTCCTTCTGGGGTTCTGTCATCACCTTAGTCAGGGTCCCTATTGTTTACTTTCTGCAAGAGAAGGAAAAACCCTTCGTTTATTTTAGATTCTTATCTATAGAATCTAGAAGTTATAAAGTAAAAGTAAAAAACAATATTTAAACATATTACATATTATTCTAGAACTAATAATTCTGGACATAATTAAAATGAAACAGTCCATTAACACCAACAATGGTAGCCACTTGCTGAATTATGAAAACCAGACTGACAAACACCCTATTTGCCCCCATCAACCTGCAGGTTTTTTCCAGCCCAAGATAATCTCACAAATTTTCCCTAGATGTCAATCAAACTCACTGTTTGTTTGTTTAGCGGTAAAATATATGTAACATAAAATTTATCTTTTTATCCATTTTTTTAAAGATTTTATTTATTGGGATGCCTGGGTGGCTCAGTTGGTTAAGCTGCTGCCTTCGGCTCAGGTCATGATCCCAGGGTCCTGGGATCGAGTCTCACATCCGGCTCCTTGCTCAGGAGGGAGCCTGCTTCTCTCTCTGCTTCGTTTTTAAAATTTTATTTATTTATTTATTTATTTGACAGACAGAGATCACAAGTAGGCAGAGAGGCAGGCAGAGAGAGAGGAGGAAGCAGGCTCCCTGCTGAGCAGAGAGTCCGATGCGGGGCTCGATCCCAGGACCCTGCGACCGTGACCTGAGCCAAAGGCAGAGGCTTTAACCCACTGAGCCACCCAGGTGCCCCTATCTTTTTAGCCATTTTTAAATGTATAATTCAGTGACATTAAGCACACGCACCATGTTGTACAACCATCACCACTATCCACATCTTCACCTTTCTCATAATCCCAAACATATCTGTACCCATTAAACAGTAACTCCTCCCTCTACTTCACCCCAGTAACCTCTATCATACTTTATATCTCTAGGAGTCTGCCTATTCTATACACCTTATCTAAGTGGAATCATACAATATTCATTCTTTTGTGACGCGCTTTTTTTCACGTAGCACAGTATCTTCCAGGTTCACCCATGTTGTAACATGTATCAGAATTTCACTCCTTTTACAAGCTGAAAAATATTCCATCGTTTGTCTACACCACATACTGTGTATCCAGTCACCTGTCAGTGGACATTTGGTTGTTTCCACATTTTGGCTATTGTGAATAGTGCTAAGAACACTGGTATACAAGTGCCTGTCCCTGCTTTCCATTCTTTTGGGCAATTATCTGGGAACTGAACTGCTGGATCACATGGCAATTTTTCTGACAACTTGAGGAACTTCTCAACTGTTTCCCACAATAGCTGCATCATTTTACATTCCAACAAGCAATGCCCAAGGTTCCAATTTCTCCTTATCCTTGCCAATACTACTTATTTTCACTTGTTTTTTGGAGAATAGTCATTCTAGTGGATATGAAGTGGAAGGGGATGTGATATGTGACTGTGGTTTTCATTTGTACTTTCCTAAGACTGGAGATACTGAGTATCTTTTCTTGAGTTCATAGGCCATTTGCATATCTTCTCTGGAGAAATGTCCCTCAAGTCCTTTGCATATTCTGAAATGGTTTTTGTTGTTGTTTTTGTTGCTGAGTTGTAAGGATTCTTCATATATTCTGGATATTAATCCATTATCAGATACATGACTTGTGAATATCTTCTCTTATTCTGTGTGTTATCTTTAATTCTCTTTAGTGTCTTTTGATGCACAAAATTTTTGATTTTTAATTAAAAATTAATTAAAAATTAATTTTTAATTTAAATTTGGTAAAACCCTATTTTTTTTAAAGATTTTATTTATTTATTTGATAGAGAGAGATCACAAGTAGGCATAGAGGCAGGCAGAGAGAGAGAGAGGAGGAAGCAGGCTCCCTGCTGAGCAGAGAGCCCGATGCGGGACTCGATCCCAGGACCCTGAGATCATGACCTGAGCCGAAGGCAGCGGCTTAACCCACTGAGCCACCCAGGCGCCCAATAAAACCCTATTTATTTGTTTCTTTTGTTGCCTGTGCATTTGATGTCATATCCAAAAAATCATCAAGCCCCAAAATGTAAATATTTCCCCTATCTTTTCTTCTAAGAGTTTTATAGTGTTAGATCTTTGGGGGGGCAGATATGTTGTTTATTAATTTTAAGTTTTTAATTAAATTACAGTTAGTTAACATACAGTGTAATATTAGTTTCAGGAGTGGAACTTAATTATTCAACACTTCTATACAACACCCAATGCTCATAACAAGTGCACTTCTTAATCCCCACCAATTTAATCCATCCCCTTACCCCCTCCGCTCTGGTAACTATCAGTTTGTCTCTGAGGTTAAGAGCCTGTTTCTTGGTTTGGGCCTCACTCTTTTTTTTTTCCCCTTAGTTCATTTGTTTATTTCTTAAATTCCACATACGAGTGAAATCATAATGTGCCATTCTTATTTCACTTAGCATAATACTCTCTAGCTCCATTCATGTCATTGCAAATGGCAAGATTTCATTCTTTTTTACAGCTGAATAATATTCCATTGCATATACTTATACTGTATTTTCTTTATCCATTCATCAATCAATGGACATATAGTGTTAGCTCTTACATTAAGGTGTTTGATGCATTTTTAGTTAACTTTTACATGTGATATATAGGGCAAGAATCCAACTTCTGTGTTTTGCATTTGGAGATTCAGTTTTCCCAACATCATTTGTTGAAAACTGTTCTTCCATGAAACAAATGGTCTTGGCACCCTTTCAAAAATCACTTGACCATAAAGGAGAGGCCTTATTTTGGGGCCCCTTTTTCTATTCCATTGCTTCATACATCTGTCCTTATACTTCTGTCCTCTATACATCTATCCTACCACACTATTTGGAACACTGTAGCTTTGTAGCAAGCTTTGAAATCAGGAAGCTGTGAGTCCCCCAACTTTGTTCTTTCTTTTCAAGATTGCACTGGCTATTACGGAGGTCCACTGAGATTTCATATGAATTGCAGAATGTGGTTTTCTTTCTGCAAAAAGGCCAATTAGATTTTGACAAATATTGCACTGAGTCTGCAGAATGCTCTGGACAGTACTGTCTGTCATCTTAACAATACTAAATCTTTCAATCCATGAATGTGGAATATATTTCCACTTACTCATGTATTTAATTTCTGTCAAATTTTGTAGTTTTCAATGTACAAGTTATTGCCTCCTTAAACATATTTACAAGTATTTTATTGCTTTTGATGCTACCATAAATGGAATTAATTATTTACTTTCCTTTTCAGATTGTTCATTGTTAACGGGGAGAAACTAAACTCATCTTGTGTGTTGAGTTTGTATCCTGTAACTTCACTGAATTTGTTATAAATTCTAACAGGTTTTGTTGTTTTTTTTTGTAGAACCTTTAGAGTTTACTACAAGTAAATTCATGCATCTGTGAATAGAGACAATTTTACTTCTTCCTCTTCAATTTGTACACCTTTTCTTTCTATTCCTTGCCTAATCAGTCTTTCTGGCTAGAACTTTATTTTATTTATTTTTTTAAAGATTTTATTTGAGAGAGAGGGAGAGACAGCACATGGGGGGAGGGGCAGGGGCAAAGGGAGAAGGAGACTCCCCACAGAGCAGGGAGCCCAATGGGGGACTCATTCCCAGGACCCTGGGATCATGACCTGAACTGAGATCAGATGTTTAACCAACTGAGCCACCCAGGTGCCCTGTTTAGAACTTTTATTTTATTTATCTATTTATTTATTTTAAAGATTTTATTTATTTACTTGAGAGAGAGACAGTGAGAGAGAGCATGAACAAGAAGAAGGTCAGAGAGAGAAGCAGACTCCCCATGGAGCTGGGAGTCCGATGCGGGACTCGATCCCGGGACTCCAGGATCATGACCTGAGCCGAAGGCAGTTGTCCAACCAACTGAGCCACCCAGGCGTCCCTGTTTAGAACTTTTAATACCATGTTGAATACAAGTGTGAAAGCAGCATCCTTGTCTTATTCCTGGTCTTAGCTTTCATGCTTACATAAGTGAGGATGATGTTAGCTGTGGATTCTTTGTATATGGCCTTTATCATGTTGAAGAAATTTCCTCTTATTCCTTTGTTTTTAACTTGGAAAGGTTTTGAATATTCCTAAATGCTTTTTCTGTATCTGCTGAGAAGATCACATTGTTGTTGTTTTTTTTAAAGATTTTATTTATTTATTTGACAGAGAGAGATCACATGTAGGCAGAGAGGCAGGCAGAGAGAAAGGAAGGGAAGCAGGCCCCCCGCTGAGCAGAGAGCCCCATGTGGGACTCGATCCCAGGACCCTGAGATCATGACCTGAGCCGAAGGCAGAGGCTTAACCCACTGAGCCACCCAGGTGCCCCTCACATTGGTTTTTTCCTTCATTCTATTATCAAGTCGTATTACTTTGAACAATTTTCTTTCACTGAATCTTCTTTGCATTCATAGAACATACCTCATTTTGTCGTGGCATATATTCCTCTTAATATATGTTATACTGAATTAAAACAGTGTAGCTCAATGATCACCCTAATATTCCATCTGGAGGCAATTTCTGATCAAAACCACATGGAGCTGGACCCAAGCAGAAACTACCAGCTTGATGAAATGGGGATTAGAGTTTGGAGAGGGTGAGGTTGCTGGAAGTTGCAGGGCAACGTTCTAGAAAGGAGGAACTCAGGCAGGAAATAAAGAGAGAGAGAGAGAGATTGATTCAGGCATCTGCATGAGTCTTTACCAAGTACTGGCCCATGCATATGTTGAGTCAAATTCCACAAAGCTGGAAAAACAAACACTAGGAAGTTGTATGCTGAACTGTTAACAGAGTTCACAAAATGCAAGAAGACTTTCAAGTTCTGACCAGCCAGAATGGAAATCCTCAGTGATTCATTTGAAAATTCTGTGGACACTCACTTAGAGCATCCCTCATTTGTAGAGCTGAACTATATGTGAAGTAAATGCTACTTCAGAACCTAGAAAAGGTTACAAACAGGCCTTCCAGAGGTCAAACCCATTTATAAGTTATTTAGTTACTTAACTGCCTGCTAAAACAAAGGTAAACATTGTAATATTAACAATGTCAATGTAATAAAACAAAATGCAGACATGCAACAATGTAATATTTGCAACATCCAGAATCTAATTAAAAATTAACATGCTATAAAACACAAGAAAAATGAACAATAATCAAGAGAAAAATCAGTCATTAGAAACAGCCAGAAATAATAAATGATGAAATGGGCAGACAAGATGTTTAAAAGGCTATTATAACTATGTGGACATAAAGTCAAATCTAATGACAAAACAGAACATTTTTTTTTCAAGCGTTTAATCCATTTTGAGTTGATTTTTGTATATGGTGTAAGATAGTGGTTCAGTTTCATTCTTCTTCGCGTTTGCCTGTCTTTTGCATTCTGTCCAGTTCTCCTAATACCATTTTTAAAGAGACTAACCTCTCCCTGTTGTATATTCTTAGCCCCCTCATCATTAATTAATTGACTATACATGCATGGGTTTATTTCTGGACTCTCTATTTTGTTCCACTGATGTACATATGAATATGGAAGATTTTTTTTAAAAAAATGAGACTTACAGGTTTGAAAATTACAACGTCTGAAAGTAAAAATATACCAGATGTGATTAACAGCAGATCTGATACCACAGGAGAAAAGATAAATGAACATGAAGACTTAGAAGAGAAACCACAATAACATGGAGGATAACAGCAATATGTAACTGGAGTTCCAGAAGAAGAGGAAAAAGGGAAACAAAAAATATTCAAAGAAACAACTGGCTTGGGGTGCTTAGGTGCCTCAGTTGGTTAAGTGTCTGCCTTCAGCTCAGGTTATGATCCTAGGTCCTGGGATTGAGCCCTACATCATGCACCCTGCTCAGTGGGGAGCCTGCTTCTCCCTCTCCCTCTGCCGCTCCCACAACTTGTGTTCTCATCTTGCTAGCTCTACTCTGCTCTAATAAATTTTTAAAAATTAAAAAAGAAAAAGAAACAATTGGCTCAAATTTGTGAAAAATCTACATAAACAGATCTAAGCTCAACAAACTCCAATCAGAATAAACACAAAAGAAAAAAAAAACAGCAAAGTACATCATACCACATTCCTCAAAGACAGATAAAAAGAAAATCTCATAAGTAGTCACAGGAAAAAGGACACTTAAGTACTAAGATGCAAAGATGAGAATGACAATAGTCTTTTCCTCAGAAACCATACATGCCTTAAGTCAATGAAACATCATCTTTAACATACTAAAAGAAAAATAAAAGTCAACTTAGAATTTTATGTACAGTGAATATAGCATTCAAAAAGAATGGGAAAATAACTATCTTTTCAGAAAAACAAAAGTTGTGAGAAGTTGTCACATGCAGATCTAAACTATGATCAATGTTAAAGGGAATCCTTCAGGCAAAAGAGAAATAACATTGAACAGAAACTGGATCTATATAAAAAAATAAAAGCACCAAATATCATAAATACATGGGAAAACACAAGTTAAAATGAAAAAGATGGACAAAGATACACTGAACAACTGGACTGGCCCTTTTAATATCATAAAAAAGTAGACTTCAGAACAAGGAATATTACAGAGGATAAAAAAGCACACTTCCTAATGAAAAAGGGGTCAATTCACCAAGATGACATTAAAATACCAAACAAATATGAACATACCCAAGAGTAGAACTTAAATATATATGCAGCAAAAACTGAAATGAAAAAAAGGCAAATAAAATATGACAGTTGTAGATTTTAACACTTTCCTGGCAGTATCTGATAGAACAAGTAAACAGAAAAATCAGTAAAAATACAGAATACTTGAGCAACGCTAAGAACCAACTTGACCTAATTTATCTTTACAGAACAACACACTCAACAACTATGGAATAACATTCCTTTCTAATGCACAGGTAATGTTCACAAAGATTGAGCACGGGCTACTCCATAAGTCTGTGTTGCTAAATTTCAAAGGACATTAAAATTAGAAATCAGCAAAAATAACTGTTTTAGTTTTCTTGGGCTGCCATAACAAAATACCACAGACTACAAAGTTAAAATTTCTGTTTTGGAGGCCTGGGAAGTCCAAAATAAAAGTACCAGCAAGGAAAATTTCATACTGAGGCCTCCTCTTGACTTATAGGTAGCTACCATCTCACTATGTGCTGCTGCTGCTGCTACTGCTGCAGCTGCTTCTTCTTCTTCTTTTAAAAGATTTTATTTATATATTTAACAGAGAGAGGGATCACAAGTAGGCAGGTGGGGGGGGGAAGCAGGCTCCCCTCTAAGCAGAGCCCAATGTGGGGCTCGATCCCAGCACCCCATGACCTAAGCCAAAAGCAGAGGCCCAACCCACCGAGCTGTTCAGGTACCCTTAACTGTGTGCTTCTTTGTGCCTGTGCAGAGAGAGAGAGAGAGAAAGAGAGACAGAGAGAGAGACAAAGAGTTCTCTGGGTCTTGACAAGGACACTAATTCTATAGGATCAGAGCCCCACCCTTAAGTTCATTTAACTTTAATTACTTCTATAAAGATCTTATCTCCAAATCTCCAAATACTGTTCACACTGAGGGTTAAGGCTTCAACATATTGGGGGGGGGGGGTACCACAAACATTCAGCTCCAGTCTGTAAAAAAAGATACTGAAAAAAATTTCCTCAATGTTTGGAAAACAAATAACCAATGAGTAAGAGATGAAACTGTAAAGGAAACCAGAAAACACTATAGTTGAATGATAATGAAATCACAATATATTAAAAATTGTGGGATGCAGCCAAAGCAACATTTAGAGGGAAATTTATAGTTTTACATGTTCACAGAATAAATAGGTATAAAATCAATGATTTCAATTTCTATTCTAAAAAACTAGAAAAAGAAGACTAAATTAAACCTAAAGGAAGTAAAAGAAGAAAAGTGAAAAAAATTTAACAAAGCCAAAAAGATGGCTCTTTGAAAGAATTAGTAAGGTTGATGAACTGCTAACAAGGCTAATCCAGAAAATGTACTTTATAGATTATCAATTTCAGGGATACAAATGGATTATCACTATATATCCTAAAGATATTAAAAGGATAAGGGAATATTATGAATAATTATGGTGACTGTCAGTAAAACAGGAAATTTCTTTAAAAAAAAAAAAAACCCCACAACTTATCAAAACTGACTCAAGAAGAAACAGAATGTCTGAATACCCCATATCTATTCAAAATATTTCCAAGTGTAGGGGTGCCTGGGTGGCTTAGTGGGTTAAGCCTCTCACTTGGCTCAGGTCATGGTCTCAGGGTTCTGGGATCAAGCCCTGCATCCCACTCTTGGCTCAGCGGGGAGCCTGCTTCTCCCTCTCCCTCTGCCTGCCTCTCTGCCTACTTGTGATCTCTCTCTCTCTTTCAAATAAATAAAATCTTTAAAAAGAAATCTCCAAGTGTATTAAAGATACTGAATTCATAATAAAAAAAAATTTTCCCACAACTTCAGGCCTAGACTATTACCCTGATGTACTGTAGCAAACATTTAAGGAAGAAATAATTTCCGTATGCAAAAAGAAATCCACAGTATGTTCATAATTTCACAAAATGTTTCTTAACCCATTTATTATGAAAAAGATCATCTTGGTACCAAAACATGAAATATACATTGGAACAAAACTACAGAAAAACATTCCTCCTGTACATAGACTCAAAAATCCCCAAGAAGATATTAAACAACTGAACCCAGCAATATATAAAAAGGATGAATGTGGGGTTTACCTAAGGAATGTAAGGTGGTTTTAACGCTGGTCAATCAAATGAACAAATTCAGCAGTTAGTAAAGGAAAAATCATATGATTATCTCAGTAAATGCAGAAACAGCAGGTGGCAAAAGTCAACACTTTTTCATGATAAGTATTCTCAGCAAACTAAAAATATAAGGAAATGTTAAATCTGATTAAAAGCAGCTACAAACTAACATCCCTAAAACTCGGTGCAAGGAAAGGATGTTCACTCTTTCCACTAGTATTTTACTATTGTACTGGAGGTCCTAGTCAGTATGGTAAGAAATAAAAGACAAAGATTAGGAAGAAATAAACTGTCACTATTGATGGATATGTATATGTGGGAATGGGGGCATAGAGGTAATCTCTATACCTTCCTCAATTTTGCTGTGAAACCAAGTGCTCTAAAGAAATAAAGTCTTAATTTTATTTTATTTATTTTTTTTAAGATTTTATTTATTTATCGGGGGGGGGGGGGGAGAGAGCGAGCACAGGCAGACAGAATGGCAGGCAGAGGCAGAGGGAGAAGCAGGCTCCCTGCCGAGCAAGGAGCCCGATGTGGGACTCGATCCCAGGACGCTGGGATCATGACCTGAGCCGAAGGCAGCTGCTTAACCAACTGAGCCACCCAGGCATCCCTAAAGTCTTAATTTTAAAAATTAATATTTGCCTGTTGGTGGGAATACAAAGTGGTGCAGCCACTGTGGAAAACAGTACGTAGTTTCCTCAAAAAGTTAAAAATAGGGGCGCCTGAGTGGCTCAGTTAGTTGAACATCTGACTCTATCTCAGTTCGGCTCAGGTCTTTATCTCAGGGTCATGAGTTGAAGCCCTGAGATGGGTATCACACTAGGTGTGGAGACTACTTTAAAAAAAAAAAAAAAGAAAGAAAGTTAAAAATAGAACTACCCTATAATTCAGTAAGCACACTACTGGATATTTACCCCAAAACACAAAAACACTAATTTGAAGAGATATCTGCTTCCCTAGTTTAGAGCAGCATTATTTACAATAGCCAAACTAAGGAAACAGCCTAAGTATCTACAGGCTGATGAATGGATAAAGAAGTGGCATATACATACAATGGAATACTACTCAGCCACAAGAAAAGGTAACATCTTGACCTCTGCAACAACATGGATATAGCTAGAGTATCATATGATGTGAAATAAGTCAAAGGCAAATACCAAATGATTTCACTCAGATGCGCAATTTAAGAAGCAAAACAAATAACCAATGGGGAAAAAAAGAGAGAGGCAAACCAAGAAACATACTCTTTAGAGAACAAACTGATGGTTACCAGAGGGGAGGTAGGGAGGTGTGAAATATGTGATGGGGATTAAGGAGTACATTCGCCCTGATGAGCACTGGGTGCTGTATGGAATTGCTGAATCGCTATACTGTACACCTGAAACTAGTATTACACTGTATTTTAACTGTACTAGAATTAAATTTTTAAAAAAATTTTAATAACTACTACTACTCTGTTTATCAGCCTTCTACACACAACATCTGTTCCTTATCTCCATGACTTTGTCCTCTTCCCTTTGCCTAGAAACATACTTTACAGTAATTACTTGTTTAATTATCTCTTTACCCTATTGCAGAAATTAGTTTCAATTATGAGTAAGCTGCTATAAACACCCATGCACAGGTAACCAGCTTTTGTGCATTTTTCTATCTCCTGTGCCCACACAGTACCTTGTCAATATACAGACCTCAGTTGGTGTGAAGTGACCGTTAATGCTGTTGGAAAGAACACTCAGGTCAGAAACAACTAACATTTCCGGCTCTAAGGAAATCTAGCAAGGTTTAAAAAATTCTCTGTGAGACTCTAGCAAGCTTTTTCATAATCCAAAAAAAGGCAGCACAAAAGAAAAAGAAAAATATTGAAGGGAAAGGCCAATGACCTTAAAATTCCTATGACACAGGGGACCCTGCCTTTCCGGGATGACTACCTCTTCTCCCGCTGGAGTCTATACGCCACACAGCAGCGGTAATGGCAGGCACCACTTTAGTACTTGGGAGTGAATGGAATTATCTTTTGGTAAAATGCTTAGAACAGTGCCTGGCACAGAGTCTACAATATAAAAATATTTGTAAAACAAACAAATTCATTTAAGTCTCACAAGTCTATGAGTAAGTTTGATTAATACTCTAAGGAATCATCTAAGGAAGATGAGGCATTTAGAAGTGTGGGAACTCGCCCAAAGTCTCACAGCTAGGAACTTAGCATTTTGGCTCTTCTTCACCACTATGCTCTGCTGCTCACTGCAATCATGTTAAAATTCAATTCTCTTCTGTAGCCATAGTATCTAGCAAAAAAATAAATATATGTGAATCGAAAGGATGAATGAATGATTCAAACGAGTGACTAAAGAGATGAAATGACTAGGCATCTTGTCATTCAAAACCAGCCTGGTGGTGAGTACTAAGAAAAAATGTATTGCATGGAGCACTGGGTACTGTAAACAATGAATCTTGGAACACTGGCATCAAAATCTAATGATGTATTTTATGGTGACTAATGTAACACAATTAAAAAAAAAAAAAACTGTGCTCTGCAGAAATCCTCTGGTGCAAAGATAAAATACATCACTTGTTTTTTGCTACGTCTTCGAAAAGACATTAACAAGTACATATGCATTGACAAACAGAGAAAGAGGGAAAATCTTTAACACTGCAGGAACACAAAGATGGTGCCACAATCCAAAAACGTGTTAGCCCCATGGCCAGTCCCTTCCTATCACAGTGCTCCATCAACAGGGGCAACAAAGAATATGGCCTCCCAAAGATGGTTCAGGCAGTACTGAGGAGGTATACCTGGGCCTCTATTTAGTGCTCTGTAAAAGAAGTTTCAAAATGAAGGAAGGATTGCTAACTAAGAGTCACTCAAAATAGAGTGCAAAGGACTTTGAGGAAGTAGGCCTTATGTACCTCTCCTATTTCAATTTTCAGAACATCATTACTTTTTTTGACTTTTGCCAACTGGGCACATCCTTCTACTTTGGACAGAAGAGAGCAAATGTAACACCTGTTAATTAAATAGCCAATCCTGCATCAGATAATCAGCTTAAACTCTGCCAGCACCATTATAATTCTTTCAAAACAAGTTATGTGACCTTGTGGCACTTACCTTTATAAGCTGTTCTCCCGGCTCACAATTCACGGCACACTTTCAATTTCAGTTAACCCTATCTCCCAGAGAAACCCTGAAAACATTCTGACTGCTTTACAGCCTCCTCTTCTTGACTGACAGCTCCTCAACTTCTTCTGAAATATCTATGTAGGTATCTTTAATCTCTCATTTCAGGATAAGTCTTTGTTCAAACACTGAACATACATGCCAGGTCTCTACTGGATCATGTCTCCATTTGTTGCCTTTCTTTCAAAAGTTTCGATCTCTTCATTTTCACCTCATATTATAATCTGAACCCTCCCCCACAGCCATCTTTTCAACTTTCTCTTACTCTACTGCTTCTTACCCAAAATATGGTAATCTGCACATTGTAGTAGGCATGGATACACCATAGTTTTATACAAGGGGAGGATATTATCTATAATATCCTAAACATATCCTAAACATCTATAATATCCTAAACATTTCCTAAAGACATTTAATATGGTCTTGAGTCTCTTGTCTGACCTACAAGGAACCAAACCTACTTTACAAAGGTCCATAGTTATTATGGTTATTCTACCTCTTGAGATACCTGCCATATGCCTATCATAATTAATAATTATTCTCCTACTGAACTCCAAAATTCTTAAAAATAAGGATCTTTTATTCTTTATTCTAGTATCTATGATTCCTAATCATAGTGTAGGCACATAGTAAACATCAAATGAATGTTTTTAAGAACAGCTTCCCTTTATTTCTGACTCTCCTGAAACCAACAGTTTGTTCCTAATTAAGAAAAGATCATCTTAGATCTTTTTCCTCAATAACTTTGTACTTATTCAAATAGTCATTGATGATTTTTCTGCCTAGTCATATGGCTTTAAAAAATGTTGCTATCGGGATGCCTGGGTGGCTCAGTTGGTTGAGCAGCTGCCTTCGGCTCGGGTCATGATCCCAGCGTCCTGGGATCGAGTCCCGCATCGGGCTCCTTGCTCGGCAGGGAGCCTGCTTCTCCCTCTGTCTGTGCCTGCCGTTCTGTCTGCCTGTGCTCGCTCTCTCTCTCTCTCTCTCTCTGACAAATAAAAATAAAATCTTTAAAAAAAAATAAAAAATAAAAAAAATAAAAAAAAAATAAAAAATGTTGCTATAGCTCAGCATCTATCAGCTTGCCTTTCTATTTCTTCAGAGTAATTCCTAGATGTTTTACTTCACAGTTATTTTTGATTGTCTTGAAAAAATATTAACAAAAATGATCCTTGAAACAATCTTAAAGACTTGTATAATACACTCTCTTTACTCTATGGGATTTTCTAGCTACTGTAGCTCCTTGTTTCTTGAATCTTAGTTTTTTATGCATTATAACACATTATGTTCAAATTCATTCTTTCTTATGCATAACACATTATGTTTAAATTCATTCTTTAAGTTAGTTGAGAACCCTGTTCGACTTTCTGAAAGTTAAATTAGACCACGTTACTGATTCTTTTATCAATATTTCTATTCTATTTTTCCCAACATCTATGTCTTCCTAATCATTTCATGAACACTTACCCACCACTTTGTGTCATACCCAGCAAGACATTAGGAAAACAAAAGACGAAGGATATAAATCTTTTGAATCAGAAGAGCTCATAGAGGGAGGAGACACAAGTAAGGAAGCAAATACAGAAATAAACATAAGACAGAGATATGTACAGGGTCCAGTTGGAGCCTAAAGAGAACAAAAACTTTCTATGATGGTTCACAGCCTGGGTTTTTAAGTCACACGGACTTGAATCTGATTCTTAACACTACCTCTTAAAAAAATGTGTGACATAAGAGTCAAGGTTTTCTCACTTGTACAATGGTCTAATAACCATTTCAACTGTTCCTTATCGGGAGTACAAGAGACAAAGTGCTTAGTTTAGCAATACATGACAGGCATTCAATAAATGGTGTATGGTATTCATAACAAGGAGGCAGCTAGCCTACATAAGGCTTCCTGGAGAAGGTTTTTGAATTCAGTCTTAATCAATGAACAGAAAGGGAAAGGAATCAAAATGGAACCTTAGAGAAAGGTTAAGTTTCCACACTAGCATTAAGTACTTGTCTAACAACCTCAGCAACCTCATCTCCCTTAACTCTCCTAAATGAACCCTCCCTTCTACCCAGGCTGGTGTACTCACTGACCTCAGAATACGCTTTACTAATTTTCTCTTTTCTATTACTACACAGGCCATACCCTTCCCTGTGCCTGGCACTCACCTATAGACTGTCTGTAAGTCCAACATAAATTCTACCTTCTTGAAATTGATGGGTTTGGCCCTTATCAATGGCTCTATTCTTTGAACTTGTCCTGTACAAGGTGAAATTAACACACTCCCCACCACATTTCCCTTGCCCTATGACAACATACAGGCTCATCATAGTCCTTAATCCTTTGCACTGAGATTTCACTTTTGAGGTGTAAATGTAATGTCTCCATTGGAATGTAAATTCCTAAGGGTAAGACTTCATGCAAGAGAAAATAGGGCAAAGACATAGCACCTTAGTCCCAGATCTATTTGGTACATGAATGAACAGTTCAGAAAACTTAACAGTCTCAAGGTCAAATGCAAAGTGCATGACCAATCTGTAGAGACTTAAATACTTGGACTTAATGAGATTTCCTGTTTTTAGGTTCTCCCTTGAAATGCCCTCAGCTCTACCAACAGCAAACTATAAAAACTTTCCACTGTGGACTGTGCAAGTTGTCTAAGATGCCTCAAATCCTTAAGGCATGATATAATCAAATAAAGGCTAGGAGAAAGGCTGGGAATCAACTCCTTAGACATGGCTACTATATTGGAAGGCAACATATGGAATAGTAGAATCAAGAGATCTAGGTTGAACTCACTGGCTTAGAACTTGGACAAATCCCTAACCTCTCTGAGAGATATTTCCTCAAATAATAAAATGGATGAATCAGTTAGCACTCATGGTTGCTGTGAAGATTACATGAGTTAAATAAAATAACTAGCATAGTATCAGAAATATAATACCCCACTAATTATTCATTATTAAAACACCATACCAAAGCAGTATCCTCTGCAAAAAAAAGTAAAAATAGAGATTCTCTTCCTTCTTTAAAGATAATATATCAGGAGAAACCTGCTGAAACCCACTGAGGCCTCAGCCCTGAACAAGGAATCCTAATGTTAACACCCAGTGGGTCACAAGGCTGTCTTTATGGCCAATCTCTATCTGTTACAGTGGGGCTGGGGGTAGGGGGTAGAGGGGGTGAGCTAGATTAGATTCTTGTGATACTTCTTAGAGTAACTGGGTCTTTTCAAAATTAAGAACTCTTAATTTAATAAAGGACAATGTGGGAGGCTTAGAGACTATAAGCAAGCTGAGCTCCCACAGGAAAAAAAAAATCAACAGTATTCCATAAAGAATAAAAGGTGAACTCCTCAAGTGTTTGAAGCCATTTAAAATTCTGACCACTGCCTCTGACAACCCTTCAGATCACCCACTGTCAGTCCAAAATGGCAGGAATCGTAAGGTAACATATGGAATGTCCCCCCTCCCGCAAAATCATCAACTCTTGGAAGTAAGTGGAAGACACCGCCAAAGTCATCCAGCCTAAGTGTCTCCTTAATACAGGTGAAGAAGAAGGAACAGGTGAGGGGCGCCTGGGTGGCTCAGTGGGTTAAGCCTCTGCCTTCGGCTCAGTTCATGATCTCAGAGTCCTGGGATCCAGCCCCGCATTGGGCTCTCTGCACAGCGGGAAGCCTGCTTGCTCCTCTCTCTCTGTCTGCCTCTCTGCCTGCTTGTGATCTCTCTCTCTCTCTCTGTCGAATGAATAAATAAAATCTTAAAAAAAAAAAAAAAATCCCTGAAAAAAGAAGGAACAGGTGAGATGCCAAGCTACATGCCAAGCTTCTTTCTGCCTCCTCAGATACTCACTTCTTCATTATAACTTCCTCAAGATTTCATTTGTTCCCTTGCAGTAAGCATGATCAGACAGAGTAAGTTCATTTACCTTGCAAAATGGGCCCAAACACTGAAAATATCCCAACACTCTTGCCCTTGACAGAACACTGGCACAAAAGTGCAAGAGAATATACAATTTTTGCTGTTACCTGATTAAACTTTCAGGTCTCTGCACAAGAAGTTGTACAAAAAGAGCGACAATGTTGGCTACAAACAGAAATGCATATTTAGAACTAGAGGCTTTTCATATTTCTTCTGCAGAGCAAAAAATCTCTATGAGCCTATCAAAGTTACTGGGATAAATGACTTCTTCCCTGTGTGTCTTCATGATGACATAGCGAAGAAAAGCTGAATCAGAATGTGAGACTTCTTAGATGTACAACATACCAGGTAACTAGTTCTGAGAGGCGAAAAACAGAAACTTGAAACATTCTCTTGTTAACTAAAACAACCAAACGTCAAATGAGTGTTTTTATCCCAGTTCAATCCTAAATTTGGGGCTCTACTTTCCTAAACTCTTAAGTTTATCAATTTACATGCGTAAGACATGAACATACTTCGGAAAATTAATGGAGTCACCTGATGAATAAATATTCATTGTGAATAAATGCATATATACTATAGAAACTAAAGTACTTTTGGGGGAAATATATTAGCTAGATATAATTGTTCTTCTTTATTAGTACCTTGAAGTTTGTCCTAACTCCAATGATTCAGAAAAATGTCAACACCAGGAACTTTCAGTCTGCAAGATCAACAGGATCAGAAAATTTTAGCAAATGGTGAGCTGAACATTTGTCAACCCTGCTATGCAAACACCAAAAAATGTGATATTACATTGTTAACTTTAAAAAAAATATTCAGTGACTTAAACACACAAAATAGTATCAGAGTTCTCCTCTGCTATAGCCAGGAGATCCTGGAAATACTGCGGATGCCACAGTGAAAGAACCACGTCAAACTATGTTAAATTCTTAATGGGCAAGAATCAAAATTCCAAATCACATCAAGGCAGCTAATATAATAATGAGGGATGCCTATGCTATAGACGAAAGAGACAAAATGGGAGCAGGACAACTTTAAATACTTGCAGGACAATCAGAAAAGGAGCTAGCATTGTTTTAACTGACCCTAGGAACAAGTACCAATGGATGAGAAGTACAGAAAAGCAGATTTTTGGGTTAACAATACTTTTTCATACTGGCCTCAAAAGTCAATAAATGCTAAGAGTGAGAGAAGGAGAGATTTACATAAAGTAGGAAAAATGAATCTAAAAGAACTGGGCATACTGAATGAGCATTCAAAAAACGTTTAGGAGCTCCTATGAAGTATGACACTAAATCATGCAGGTTAGAATGAGTTACTTTTCTATACGTAAAACTGACTTCCAGTCTGATATAACTAGAAAAAAAAAACACAAAGTACAGATGACTCTGAAAGCTATATTTTATGAAGAATAGTCTGTAAGTGGTGGTCAAGATATTGCAAAATTCCACATGAGAAAAGATGATGGGCTGTCTTAGGTAGTGGAGATCCCAGTGGGGTCGAGGAAAGGAGCGGGAGATTTACAGAAACATTTCAGAACTAGAGCTCTGAGTACTTGATGACTTACTGAAGAGTCTTGGAAAAACAGTTATTTAGTAGGATTTACTGTGCTCATCAATCTATTCCTCTACCAAGAATAACACCAATAGTAGCAAACACACAGTGCTTTCCAGGTGTCAGGCAATGTTCTGAACGTTTTGAAGTACAGTCTATCATGCACAGTTTACAGATGAGAAACTAAGGCTTAGTTTCTATCAATAAAGTAGTCAGACAATCAGTGTCAAAGTTCTAGTAAGAGGTTAGATACCAGATGGATCTACGTAATCCCAACGCTAAAGCTCTTAATCCATACACCAGACAGCTGTAAAGGGGAAGCAACAAAAACCAAGGCAGGCTGACCTTGAACAGCGTTAAGAGCCCACTCGAGAGAAAGCGCTGGCGGAAACCGGGCGGGGGGGGGGGGGGGGGGCCAGAGGGGTTCTAGGGGAAAGATGACTGAAGGCTAAGTGAGGATTTAGCGGTGTCGGAATCACAGGATGTGCTTGTTTAAAAACAAACAAAAACAAAAACAAAAATCTGCACTGAATCCAAATTCCTAGAGATGGGACCTAGGAATGATCTTAAAAAGAAAAAAAAAAAAAAAAGATTTTATTTGGAATTAACATTTTTTTAAGAGAAACCCTGGGTCATTTTGAGGCACAACCAGGTCTGAAAAGTGCTGTAGCCAATCTCTAAGGTTTCTTTCCGTTTTAGCATTCCAGGTGACATTCTAAATGAATTTCCCCAAAACGGAAAGAAGGCGGGAGGGATGATTCCAGCACCAAGAAAACGGCTATGCATTTACAGTCAACACCGTTTACGGAACTGTCTCACAGGAACAGGGATTAGGCAGGCAACGGGAAAGAGGGCTGTGGTGTTTAAAAAGCAGGCTCTGGGGCAGAACTTTCTAGCACTATCAGCACGCGAAAGAAAACCTTCCTGACTAGAAGACAGGTGATAAGCTGACGGACAAATGAGGTGGGCTCCTCAGACCCGGGTCGGGCTAACGATGGATGCCCGCATAGTCTTCTACATGCTCCGAGCGTTGTGGGGGAACCTCTAGGCTGGGGCCCGCCGGCTCCAAGGCCGAAGGAATCGGGTTCAGCAGGAGAGTTTTCTGCTCTGCCATCACCTCGAGCACCCTGCGCCCGGAGACGACCTGTGCCACACGTACCCGAGGGTCCTCTGGTAAGACTGATTTCCTCCTCAGTGACCGAATAATCCACTCTCCCGTTCATGTCTCACCGCTCTTCTGGCTTCCCACCTGGGTCGGCCCGGGCTCGCGCAGGTGAAGGTGAACCAATCTCCGCGCGGCGCCCAAAGCCCAGCACTTTCGGTTTCAGGAGCCCGGCGACCGGAAGAGGAAATCGGGAGCGCCGGGAGCGCAAGGCATACTGGGAGTCGTGGTTCTCCCGGCTTCCCTTGCCCCGCCCGCGCCACGAACTACCGGCTGAGACGAGTCGGTTACCATCCTCCTACTTTACGGTTGAGAGTGGAGGTTGTCAAGGTCAGAGACACAAATAAATTGATATTGGCGAGGAGAAATTCAACAAAAGCTCCTGACATCTCGTGGGGGAGGGGGGAATAAATTCTGTTATTCGGATTAGAAGGGGCGTCAGAGGCAATCCGCTAATGCGACTGCAGAGAAGGAAATCTCACCCTTTTACAGAGCCGGGCAGATCCAATCCATCCCATGCATGTTCTCATGGGAGAGAACTTAACACCGTTTGCTGTGTACATTCTTCGGTATCTCACCTCTGTAATGGCCAACCGTGTTAGGTAATTGCCACGATCCGAAGGAAAAATAAAACTGTGACAAGCAGGACACTTAAAGCTTGGAGCAAGGAGCCTAGGCTAACTCCTACAGTGAGGGGAAATGGGACCACTATTCTCTTTCAAATCGAGTTGTACCTGACAAAAAGCTTTTTGGCTTTTGAAAAAAATTTATGTACAAATAAAAGATACAGAGGAGGGGTGCCTGGATGGCTCAGTGGGTTAAGCCTCTGACCTGATGTCGGGGCAGGTCGTGATATTAGGGTCCTGGGATGAACCCTGCCTCACGGAGGGCGGGGAGGTGGGGGTTGGGGGAATGGGGGGGGGCTGCTTGTTTCTCTCACCATGCACCACGCGCCCCACCCGACCCCCGCCTGTGCTTTTGCTCCCTCGCTCTCTCAAATAAGTAAATACATTTTTTAAAAAAAGATTGTATTTATTTGACAAGGAGAGACACAGCTAGAGAGCGAACACAAGTAGGGCCAGTGGGAGAAGGAGAAGCAGGCAGGGAGCCCGATGTGGGGCTCCATCCCCTGACCTGAGCGGAAGGCAGAGGCTTAAGGACTGAGCCCGCACCCCATCCCCCCACCCCCACACCACAGTAAATACATTTTTTTTTTTATTTAAAAAACAGGCAAAGGAAGGATTTATAATTACAAATTTGCTCAAGAAAATTCGCTAAGAAAAACTAGAGGGGTAAAGTTTTCTTCCTTTGGAAAATCCAAGGTTTTTATTTATTTATTTCTTACAGTAAGACTAGTGGATGCACTAGCTGTGACTTCATCAGCCTTCCTGACTTTTGAAGTAGAATTCCAAAAACAGAGCTCTAAGGAATGATTTCGGATCAAAACCTCAAAGCCTTAAAGTGCAGGAAGAGGACTTAAATGTGGGAAACAACCTGGAATTACACCAGAGGGATTGGTGGGGCACCTTGGAGGGTTGAAAAGTGCAGTTCTGATTAAAGCATTCAAATTCAGATTAAAAGCAGGAAAAAATATACAGTGGAAAAAAGTCTCTTTAATAAATGGTGCTGGGAAAATTGGACAGCTATGTGTAGAAGAATGAAACTCGACCATTCTCTTACACCATACACAAAGATAAACTTGAAATGGATAAAAGATCTCAATGTGAGGCAAGAATCCATCAGAATCCTGGAGCATGACGTAGGCAGTAACCTCTTTGACATCAGCCACAGCAACTTCTTTCGAAATATGTCTCCAAAGGCAAAGGAAACAAAAGCGAAAATGAACTTTTGGGACTTCATCAAGATCCAAAGCTTCTCCACAGTCAAGGAAACAGTCAAAAGAAAGAGGCAACCCACGGAATGGAAGAAGATACTTGCAAATGACAGTACAGATGAAGGGCTGATATCCAAGATCTGTAAAGAAACCCTCAAACTCAACACACACAAAACAGATAATCATGTCAAAAAATGGGCAGAAGACATGAACAGACACTTCTCCAAAGAAGACATACAAATGGCTAACAGACACATGAAAAAATGTTCATCATCTTTAGCCATCATGGAGATTCAAATCAAAGCCATACTGAGATACCACCTTACACCAGTTAGAATGGCCAAAGTTAACAAGACAGTAAACAACATGTGTTGGAGAGGATATGGAGAAAGGGGAACCTTCTTACACTGTTGGTGGGAATACAAGTTGGTGCAGCCACTTTGGAAAACAGTGTGTAGATGTAATGAAAAGAAGGGCCATCTGTACCCCCAATGTTCATAGCAGCAATGGCCACAGTCACCAAACTGTGGAAAGAACCAAGATGTGTTTCAATGGACAAATGGATAAAGAAGATATGGTCCATATATACAATGGAGTATTATGCCTCCATCAGAAAGGATGAATACCCAACTTTTGCATCAACATTGACAGGACTGAAAGAGATTATGCTGAGTGAAATAAGTCAAGCAGAGAGAGGCAATTATCATATGGTTTCACTTACTTGTGGAGCATAAGGAATAACATGGAGAACATGGGAAGATGGAGAAAAGAAGGGAGTTGGGGGAAATTGGAGGGGAAGACAGACTTCTTCCCCAGTCTCCCCCAGAGACTGTGGACTCTGAGAAACTAATTGAGGATTTTGGAGGGGAGGGAGGTGGGAGGCTGGGTGAGCCTGGTAGTGGGTATTATGGAGGGCATGTATTTCATGGAGCACTGGGTATGGTGCATAAACAATGAATTCTGGAGCACAGAAAATAAATTTTAAAAAAATTAATAAAAATTAAAAAACAATTTCGGATTAAATAATCAAACCAGAACCTACCATGTTTAAAGAGAGAGAGCGAGAGAGAAAGACAGATTCAGCAGGAAGACCTCTTACTTGCTAATCCTGCAAGAATTTAATAAGGAATAATGACAAGAACACTGGAGATGATGTCAGAAGACCTGGTCTCAAGTTTTGGTCCCATCTTCTTAGTTGTCTGGCTTCTAACGGGTAACCTAACATTTCCTAACTGTGATTTCCCATCCGAAAAAGGGCATGATAATAGATCTTTAAAATGTTGAAAGGATTAAATGAGATGACAGTTTAAAAATTACTTCTCACTTCAGGGTCTCATGGGTTGCTCAGTCAGTTGGGCATCTGACTCTTGGTTTTGGCTCAGTCATGAGCTCATGGGTCCTGGGATTGAGCCCTGGGCCAGGCTCTGTGCTCATCAGCGAGTCTGTTTGAGATTCTGCTTGAGATTCTTTCTCCCTCTGCCCTGCCTCATGTGCTCTGGCATACATGCTCTCTCACTCTCTCTCAAATTAAAAAAAAAAAAATTCTCATCTTCAAACTCAGATTCATACAACCCTCACTTCCAAGCCTCCTCAACATGCTGATTGAATGAGTGGATAACATGATCGTAATAAAAAGCAGAATATGGTAAGTGAAAAAAATAAAGTTATAAGTGAGATTGGAATATCAAGAGAGAAGAGAGGAAATAGAAGTGGGAAAAGCAAATCATCAATGAGGGAATATGCAACAAATCAATGAAAAAAAAAACCAAGAGAATTGCATGGAGCACTGGGTGTTATATGTAAACAAGAAATCTTGGAGCTCTACATCAAAAACTGATGAGGTATTATATGGTGACTAACATAACACAATAAAACTTTCTTAAAAAGACTCAAAGGGGAAAAAACTGTTGATTAACAGAGTGGGAGGGAGTGGGGGTGGGCAAAATAGATGAAGGGGATAAAGAAGTACAAAATTCCAGTTATAAAATAAGTGATGGGGATGTAATGTACAGCATAGGGGATATAGCCAATAATATTGTAGTAACAAACCCTGGTGAGGTGCACGTGAGCACCAAGTCAAGGGAGAGGGAGAATGGAGTGAGGCCAAGGGAAGGTAGGAAGAGGGCTCCAAAGACCCCCTAGGGATCACCCTCACAGTGATACCTCCACTTTTCCAGTGACAGTGAAGACGCTGCTAGTGAAGACTATTTTTGACCCTCACCCCAACCCTGGCCAGGGTTTTGAATGCCAACCCCAAATGGTTCTACCCTCCCTTGCTCCATCCTCATTTGCTCAGGCTTCCACTCTTCCACACTCTTCTCTGTGGTAGGTAGCATGTTAGGGTACTGTGTGAGCCCCCAAGATGTTGGGGCCAGCCAAGGCAGGATGGAGGTGGGGCAAAGAGAGAAGAAGGGCTGTTCAAGGATCCTTCTCCTCATGGAAACCCAAACTGTACAACCAGCTCCTCTTTTGCATCCACAGGGATCTGAGAAAGTGCACTGTAGGCATAAGCAGCTCTCCTGGAGACCTGCTGCGAGTCTGGGGAGGGGATGGGCTAGCTGGCCAGCACTTGGCGGGGCTGGCTGGTGAGAGACAGAAGCTATGGCAACTTCTTTCAGTGGGTCAGGCTGCTGCTCAGCACAGCCAAGCGAGTGTCTACTGCCTTGCCGGGTCCATGTACTCGTGCTGCTCCATGTCCACAGCAGACACGTCAGTGATGTTGTTGGCTGTCTTCGCAAGGCTGGAGGAGAGCAGGGCCTGCTCATCTACCTGCGCAAGTGGGAGGCAGGCTCTGGTAGTTGGCTTCTGCCCCTTTGAGGGCTTTGGCGGGGGCAGGGGGGTGTTGGCTGCTAGAGTCCAGCAGCAGCTTCCGCTCCTCCTGGTTCTGGTCCGAGTACTTGTTCTTGCTGCTGTAGCAGCACCCGTAGCTGGGGTCTGGCTGGGTGCTCAGGCCAGGGGAGGAGAGCTGGTATCCCTTGGGATCCCTTCTATCACATGACCTGTGTGGCTGCATCTAGCAGACAGCCACCTGCCTCCCCACCTAGCCCTACTCAGAGGTGCACAGCTGCCCTTGTTCCTCTATGTTTTAAAGTCTATTTTGTGGTAAGCAAAGTATGTCAATCTGAGAAAGACAATTATCATATGATCTCATTGATATGTGGAATTGAAGAAACAAAACGGAGGAGCAGAAGGGAAGAGAGGAAAAAATAAAACAAAATGAAATCAGAGAGGAAGACAAACCATAAGAGTCTCTTAATCACATAGGAAACAAACTGAGGGGTGCTGGAGGGGCGGGGGATGGAGGGATGGAGTGATGGACATTAAGGAGGGCATGTGATGTCATGAGCCCTGCAACTGATGAATCACTGACCTCTACCTCTGCAACTAATAGTACATTGTATGTTAATTATTTGAACTTAAATTAAAAAACAAAATTTTAAAAATAAAGCCTATTTTGTCTGATTAAGTATTACTACCTAACCTTTTCACTTTCATTTGCATGGAATACCTTTGCCATGAGTTTCAGTCTATGTGTGTCTTTAGGTGTGAAGTAAGTCTCTTGTAGGCAACATATAGATGGGTCTTTGCTTTTTTTAGTGCATTCAGTCACCTTGTGTCTGTCTTTTGATTGGAACATTAGACCACTTACATTTAAAGTAATTAATTGACAGGTGTGTACTTATTGCCATTTTGTTATTTTCTGTAGTCTTCTTTTTTCTTACTCTCTTCCCTTGTGATAGATGATTTTAATGTTATGCTTGGATTTCTTTTTCTTTATTTTTTTTGTATACCTGTCATAGGTTCTCAGTTTGTTACCATGAGGTTCATATATAAAATTCTAAGCATATAACAGTCCATATTAAGCTGATGGTCGCTGAAGTTTGAACACATTCTAAAAGCACTACATTTACATTCCCCCGCTCCATGTTTTATATATATAATATCATACTTTACATCTCTTTATGAATCCCTTTACTCATTTTTGATATAATTGATTTTACTTTTGTCTTCCAACCTTCATATTAATTTTATAAGTGATTGATATTCTACCTTTATTATATGTTTGCTTTTACTAGTGAAAGGTTTTTATTTCATAATTTTCTTACTGCTCGTGTCTTTTCCACTTAAAGTGGTCTCTTTAACGTTTAGTGGTGATGGATTCCTTTAACTTTTTTTGGTCCGAAAAATTCTTTATCTCTTCTTCAATTAATGACTAATTTTTCATTTCAGTTGTATTCTTCAGATCTGACTGGTTCATTTTTATATTTTCTATCTCTTTATTGAAGTTGTCACTGAATTCATTCAGTCTTCTCTCATATGGGGAGCATCTTTATGAACATTACCTTGAATTCTTTGTCAGGTAGATTGTTCATCTCTATTACATTTAGTTCTTTTTCTGAAGCTTTGTCTTGTTCTTTCATTTTGAGCATATTCCTCTTATCTTTTCATTTTATCTGACTTTCTCTGTTTTTTTTTTTTTTTTTCCCTGTGGGTTAAGGGAAACATACCTCTGCCAGTCCTGAGTATTGTGGGTTTGTGTGGGAATATCCACCGTGTAGACTACATGTGCCTTTTGACTTTGACTGCTTGGTTGGAACTGTGGTGGACTTGGGCTGGGTGGTTCCAGGGCTTAGGTCCACACTAAGGCCACCTTGGAGGGGCAGCTAGAGCTAAAGTGGGCATGAACCAACAGATCCCAGGGTGCTTTGCACAAGGGCTGCCCTGGCAGGACAGCTGGGCCTGGAAGAATATGGCTCTCCATGCAGGAGGCACTTTGGGGAATGGCTGAAGCTGAAGCAGGCATGGGCTTGGGGTGTCACGGGATGCTGTGTGCTTGGGTTGTCTTAGTGAGTCAGCTGGAGCTGGAGTGGGTGGAGGCCAGGAGTGGCCTGGTGTGTACCATGCCAGGGCAGCCTTGGTGGGAAGGCTGGAGCCAGGGTAGGCATAATCGGGGAGCCACGTTTGTGGAACAGCTGAAGCTGGTGTGGGCTAACGGCCCAGGGCCCACTGAGGGGGTGGACTAGCTAGAGTCCTGCTCCCATCTGCATTATCATAGTGGAGGGATAATATAAGCATCGGTGCTTGCCAGCAGCTCCAACCTCAGAGAGAGTTCCAATAGTTCCCCAACTCTTTGGTGGACACTCAAAGATTCTTAAATGGGTTTCCTTCACTTATAGTCTAGTTGACCTTTAAACCACTGTGTTTTTGTTTTGTTTTGTCTTGTGTGTGTGTGTGTGTGTGTGTGTGTGTGTGTCTGTGTGTGTGTGTCTGTGTGTTGTTTGTTGTGGGTTTTTGGTTTTTTGGGTTTTTGTGGGTTTTCTTGTTTTTTTTTGTTTGTTTGTTCTGTTTTGTTTTGTTTTGTTTTGTTTTGCTGTGTCCCAGGTTAGGTGAATCTGTGCCTGTCCCTCCAACCCGCCACCCCTGCCCCACAGTTCATAGCACCAGGTGTGGGGTTTTGGTCATTATTGTGTCTCTGTCTCTTCTCTGTGTGGCTCCCCCATCCTTTGCTGTGCAGAGCTGTTTCATCAGCCCTACCTCAGTTCTTTCTCAGGAGGAATGACTATGTAGGTGTAGATTCTGTATGTCTGTGGGAAGAGGTGAGGTCAGAGTCTTCCTACACCATCATCTTCAACCCTTCCTATATTACATCTCAGATGTACAAATTTTGTCTTCCTATTCATATCCCCTGTACGGTGACAGTGAGTGTAATAATCAAACATAGTGATTATTCTCTTAATACTTGTTGAATGGATAAATAAGTTAATTGTCCTGAAATTGGACCAGAGAACATGTGAGTGACAGGATCAGTTTCTCACAGACCACTATGAACTGTTATCCTTGACTAGATTCCTTCTTCGAATACCTTATTCCTTCTAAACCAGGTCTCCCCTCATGCCTACTCCCTGATGATAGTGCAAATTTTATCATCTTTTGGTTTCTGAGACTTAATTCTAGTGTCAGTCTTGAAGTGCACTTTATCATTTAACTAATGGTGGGAACAAGATGGGTTCGTATATTATTTGATGTGGCCTTCATAGTTACCTTCAGAGTAAGTATGGGTAAATCTATTTTGTAGATGAGGTAGCTAAAGATCAAGGAAAATTTTAACTTGCTTAAGAGTGCATGGCAAGAAAGAAGCATTATCAGAATTTGAATGTACGGCTTAGGCGTTGATGGTCTTTCTAATACACCTCCCTTTCCCAAAGAACCAGAGACTGATGCAATTAGGATTCCTGGTAGCTTGGTGTAATTATTCAGACTTCATAAGATAAGCATGCAGGTAGGTCCCTGATTGACTGACTATGTTAAAAACCATTTTCTGAATTTCACATTCATTTTTCACAGGAAGGGTGAAATTAGCAAATTATTAGTAATAATAGTAAGAGCAAAATAGCAGTAATAGTAGTGGTTCCTGTGATGAATTGTGCTGTCAGCTTAATTAAGCTAGAAACTGAGTTTCTCAAACTAAGTTTTACTACATTTAGGCTTTGGTTAAACGTGTTTAATTTGGAAGGCAGAAGTGAACTAGTAGTTTTTGAAATTATTTTTGCAGCTGTGTATGACAATGGACAGTGCCAAGGTGCCTGGAGGGTTCTAGCTCATTCTTGTTTTCCTCTGTCCCATCCATAATTCTTCTTCCTAAAACTTGTCCAAGATGATCAAGAGAAGACCCAGGCCTACCCCTAGAAACACAGAGGCAAAAATTTCCTTTTATATTCCTACTTCAGAAAGCGGGATGTGGGCGGCTTTTCACATTGACTGCTTGGTGTTTCCTTCTCTGATTCAGTTGGACGCCCTTCTGGACCTTTACTTCCCACTTCCTCCACAGTTGTGTAAAGTCTAATTTTTAATGTGGATCACTTATCCTAAAACACTGATAGTGATTCTGCACCCTTGACTGCATCCTGAATGATAGTTATTGGTATAGAATAGAGGAATAGAATGCAAGTTGGGAATGTGGAATTGGTTCTCCATAGCATTCCTTCAGAATGGTTATTTAAATTATCGTCAGTGGTTCCTGGAATCAAGTATCTGATGCCCTAGATCATTTTAGTCAAAGTGTTGAAGGAATGTGGGACTGGTTAGTTGCTTTGGGTGTACTAGAGATCTTGGAGAAAGAAAATGAGATCAGACTTTTAAATGTTTAACTCAAGTTCCTGGTACAAATATATAATGTCTATGTATCTATTCCTCTACCTACCTCTCTCTATTTCTAGATATTTTTTGACAAAAAAGTAGAATTCTACTACACATCATAGTTTATGACTACTTTTGTTAGTTAGTTTGGTTGGTTTTGTCCTAATAATACATCACAAAGACATTTATTCATGCAAAAAAGTTTTTCTATAAATATCTAAAGATGAAAAAAATAGATAAAAATCATATAAAAAGATATCAGACTCATATTAAAATAAGGAAATAATCACCTTTCTACCATGAGTTTGTCAAAAGTTCAAAAAATCTTCTAGTTATTCCTCATTCAGTAGAACAACAAAAATCTGTATCTAAAAGCCACCAAGCTAATTAATAAAGCCTCTGGCATTGATTAGAGTAGATAGCTAAAAGACTGGTAGTAATAATTTCTGGAGAGTAGGCTTTTGATTCAGTCCCAGGCAGTCATCACGGAAGTTGGGGCTTCTGCATAAACAACCAAGCATATATTCTATTGTACTATTGTGAAATAAGTTACAGATAGCATCACAAAGTTTACAGTAGGAATAAAACAGTTTGTAGCAGCTATGAAACAGAATTCAGAAGGAATAAAATGAAAAGTAAAAGTTCTTTCCTCCAGGTTTATCAGTTCCACTCTTTAAAGGGAACCATTGTTAAATAATTTCTGTGTAAGTGTCTAGAAATATAGATTTTATATATTCATTTGAGAGATGGAGAGAGAGCATGAGCAGGGGAAGGGGTAGAGGGAGAGGGAAAGGGAGAAGCAGACTCCCTGCTGAGCAGGGAGCTGGTTATGGGGTTAGATCCCAGGACTCCAGGATCATGATCTGAGCCAAAGGCAGGTGCTTAACCCACTGAGCCATCCAGGTGCCCCCTGCCTGTGCTGAATGAATGAATGAATGAATGAATGAATGAATGAAAGGAAACAACTAAACCCAGATGATGGTATATCTGTTTACAACATGGTTTCCTGAATATTTTAAGCTTACTGTTGAGACCAAGTGCTCAAAAAAAGGTTCCTATCAAAATATTACTGCTCATTGGTAATTACATACCCAAGTGCTCCGATGCAGATGTACAATGAGATTAATGTTGATTTCATGCCTCCTAACACAACATCCATTCTACAGCCTGTAGATCAAGAATTAATTCCAACTTTCAAGTCTTATTACTTAAGAAATATATTTCAGGGGCACCTGGGTGGCTCAGTGAGTTAAAGCCTCTGCCTTCGGCCTAGGTCATGGTCTCAGGGTCCTGGGCTCGAGCCCCGCATCAGGTTCTCTGCTCAGCTGGAGGCCTGCTTCCTCCTCTCTGCCTGCCTCTATGACTACTTGTGATCTCTGTCTATCAGATAAATAAAATCTTTTTTAAAAAGTTAATTTCAAAATAGAAAATAAATATGTTTCAGAAGTTTATAGTTGCCATAGATAGCAATTCCCCTGATGGATGTGTGCAAGATAAATTGAAGAACTTTCGGAAAGAATTCCCCATTCTAGATAGCACTAAGAACATGTGCAATTCATGGGAAGAGGTAAAAAAATCAATATTAACAGGATGTTGGAAGTTGATTCCAGTGCTCATGGATGACTTTGAGTAGTTTGAGACCCCAGTAGAGTAAGATGTGATGGAAAGAGCAAGAGCAGTAGAATCCGAAGTGGAGCCTGAAGATGAGACTGGATCGCAGCAATCTCGTGTTAAGGCAAATGGATGAGGAGTTTCTTCTTATGGATGAGCAAAGAAAGCAGTTTCTTGAGATGGGATATACTCCTGGGGAAGACTGCTTAAATGACAACAAAGGATTTAGACTATTACATAAATTTAGTTGATAAAGCAAGCTACAGGATTTGAGAGGAGAACTCCAATTTTGAAAGAAGTTCTGTGGTATCTGCTGTGATTCTACTGTGCTATCAAATGGCATCACATGCTACAGAGAAATTGTGAAAGGAAGAGCCCACTGATGGCAGCAAACGTCCTTGTTGTCTTCCCCATTTGAGGAACGCCTTGTAGGACCACATTTGGAAAATAAGGACTTTCATTTTTTAAATTTTTTTAAAATTTTTTCAGTGTTCCAAGATTCATCATTTATGTACCACACCCAGTGCTCCATGGAGTGCGTGCCCTCCTTAACACCCACCACCAGGATCATTAATCCCTCTACTCCCTCCCCTTTAAAACCCTTAGTTTATTTCTCAGAGTCCACAGTCTCTCATGGTTTGTCTCCCCCTCCGATTTCCCCCAACTCAATTTTCCTTTCCTTCTGATGTCCTCCATGTTATTCCTTACGCTCCATGAGTGAAACCATATGATGATTGACCTTCTCTGCTTGACTTATTTCACTCAGCATAATCTCGTCTCAACTGTGTTGATGCAAAAGTTGGGTATTCATCCTTTCTGATGGCTGAGTAAAATTCCATTGTATATGTGGACCATCTCTTCTTTATCCATTTATCTGTTGAAGGGCATCTCGGCTCTTTCCACAGTTTGGCTATTGTGGACATTGCTGTTATGGACATTGGAGTACATATGGCCCTTCTTTTCACTGCATCTGCATCTCTGGGGTAAATACAAAGTAGTGCAATTGCCAGGTCATAGGGTAGCTCTATTTTTAATTTTCTGAGGAATCTCCATATTGTTTTCCAGAGTGGCTGCACCAAGTTGCATTCCCACCAACAGTGTAAGAGGGTTCCCCTTTCTCCACATCCCCTCCAACATTTGTTGTTCCCTGCCTTGTTAATTTTGGCCATTCTAACTGGTATAAGGTGGTATCTCAATGTGGTTTTGCAATGTGTTTTTAACTCTGAACTTTGGTCACATTTTACAGTAGACATGATGATCACTATTTTGTGATCAATAAGTTATAGAGTAAATATTAATTACTTAGCACTTAGTAGGTACCAATTAAATGCTGTTTTCTACCCATTTTTCCCCTCAGCTTTCCTTTTCTCTCCAAAAACCTAATAGAGTTTATATGAGAAAAAGAACCATTCAAGATTTGGATTTCAGTGAGTTACATTTCAATCCAAGAAAAGAACCTAATAAATTTAAAAATATGTAGAGGAGGGAAATTTTACTATCAACGTTTCCTATTTTCCCACTGGTTTATTATATGTGCAGTATCCTTGGAACCTCTACTTGCCCTCATTAGGCTTTGGAAGAAAGTTAAATTGACAAGAGCATGATATTCATGCTCCTTGCTGTGCCATGAGAAATAAAGTCCTTTGTCTCTGAACCAGGCATCTCATCTTCTGCTACCATCCATGAAACTTAGGCCACTTTTAGGCAACAAGCTTGAACAATGGAAACCCGATTAACAGGCCACAGCAGCCACCAAGCTGAATGCAAACAGGCTCATTAAGTGACCCACCTTGAAATGGCCACAGGCCATAACTGACCAATTACAAGCAGGCGCAATTCCTAAGATTACCAAAAGAGTGAAAAATCCACCCCCAGCCCCTTTCCCACAGCTCCCTCACTCTACTCTATAACTGTGGTCCCCCACCATCACCTCGTCCCAGTCTTTCCTTTGCTCTCCTGCCTGCCACTCCTTTACCGAGTATTCAGTAAAGTTCTGTCTCTTGTTCTGGCTTCAGTAAATTCTTTCACCATCCACCTTGCTGGACACGCCACATGTGGTGCCCCCCCATCCAATCACAGTGCCCCACAAAACTGTGGCAGGCTAACTTGTTAGCTTGCACATAGGGTAAAATCTTAGACCTAACACATTTCTTGACAGATTTTGGTGACAAAGATGGGATGCTAACAGAAATATGCTTTTCTGGAACAAAGAGAACAAAGGCTTCCACAGGCCAGACTGATCCACTGCTGAGTCCTCGTGATCAAACAGTGGTCAAGAAGAGAGTGAGGGTTCCTCTCTGCCCTACATTCAATAAATGCTTAGAGAATGAGCAATGAGTTAGGGCTCAAACAGGTCTCAAAGGCTCCTTTGACTGTTGTTCATTCTCCTCCAAAGAGGAATGAGGAAGGGATGTCATTATGACAATAGAGGCAGAAATCCATATAGCCCTAGCCAAAATGCAGTACGGCTGTAGCTGCTGACTCAAGGCATCCTTAAAGCAGAAATAAATGGTGTCCACAATGAAGATTTAGAAATTGAGTAGGCTCCAAACATTAGAAGCTACTTTGGTTGAGCCTTAAGCAGCGCAGGTCAGGGTTTAGTGCAGGTGTCTCTAATATCCATTGTACAGTCGAAAGAGAACTTCAACTGCCTCCATTTTTACCTCAACCTTTCTAACTGATCAAGTTCTTCTTTCCCACTTGTATCTTAACTCAGGCAAAAGACCCTGTAGGCAAAACATCCCCTGAAAGAAACCAAAACTACCCTCTCAAGCAGTTAGGGCTGCCGTGAGCCAGCAAGCCCCCACCCGTGACGATGATGTCCTGACCGTCTACTGCCCATCTGCATGTACCCACCGACTTTTACCTCATGTTTTCCTCCTGTAAACCTGGAAGTATTTGCAGCGCTTTGGAGACGGTCTTTGAGATGCTAGTCTGCTATGTTCCAGGTGTTGGCCTCACTGACATAAACTCCTTTCTCATTTCACCATCACTCGTCTCTCTGCCTTTAGATTTTATCAGCGGTGAGTCCGGTCTGTTTGGGCCCACCCAGAGCTGGGTGCTCTTATGCCGCTTTGCCCCAGCTACATTTGTACAGATTCTTCCCTATTGCCAATGACCTGGCTGTTTGATCTGCTACTTAGAATACAACAGACTGGCACATTGATGACACACCCTTTGGGGCCATGAACCCTGGAAACAAGTTGTAGGGACTGAACCATCTGGATCACTCATGTAGATGTCCCTGGTAAAGAGCAATTTCTCTGATGAGACCAACGGGAATCGAACTAGTGATCAAACTTTGTATACCCATCATGCCATACATGGCAGAACATCTACCAACATATACTGGGCACACACTTATGGTTCAGGAATTACAAGCACATAACACATCCATTTCTACTATACAAGGCAGAAGATAAAAGACTATTTCTTTTTAATTTTATCTTATTTTTTAATTTTTAAAAAAATTTTGTTCAGTTAGCCACTGTATAGTACATAATTAGTCCTTGATACGATGTTCAACAATTTGTTAGTTAATTATAACACCCAGTGCTCATCACGGCAGGTGCCCTCAATACCCATCACCCTGTTACTCCCTCCCCCTGACCCTTCTCCCCTCTGAAACCCACAGATTGTTTCTCGAGGCCAGAGCACACATTTTACCCCTAAAACCACTCAACAATGAACGGGCAGTAAAGGTATTCAAAGAACCTTCAACATCCAGAAACGTGGTATTATACAAATGTTGGAAGAACCTCCAAGAATGCAGCTCAAAAAGATTTTAGCTTCTACTTCCCTCACCTACTATTGACTCTCACCCAGTATAAGATGATTTAATCACTCAATGATGCGCTCTCCAGAAAGGAATCATTGCCTCTTTGTTAGAGTGGGCAGTTCCTGGGCTTTCACAGGATGCTGGAGGCCAGCAAAGGGGTAGTCCTGGTCCGCTGTCAGGAAGGTGGAGGCCTGTGCCCGCAGCCCTCCCAAAACAAAGCCACATGAAGCTGGACCAAACCAGGCAGGCCCAAGACAAGGCCAGAAACCCTGACCAAGTAAGGAAGAAAAAGCACAAAACCCTGCTTCCCAAAAAATCGCCTCCCCAAGTAACAAATATTCCACCCTCTAGTTGACAACTGTCAAGGAATGATAGAAACCCAGACCTGGGGGTGTGCAACTCACCCTTAAGTGCACCTGTTTCGTTTCCCTGAGTGTGCTCCCACTTTAATAAACTCTTCACGTATACCCTCCAATGTTTTGCCTAGTCTATCTTCACATTCTTTCTTGCCACAAGACCAAGAGCCTCCAGAGACATCCTGGGGACCAGTGGGTGGTGGCCTCAGAGCCTGGGGTTTCCCCAGACTCCCCAGCAACATCTTGCCAACTTCCTTCCTGGATCAAGATAAGGACACAAGGGGTGTCAGGCTGTATAGCTCTATTTTAAAAATTCTGGATTCTGCTGTGACCATTCCTAGGCATGGTGATGCCTCCTTCATTCCCCTGGTATATCACTCGGGCAGTACATCCTCAGGGGGTGGGGTGGGGGGAGGGCAGCCTGACCAGAAAGAGGCTTTGAGAATTTAAACCAAATTCTCATGGAATTTTATACAAGTGCCCTCCAGGCCTGTACCAGGCCCTTCTAGAGGGAAGGTCTAGGTATGAGTAAGAGATTTTAGAAAGATTCTAGGGGTACCTGGATGGCTCAGATGGTAAAGCATGTGAGTCTTGCTATCAGGGTCATGAAGTTGAGCCCCATGTGGGGCATGGAGCCTACTTCATTAAAGAAAGAAACATTTTGGGGTGCCTAGGTGGCTCAATAGGTTAAAGCCTCTGCCTTCAGCTCAGGTCATGATCTCGGGGTCCTTGGATTGAGCCCTGCTTTGGGCTCTCTGCTCGGCGGGAAGCCTGCTTCCCCCCTCTCTCTGCCTGCCTCTCTGCCTACTTGTGATCTCTCTCTGTCAAATAAATAAATAAAATCTTTAAAAAAAATTAAAAAGGGAGGACAAATATCAATTTTGTGGCAGTGGAAAGAGAATAACAACCCTGGAACTTGAGGAGAGAATATCTCAGACCTGGGGGTGGGGGAGAAGAGACATTAAAGATTTTTATCTTTCAGAACTTCCACTGTGACCTTCCTCATGAAGGATATTGTCCTGATGCAGCTCTGCCAGACCCCTGCAGGCATCTAAAATTCAAGGAGCTCCTGACTCTGCCATCCCCTACCAGACAGCTCTAGCCATGATTTGACTATCTCACCTTACCTTCTTGAGAAATCAGTTGGAAAAAACAGGAGTGGCCCCAATTCCTGCACCATGCAAAACACCTGACAATGCCTTCAGATGCCTCCTTCACCTCCACTCTATAGCTACCACTGATCTGGGATGTGGGCGAATACCATCTGACTGTAGGGTACACAAACAGGACAAATCAGAGAAGTGCCTTTAGTCTCTGCAAACACAAGGACTATATTAAATTATTTGAACTAAATGGAGAAACATAGGACTTATTAGCTATTGGGAAATCATACTGGAGCTACGCTCCAGTTGACTTAAGTGCCACATGGAAAGGACCTCAAAATGGTAACCAACCATTTTTGGGGCATTTTGTGTATACCAGGAGTAACTGGCCTCTCACCTGAACACATTCCTCTTAGGGATAGTCATAAGGGGTCTCCCTAGTGTTTAAGGAAACATGACTAGTAGGCCGTGTAGGCCACAAATGATGGCAGAGCTTTCTCCAAAATGAGCATACTCTCCTTCATTTGGGGAGAGATTGCCTGAGACATAATTGACTCATTTCTGCACATCTTCAAGCCAACTTCCACACAATGCTGAGAAATGTGTTCCAACTTTTAGCTCAAGTTAGCAACGATACCACCAAAGCACGGAAAGACAAGAAAATCCACCAGCCTGATATGTTTCCTGGGACAGCCCAGAGGGCATCTCTTCACTGAATCAATAAGGAAGGACACGGGCACTCCTGAGCAGCTCAGTAGTAGCTATGTTCTGGAAGACCTGGGCTGATGCTGCCACAGACCTGGACTCCAGCTCTCACTGGACATGACAGGATTCCAGAATGGCAGGGGTCACAAGGCATCATTGAGCCATCAAAGGCAAGGCATTTGTAATAAATGTAACATTGATCACACTGGAATGTCCACCCAGGAAACTTTTATTCACAGGGGTCTATGATGATGTCTACTAGAACATGATATCACTATGAGAGAGACAGATGGGAACCCCTGAGGACAAGCATGATCTATGCAAACTGAAAGCTCTCCAGAATGATGTTAGCATGGAGGGCCTGGGTGGCTCAGTGGGTTAAGGCTTCTGCCTTCGGCTTGGGTCATGGTCCCAAGGTCCTGGGATCGACCCCCACATTGGGTTCTCTGCTCAGTGGGGAGCCTGCTTCCCTCCCTCTCTCTCTGACTGCCTCTCTGCTTACTTATGATCTCTGTCTGCCAAATAAATAAATAAAATCTTAAAAAGAAAAAAAAAAAGAATGATGTTAGCAGCCACAATGGAAAACCCTGACCCCCTCACCCAGTTGCCAGACCTGGGCCAGTTATCAGATATGGAACCATTGATGGAAGTGGAAGGAGGATCACCTCAAGCAGAGACTGGGAAGGCAACCATGCATGTATTCATAGAACCCATCCCTTCACTCCTCTGTCAAGTGATACTCAGATCCTGGAGCATGGGAAGTACTCAGATCTTATCAGCAGTTCTCAGGTATAGGGTCTGAGCTGCCATTGATCTCGAGGCAGACAAATATGATGGTGATGGTCCATTAGTGTGGGGGCAGATGGAGGCAAGGCAACAAACCGATTGCTGGCACAGGTCTTTCTCATGACCCATGCCACGTATGTTGTCCTCTTCCCAGCTCTTTGCTGAGAAAGCCGCAGATTCTACTTAGCAGCTGGCAGAATGCTCTCACTGATTCCCTGACAGAGGGAGGTAGGTTCATCACCACAGCAAAGGCCAAGTGAAAGCCCCTCCAACTGCCTCCTCCACCAACACAGGAGCAATATGCCAACTAAGGCAGTAGCAAGATCATGTTTACCTGAAGGACATAAGAATGGTGGTCCATGTTTCTTCTCATTGGAGGTCCTTGTGTGGCCCATGAAAAAAACCTTCCTGGTCATGGGAGCTGCTTGTTCTGTGACCTCCTCAGGTCACCCTTCAGGGAAGTAGTCCACAACAGGGAGCTTGGCTGATCAGCAGTCTCCAGTTGTCTTCCCTCGGTGGCTGCGGGAAATTCGCCCCAGGCCATGGTTCTCTTGGGAAATTCCAGCCATCCTTTAAGCAGGGTGGCATGGAACAGGGCCACTGCTGCCCAAAGTAGGAGGCTGGTCACTCTGCCTCAAGGGCTCCTCCTGGCCTGGATGAGCAGGATTCACACCTACTCTGACATCTGAAGCCCTTCCAATACAATCTTATCTTTCCTCTCTCCTTCAATAGGAGAGGTATTGCAGTGCAAAGGCTCTCTTGGTCTCCTCCTATTTCTCCCTCTTTAATCTTCAGAGATGTTTCCTTCCAGGAGCCTCCTGAAGGTCTAATCCTGTCTTGATATCTGCTTCTCCAAAGACAGTGGTGCTGATAGTGATCTGACAAAAGACCAAGATGGGCTTGGGGCCATGCTCAGTCAACACTCAGCTGGCAAGGAGGACTCTCTCCCTGGAGGAATGTGAAGAAAAGATAATCCCTAGCACAAGGTGGTTGGTAGCCCAACGGTGAGGAACTGACCAGTGGTGACCAAGGGAGGGCATCTCTCTCTCTCTCTCTTTCATGTGCAACATGTTATGCATTGGAATGATACGGAAGCCACCAAGTCTCCAAGGATTGTAGAGTCGGCGGGTTGTGACTAAGCCATCTTGATGCCCTTTTGCCCTGTCAAAGGTAATCAGAATGAGGGGCAACTGCCCTAGTTTCCTAAATGTTAGAGGCCATCTGTGAATGCCAGAAGGCTTTCTTGGTTGCTTACCGAAGAACCCTTATCTCCTGGTGTGGAAGAGGAATCGTAGCTGGGAGCCATCTCAGGGTCAGACAGGGCCCAAGAGCAGCAGGGACTCGTACATGGTCATCTGGAACAAGAGTGTTACCTGTTGTGCTGGGGAAACCAGGTGATTTAAACACAAGATGGAGGGTGCCTGGGTGGCTCAGTTGGTTAAGCCACTGCCTTTGGCTCAGGTCATGATCCTGGAGTTCTGGGATTGAGTCCCACATCGGACTCCCTGCTCATCAGGGAGTCTGCTTCTCTGTCTGACACTCCCCTGTCTCATGAGCTCTCTCTCTCTCAAATAGATAAATAAAACCTTAAAAAATAATAATATAAATAAACATGAGATGGTGACATCTTGGTGGATACACCCTGAAAATGCTGGTTCTGCAGAACCATACAGAGGCTCAGAACTTGTCCCGCACAAGGAACTGTCCCTGCTTCTCTTCCCGGCTGCCCTCCCATGGGGGCTGCTGCGTCATTACGAGCATAAGCTGGCTGGATGAGCCACACTCTGAGAGGAATAGGCTCACACCCAGTAGCTACAAGAGTCTCCCTGGGAAGGACACCGTCCAGGGAATGGGGCCCATGTACTTGTAGTGGGACTCTTAGAAACAGGGGGAAGTGAAAGCCCATTGTGGGCAAAGTAGAAATGCTTACTTTTCCATCCCAGTTGGCAGAACAAGGCTGAGAAAAGTAAGCATGGTATACTGCACATGTTACAGGTGGCCAGAGGACCCCTCAGAATGCACAGGTAAAGACCCAGAGAACAGATTGGTGGGTGCCAGAGGCAGGGGCAGAGGGGCGAGCAAAATGGAAGGAGGGAGTCAAAAGGCACAAATGTCCAGTCATGTAATCAATGACCCCTGGGGAAGTAGTGTATAGTATGGTGACTATAGTTACTCAAACTGTATCCTCTATTTGGAAGTTGCTAAGAGAGTACATCTTAAAGGTTCTCATGATAAGAAACAACTCTTTGTAACTATGTTTGGTAACAGATGCTAACTAGACTTACTGCTGTGACCATTTTGCAATCTGTACCAATATCAAATGGTTACACCGTACATCTGAAACTGACAGAATGCTATGTATCCACTGTACCTCAATGAGAGGGAAACAACCAAGCTGTGCTGGGGCAAGGAGAAGCATTACCTCTCAGGAGCTCACCTGTGTCTCTCCTCTACAGGCCAGTCTGGTGAGAGGACAGATTGGCACAGAGCGGTGTTTGTTGGCAGCTGGGGTAACAATGAGGTCTCTGGAAGGAACACAGGCCAGCTGGCTGCACTTGACAGCCCGGAGCCAGGGAACCACAATGACCAGAACAATGGTCAGAGTAGGAGAGGCAGCTAGGGGGATTCCCCATAGGGACTTTTGAGGGAGTACAAGCACAGTCTCTCTAGAGGCAAACAGATGAGTCGTAGCCAAACAGAGTGCTGCTTAACACCTACAATGGGGAGAAGCCAAAACTGGCAGGGCAGGACGCTGGGAAAGGTTGCACCAATAAAAACTCACAATCTCTGTGCGGTTCCTGGAACAAAGACGATTTGCAGAGGCAGAAGCCGTTGACTGAACAGATTGCTGGGTTCCTAGGAGGAAGGACCTATTGACATCATGACACATGGATGAAATGTATAATGGATTCCATAGATAATGGAATGACTCTTCTAGTCCTTCCCCAATGAACCCTAGAGCCATTTTCCCAAGAGTCTGTACGCTAGGGATCAAGAAATACCTCAGACTATTGGACACAGTCTCTGCATTGACATTGATAGCCAGAGCTCCGATGCATCCCCATGGACCTTGTTAGAGTGGAGGCTATGGACATCAGGCAAGAAGTGGAGTCCTAGCTGATATACAGCCTACAGTGGGGTAAGGGGCCTGCTGCCCAGGCCAGTGGTCACTTCCCCAAGTCTCTAGGCATATAACTGGGCTTGGAACATCCCTGCAGGGGATTTGGCATGTGGACCAACATCTGTATCATCCTCCCACCATGAGTCAAAGACTCCTCCTTGATGTTGTTACTTTTAAAAGGAGATTTCCCAAGATATAACTGGTATAGAATAGTTTGCCAAATGTATGTGACCATGAAGCCACGTACTCCAGTCAAAACACAACATTTCCTTCACCCCAAAATCTCCCCTGTGCCCCTTTGCAGTCAGTGCCCTCCCTTCAGACCCTGGCAACCATCAATCGGTTCTCTGTCCTGATTGTTTTACCTTTTCCCAAATGTCACATTAAATAGAGTCAGACAGTCTTGCAGTCTATTGGGTCTGACATCTTTCACTCAGCATAATTTTGAGACCCACCCAGGTTGTTGCATGAGTAACTGGTTCCTCTTCATTGCTGAGTAGCCGTCCAGTGTGTGGCTAGACCACTTGACTCATTTACCATTGATGGACATTTGGGTTGTTTCCAGTTTGGGGCTATTATGAATGAAGCTGCTGTGAGCATCTGCGCACAAGTCTTTGTATGGACCTATGTTCTCCATGCATTTGTAGAAACATTTAGAGGTCGGATTGCTGAGTATATAGCCCGGTGTATGTTTACATTGATAAGAAACAGCCAAACTACTATAGAACACTTATGAAAGAAATTGAGAAAGACACAAAAAGGTGGAAAAACATTCCATGCTCATGGGTTGGAAGAATAAACATTGTAAAAAGTCTATGCTGCCCAGAGCAATCTACACTTTCAATGCCATCCCTATCAATATACCATTGGCATTTTTCAAAAAGTTGGAACAAACAACCCTAGATGGCTCTAGGGTTCATGGGGGTAGGACTGGGAAAATCATTCCCTTATCTATGTATCATGATGTCAATAGGTCCTTTCTCCTAGGAACCCAGCAATCTGTTTAGCATGGAACCAGAAAAGACCCCAAATTGCCAATGGAATGTTTAAAGACAAGAACAAAGCTGGGGCTATCACACTGCCTGATTTTAAGCTATGTTACAAAGTTGTGATCATCAGAACAGCATGGTACTGGCACAAAAACAGACACATAGGTCAGTGGAACAGAATAGAGACTCCAGAAATGAATCCTCAACTCTACGGCCAACTAATCTTTGACAAATCAGGAAAAGAATACCCAGCAGAAAAAAGACAGTCTCTTCAATAAAGGGTGCTGGGAAAATTGGACAGCCACATGCAGAAGAAGGAACCTGGACCATTCTCTTTATACCATAATACACAAAGGTAAAGTCCAAACAGATGAAAGACCTCAATGTGAGACAGAAATCCATCAAAATCCCAGAGGGGAATATGAACAGTAACCTCTTCAACATCCGCCACAGCAAATTCTTTCAAGACATGTCTCCAAAGGCAAGGGAAGCAAAAGCAAAAATGTACTTTTGGGACTTCATCAAGATTAAACGCTCCTGCACAGCAAAGGAAACAGCCCATAAAACTAAGAGGCAAGCCATGGAATAGGAGAAGATATTTGTAAATGACATTACAGATAAAGGGCCGGTATCAAAGATCTATAAAGAACTTCTCTGGCACCTGGGTGGCTCAGTGGGTTAAGCCTCTGTCTTTGGATCAGGTCATGATCTCAGGGTTCTTGGGATCAAGCCGCGCATTGGGCTCTCTGCTCAGCAGGGAGACTGCTTCCCCCTCTCTCTCTGCCCACCTCTGCCTACTTGTGATCTCTCTCTCTCCATCAAATAAATAATTGAAATTAAAAAAAATAACTTCTCAAACTCAACACTCAAAAAATAAATAATCCAGTCAGAAAAATGGGCTGAAGACATGAACACGCACTTCTCCAAAGAAAGCATACAAATGGCTAACAGACACATGAAAAATGTTCAACATCGCTAGCTATCAGGGAAATTCACATCAAAACCACAGTGAGATATCACCTTACAGCAGTTAGAATGGCGAAAACTAACAAGGCAGGAAACAACAACTGTTGGCGAGGATGTGGAGAAAGGGGAATCCTCTCGCACTGTTGGTGGGAATGTAAGTTAGTGCAGCCACTTTGGAAAACACAGAGGACATGGGGAGATGGAGAGCAGTGGTGAGTTGGGGGAAATTGGAGGGGGAGATGAACCACGAGAGACTGTGGACTCTGAGAAACAAACTGAGGGTTTTGGAGGGCCAGGAGGTGGGGGGTTGGGTGAGCCTGGTGGTGGGTATTATGGAGGGCACGTATTGCATGGATCACTGGGTATGGTGCATAAACCATGAATTTTGGAACACTGAAAAAATTTTTAAAAAATTAAAATAAAAAAAACAGCATGGAGTTTCCCCAAGATGTTAAAAGTAGAGCTACTGCATGACCTAGCAATTGCACTACTGGGTATTTACCCCCAAATACATGGGCACATGCACCCCAATGTTTATAGCATCAGTCCACAATAGCCAAACTGTGGAAGGAGTGGAGATGCCCTTCAACAGATGCATGGATAAAGAAGTTGGGGTTGATATATACAAAGGAATATTACTCAGCCATCAGAATGGATGAATACCCACGATTTGCATCAACAGGTATGGAACTGGAGGGGTTATGCTAAGAACATAAGGAACAGCATCGAACACCAGAGGGGAAGGAAGGGAAAACTGAAGGGGAGGAAATCAGAGAGGGAGACAAACCCTAAGGGATTCTTGACTCTGGGAAACAAAGTGAGGATTTCATAAGGGAGGGGTGGCTGGATGGGGTCGCTGGGTGATGGGTATTAAGGAGGGCAAGTATTGTGATGAGTACTGGGTGTTCTATGCAACTATTGAATCATTGAACACTACATCAAAAACTAATGGTGGCTTCTGAACAAGAGGAAAAAAAGAAGGGGGAAAAAAAGAGAGAAAGAAACAGCCAGACTGGGGGCACCTGGGTGGCTTAGTCAGTTAACTGTCTGCCTTCAGCTCAGGTCATGATCCCAAAGTCCCAGGATCCAGCCCTGCATAGGGCTCCCTGCTCAGCGGGGCATGGAGGGGTCCTGCTTCTCCCTTAGTCTCCTCACCTGACTGGTGCTCTCTCTTTCAAATAAATAAATAAAAATCTTTTAAACAAGTTTAAAAAAGAAAAGAAACAACCAAAATGTTTTCCAGAGAACCCTATAGTTTTGCACCCCCATGGGCAATAGATGAGAGCTATGGTTGCTTCATACCCTCACCAGCCCTTGGTTTTGTCAGTCTTAACTTTTCCCCCCCATCCCAGTGGTTGTGTAATGGTATCTTAATGTGGTTTAAAATGTTTTCTTTAGGGGCACCTGGGTGGCTCAGTCGGTTAAGCGTCTGCCTTTGGCTCAGGTCATGACTTCAGGTTCCTGGGATGGAGTCCTGAGGCAGGCTCCCTGCTCAGCGGGGAGTCTGCTTCTCCCTCTCCCTCTGTGCTGAGAGCACTTACCTGCTAGGTGCCTGCTGTGGTGGTGAGAGACCAGAGGCCGGGCCCATTGGGCCTGCGGAGGCGAGCTCTCCAGCGGAAGAGTTGAGGTAGGGTGAGTTTGAGCCCCAGGCTCAGGCTTCTTTGGCGGAAGAGGGCGCTGAAGGTGAGGGTGGCCTGAGGAGGGCTTGCAGGGTTCTTCCCCTCTAAGTGTTTCCGGCAGCTCCCAACTGCACCGCTTCCTCCTGGGCGGCAGGCGGAGTCCTGCTGTATGGCTCAGGTGCCCCCAATCTGGAGGGCTTGAGGGCCAGGCCTCCGGGGGCAGAAGCCTGAGAAACCAACCCAGGGTTAGGGTTTGAACCTAGGGGCATGGCCAGCCGCACCTGCATGTGCTGAGGCGGGTTGGGGCAGGGGGTGGGGGTGCAGTGGGCTGAGTAGAGGGCAGGTTTGGCCGGCATTCAGGCATTCAGAGGTGACTAATCCCACGTATGCACGCGCCCCTTAGAGCTCTTTCCCGTAGGCTTCGGGCAACACGGCGGCGGCGGGGCCACATGCTGGGCCGGGCCCAGTAGCCTCCCCCAAAGACCCCCGCAGCCAGAAGCCAGTTCGCTGGGGCTTTCCAGCCAATTCTCACGAGCTTTCTACCCAAATCGACATCAATTCAGGCAGAAAGCTCGTGAGAATTGACCAGTGTTGGGCTATGATTCGGGCCACGCGCTGCCGCGCTTAGAGCCCTTTCTGGCTCTGTCCATAATGCGGCTATGCAGGGGGCGAGCAAGGACCACGCGGCTCCAGGAGGCCCCGCGGAGCGGAGCACCCAAGGGGGCAGAGTTGAGTTAGGGTGTGAGCATAAGCCTCTGGCTCTGGCTTTTTATGGTATAAGGTAGTGCCGAAGTTGAGGGTGGCCTGAGGTGTGCACGCAGGTTTCTCCTGCGCAGAGGGTTTTGCGCAGCTCCAAAAGGCACTATTTCCTTCTGTGCGCCAAGCTGAGCCCTGGGCTGTGGCTCTTGTGACCTCAATCTGGAGGGCTTAGGGGACAGGCCCCTGGGGAGGGAAGCCTGAAAACCCAACCTAGGGTTCGGGTTAGGATCTAAGGGTATGTCAAGCCCGAAATGCCAGTGCTGAGACTGGCACCCTGGGGCTGAGTAGAGGGAGGTTTGGCCATGTGTGTGCCTCCCTTTTAGGGCACTTTACCTCGTAAGAATTGGCCAGCGTTGTGTGCAGTGATTTGAACTGTGCTGGCGCCTGCTGTTTAGAGCGCTTTCTCGCTTAGTGTGTGTTGCCACCATCTGGAAACTCGGACCCACTCGACTCCCCTGAGGGCCACAGCTGAGGGGAGCTTTCCTGGGCCAGGAATGAGGGATGGGCTCAGGCCAAGCCTCAGGTTCCATGTCGCTGGCCCGGTTTAGCACTGAAGGTGGGGATGGCCTCCGGGGCATGCTGGTTTCTCCCACTCTGAGGGTCTTGTGCAGTTCCAAATGGTGCGGTATCCTCCTGGGTGGCAGGTGGAGTCATAGCTTGTGGCTCAGGGGTCCCCAATCTGGAGGGCTTGGGGGCCAGGCCTTTTGGGACAGAAGCCTGAAAAACCAATTTAGAATTAGGATTAGGGGCTAGGGGCATGGCAAACCCAATCTGCCAGCGCTGAGACCCAACCACCAGAGGGCGGAGTTGAGGACAGGGATGGGGGGTGGGTATCATGCTCTGGGATGGTAACCAGGGGAGCCGCCGAAAGTTGGGGTGGCCTCAGGGAGGCATGCAGGTTTCCCCCAGTCTGAGAGTTCTGCACACCCCAAATGGCAGTTTCCATCTCGGTGGCAGACAGACTGCTGGGGTGTGGGTCTGGGGTTCCCAATCTGGAGAGTTTGAGGTATAGACCCCTGGGGATGGAAGCCTGAATATCCAACCTAGGGTTGTGGTTAGGGCCTAGGGGCATGTCAGGCCGGATCCGACAGCGCTAAGATGGGCACTCCAGAGGGCTGAGTAGACAGAGTGTTTGGCCACGTGTGCACATGGCTTTTAGAGCATCTCCTTACAGGGTTCGTGCAGTGACCACTCGGGACCAGGAGGCAGGTACAAGAGGCTCCCCTAAAGTCCCAGACAGCTGGAAACGAGTTCACCCCGGGGTTTCTGGCTGATTCTCACAAACTTTCTGTCCAAATCCGGGTCAATTTGTGCAGAAAACTCTTTAGAATCAGCCACATTGGGCGGTGATGTGGGCCATGGACCTGCCCCATATTGGGAGGGCTTTCTCTCTAGGTGCGTGTTGGGGTAGTACAGGACTGTGGGTCGGGCCCACATGGCTCCCCTGTTGCCCCCCTGGGGGCAGAGTTCAGGAAGGGGGTGAGGCTGAGCGTCAGGCTAGGTGTTTGAGCTGCCGATGGTGGTGGTGGCCTCAGGGGCATGCATGTTTCTCCCCCTCTGAGGGTTCTGTGCAGCTCCAAAGGGCACAGATTCCTTCTGGGTAGCAGGCAGACTCCCGGGTTGTGGCTCAGTTGTCCCCAATCTGAGGGCGTAAGGACCAGGCCTCTGGGAGGGGAGCCTGAGAATCCACCCCAGGATTATGGTTAGAGCCTAGGGGCATGGCAGGCCCCTCCTGAGGGAGCTGAGGCTGCCTCCCCAGGGGACTGATAGAGGATTTGGCCAGCATTTCAAGCCCATCTGGGCCACACGTGTGCCTGGCATTTAGAGAACTCTCTCGCATGCTTTGGGCCGCTACCACATGGGACCCTGGGCAGATACCAGGAGAATCCCCCGAAGGACCTGCTGCCAGAAGTGAGGTCACCAGCCATGTCTGGCCAATTCTCACGAGCTTTCTGCCCAAATCATCACTGATTTGGGCAGAAAGCTCGTGAGAATTGGCCAGCCTTGGGCGGTGATTCGGGCTGCGCACTGGCCCAGTGCTGGGAGGGCTTTCTCACTAGGTCCTTGTTGGGGCCTTGTGGGACTGCGAGCCAGTCCCATGCTGCTCCCGGAGGGCCCCAGGGGAGGCGAGCTCCCTGGGGGCAGAGTTGAGGGAGGGCGTAAGGCTGAGCGTCAGAGTGCGGGTTTCTGTTCCAGGGGGCCCACGAAGGTGGGGGTGGCCTTGGGGTGCATGGCGGTTTCTCCAGTTTTTAGGGCTTTGGGCAGCTCCCAATGGCACCGTTTCCTACTGGGTGGCAGACAGAGTTCTGGGGTGTGGCTCGGGGTACACAATCTGAAGGCTTGGGGTGGTCAGGCCTCTGGGAACCGAAGACTGAGAACACAACTCAGGTTTAGGGTTAGGACCTAGGGGCAAGGCAGTCCCCATAAAAAGGCCCTGAAGTGGGCTCCCTGGGAGACAGATGAATAGAGGGCGTGTTTGGCCAGTGTTCAGAGGCAATCCAGGCCACCCATGTGCCGGGCCTTTAGAGGGCTTTATCATAGGTTTTGGGCCGCAACCACCCGGGACCACTGACTAGGCCCAGGCGGTCCCCCTGAAGGCCTTCGCCGCAAGAAGGGAGTTCGCCAGGGGTTCCCAGTGAATTCTCACCAGCTTTCTGCCCAAATCGACATTGTTTTGGTCAGAAAGCTTGTGAGAATTGGCTGGGATAGTTCAGTGATTCGGGCCACCTCTGGGTATTGGGAGCCATTTATCGCTAGATGCAGGTAGGGGCCATGCCGGACTGTGGGATGTTCCCAGTAGTTCCCCTGAGGCAACCACGGAGGCGTGTTCCCCCGGGGGAAGGGTTGACAGAGTTGGTGAGGCTGAATGTCAGGCTTTGAGTTCCTGGCCAGGGGGGTGGGAGCGCCAAAGGTGGGAGAGGCTTGAGGGGGGCATGCAGGTTTCTCCAGCTCTTGGGGTTTTACACAGCTCCCAACAGCACAGATTCCTTCTGGCTGGCAGGCAGAGTCCTGGCGTTCGATCAGGGTTCCCCAGTCTGGAGAGTTAGGAGAGCCAGGCTTCTGGAGATGGAAGCCTGACAACCCAATCTAGAGTTAGGGTTCATGGCTAGGGGCATAGCAGGCCTGATCTGTCCAGTGCTGTGGCAGGATTGCCAGGTGCTGAGTGGATGGTGTGTTCAGATGGGGCATCAGGCTTCGGGTTTGTGGCCATGGGGAACTTCAAAGGTGGGGGTGGCCTCAGGGGTGCATACAGGTTTCTCCTTCTCTGAGGGTTCTGTGTATCTCCATGGGCCACAGTTTTCTCCTGGGTGGCAGGCAGACTCCTGGGGTCTGGGGTCCCCAATCTGGAGGGCTTGGGGTCCAGGCCTCTTGAAAGCCTGCAAACCCAACCCAGGGTTAGGGTTAAGGCCTAGGGTCATGGCAGGCCCCATCTGCCATCTATAAGGCAGGTTCCCCCAGAGGGCAGAGTAGAGGACGGGCTTGGCCCGTGTTCAGAAGCCATCCGCACCATGATTGCACTTGGCGTTTAGAGGGCTTTCTTGCAAGCTTCAGCCCGCAACTACACGGGACCCCGTGATGGGCTGATGTGGCCTCTCCCAAATACCCCCACCATAGTAAGCTAGTTTGCTGGGGTACCCGACCAATTCTCATGAGCTTTCTGCCCAAATCAACATTAATTTGGGCAGAAAACTAGTGAGAATTGGCCATCATGTGAGGCAATACCGGACAGACGCCCACCTGGTGCTGGGAGCATTTTCTCGCTTGGGGGGACCTGTAGGACCATGGTCTGAGTCCAGGCGGCTTCCCTGTCAGCCACCAGAGAAACGAGCTCCCCGGGGGCAAAGTTAAGGGAGGGGAAGAGGCTGAGCCTTGGGCTCTGGGTTTGTAGCCCAGGGTGGCACAGAAGGGAGGGGGTGGCCTGAGAGGGGCAGGCAGGTTTCTCCCGGTCTGAGGGGTTTGCACAGGTCCCAATAACACAGTCTCCCCTGGTGGCTGGCGGAATCCTGGAGAGTGGCTCAGGTGTCCCCAATCTGGACGGATTGGAGGGCCAGGTGTCTGGGAACGGAAGACTGACAACCCAAACTAGAGTTAGGGTTTGGGACTCAGTGCATGGCAGGCCCTATCTGCCAGCACTGAGGCAGGATAGCTGGGGAGCTGGTTGGAGATCATGGTTCAAAGGGGGTGTCAAATCCGGGTTTGTGGCCCAGGGGGGCCGCCGAGTATGGGGGCAGCCTCTGGGATACATGCAGGTTTCTTCCACTCCGAGGGTTCTCTGCAGCTCCAAAGGGCACAGTTTTTTCCTGGGTGGCAGGTGAACTCCTGGGGTATGGCACAGGGGTCCCCTATCAGGCTGGCTTGGGGGCCAGGCCTCTTGGGACAGAGGCCCAAGAACCAAACCCAGGCTTAGGGTTAGGGCCTAGGGGCATGGTGGGCCCATCTGCCCGACTGAGGTGGGCTGCATGGAGGACTGTGTAGAAGAGAGGCTTGGTCGGCATTTGGACGTGATCCTGGAGGATTCCCTGTTCGCCTAGCACACCGCCAGTCCTTCTGAGTGTCTCCTGTCATGGCACTTGTCACACAAGGCTGTCATATGCTGTCTCACGGTCTGTCCTTTCTGCTTGGAGGAGATCTCTCTCACAGATGCCTGGCTGGATATCAGGCAGATGAATGGTTTCAGGATCTTTGGTCCTGGACCAGCAGATGTCCCTCAAAACCATGATGGGTAGGGGGAGTCTCTGTCCCTCTGTGTGCCCCCAGCCTCGGTGGAACCTAGTGTCCAGGACAAGGGACTTGGAAGTACTCCCAGATGAAGTTTGTTCTATGAACGTGGCCTCCTTCTGAGATCACTGTGCAACCACCGTGCGTGGCTGTTTCTGTGGGACAGAAAGCATGCTGCTCTATTGTATTCTCCTTGCACACTGTGGCTACCAAAGAGGAAACACACGCTCACTCTCACTTACACCTCCGTTTCTGGGCATCACTACCATGGAAACGACAGTGAAGTCCCATCGGGCTGCAGACCAGTAGACGTGCCATTCCAGGTGTCTGTAGAGGAGGATGGGGATGGAGTTCTGGCTAAAGGATGGACGTCCTTGTCTCTGGGGGTGAAGAAATCAGATTTGACCCAGAAGGCACTACGTTCTACTCAAAGAAGGGCCATGATCCTCGGATCTTTGAGACCAGGGATCGGCACAGAATTTTCTGGAAAACCTTCTGTAAAGATTTTCTGTCAGGTGTTATAGTCCATGTGGTGTCTCTGGCAATGACTCCACTCTTGCACTGTGGCTTGAAAACAGCCACAGACAATCCATAACTCATGTTCCAGACACATTTGATTGTGAGAATAGGGGGGGAGGTCAATTTGGCCCATGGGTGGTAGTTTCTGCAGATCTGCAACACGATGGGTGATGGCGGAGAGGACTCTTCTTTTCTAGTGGCAGAGTGGGAAGACACTGGGATCTATCCTGCCTGACCCCAGCCCTTGCAAGTGAAAGGAAAAAAAGATGATAGTGAGATTGGCCAACAATGAAGCCCTCAGGAATTCCCTCCCCACCCCCATTTCTCCGTCGGCTTTGAGCTTTCCACAACATGTTTGTCTGTGGTTGAATCCCATGTAGGTATTGTTTGGTTGAGTCAGTCCCCATTGCCTGGTGGGTATGTCTTGTGGGTTATATACCACACAGATGCGTATCTTGTTCAGGCCAAGACCATGAGCACATTTGGGGTTCTCCTGAGTTAGTGGAGGATCTGGCATGTGTGGGCTTCAGGATGAGTCTGATTCAGCCCTTAGCAATGTTATTGAGCACTGGCTTCCTGGGCTCTCTGTGGCACTGGTACAGACCTGGCCTAGGCCACTTGTGCCATCGTGATGGAGAAGCCTAGCTTTTTCCATCTTCCTCTACCCTCTGTCATTACGTGGGTTTCCCACTGACCATGTCTTTGCAGACAAACTCTGAGATGGCCCATGGCTTGGGACTCCACTGACATCCCAGAGTCCCATTATAACCAGTGTCAGAGGTTTCTGGGGCCCTGACATGACCTTTGTTCCCAGAATATGCCCCAGGAAGAGTCCCAGGAGAGTCTGGGAGTCCAGAAAAGATTAATGGGTGGTTGTGGCTCTAGATAAAGCCACTCTGGGAGATCCTGTTGGAGGCCGTCTCCCATCTCAGTCTGTCTCTTTCGCTGTTGGCCGGTATGACCTAGGAGATTCCCTTCATCGGAGCTTGAGGCTCATGCTTTCTAAAATGAGGAAATGTTTCTAGATGAATTGATTCATGCAAGATGATGGAATAAACTCCTAGGAAGTTCTGGGTAGTCTCTGAGATGGATTCTATCTCAGGAATTGTGACTCCCATCCGTCCCCACCCCTATGGTATTCCCCCATTAGACACAAAGACTGTTCCATGGAGATTCCCCAGGGCAACACTGGACTAGCACGTGTGTCCAGGATGTGCCCCCAGACCATCTGATGTGGCTGAGGGGCCATGAGCAATCCCGAACCCAAACAGGGTTTTGGCTGTGCTGCCTTCCTTGCACAAAAGTATCAGTGCCTGGGTCAGGCCTTCACTGCAACTGCTGAGCCGGCTTAGTGAGGACCTTGCCCAGGACACTAGTCCCATGACACTGTGAGGGCACAGCGAAGTCAGGCAATGCGACAAGGGATCCTCCATCAGGGTAGATGATGCAAGGTCTTGTTTCACAGCAAACATGACCAAAAACATGTAAATGACAGAATAGTAAGTAGTTCAACATACTCTGTCTGATGGCAATGATGGGAAGAGTGAATAATGGGGTCAGAAAGGGGAATGGGAGTTCCAAGAAGCAGACCGGAGTCGTCAGGGGGTAGGGGGAGTCCCGTGGAGGAAGGGACCAGGAGTCTCGTCACGGGTTCCAGTAGGGCATCCTCAGGGTGTGCGCTCTGTCTGACCCATGCCCCCCCTCCTGCGGGGGCACTGGGGGCATTCTAGCTCCAGGGGATCTCCAGTAATGCCAATTGGCCTGAGCAGAGCCTTTGTGGTATGTCATCTTTGTTCCTGGCTATGGCTCTTTCTCTGCTTCTGGAGGCTGTTGATTCTCCTTTGGTTTCCTCTGAGCTGCACCATTTTGCACTGTTTTATTGGGTGGATTCAGTGCTGTTAGTTGACACAAATTCTTCCTGAAAAGAAGTGAAATAGAAGCCATCCTTGCCAGATGCCAGCCTCGGCAGGTTTAGGTGTCCCTGAATGAGGGGCAGTGTCTGCGAGAAGAATAGGAGAGTCACACAGCGAATTCTGGTCAGTAGTCGGGCATCTCCATTTTATTCTGATTTTAGAGCTTCTTATATAGGCAGTTTAATTGGGGTAAGGGCTTACAAGCACTCTTCAGACAATTTCTCTTTGTTCAGCACATGTTATTCTAGTTAAGATGTAATGGGTACAGACCCGTGCCAGGGATGGGGGACAGGGTCTTGCTTCTTGAGTCATCATGTCCCTCAGAAAGCCATGGGAGGTAGCATAAGTATATGCTTTTTGGTAACTTATTCTGGGGTCTGCAGGAAAACAAGATATAGGTTAACGGAAAATGAGAAGCTATAGGGATGAACTAAGTACATAAGAGAGAAGTAGGAACAAGAAGGCATTACCTTGGCAGGAGGTAGGTGTAAGGTGTAATTCAATGGCTCGGCTTGTGATAGCATTGGACAAACATCATCCTAGGGAGGCAATAGTCTACTGTGATACACATCTAAAGTTCTCCATAGTCCTAGGTACAGAATAATTTACCTCCTTGAAGTTGCTCTGGCCCACAAGCCTGAGAGATGTTTGCGGCAGATTAGAAAGGAGCTCTTAATTTGAGAGAGATATGGGGATCAGAGAAAAAGGCAAGAGACTATCAGACCATGCTTATCTGCCAGATAATCCGGCCCCCAGCAGGATTAGGCCTGCATTTGTTCAAACCTTAACCTAGTGGGGCAACCTTAACCTAATGGGGCAATGCCCTTGACCCGGCCTCACGGCTCCCAACATCTCCCCCTTCTTTATTTTTTAAATGTAGGACATGGACGTCCTAGGAGACTTGATGTATGGCCGAATTAAGGACTCTATAAAAATTTGGAAACAGACATAGGAAGATCAGAGCAACACCAAGGAGAAGGCCAATGTTTGCGAAGAGCGATATAAGCCCTTTATAATAAAACATGTTGCTGATATCATCCATGAAGGTAGTCACTACATCTGTAGGCAAAGAAAGCGGATTAGCTAATTTTATATCTTGAATCTGCTGGTGAAGTGCTTGTAAATTTAATCCGAAATTAGAATGGTTCCATACCCCAAGAAGATGATTTTGAACATTATTCCACGTTAATAGTGGAAGTACTATGTTTCAGAGGGGTAACACAAACCCATCTATATTCCTTATGACATTGTAAAGACAACTGAACTTTAAGGGAGTGTAGTTCATTCCCAAGGTAGAGTATTGCCTCCTCCAAAGCATTTTCTTTGTTATTACTTTTCCTATCAATAATTTCTTGAGTAGCAAGACGATAAGAGACATTTTTTGTTAGTTGATTCACATGATGAGTGGTATGTACGTGCTGGACAAGAGCGACAGTAGAAGCAGTAAAAGATCCAACGATAGCTATTAGTGCTGTTATACCAAGGATTAAACTAGCCACAAAGCATTTAGATCGAGATAGAACCAAATTAATCTCCTGGAGGGCCTGCAGCAGACCAACGTCATCACACCATGGCAGCTTTCCTTTTATAGGGAGCATGACATAAGGAGGTTGTTTTACTAGAAGTACGGTTTTAACAGACACCCTAGGAGAAACACAATTTGTAAGAATACATTCATAGCATTGTACAGAATATAAGTCTGCAGAATGTGGATTCATAGATAAATGCCCCTGAGTAGGAGTAACTGTCAGCAGTGCATAAGGGGAAGGTACACACGCTTTTGGATGAATAGTTGGTTGCTCCAACAGGCCTAGCATATCTAATAGTTCTAAGGGAAGCCACCAATTTCCGTAAGTTGGGTTGAAAATATGTTACATGATCAGTTTTAGTGGTGAGGGTAGGAGGAACCCATCCTCCCCAGTGCCAATGGTTTACCAGACATGGAGGTAGGAGTTAATATGCATCAGACCATCTATATTTAAACTTGGCTTTGTTTAAGAGGTCTCTATAATCCATATGAGGACTAGGGTCGGACCAATCAGAAATGATTCAGAAGATGGGAGCAAAGGAAAATCCAGATGGTGGTGATAGAAACATGATTTCTATAATGGGAATCCTTCAGCAGCATCCGTAGGCTCTTTTACCAGGGTGGCATACAGGTCCTTGCATAGGGCAAAGCCTTTTGGAATAGGAGATGTTTGAGCTCCTCTGGGGTCAGGGCCTCCTGGTGTCAAAAATGTTAGAGACCACCACATATTGCGATTTCCGACAGGTCTGGCACTTACAGAAAGCCCCTCGATATGAGTGTCAGTTTTATGACACTCATATCATCACTGCCTTTATGGCAGTGGGAAGGCAAAAGGACTGCGAGTAAGAAGGTAAAGAGAAGCATTTGGGAGGCAAATGGGATTTTCCAAAATACGAAAAGTTGTGGTTAGTTTGAGGCTTTATATAAGAGTTGGAATCGTCTCCCAGTAAATCAATCTGATCTGTGTAAATAGAGATGGGTTCAGCATTCCAAGAAACAGGTTGCAACATCGGGGGAGTAGGGATGTAGGCTCCAAAATTATCCTCCAATGATGATACTCTAAGAGTCTGACAAGCTGTAATAACTAGACATATCAGAAGCAGAGAGGCGGGGGTACACATAAGTCCCCTTCCTCTTACTATTTGACCGGCCTCTTGGGTTAATGCCACTATTTGGTCCCAAGAGCGGGGTGAGTCTCTGTCAGGAGGCATACTCATCCGTGGGGGATCTTCGGTTCTCCGGTGGCATGGGCGTTCAATCCCCAGGGACAGGTTGTTCAGGAGAGACTCCACTGAGGGGAATGTTGGTTGGTGCTGTCAGTACTGGTGTGGTGTGGTGGCGGTGATCTCTGTCTCCTGGCTGGGTCCTCATGACTCATCTCCGTCTCTGATGGGTCCATTCTCCAGGGATGATCTGCTGGGAGATGGGGAGGCAGAGGGTGATGGTGGCTGGACATAGGGTCGTACTCGTCGGTCAGGGATCCGCAGAGGACAGTTAGCATCTTGTCGGAAAACACAAGCATACCCTCTCCGTCAGGTTAAGACGACATCTGGCCGCTTCCACTGTCCAGTGAGAAGGTACTTCCATTTGACGAAGGCTTTGGGCTTAGTTAAGTCAGGATCCCAGGGCCTGAGTGCATTCGAAATTTCTTTTGCATTTACATTAAGGTGATTAATGACAATGCATGGGACAGTATGTGCTGGGGAGTGCTGTCTTTAAAGTTTGGTGAGCTCTTTCCACTATAGCTTGTCCCTGGGCATTATAGGGAATTCCCGTGGTGTGGCCAATATGAAACATGTCAGAAAATCTTTTAAAGGCTGCAGAAGTATAAGCCGGAGCACTGTCAGTTTTGATGGACTTGGGAATTCCAATACGAGCAAAACAGAAAAACGTTATCTCTAACTGCCTCTCCAGTTCGAGCGGAGGCAATTATTATGCGAGAAAAGGTATCAATGCAGATATGAACATAGCAGAGCTTGCCAAAAGTGGGAATGTGGATGGGCGCCTGGGTGGCTCAGTGGGTTAAGCCTCTGCCTTTGGCTCAGGTCATGATCTGAGGGTCCTGGGATTGAGCCCCGCATCAGGCTTTCTGCTCAGCAGGAAGCCTGCTTCCCCCACCCCCCTGCCTGCCTCTCTGCCTACTTGAAAAAAGAAAAAAAAAAGGAAGAAGAAGGAAAAGGAATATGGGTAACATCCATTTGCCCTAAGTCATTTGGCCTGAGCCCTCTTGGATTAACTCCACTTGGGGGGCAAGGTAAGAAAGTGGGACAGTGTCCGCAGGCTTGGACAATACCTCTGGCCACTTCACGAGAAATTTTAAACTGTAATCTTAAAGCTGAGGCAATTTGATGGTGAAGGGAATGTGAGACATGGGCCTCCTCTAGCGCCGGAAAAACCTGGGTCTTGGTAAGGAAGTCTGCCTGATGATTTCCTTTGTGCAAAGGGCCCGGGAGCAACTCTGTGCTCAAACATGTCCCACAAAGAAGGGAAGTTCTCTCTGATGAGGAAGTTTCTGTAAGTGGTTTAGAGGGGAAAAATAGTGGTCTTACGCTGAGGCAAAGAAGCAGTTTCAATATTAGGAAAGAGTCTGACTATATATTGCGAATCTGTATACAAATTGAAGGGGCTACCCTGCGTATGTTGGAAGGCAAAAATAATGGCAACGAGTTCAGCTCTTTGGTCTGAACTTTCTGCAGTTTGTTGGATATGAGGTTGCCCGTCAATAATTGTAACAGCCTTTCCATTAGACCATCCATCAGTAAACATGAGGACTGCAGAGGAACTGGTCCGATTTGGCTTTAGAAGGGAAAATTATTGGATGCATCTTAAGGAAACATAATAGAGGATTAGCTGGAAGGTGAAATAGAACTTGTCCTGAAAAGCCTTCTAAAACAGTTTGCCAATCTTCACTTTGCTGTAATAAAAAGGCAAACTGATTCTTACCATAGGGAATAATAATATCTGAGACATCTTTACCTAATAATTCCTTGCTGTGTCAGTGACCCTTCATTACAAGCAAGGCCACCAAAACAGGAAAAGATATCACTATCCCTTTTGCATGGCTGGTAAGTGTAGCCACTCTAAGGGACCCTCCTGCCAAAGGCAACCTGTGGGCGAATACATTGTGGCTAGGATTATGAGGGCCCAAGGTTGAGTGTAATCTACTCTGTTGAGCTTCAGACTATTAATAGCTGACTCCAAAACTTGTAAAGCTTGATGAGCCTCAGGTGTTAATTGCCGGGGGTGGGGGGAGGTTTAGGGTTGGAATCTCCCTGCAAGATGTTGAATAGGGGTTTAAGCTCAGCAGTGGTAATACGTAAAAGAGGCCAAATCCAATTAAAAGTTCCTCAAAGTTTCCGAAAAAGTTTCTCCTAAAAGTTTCTGAAAGTCATTTGAGGTTTGTAGTTGATGTCTCCTTAACTGAAAATTTTGTTGAGAGACTTACTGAGAATATAGTATCCTGCCTACATATGAAAAAGGGGGTTCCAAATGTATTTTCTCTGGGGCGATTTTTAAACCCAATCTCTGGAGAGATTCCACTGTCAATGCCAATGTATCTTGTAACGTTGCTCCATCAGAATGAGCAATAACAATGTCATCTATGGAGCACCTGGGTGGCTCAGTGGGTTAAAGCCTCTTCTTTCAGCTCAGGTCATGATCCCAGGGTCCTGGGATCAAGACCCACATCGGGTTCTCTGCTCAGCAGGGAGCCTGCCCCCTGCCTCTGCCTGCCTCTCTGTCTACTTGTGATCTCTGTCTGTCAAATAAATAAATAAATAAAATCTTAAAAAAAAAAGTGATGTAAGCCTGCTGGTGGAAATCTCTTACCCCCTATAGGGCCTAATTGACAAATCTTTGACAAGCCTCGTGCTATTTTTCATTCCTTGGAGAAGGACTTTCCACGGATACCTCTGGTAGGTTGTTTAAAATTCTCAGAGGTTAAGCTGAAAGCAAACCTCTGACAATCCTCTTTGTGTAAGGGAATTGTGAAAAAGAAATCCTGCAAGTCAATGACTATAACATGATAACCTTTTGGCACTGCCACTGGGGAAGGGAGTTCTGGTTGTAGTGATGCCATAGTTTCCATAGTGGCATTGATAGCTGTCGACTCTTGTAATAAATACCATCTTCCAGACTTCTTTTGAATGAGAAAAATAGTTGTTTTCCATGGACTAGTAGAGGGCTCTTAATTTGAGAGAGATACAGGGATCAGAGAAAAAGGCAAGAGACTATCAGACCATGCTTATCTGCGGAGCTTTCCAGCCCTTGGGAGCCGCCTGTGGGGCGATTCAGCCCTTGGCAGGATTAGGCCTGCATCTGGTCAGACCTTAACCTAGTGGGGCCATGGCCTCGACCAGGCCTCATGGCTCCCAACACATGCTTGTCTCCTAAGTAGACCTGAATAGATTCCATAGTAATAGCCCTTTCCCAGGCCCCTGGGACTTCACGTGCTCTCGAAGTCCAAGATTTTAGAAAACATCTTCTATTCTTAACAGGTTCAAAGAATCAGTTTGGTTTTTAAAAAATTCAACAACATCACACTTTTCATCATCTATACAACGACCCGTAAACATTGAATGAACAAGGCTGGACAGATGAAGAAGAATGGGATTTGCAGTGAGCTTTGGGGTATTGTTGACTCACTGTTGCCCTCGTGTGGCCACTCTCCAGATAGCACGTGGCCGAATGGGTTCCCACTTACCTGTAATTCTCTCTTATTCTCTCAAAGGAGAATAAGAATGAAGAAGGTTGGTCCGTGAATTCCTTAGCTCCGAAAAACCATCCTCTAATTGACGAGCATATTCTAAATCGAGTCTGTCTTAACTATATACTAAAGTTAGGGACAGGGTCAAGTTCCATACATTAACTATGGACAGCTTTGTGTATGTCAGTCTTACCTGCCTAAGGTGTTTTTTAAAATACACAGTGGGAGAGGATATAGTCACCGAAGCACTGAGCACATGCCCAGAAATAGGTCACTACACATAATGATGGTTTCATCTCAGCTGAGGACCAGGAGCTGGTCCTCTAGGTAGTAGGCAGGTAGCATCTGTGGCCAGCTGGCCATCTCCCCCCCACCCCCGACAGCCACACCCAACCAACTCCGCCCATCCTCTGCTCTGCTCAAGGGCGGCAAACAGACGGACCAGGTGCAGGTGGGACTCCCTCCTGTCAGGCATGGCTCGCTTCCCACAGGTAGAGAAATGGGCCAGCTCACATGCACATGACGTATTCTTTTGGTTCCTTGCTATCTGCCTCCCCTTTCTGTCACCCTGGTCCTGAACCTTTCACTCCCGTGAGAACTTGGGTTTACAGTTTCTGTGGACAATTCAATGTGTAGATGTGTGTTGCCTTTGTTCCCCGTCCTGGGGTTGGAGAGAAAGGTGGGAAAAAGACAACGCCAGCAACGTTGCTCTGAAAGCAACAAAAAGAAAGATCAAGTGTGCTCTGCCCCTGGCACCTCAAGTTTGAAAGTCATGGCCAGCTACATACTTCATCTTCTACACAATCGCTTGAGGGACTCATGGATGCATGCGACATGAAATCGTACCGAAAGAAATCTTGTTACCAAACTTTTGCCTTGCAGAAGACAGCTTAGGGACACCGCCCCTTGCCCGTGCTGTCATTTCTGGTCTGGCCAATGCTCAGTCACACTGACACGTGTAGCCACCCAAGGGCACAGCTGTGACATCCTCCTGGAGCACCCATGATCCCCCTGGCCACTGGTCTGGCCAACCCTGCACACCGCCAGTCCTCCTGAGTGTCCCCTACCATGGCACTTGTCACACAAGGCTGTCATATGCTCTCTCTCGGTCTGTCCTTTCTGCTTGGAGTTGATCTCTCTCACAGATGCCTGGCTGGATATCAGGCAGATGAATGGTTTCAGGATCTTCGGTCCTGGACCAGATGTCCCTCAAAACCATGATGGGTAGGGGGAGTCTCTGTCCCCCTCTGTGCCCCCAGGCTCGGTAGAACCTAGTGTTCAGGACAAGGGACTTGGGAGTCCTCCCAGATGAAGTTTGTTCTATGAACATGGCCTCCTTCTGAGATCACTGTGCAACCACAGTGTGTGGCCGTTCCTGTGGGACAGAAAGCACGCTACTCTATTGTATTCTCCTTGCACACTGTGGCTACCAAAGAGGAAACACACGCTCACCCTCACACATTCACACTTACAGCTCCGTTTCTGAGCATCACTACCATGGAAATGACTGTGAAGTCCTGTTGGGCTGCAGACCGGTAGATGTGCCATTCCAGGTGTCCATAGAGGAGGAGGATGGGGGTGGAGTTCTGGCTAAAAGGATGGACGTCCTTGCCTCTGGGGGTGAAGAAATCAGATTTGACCCAGAAGGCACTACATTCTACTCAAAGAAGGGCCTAGGATCTTTGAGACCAGGGCTTGGCACAGACTTTTCCAGAAAGTCTTCTGTAAGATTTTCTGTCAGGTGTTGTAGTCCATGTGGTGTCTCTGGCAATGACTCCACTCTTGCACTGTGGCTTGAAAACAGCCACAGACCGTCCATAACTCATGTTGCAGACACATTTGATTGCGAGAATATGGTGGGAGGTGTATTTGGCCCATGGGTGGTAGTTTCTGCAGATCTGCAACACGATGGGTGATGGCGGAGAGGACTCCTCTTTTCCAGTGGCAGAGTGGGAAGACACTGGGATCTATCCTGCCTGACCCCGGCCCTTGCAAGTGAAAGGAAAAGAAGATGATAGTGAGATTGGCCAACAATGAAGGCCTCAGGAATTCCCTCCCCACCCCCATTCCTCCATCGGCTTCGAGCTTCCCACAACACACTTGTCTGTGGTTGAATCCCATGTAGGTATTGTTTGGCTGAGTCAGTCCCCATTGCCTGGTGGGTATGCCTTGTGGGTTATATACCACGAAGATGCTCATCTTGTTCAGGTCAAGACCATGAGCACATATGTGGTCTCCTGAGTTAGCAGGGGATCTAGCACGTGTGGGCTTCAGGACGAGTCTGATTCAGTCTCAGCAATGTTATGGAGCTCCTGGCTTCCTGGGCCTTCTGTGGCACTGGTATGGGCCTGGCCTAGGCCACTTGTGCAGTCGTGATGGAGAAGCCTAGCTTTTTCCATCTTCCTCTACCCTCTGTCAGCATTTTGGGTTTCCCACCAACCATGTCTTTGCAGATGAACTCTGAGATGGCCCATGGCTTGGGACTCCATTGACATCCCAGAGTCTCCTTACAACCAATGTCAGAGGTTTCTGGGGCCCTGACATGACCTTTGTTCCCAGAATATGCCCCAGGAAGAGTCCCAGGAGAGTCTGGGAGTCCAGGAAAGATCTGCGGGTGCTGAAGCAGGATCGCCAGGGTGCTGTGCGGAGGGCGGTGGTCAGACGGCGCTTCAGGTTCCGGGTTTGTGGCAGGGGGGCTGCTGAAGTTGGCGGTGGCCTCGGGATGCAGTTTTTCCCATTCCGTGAGTTCTGTGCAGCTCCAAATGGCATGGTTTCCTCCTGGGGGGCAGGCGGTCTTCTAGGGTGTGGCTCAGTGGTCCCCAATCTGCGGGGCTTCAGGGCCAAGACTTTGTGGATAGAAGTATGAGAACCCAACCCAGGGTTGGTGTTCGGGCCTAGGGGCCTGGCAGGGCCCACCTGTCGCTGCTGAAGCGGGCTCCCTGGGGGCTGAGAAGAGGGCGGGTTTGGGTCGGAGGCAACTGGGGCTGCACGTGCACCTGCCCTTTAGAGCGCTTTCCTGTAGGTTTCAGGTGACACCATGCTGGACTCCGTATTGTGCCCAGGCGGCTCCTTCAAAGGCCCCCGCCTCCAGAAGGGATTTCGCTCGCTGGGGCTTTCTGGCCAATTCTCACAAGGTTTCTCCCCAGATCGACATCGATTTGGGCAGAGCCTGTGAGAAGTGGCCGGCGTTGGGCAGTGATTCGGGCATGAGCTGACCCAGTGCTGAGAGCGCTTTCTTGCTGGGTGCGTGTTTCGGCCCTGTGAGACCGTGAGCTGGGCCCACTCGGCCCCTGGAGGATAGTGGCAGAGGCAAGCTCTCCAAGGGGGCAGAGTTGAGTTAGAGTGTGAGCCTGAGCTTTAGGCTCCGGCTTCTTTTGGCAGAAGAGGGAGCCGGAGGTGATGGCGGCGTGAAGTGGGTGTACAGGTTTCTCCTGCTCTGAGTGTTTCCTGCAGCCCTCAGTGACACAGTTTTCTCCCGGGTGGCAGGCAGAGTCCTGCTGTATGGCTCAGGGGTCCCCAATCTGGAGGGCTTGAGGGCCAGCCCTCTGTGGACAGAAGCCTGAGAACCCCACCCAGGGTTAGGGTTCTGGCCTAGGGGCATGGCCTGCCCCAACAGCTCCTGCTGAGGCGGGATCCCTGGGGGGCTGAGTAGAGGGCGGGTTTGGTTGGAATCCAAAGGCAACTGGAGCCATGGGTGCGCCTGCCCTTTAGAGAGATTTCCCGTAGGCTTTGGGCAACACCACATGGGACCCTGGGCTGGCCCCAGGCTTCTGCCCTGAAGGCTTCTGCCTTTGGTGATTTGGGTGGCATGGTGGCCCCGAGCGCCTTATCACTAGGTGCAGTTGCGGCCATGCAAGACAGGCGAGACGGGCGCAGGTGGCTCCGGGAGGCCCCTGGCGGAGGAGAGCTCCCCTGGGGCAGAGTTGAGGTAGGGTGTGAGCCTGAGCCTCAGGCACCAGCCTCTTTTGGCAGAAGGGGGCGCTGAAGGTGAGGGTGGCCTGAGGTGCCCATGCAGGTTTCTCCTGCTCTAAGGGTTTTGCGCAGCTCCAAATGGCACGGTTTCCTCCTGGGTGGCAAGCTGTGTCCAGGGGTGTGGCTCAGGTGTCCTCGATCTGAAGGGCTTGGGAGACAGGCCCCTGGGGACGTCAGCCTGAAAACCCAAGCTAGGGTGGTGGTTAGGGTCTAGGGACATGTCAGACCTGATCTGCCAGTGCTGAGACCGGCACCCCAGGGGGCTGAGTATAGGGAGGGTTTGGCCATGTGTGTGCCTGGCGTTTAGAGCGCTTTCTCGCAGGGTTCGGGCCATGACCTCTCGGGACCTCAGGCCAAGCCGAATCAGCTCCTCTGAATGACCACGCACCTGAAAGCGATTATGCTGGGGGGTTCTGGCCAATTCTCGTGATCTTTCTGCCCAAATCGATAACGATAATGATTTGGGTAGAAAGTTTGTGAGAATTGGCCGGCATCGTGCAGCAATTCAGGCCACACTCGCGCCTGCTTCCTGAGAGCGCTCTCAGGCTAGGTGTGTTGCAAACATCCGGGAACTCGGGCCAGGGACGCCCAGTTTCATGGGTGGTGAAGTCAGAAGGAGGGTGTTTGGGAATTCTCCTGGATAGAGGCATGCTGGTGTCTTCAAGGGACTTGGCGTCAGGAACCCTGGGGTGAATTTCGTGCCTGACACTGGGTGAGTCAGGTTATCCCACAGGTTTTCCACTTCCTCCTTAGGAAATTGCCGGCAGGGAATGTCCTGCTTAAAGCAGAACCCAGCTGCACTGTCGGTGGGCACGCGGGCTGTTGCAGCCCCTCTGGAAAAGAGTATGGTGCTTCCTCCAAAAGCTAAAAACTAAACAACCCTAGGATCCAGCAAAAGCACTTCTGGGTATTTACCCAAAGGACACAAAAATGCACATTCAGTGGGGTACAAGCACCGTGATGTTTATAGCAGCATGATCAACAATAGCGAAACTATGGAGGGGGTCCCAATGTCCATTCACTGAAGAATGGAGAAAGAAGATATGGGATGGCTACCTCTATATCCATATCCATATCTATATCTACACACAACAGAATAGGACCCAGCTCCAAAATGAATGCAATCTCACCATCTGCCAGGATGTGGATGGATCTCGAGTGGATTCAGCTCAGCAAAATCAGTGGGATAAGACCTATACCCTATGACTTGACTCCTTTGGAATTTCAGAAAGAAAACAGATGAGCATAGTGAGGGAGAGAGAAAGGCCAATGAGGAAACAGACTCCACCTTAGAGCACACACCAAGGGTTGCTAGAGGGCAGGGGTGTGGGGGAAGGGTTGAATGGGTGATGGCTATTAGGGAGGGCATTTGTGATGAGCTCTCACTGTTCTATGCAGGTGAGGAATCATGAAATCCTATCCCTGAAGCAAGGGAATTAGCACCGCATGGAAACAAATTGAAATTGAAGTCAAGGAAGGAAAGAAGACCGTGTTCTGCTTCATGAAGACTGGGGTAAAAATGGAGTGATTTTCGCTCTCCTGTTCTGTAGATGATCATTTTCCAACACACTGTGGTAGGAAACGCTAGTTTCTGATTGCATAAGGAGCCCTAGAAAGCTGCCATGAAAGACTAGAAAGCTGCCTTGAAAGACTCAGATCTCAGAGCACGTACATGCTCCATTCCTGTGTTCCTTACAGTTTGCCCAGGTACAAAGGTTAAGTGGAGGGAGATAGGACAGAAGAGGAAAGGAGGTGCAAAGTATTCAGGAGGAGCATTTTCCCTTTCTCATGAAAGACTTGGACCAGTGTAATTTTGGAAGAAGGAGGGGGATCCCAGAGCTTTGCAGCAGATGGGAGTTCCCGGTATGCCTAGAACTGACAGGGGTCCCTGAGGTGAGCTGAGCTAAGGGCATGGCAGGCCTGAAATGCCAGTGCTGAGGTGGGTTCCCTGGGGTACTGAGTTGGCGGGGTCCGGTTGCGTGTCAGGCTTCGGGTTTGTAGCCAGGGGGTTGCAGAAGGCGGAGTTGTCCTCAGGGGGGCATGTGGGTTTCTCTGGCTCTGAAGAGTTCTGCACAGCTCCAAACAGCACAGTTTCCATCTGGGGGCAAGTGGACTCCTGGGGTGTGGCTCTGGAGCCCCGAATCTGGAGGACTTGGGGTACAGGCCCCTGGGGACAGAAGCCTGAAAACCCAACCTAGGGTTTGGGATAGGGCCTAGGGTCATGGCAGGCCAGATCTGCCAGCGCTGAAAATGAAACCGCAGGGGGCTGAGTCTAGAGGGAGGGTTTGGCCACCTGTGCCCTGGCTTTTAGAGCGCTTTCTTGCAGTGTTTGGGCCAGACTTCCTGGGACCTCTGGCCAGGCCAGGCAGCTTCCCTAAAGGCCTGTGCAGCTGGAAGAGCATTCGCTGGGGGTTTCCGGCCAAATCTCATGAGCATTCTCCCATAATCGATATCGATTTGGGTAGAAATCTCGTGAGAATTGGGCAGCATTGTGCGGTAATTTGAGCTGTGCTCCCGCTTGCTGTTTAGAATGCTTTCTTGCTAAGTGCGTGTTGGGACCATCTGGGAACTCAGCCGGACCCACTCGAGTTCCCCTGAGGGCCACAGCTGAGGGGAGCTTTCCAGGGCCAGAGATGAGGGAGGGGCTCAAGGCAAGCCACAGTCTCCATTTTGGTGGCCCAGTGGGGACCCGAAGATGGGGGTTGCTTTCGGGGGACATGCTGCTTTCTCCCACTCTGAGGATTTTGTGGAGCTCCAAACAGCGCAGTATCCTCCTGGGTGGCAGGTGCAGTCTGAGGTTGTGGCTCACGGGTCCCCAGTCTGGAGGGCTTGGGGGCCAGGCCTCTGGGGATGAAGCCTGAGAACCCAACCCAGGCTTAGGGTTCAGGCCTAGGGGCATGGCAGGTCCCACCTGCTAGTGCTGAGGTGGGCTGGGGGGGTGGTGGGCTGAGAAGAGGGTGGGTTTGGGTGGCGTTTGGAGGTGACTAGGGCCGTGGGTGCGCACACCCTTTAGAGCACTTTCCTACAGGCTTTGGTCAGCACCACGTGGAACCCCGGGGCCGGACTAGGCAGCTCCCTTGAAGGCCTTGGCCACTGGAAGCGAGTTCACCGGGGCTTTCCATCCAGTTCTCAGGAGCTTTCTGCCCAAATTGATGTTGATTTGGGCAGAAAGCTCCCAAGAGTTGGCCGGCGATCGGCAGCGAACGGGGCCGCATTCCGGCCGGTGCTGAGAGTCCTTTCCCGTTAGGTGCGTGTTGTGGCCATCGGAGACCTCGAGCCAGGCCCACGTGGCTCCCGGAGGCCACCTGAAGAGGCAAGATTCCCAGGGGACAGAGTTGTGTTAGGGTGTGACCCTGAGCCTCAGGCCCAGACTTCTTTTGTCAGAAGGGGGCGCCCAAGGTGAGGGTGGCCTGAGGTCTGCGTGCAGGTGTCTCCAGCTCTGAGTGTTTCCCGCAGTTCCCAAGGGTCGGGTTTCCTCCTGGGTGGCAGGGGGAGTCCTGCGGTTTGGCCTCAGGGGTCCCCAGTCTGGAGGGCTCTGGGGACGGAACCCTGAGAAGCCAACCCTGAGAAGTGGCTGGATCCCACTGAGCCACCCAGTCACCCTGTATCTTTTTTTTTTTTTAATTTTTAAATTATTTTTAATAAACATATATTTTTATCCCCAGGGGTACAGGTCTGTGAATCGTTAGGTTTACACACTTCACAGCACTCACCAAAGCACATACCCTCCATTGTAGTCCATAACCCCACCCCCTTCTCCCCACCCCCCCTCCCCCCAGCAACCCTCAGTTTGTTTTGTGAGATTAAGAGTCACTTATGGTTTATCTCCCTCCCAATCCCATCTTGTTTCATTTATTCTTCTCCTACCTCCTTAACCCCCCCATGTTGCATCTCCACTTCCTCATATCAGGGAGATCATATGATAGTTGTCTTTCTCCGATTGACTTATTTCGCTAAGTATAATACCCTCTAGTTCCATCCACATCGTCACAAATGGCAAGATTTCATTTCTTTTGATGGCTGCATAGTATTCCATTGTGTATATATACCACATCTTCTTTATCCATTCATCTGTTGGTGAACATCTAGGTTCTTTCCTTAGTTTGGCTATTGTAGACATTGCTGCTATAAACATTTGGGTGCACGTCAGGGACCCTGTATCTTGAGACCTTCACAGTGATGGTGGTTTCATGAATCTATACATGTAATAAAGTTACTCTTCCCCTGAATGATATAAGTGAAAGTAAGAGTTCCCAGGACTTTATTCACATAAAATCTCCCTAAGAGAATGAGCTTTGAAGGTATTCCTATGGTCTGCATAACTTTTCATTGCGTCAGAGCCAGTCCCCCCATCTATGAAAGCATGAAAATGTCTGGTGTCTTCTTGGACACAGTGAGCCATTTACTGCTTCCTGTTTTGATTTTTTTAGTTCCTCCGTCAGCAGTTTCTCATCTAACCAAGTGCTTTACTGTAGAGAAAGAAGGAAAAAGAGGAACTCTGGGCTGTTAACTAGGTTTGTTTTTTGAATTCCTGTTAATTATTGTCTGTGTTCTGCTGAACATCACAAGCTAGTCTTACTATTAATGCAATTCTGCCCCGGTTTGGGGAAGTCATGGGTTCCACGATATCCGCCAAAGATAAGAGTGGCTTTTGCCAGTGTCTTTTCATGCTCATTGAGGTCTGAAGATAGAAGATGTGAAAAGAGATAATACTGATAGCACTTCTTTGATTTAATGAACACTTAAGTTGAAAAAGAGGGCTTATTTGGGAGAGGAAGTATAAGAAAAGGAAAAAGGCGATACCAGGAACTTGATACAGCAAATGATTTTGAGGGCATGACCTGAGATCAGCCCATTTAGTCCAAAGTCTTAGACTCTCACCTGTAGCAACATGTAGAGAGGCATCGGGCTGAAAAACAGAAGAGTCATGTTGTTTTGTGGCCAACTTGCTGCATACTCTTAGGTATCATGTTTCCTCAGTATCTCAGTTTCTTTAATTACAAAACCAGGGTCCTTGGCCATTGTCACCTCTGAAGTTATTCCAGTTGTAAAGTTTTATATCCAAGGTCTTACAGGGTTCTTCATCTGTTCTGGAGAGAAGAGCACCAGAAGTTTGAACCAGAGGGCTCTTCTGGTCAGCTCCCATTCATTTAAATTTATTTTGTATTCAGCCAACGTTTGCTAGGTGGTTAAGAAAGTTTTGAGGGACTGGATAAAAACACATAACAGATTGCTGTCCATGGTCTAAGTAGTGATTTCTGAGCAGGAGGTGCTGGAAGGGACCAGAACTCTCAAGAGCCTTTTGGGCTCTTGTGTCTTCCACAGCTAGGAGCTTGGGCAAAAGGTTCTTCGCAAAGATAATTCTCTAAGGAGAGGACTTTCTTGAAGCCATTAGCTTGAGCTCTAGAGGAAATTTGGTCTTAAGAGTGTAGAAATTTTAAAGTACTTGGGTGGCTCAGTGGGTTAAGCCTCTGCCTTTGGCTCAGGTCATAATCTCAGGGTCATGGGATCGAGTCCCGCATCAGGCTCCTTGCTCCACTTCTCCGTTTGCCCCTCCCCGTGCTCTCTCTCTCTCACACACACTCTCTCTCTCTTTCTCACTTTAATAAATAAATAAATATCTTTAATTTTAATTAGGTTGCTGGGAGGAAGAAAACAACTTTTGAAAGGCTTAACTAGATTCGCTGTTTCACCTCTGGGACAGGCTATTATTATTCCTTGGTTTGGGGAAGATCATATGAGTAATGATACGAGTAAATTATTCTCTGTAGTGCCTCCCATATGCCAGGTGTTATAATAAATCCCATTCAATTTATTCATTTAGTCCTCATAAAGAATGCTAAGGTCAGGTCACCTGGGTGGTTCAGTGGGTTAAGCCTCTGCCTTCGGCTCAGGTCATGATCCCAGGGTCTTGGGATTGAGCCCCACATCGGGCTCTCTGCTCAGCGGGGAGCCTGCATCCCCCCATCCTCTCTCTCTGTCTGCCTCTCTGCCTGCTTGTGCTCTCTGTCAAATAAATAAATAAAATCTTTTTAAAAAAATAAAGAATGCAAAAGTGGGTATTTTTATTTACTCCATTTTATAGATGGGGCAGCTGAGGAACACACAACTTTTAAGAACTTACTCAAGATGGTGTACAGTAAGTAGCAGAACTGGATGTGAACCCATACACTTGGCAAATTGTGCTCTTAAGTCTACCCACCAATGCTTCCCTAAGTGAGTCTGTTAATAACATAAAAGTGAAGTTAAGATTACTTTATGACCCAGTGTGTTGGTTTCCTATGGCTGCTGTAATGAATTACGGTTACCTTGACAGCATAAAATAGCAAACACTGGGGTGCCTGGGTGGCTCAGTCATTAAGTGTCTGCCTTTGGCTCCGGTCGTGATCCTGAGGTCCTGGGATTGAACCCCACATTGGGCTCCTTGCTCGGCGGGAAGCCTGCTTCTCCCTCTCCTTCTGCTTATGTTCTCTCTCTCACTGGGTCTCTTTCTGTCAAATAAATAAATAAATAAAATCTTTTTTAAAAAATTAAAAAAAAAATAACAGAAACGTATCCTCCGATAGTTCTGAAGGTCAGCAGTCCACTTGGTTTAAAATCCTTTTGGCAGGATTGCATTCCTTCTGGATACAACGCCTTGCCTTTTCTGGAGGCTGCCTTGCCTTTTCTGGAGGCTGCCTGCTTTCCCTGACTCATGGCCTCCTTCCGTCTTCAACCGCCGGCAGAAAAAATCCAGACACGTCTTTCGCATGCTGCATCACCTGGCACTTTCTTTTCTCTCCCCCTTTCCTTTATAATGACTCTCACGATTACTTTGGGCCCACTTTGATAATCCGAAATAATTTCTTCATCTTAAGATCCTTAACCATGTCTGCAAAGTTTCTTGCCATGGAAGGACATACCCAGATCTGGAGGGTGGGAACAGGGAGTGACTGCAAATGGGTACAAGGGATCTTCTCGGGGTGATAGAAATGTTCTAAAATTAGATCATGGGGATGCTTGTACCACTCTATACATTTACTATAAACTATCGACTTGTGCACTTGAATGAATTGAGGGTGCCTGGCTGGCTCGGTTAAGTGCCCTGCTCTTGATCTCAGTTCAGGTCTGGATCTCAGGCCTAGTGTTGGGTTCCACGCCCATCATGGAGGCTACTTAAAAAAAAAAAAAAAAATGAATAGGGATGCCTGAGTGGCTCAGTTGGTTAAGTGTCTGCCCTCAGCTCAGGTCATGATCCCAGGGTCCTGGGATCAAGTCCCACATCGGGCTCCTTGCTCAGTAGGTAGCCTGCTTCTCTCTCTGCCTGCCCCTCCCCTGCTTGTGCCTCTCTCTGTCAAATAAATAAATAAAATATTTTTAAAAAAATGAATGAATTATTTGATATGTAGATTATATCTCAATAAAGCTTTTTTTTTTTTTTAATGAGGAGGATAGAACCAGTACACAGTACTTGTGCTAAAGTCAAGTTGCCAACTCTTTTCTTAAACAAGGACTGTCTTTCATCCTGAGATTATTTCTTTCCTACTTTTTTTAAAGTTAATATAGCTTTCCTTTCTGAAAATGATATGATAGCAGATGGCAGTAATAAGAGTTGTTTTTTCATTGCCCTTCCTTTTGAAGTAAAAAGTAAAGACCCTGTGTCAATTCTTTTTCTTTTAAGATTTATTTATTTTAGGGGTGCTTGGGTGGCTCAGTGGGTTAAAGCCTCTGCCCTCAGCTCAGGACATGATCCCAGGGTCCTGGGATCAAGCCCCACATCGGGCTCTCTGCTCATCGGGGAGCCTGCTTCCTCCCCTCTCTCTGCCTACCTCTCTGCCTACTTGTGATCTCTGTCTGTCAAATAAATAAAATCTTTTTAAAAAAAGATTTATTTATTTATTTTAGAGAGAGAAGGAAAGTGTGTGAGCAAGGGGAGGGGCAGAGGGAGAGGGAGAGCAGCCCCAAACTGACTCCCCACTGAGCTTGGAGACCCATGTGGGGCTTGATTCCAGGACCCTGAGATGATGACCTGAGCAGAAATCAAGAGTCTGTCATGTAACCGACTGAGCCAACCAGGCGCCCCTAACACCCTGTGTCAATTCTTGAATGTTTGCAAAAACTGTACTGATTAGTGAAATCCCAGAGTTTGGGAAGCCCTAGACCAGCTGATCTGTTAAAGTGGGAAGAGATCTGAGAGATCATTGAATTCAAGTCTCTGATTTTCAGGGTGAGAAAGGGTTGATGGGCGGTAAGTATGAAGTGCCTTGGGCAAGCTTGCCTAGCCAGTTTCTGGGTCTTTCATTTGTTTCCACTCTTACTGCATCCCCCGCAAGGTGCCTTTTGATTCTGGAAGTCTAAGAACTCTTTGTCAATCTACCTATCAGCACACACTAAGGTATGACATTCTGGGCATGTCAGCATGCTGAGAGACTTCCCCAGGGTCACAGTTTAAAGGAAATGCTTGGATCCACTGAGTGGATTAATTGGGGTAAGTCACCTGATCCGGCCCTGTCCACAGCATCACATGACAGTCAAAGGGCATCTGCGAAATGACTAAGAAGTGCTTACTGGCCCAAAGGAGAAGATGTTGACCGTTTGTGTTGGTAACTAAGGGCACTTCCCCAAGGCGCGCAGCAGAGTTCGACACGTGACGTGTAACCCCTGGGGATGGACCTTGACCGTCACATTCTCTCTTGCTTCTGAAATATACTGCAAAGGCACCTATGAAAATCTTTGGACCCCTAAGGGTTAAGACACCTGAGGAACATAAAGATGAATCAGGTATTTCAGTCTTTATCTTTTTATTTACACCCAGTCTTGTTCCAGAAAGGACTGAATGCAGTTTTGAAGGATGCATAAAATACAGGGAGCATTAATGATAGGGTGAGTGACACTGAAATTATGTATATATGAAAGTCCTATTATGACCTGAAACCCAAGGTTTTTTTTTTTTTTTTTTATAAACAGAAACCCAAGTTTTTATTAAAAATGTCTATAAAGGGGCATTTGGGTGTCTCAGTCGGTTAAATGTCTGCCTTCAGCTCAGGTCATGATCTTAGGGTCTGGGATCAAGCCCTGCGTTGGGCTCCTAGCTCAGTGAGGAGTCTGCTTCTCCCTCTCCTTCTGCCCTTCCCCCACCCTGCTCATGCTCGTGTTCTCTCTCTCTCTCTCAAATAAATAAATAAAATCTTTCAAAAAATAAAATAAACTCCCTGGGGCTAATAATATACTATATGTTAATAAAAAATAATTTTTTTAAAAAAGGAAAAAAATAAAGTAATCTGTATACCTCTTAGTTCTATAGCGCAAACTTTGAAAAGTAACAATTTTATGGTAATATAATTTATGTACCACAAAAATCACTCTTTTAAAGTGTAAAGTGGCTTTTAGTATATTCATGGTTTTGCCTCCACCACCAATATTTTAGGACATCTCCCAAAAGAAAACTGTGTTAGCCGTCACTCCCCATTCTCTCAGCCCCTGACAACCACTATTTTCTGACTCTATAGATTAGCCTAGTGGACATTTCATATAAATGGAATGAGGCAATATGGACTTTTGTAATTAGCTTCTTTCAATTATCATAGTGTTTTCAAGGTTCATCTGTGTTGAGTAAAACATTTTTAAAAAACTGTAAATAAATCAAGAGAATGAAAAGACACGCCATAGACTGGGAGAAAATATTTGCAAAAGACATATTTGATAAAAGACTTCTCCAAAATACACGAATAAATCTTCACATTATTTTCTCAACAATGAGAAAATGAAAAAAAAAAAAAAAAGAATGGTCAAGGGCACTGGCTGGCTCAGTGGTGGGGCATACAACTCTCAGTCTTGGGGTTGTGGGTTTGAGCCCCACGTTGGGTGTGGAGATTACTTAAAAATAAAATCTTAAAAAAGAAATGGTTAAAAAGCCTGGACAGATACCTCATCACAGGAGATACAGGGATGGCATATAGACATACAAAAAGATATTCAACGTCACGGGTTAATATCATGTGTACATTTCACCATGAATTAAAACTACAATGAGACATCGCTACACACCTGTTAGAATGGGCTAACGTGCAAACCCTGAATGACACCAGGTGTTTGTGAGGATGTAGGACGAGAGCTGACATTCATTGCTGGGGACGACTCAGGATGGAACAGGTGCAAACATTTTGGAAGACACTGTGGCACTTCCTTACAAAATGAAACACTCTTGCTATAGGATGCAGTGGTTGCACTCCTTGGTATTGAGACAAGTGAGCTGAAAACCTACGGCTGCGCGAAATCTGCAGGTGGACGTTTTACAGCAACTTTACTCTTAACTGCCAAACCTGGGAACAACCAAGATGTCCTTGAGTAGAAGAATGGAAAAATAAACTGGGACCCATCCAGGCCATGGGATATTATCCAGCACTAAAAAGAAATGAGCTGGGGCGCCTGGGTGGCTCAGTAGATTAAAGCCTCTGCCTTCGGCTTAGGTCATGATCCCAGGGTCCTGGGATTGAGCCCCACATCGGGCTCTCTGCTCAGCAGGGAGCCTGCTTTCTCCTCTCTTTCTCTGCCTGCCTCTCTGCCTACTTGTGATCTCTGTCAAATAAATAAAAATCTTAAAAGAAAAACAGAAATGATCTATTAAAGTGTGAAAAGACATGGAAGAAACTTAAATGCATAGTACTAAGTGAAAGGAGCCAGTCTGGGGAGCCTGGCTGGCTCAGTTGGAGCTGTGGGACTGTTGATCTGGGGGTCATGAGTTCAAGTCCCACACTGGGTGCAGAGATTACTTTAGTGGGGGAAAAAAAAAGAAGTCAGGGGTGTAGAGGGCAATATACCAGAGGATTCCAACTCCATAACATTGTGGAAAAGGCAAAATTATAGTAAAAAAGTAGTAAAAACTACAGTACAAAAGATAAGTGGTTGCCAGGGGTTAGAGGAGGGAAGGAATGAAGAGGCAGAGTACAGAGGATTTTTAGGGCAGTGAAACTATTCTGTTTGATACGTATATGGTGGATACATGCTCTTATACATTTGTCAAAATCCATAGCATGTACAACATCAAAAATGAAGTCTAATGTAAACTGTGCACTTTGTGTGGTGGTGATGTATCATGTAAGGTCATTGATGGTAATAAAAGGACTAAGATGTGGATCACTGGGGAGGCTGCATGCTTGTGCGGGATGGGGACATAGATAGAAACTCTCGTGCTTTCTGATCAATTTTGCAGTGAACCTAAAACTGCTCTAAAAACAATAAAGTCTATTAAAATCAAGTAAATAAATAGAATAGTTCAACCAGAAAACTATCACATATACCTGACTTTAGTATCACACGTAAGTTGTGATGGTCCCAGTGTAGTGGGAACTCTTGGTGCCCTGCTCCATGCCCACTCTGCCATTGGCTAAGGGAAGCTGTCCCCTGCCAGGAGAGGCCTTGGAAGTCACAGTCCTCATGGCCAATAACCGGTTGATGTGAGAAGAAACATCTCAGCCCTCTTGCCTCTGGGTAGAGAAACGCCCACGGAACAGTTGTGCTCCGAGTTCTTCATGGGATCAGCCTTTACCTGCTTCTTCCTGAACCCACATCTTTCCAGAGCCTCTTCCTTCACCCTGTCCCCTTCCGACACCCTCCTCCAGGTTTGTCCCCGGAGCTTGCCCCCTACAGCTTGTTAGCCCAAGAATCATCTCTCAGGCTTTGCTTCTAGGAAACTGATCTATGACAATTCCTAAAGACTGTCCCGTCTTCCTAGGATATTCTGAAGGAAGGTCATCTTAAAAGGCTCATGTAATTCATTGTCCACGGCCTTGTTCGCCTTGTAAAGAGGCCTTTACATATTTTTTCCACATTCATGGTAAGTGCCCGAGATACACAGCATTGCACTGGAAATTGACTTTACAAAAGCATGTCTTCTCTTCCCAGGTACAGGTTGTTATGTTAAAAGAATGACTTTGGGGGTAAAAGTAAAAGAAGAGAGATAAGAGGTGGTGACATAAAATGTGGTCAGAAATGAATCTGGAAAATTGTGTGTTTCCTTGGAGTGGGCCACAGATTTTGCAATAAGCCTTGTAATTACACACACACACTCACTCACTCACTCACTCACTCACACACGCCTGCTGATTTATACAATTCAGTGTCTTCTACTTAGGAACCAACTGTATAAAGGCCAGTCAGAATTTCTGCCTTGGTCCTTCTGAAAAGCATATGCCACTAGGTAATGAAATACAACCTTGACAATAACCTTGGGGGAGAAAGGACCCAGCTGAGCTTGATTCATAACCCCTGCTCTCTGGGCTTACTTCCCTTACAAACTTTGGACCTCATATTTAATATCTCTGAGCCTTTATTTTTTTAATCTGTAAAATGGGAATAGTAATAGTGCCTACTTCATAGACGTTATTAATTAATTAATTAATCCTTTATTGAGAACTAAGAGATAGAATAATACCCTGCTAACACGTCTTGAGTGGGTATTAAGAAAACATGAAAGCTTTAATGCTAAAGGAAAAAAGACCTTTAAAAATTGGGCTTCTTAGGTCCTTGACTTTTTTTTTTTTTTTTAAGATTTTACTTAATTTGAGAGAGAGAGAGAATGAGAGAGAGAGAACACACGAAGGGGGGTGGGGGGTGCAGAGGGAGAAGGAGAAGCAGGCTCCCTGCTGGGACTTCGGGATCGCAGGATCATGGAGTCACGCTTTACCAACTAAGCCACCCAGGCACCCTAGTCCTTGACTTTAGACCTGTTTCTGATTACCCTAGAACCTCTTCCTCCTCTATCATCACCTGATGTTTACTGAGTCCTCACCAGGCCTCTGTAGAAAGCTCATGTGTTTCTTGCTAGATCTGTTTTATGGTGAAAGTGCATGTTGACAGCACAACCTCCTTTTTCTCCTCTTCCAAGGGTGAAGCTGTGCAGGCCTGCCTGGATGTTCTCGAACAGAGCTTAGAATACAAACCCTACCTAGTTCTGTTTTCTCTCTTAGTAGGGTTAAACAATCACACAGTTATCCTCGGATGAGTAGGAAATATTGTGTTTCTCTATTTCCTTCCATACTGTGTTGTACAACTTCCTTTCCAGATGGTGTTGATGGATCTTATAGGATAAAGGGCAGGGAAAGGTAGACAGCTTAAGGTTGCCAATTAGAAGCATCTCAGAGACAACCGCCCCCCCACCCCCCACCCTGAGAACCACATAATAAACTAACAGTGCACACCCGCACTATTGCGTGGCTCTGCCAGTTGTTAGCTATGTCACCTTGAACGTGTTAGTTAATCTCTCCAGGCTCAGTTTCTTCATCTATATTATGGGCTAATAATAATATTCATTATATAGGGCCACTCCTCATGGCGTTGTTAAAAGGTTTAAAAGGATACGTGTGATGCCCTTAGACCACGGCTGGTTATCTGTTAAGAAAATACAAATCACCCAACCAAATAAACATAAAGAACAACATCACAAGAGAAATAAATATCGAATACAGCGTCGAAAGCTAAGAGAAAGAGAACGAACGAGGTAAGAGGATAGAGAGTGATGGATGGAACTCTGGAGGGGGAGTTGAGGGTGGGGGGAGGGCTGTCTATTCTATTTAATATTCAGGGAAGCCTTTCTGAGAGAATGACACATGGGTAGAGATTGAATTAAATGAGGAGATACTTCAATCAATTCACACAAATCAGTTTCAAGTGGATTAAAGACCCCAAACAAAGTGCCATTATAGACCTATCAGATTGGTAAAACAAGTCTGACAGCACTAAGTGTCGACAGGGTTGTGGAGCAAATGAGATTTGCATCTCTGGCTGGTGGGAATGTAAAACGGGAAACCCACCTAGAAACTGGTTTGGGGGGGCACCGGGGTGGCTCAGTCGGTTGAGTTCCTGCGTTGGGTTCAGGTCATGATCCTGGGGTTCTGGCATGGAGTCCCATATCGGGTTCCTTGCTCAGCGGGAAACCTGCATCTCCCTCTCTCTCTGCTCTGCCCCACTGCTCCTGCTCTCTCTCTCTTAAATAAGTAAATAAAATCTTAAAAGAAAAAACCCCAAAACAGTAGAAGGATGAATTGTGATGATACCATACAGCACAAATGATGCTATGGAAATGAATGAACTACTTCTATTAACATTCACATGGAAGTTTGTCATATGCGTAGTGTTTACTAAAAGAAGCAAAGCATGTAAGTAAAGTAAGTCAGACAAAGAAACGCAAGTACCATATGATTTCACATATGTGTGGAATCTTAAAAAAAATTTAAAAAAAAAGAATAAGGAAACACAAATAATAGCGAAACAATCTGATGGTTCCCAGAGGGGAGGAGAGTTGTAGGAAGGGCAAGGTAGATAGATAAAGGGAATTAAGAGGTATGAACTTTGGGGTGCCTGGGTGGCTCAGTCGTTAAGCATCTGCCTTCAACTCAGGTCATGATCCCAGGGTCCTGGGATTGGGCCCTGCATTAGGGCTCCTTGCTTGGCGGGAAGCCTGCTTCTTCCTCTCCCACTCCCCCTGTTTGTGTTCCCTCTCTCGCTGTGTCTCTCTCTGTCAGATAAATAAAATAAAAATCTTAAAAAAAAATGTACAAACTTCTATTATAAAAAAATAAGCCACAGAGATGAAAAGTACAGGATGGGGAACATAATTAATACTATTGGAATAATGTGACTGTATTTACTGAGGGAACAATGAGTATGCACAAAATTATTGAATCAAGACTCTGTACACCTGAAACTAATATGAAATTATACATTAATTATACTTCAATAAAAAAAGTTAGAGCATTATACAATGCACAGAATTGTTGACTCAGTGTGCTATATACTTGAAACTAATATAACATTGTATTTCAACTGTACTCCAATAATAAACGTTTTTAAGTAAAGAAACAAGGCATAAAAGAACAGGATGATCCCGATCATGTAAATTCCAAACTAGATGCAATCAAACTATATTCTTTAAAGATACAGACTTAGATGCTAACCGTATAAAGAAATGCAAAGATATAGTGGTCTAAAAAAAAAAAGAAAGAAAGAAAGAAATAGTGGTCATAAGGACAGGGTGGGTCTCTGTGGGGGTGGGAAAGGAATTGTGGCCATTGGGGGGCATTTGGGTGGAGGTGGGCGTGGGGGGGGGTAGAATGATTGAAGTGCTGATGACGTTTAATTTCTTGACCTGGGTAGTGCAGGGGTGATTTTGTTTTATAATCATTCATTCAGCTATACATATGTGTTTTATGTACTTTTCTGTGTCTGTGTTATATTTCATAATGCAAATAAGAAAATAAATAAGTCTTGGGAATTCAGTGAGAAGAACCTTTCCGGCAGAGGGAAAAGCCAATGGAAGAGTCTGTGGTAGGCATGAGACTGGCGTGTTTGGTGTCGCCATGAAGCCAGTGTGGCTGGCTAAGGGGGGCAGGTGGTGAAAGATAGGGTTGCAGAGTAAGGTGTGGTTATGACAGAGAGGTGATCTAAAAGTGTGAGACTTCAAAGTGTCACTGGTCTGACTGATGTGTAGAGGACAGATAGCAGCATGGTTGGAAGACTAAACTAGAAATACAATGAGGATGAATAAAGATGAAAACGAGCAATTACTGAGCAGCTACTATGATATACCTTGATTTTATCAGTAATGGATCTCAACCACCAGCCAGAGAAACTGGGCTCCTATGATTAGAGTAGGCTCAACTGCCCAAATGACCTCTCTTTTGCCATACAATGTTACAGGATTTCCTTCTTCAGTGCCCAGAGTTCTTGGTCATGCCACTTCGAAGAATGAAGAAATAGACAAGACTGGGGCGTCTGGGTGGCTCAGTGGGTTAAGCTGCTGCCTTCAGCTCAGGTCATGATCTCAGGGTCCTGGGATCGAGCCCCACATTGGGCTCTCTGCTCAGCGGGGAGCCTGCTTCTCCCTCTCTCTCTGCCTGCCTCTCTGCCTACTTGTGATCTCTCTCTGTCTATCAAATAAATAAATAAAAATCTTTAAAAAAAAATAGACAAGACTAAGAGTGGTGGGCAGCAAAGTTTTCTGAGTCCTAGTAAAGTGATAGTACCAAGCTCCCAAAGAGGGAGGAGATTCCAGAGGGTTGCCCCTGGATTTCCTGAATCTAGAAGTTTTTTAACTGGCTTGGTGGGGTGGCAGCGCTGTTTTTATCTGAGAAACCCTCTGTGAGCCTGTCATCCAATCAGGTTTTTGTCATCCATCACGCGGGAAGGGTGGAGGGCTCCTTTCCAGGTGGTGTAAAATCCTTATAAGGGTGGTTGTTCTCTTAGGGCGGGACCCTTGTCCCTGCCTGCCTCTCTTCCAACTAACCTTCAACAATAACATAATCGTAGGAGTGATATGTGATCTGTTAAAAGAGCAAAAACTCAACTGAGTAAATTTTAAGATTGAATTGGCTTTATTCAATGATTCATGAATTAGGCAGCATCCTGCTAGCAAGTAGAAAGGGGATCAGAAGAGCTGTATAAAATGGAAGACTGGGGCGCCTGGGTGGCTCAGTCACTTAAGCATCTGCCCTCAGCTCAGGGTCCTGGGATAAGTCCCACGTTGGGCTCCCTGCTCAGCATAGAGTCTGCTGCTCCCTCTTCTTCTGCCTCCCCTCTTCCCTCCCCTTCCCTGTCCTCTTGCTCTTGTGGGTGCGCGCGCACACACACACACTCTTACTCTCTCTCTCTCTCTCTCAAATAAATAAATAAATAAAATCTTTAAAAAGATGGAAGACTTATAGGCAGAAATGGGTGGGACAAGGAAGTTATTAGCAAAACAGAAGAAAGGACGGTTTCAGGCAAGATCACTTTTCTTGGAGGGTGGGAGTGTTGCTGGGAGGAAGCTAGGGGTCTATCATGCAGATGACCTTGTTAGTGTTAATCAGGAAATTCCAGACTGGTTAAGAATTCTACTCCTGGGAGAGGCTAAAGCTGCAGTCCTGTTGCTAGGAAGTCTAGGTTTGCTATGTGGGGCTTAGCATAAGTGACTCCATTTTGGGCCTGCTGTTTGTTTTAATACATCCTATTCAGAGGTTTCGCCCAACCTGCAGAAGGAGTTCATACAGGAGTGAGGGTTCTTGGGGGGCCAGTCTGAGAATACTGCCTACCACAGGGTGAAATAAATGCTTATTGATTGCTTGGAACTCCTTCCGAAACAACCAGGAAGAGATGGTGCCCCTCCCCTCCCCCCACCCTGTGTTTAGGATCACAGCAATCTGCACGCATGTTTATTGCGCCATTTAATTCGACTGAGTGCCATTTAATATCTACCGAGTCCCTGCTGTGCGGCAGCTACTGCTTTGGGCACTGGGGGCATAGAAATAAATAAGAGATCTAGGTCCCTGCTCTTCAATTTTAGTGGAGAGCTAGGAAATGAACTAAGAAAGGTATAAAGAGAATCAGTAAACAAGATGAAAGGCTTTAGAGCGATGAGGTTTTGTGTGTAATTTTAAGTCAGCGGGGGCAGGATGTCATCTCTCAGGAGCAGGCACCAGCTACGTGACTGGAAGGGGAAGGGCATGCCAGGAAGAGGGACTGGCACAGGCAAAGACAAGAAGGCCAGGAGAGCTGGAGCAGAGTGAGTCCTGCGACAGGAAATGAGGTCATGGGAATAAGCAGGTGTCAGCTGATGTTAGCCAGGTGGGATTTTATTTGAGGAAGGATGGGGTGATTCTTTTTTTTTTTTTTAAAGATTTTATTTATTTATTTGACAGAGAGAGATCACAAGTAGGCAGAGTTAGGCAGAGAGAGAAGGGGAAGCAGGCTCCCCGCTGAGCAGAGAGCCCGATGCAGGGCTTGATCCCAGGACACTGGGATCATGACCTGAGCCGAAGGCAGCGGCTTAATCCAATGAGCCACCCAGGCGCCCCGGATGGGGTGATTCTTAAGCTGATGAAAAGTTTTGGGAGTGGACTCATTGTGCAATAATGTGACCATGATTGATGCCACCGGACTGTACATGTAAAAATGGTTTAAGTGGAAAATTTTATGTGGTGTGTATTTTACTAGGTCAGGGAGTGAGAACTCCAGTGCCCTCAAAGGTCCTTCTAGCTGGACTGAGAATCAAATTGACATGAGACAGGTTAGCAGGAGAAAAATCAAAATCAAGAGCGTACCTACGGGGAATCCACACAGACATGGACATTCCAAAGACAGGTAAAATCAGGTGTGTGTGTGATCCTGAACTAAGGAGCAAGCGGTACGGATCTGGGACTTCGGAAGAAAGGAATGTACTTCACAGGGTGAGAAGGCGAGGAGCCGATGTTTGGTAAGTAGATGTTTGCCCTACCATACAATTGGGCCACAGATGAAACCAATCTCTGTTAATAACTCTTATTCGGGGAAAGACCCTTAATTTAGATTCTTCCCCGTGGTTAAGAGAGGGACAAAACTTTCTCTTGAACACATGGTGCTTTCGGCTCAAGACTATCCACACGCCAAATTCGCACATTCTGGGGGGCCTGTCCTGGACCCCTTCGTTTTCAAAGCTGGTCTTCATGTGTGTTTGATTCTAAATTGACTTCCGGCTGAACGTTTCCCTCTTTACCTTCCCTCCCCACAAATACAACCTACCCCAAACCCTCAAGGCTCTCACCTATAGCTTGCAATAATCTGTCTGTCTCAAACTGAAATTCCTCTGCTCTTTCCAAATAAATGCCTCCTTTTTTGAGCTTGCCTCCATTTACCCCCCCCCCCTTTTTTTTTAGATCGACAATATTACATAGTTCGGTTGAAATATCCACATATAAAAGTTGAGTCTGTTCATGGTGGGGACAGTTGACTGTAGGGATCCTCAGGGCTCAGGCTAGCGTCTAGCACTTATGCACTCGAGAAATAGTGGACACCTGACTAGACTCTGTTCTGAGTTTGTTCATCATGTGTATCAGTTCATTTGAAATTTACAACAACCTATGAAACACAGATAAGTGAAGAGATTGTCCAGGATCCCACAGCCAGGAAGTGGCAGAGATGGAATAAAAATACGGGATGTCTGGATCCAGAGTCCATGCCTTTGACCATCATTATCAAACAGAATGAATGAATGAATGAATGTTGAGCCCTCTCTCTCCCTGAACCAGTGATTCTCATCATGGGGCTGGCGGGGGGTGCGGTATCTGTGCAGATTTTGCCCCTCCTTCCCCCAAGAGGCTTTTGGCTATGCCTGGGGACATTTTTGGTTGTCACAACTTGAGGGAAGGGTGCTCTTGGCATCAGGTGGGTAGCCGCCAGGATGCTGATCTGCTAGACATCCCACAAGGCGCGGGATAGCCCCCCAACCTTACACACTACAAAGAACAACCCGGTCCCCAAATGTCAGTCATGGTGAGGTGCAGAAACCTGCTCTACACTTAACCAATTTCTTTCCTACTCTCTCCAATGTTGACAGCTTTCTAATCTTAACCTCTCACTTAGTCTCCCAGTATTAGACACAAAAAGACAGACTCTGAAATGGCTTCTCAGTGTGCTTATCTCTGGTGGCTGGGTTATCTGCCACCATCTTGTGGTATCACAGATTTTTATCTGGCTTGATATCTGGGGACATTTGAGAGGGCTGTCCTCATGCCTATATGTTTACAGGAGCCTGTCACCCTCCTGCCGCCCTCGGTTCTTCCGGTGCCTACCCTTTGGCTCCTGGCACCTCCCACTGGCGCTACCCTTTGCACACCATGCTGCCGTTCCATTCCATGCATAGGTCTCAGAGCACAGGCCATGCCTAAGGTCAGAGATTACTATCCCCCCTTTTCTCATCATGTTCTTGACCCAGCAGGTAACTACTATTCATGGGGCACTTCCTTGGTACTAAGTACTGTGTTTCATTCAATTTACGGTGAGAAGTCGGTGGTGTTCTTTCATTTTACAGCTGAAGAAATCCAGTCGCTGAGAAGCTAAGTAACTTGCTCAGATCCCACAGCTTGTGCCCGCTGGAGCTGGAATTGGAATCCAGGTGGGTTGATGGCAGAGCCCACATGTGCACCCACTTCTCCCTCCAGGACCCTCTTATCTCAGCCTCCTCCTTGTGCCTGGCCTAGGCTAGCCACCTAGCAGTCTCTTCTGAGGCTCTCCTGACCATTACCATGGGAACCCCCTGCCAACCTCCAGCCACCCAATGGTCCTCAATTTTCAGCTCCCCTCTCTTGTCCCATACTCTCAGCTGCCATGGTGCCACTGAGGGAGACTGAGGAGGCTGTCCCTGGACCTTGTTTGCCTAAACATGTCTAGCATTGGGCCACTACTCCTGTTCCATTTCATCTGCGAAAATCTAACCGGCCAAAGGCCACCATTTATTCTGGGTGAACTGAGTGGTTAAGGACAGGCTGTTCCTCCTTCAAAGGGAGAGAAGAGAATCCCATTTCTCTTGGGGCACCTGCCTGGCTCTGTCCGTTAAGTGTCTGACTCTTGATTTCAACTCAGGTCAAGATTTCAGGGTTGTGAGATGGAACCCCACTTAGGGCTCTGCACTGAGCGTGGATCCTGTTTAAGATTCTCTCTCTCCCTCTGCCCCTCCAACACTGACCCCTCTGCAGGCATGTTCTCTCTCTTTTTTTTAAAAAAAAAAATCTAATTTCTCTCAATAATGAGCTGCACTTGGCCCATAAGGGACATCCACTAAATGTGTTCTTGAATAAACGGTTGAATGAACTCCTAACACTCCCCACTGAGGAAGACTGAATGCGTGAAGTCATGAGGATTAGCTTTGGACTTGTATAGACGTGGGTCTGAAGAAAGACGATAGTCACTTTCCAGCTAAGACTGTGGAAAAGTACTTAATTCAGGGTTGGCAACCTTTTTCTGTAAATGGTCAGAGAGTAAATATTTTCGATTTTATGGACCATACAGTCTCTTGTATAATGACTCAACTCTGCCTTGTTGGTAAAAATAGCCAGAGATAATATGGAAACCCGTGGGCCTGGCTTTGTTCTCAGACTTTATTTACAAAAATAAGGAGCAGGCTCAGGGCAGTATGCTTTAGCATGACTTCCTTTTAAAAAGAAGATTATAAAAGAAGATCAAATGAGAAAACCCGCGAATGCAGCCCTAGATCTTACACTTGGTGTGCTTGCATAGTCTTTTGCACTTAATTCTCTTAACATCAATTCCACTCAACTCCGTTTACTGTGCTCAACCACACGGCACAGGTACGTATGGAGTTTCCTTGTGAGATAATAATACCAAACATTTGATAAATGGCATTGCACAGGGATGAAGATGACAGGATTCTGGAACTAAACAGACTGCCTGGGTGTGGGTTCTGTCCCCGCCACTTGGGAGCTAATGCGGTCTTCAGAAGATTAATTTGTCCTCCTAAGTGTAAAACCGGTTCCACAATAATAGTGCCGGCCCCTCATAGGGTTGTCTCGAGGATTAGATGGACCTGCACATTCGATTCACGGGGGGATCTTTAAAGATTCCAAAACCCAGAGCACGTGCAGACCAAGGAACTCACGATGATGCCTGGGGCAGCACAGGGGCATCGGTATTTTTGAAGTTTCCCTACACATGATTCCAAAGTGCGACAAGTTTGGGAACCAGTGGGTTAAAGTGCCCCCACGCACCGGTTTTGATCTTTCGGTGGACACTCTGGAATTACCTGCGTCTCCAGGCAAGCCCCCCTCAGCCCCATCGCATTGCTCAAGCTGGAGAGCCCTGGGAGAACCCCAGCGGCAAGGTTCGCGGGATGCAGAAGCTCCTGCATCTGCATGCTGGGACTTGTAGGCCCTCTGGCTCGCCGGCCCCGCCTTGCCGCGCCTCCCATTGGCTTTCGCAGGTGCCCGTTCCGAAGTTCCACCAATCAATGCAGCGCCCTAGGCCATTAAAGCCGGGAGCCAGGTGCCACTTGGAATCACTGCAGGGCCGGCTTCGCGAGGTGGCTCGTCTGAGGCTGCGCGTGTGGGGCTGCGCGTCGCGAGGAGTTCCCACGATCCTGCCCCCCACCGCCGCTGACGCGGGCTTCCGCCACAGGTAACCGCGAGCTCCAGCCGGGGTTCCGGGCGGGACCCCGCGTCCCGGGCCGGGGCTGCCTCTTTGCCGCGGCTCTGGGCCTCACGGGCGGGATTTCCAGCTCCCGCGGCCCTGAGTAATCCGCTTCTCACTCTGCGAAAGAGAATTTCGGGAAATGATGAATCCCAAAGGGAAATGCTGCGACCTCTCAGCCCATCCTCCCGAGAGGTGGTCGTGGGCTGCTGGGGGCTCTCTTCTGTTGCGCGAGCTCGGGCGGGAAGCCCAGGCGCTGAGCGAAGGGGGAAGGGGGCGCACGGAGAGGGTCTTGGCTAAGGTCCCATCGCCAGGGTGTGCTGGGCAGGGTCGGGCGCTTAGGTCCGACCTTCACAATCCAGGAGCAGGGCTCTAGGTTCTTGTAATGTAGAGAACTGCAACCATTTCCACCCAGTTCTCTGTAGCCAAGGGTAAAAGCAGGTAACTACAACGACAGAAATACCCAAATGTGTAAAAACATTCCTTTTGAGAAGTTGGGGATGCCCCAGTTCTCAGAGGTTTGAGCTGGTGGGACTCAGGGTGATTTCACTTCAAGCGTGAAAGTGAAAGTTTGGTTAGGTCCCCTATCCCTGAACTATTAGAGGTGAGGTTATATATTCGTGGGTAATTCCATGCCAAGAATGGTAGAATCAGGGGCCTGGAAGAAGGAACTTTGCATCATGGGCTTCGTTTTAGAGATGAAAACAAATGCCCATTGTTTGAGACTTGCCCTGTGGTCCTTGAGAATGGAGGAGCTCAGCTTTTTTTGCCTTAGGGTTCCATTCCTTAGCAAATGTTCACTGAGCCTTACTCACTGAGCAGGGGTTATTTCTAAAGGGGAGAGGCAGTGTATAGAGAATCATTTCAGTATTTCAGGTTTGCACAGGGGCAGCATCTAACCCTGTTGGAAGCATCTCATCCTGATTTGTGGGAAGAGGTAGAATTTGGCAGAAAAGCACGGGAATGGAGTTTGAGGGATGGGAGGAGCTAGAGTGATGGAGAAGAATGTTTCACCTGGAAAACAGCATGGTGAAGGCATGGAAAGAGCCATACTTTTGGACCAGAGCCATGGAGCCTGGTTGGAATTAGGGATTTCGTGTGGGTGGTGCATTTCATGAGCTCTGTGTCATAAGAATAGAGTCGTACATCTTGCAAGCCCTTCTGTGCTGCTCTAAGAGACTTAGATTTTGTCCTGAAAGCTTGGGAAGCTGAATTTGTTTTCTTAAACAGATTTTTGTTTCTTTGACAGAGCATGTGCGAGCAAACATGAGCAGGGATGGGGGGTGCAGAGGGAAAAGCAGGGTCCCCGCTGAGCAGTGGGCCTGACTCAGGGCTCGACCCTGAGATCATGCCCTGCGCTGGAGGTGGATGCTTACCCGACTGAGCCCCTGGGAAACTGAATTTAGTAGATGTGTATCTTAGGTAGTTCTGTAGTGTGGAAAAGCACTGAAGAGAGGTCCCAGTGGGGAGTGCCTGCGGTAATATTCAGGAGAATTGCTGAGGCTTCTAAAGGATTTTAAAGACGTTGCAGTGGGAAAGGAGAAGAGAAAAAATGTTAACTGTTAGGGAGGTGAAATATACCATGCCCAGCATTGTTCAGTAAAAGTATATTGAAGTGAATACTGTCGCTTGAGTAAGGTCTCCTGTCCCTTAACTCAGACTCCCTGCTCCACGGGGAGCCTGCTTCTCCCTCTCCCTTTGCCTGCCGCTCCCCCTACTTGTGCTCTCTCCCCCTCTCTGCCAAATAAAATCTTTTAAGAGTGTGCGTATCTTAAGTGTCAGCTGTGAAAATAAAAATGTGGAAAAACTGTTTACCATTGGGCAAATTTTACTTTGCTAGATTCGAAAATTCTTCTAACTTAGGAAACTTTTAAAGTGTTTATCAATGTGTCTATTTAGAACTATGATTTAGTTGCTTGTACTTTTTGTAATATTAAAAGATACAGCTTTTTAAAAAGATTTATTTATTTATATGAGAGAGAGAGAGTGGGGGGAGGGGCAGAGGGAGAGAATCTTCAAGAAGATTCCCTGCTGAGTGTGGAACCTGACCCCGGCTCAATCTCATGACCCATAAGATCATGACCTGAGTTGAAACCAAGAGTCAATGCTTAACTGACTGAGCCACCCAGGTGTCCCAAAAGATCATTTTTAAGAGAGGTAAAGTCATCACTTGATGCAGGTATAAAAGTGAACAAGTACTAAAGATTATATTTAACTTATTATGGGGAAATGTAGTGTGATAGTTGCCACCAGATCAAAGGAGACTCCAGGGTCAGAAATAATGAAACGATGGGCAAAAATGAGGCAAAACTGGCTTCTTTCTACAACCGTAAATCAACCCAGCCTCCACTTGATAGAATTCATTTGTGTGTCTTCAGATAAGAATTGTTTGTCTTGCTGTTACCCAGTTTGCAGAGATATAAAGGAAAAAATTGCATATAGTCAGAATTAGGTAACTTTAAAGGACATGTACCCGAATCAAAAATTTTCTGTGTAGGAAAAATATTGATGAACCTTAATAAAAATAGTTTTCATTTGAGATAAGAGCTAGTTGGAAGTTGGATTTTTTGTTTTGTTTTTCCTTTTTAAATTTTTTAAAAAGATTTTTAAAATTTGCTTTTGTGAGAAAGAGAGAACATGCATGGTGGGAGATTGTGGAGATGGAGAATTAGACTCCCTGCTGAGCAGAGACCCTGATTCGGGACTTGATCCCTGAGTTGAAGGCAGAGGCTTAACAGACTGAGCCATCCAGGTGCCCTGGATTTTGTTTCAATCTCACTCTTAAAACAGGAAGTTAAAAAGGTTTGAGAACTGAATCTGAATCTTAATTTTTAGTTCTCCCATCTCATTGCACAGATAATTAAGGCCCAGAGAGGAAAGGGTCTCCCTGAAGACATGTATTATTCCAGTAATTATGTTAGGGACAGATACTTCAGTGTAGATCTGAGCTCAGATCCAACTACAGCAAGGATAGTTGGGATTTATTGGCAGGCCGAAAGGGTCAGCACTTAGAAAATTGCAAGGAACTTGATTAGATAACAAAAGTGGGCCATTCTCACAGGATTCTGGGTAAACTGAGCTTAGCAGGCTAAGACCTTCTTGAGATGGGCGCTCAGAGGAGTGTGACTCAGTTCGGTCAAGGAGGAGTCCTTATCGTCTTTCCTTGTCTCTCTTGCATGTGGTCAGTCAGGGTCTACTTACATTGATCTTCTTGTAAGCCCCCGGAGAGGAAAGAGCGGAATCAAAAGACCTTCAGGTTTGGAAAGCTCTTTTCAGATGTCATTGCCTAGCTACTGCTTTGCTTGTCTTTGCTTTCCTGTTTCTAACCCAGAGCTAGTAGCAAATCAGGACTGGCATTGAGAGGTCACATCTGATGGTAGTTAAGATGTGGGCTTTGGTGTCAGACCTTGGTTTGAACTTGACTTTGATAGTCCTGTGATTGGGGCCTCATTACTTGTGTTGCTGGTGACAGTTTATCTAGAATGGGCATTCTGTTCCGAACCTCTCAAATGAATTGAACCTCCCTTGCAAGCTTAATTCTTTAAGTCAAGCAGAGTCCTTTAATGGAATTACTGACTTTGTGTCTCCTTGTGAGAGGGATGCCAGACCAAGTGGGAACAGCAGAGGACTTGTCATTGGAGGCTGGTAAAATTCATTTGTAGAGGCTTGGCCATTGATCTTGACTTTGTGTGGTTCAGGTTTTCCTTTGATGGGCTCTTCTAAGAGGAGAGTTCTTCTTTATACAGATTGCCCACAAGTACCTTAAAATAGTAGGGTGGTGAAGAGCACAGTTGGGGGTGGGTGGTGACCTGCTGAGGAGGGGCTTGGGCCCTGAGTGGGACGTGTTGTGCACCCACTTGTGGTGACCCAGTCTTGCAGACCTTCGCATAAACAGCTCTTCTTGTGACAAGTGAGGGGGTGGAGTAGAAAAAGCAGTCTCAGGAGCAGATCTGTGTGTCAGCCCCTGTGGTGCTGCTTACCAGCACATTTCTCTCTCTGCCCAGCCTCTCTGCTCAGCTCCACGAACAGAGCGATGAGGCTGGCCCATAGGCTTTTGCGAGGATTGTGTGAAGTGTACATTTTGCATGGCTTATTGCAGAAACCCACAAGTATCCCACTCTGTCGTCCCGTTGTAGCATGTCCGCACGTGTGCTCTGGGGGACACCTTTTCTCCCCTGGTTAGGGTCACACCTGTCTTTGTCAGTTTCTCCCCATAGATGATAGCAGGCTCTGCATACATCCTTTACAGACCCCTGGGAGATCTTCCCACTCTCGGTGCATTGAGACCCATCTTGCTCTTCTTAAAGGCTCCCCAGTGTCACATCATAAGGCTGTACCGTAACTGACTTAGCTAGACAGCCCTCTGTCGATGACCATGTATGTGGCTTCCAGCATTTAGCTGTTGGGAAACGGGGGACTTCCTCACCTCCTTCAAGTCTTGAAAAACAGTGCCTCCTACTCCTACTGGACTCCTCTTCCTGCCTTGTATTTTTCCCTAACACTCATCCCCTCTGACAATGTGTGGATTTAAATCATATGTGGATTTAAATCATACGAAGGATTCTGTCATTGGGTCCCTGTTCGGCACCTGTCGCCTAGTGGTTGCTCAAGCTGTGTTTATTTGTCGGCTATTGAAATGAATGGGTGGGGAGACTACAAAATAGCCATCCCGGAGAGCTAGCTCAGCAGGGATCCCTTACTTGGTCTTCGTGAACTCTTCTCTTTGATAGAACAAGAATCACAGTCGTGTTATGTGGCAGAATTATTTGTGATTTTGTTTTGAGGCTTTGACTTTACCAAGAATATTGCTGATCAGGAAATGGCTGGGCGAGGCTGCTTGCTTTGAGACGTGTTCTTGCTGAGGGTAACGGAAAGATTATATTACTTTCATGTCTCCTCTTCACCCCAGGCCCCAATATGTTTCCCAGAATGGTATTAACATACGTGTTTTTAAAATTTCATTTATTTATTTAAAAGATTTTATTTTTTTGGCAGAGAGAGAGAGAACACAAGTAGGCGAAGTGGCAGGCAGAGGGAGAGAGAGAAGCAGGCTTTCAGCTGAGCAAGGAGCCCGATGCGGCCCTTGATCCCAGGACTCTGGGAACATGACCTGAGCCGAAGGCAGCCACTTAACTGACTGAGCCACCCAGGTGTCCCTAAAATTTCATTTATTTTGAGTAGGCTCTCCATCCAGTGTGGAGCCCAGCACGGGTCTGAAACTCATGACCCTGAGATCAAGACCTGAACTGAGATCAAGACCTGAACTGAGATCAAGAGTTGGAAACCTAACTGACTGAGCCACCCAGATGCCCCTCAGCATATGTGTTTTTTAAGTGACATTTTCCAATCAGTGTCATACTGTGAGGCTTTTTGCTTGCCATTCTGTTCAAGGAAACATACTCTGTTTTTATAAGAAACAAAAAAGTGATAGACGGGAACCATTGCCAAACGTTAACTGTGAAAGTATCATTTGTGTATTAATAAGGCACTTTTTGTCACTGAGAGGTAGAGTGCTAGCATATTAGGAGAAGAATGACAGATGAATTTGAATTTGTAAAAATAACCCTGCGTTGCTTTTTCAGCGCGTGCTGGGGTGTTTGCCAGTGTAGGCATTTAGGCTGGTGGTGCCGTTCTGTGGTTCATAGGCAGGCCATCCTTTTCATTCTGGTATTTTATGTATTTTTGTCCCTAAGTATGAAGAGAAGAAGTCACATGGCAGGGCCTCTCAGGAATGAGCCTCTTTGTGATTAAGTCACATGAACCAAACTCAGAAACTGGTATGCAAACCAGGAAGCCCGTTTAATGATTGCTGGTGGAAGATAAGAACCAGCCAGGCGGGACTGGTCATGTGGGTTGAAGGCATATTCTCGCTCTCTAGGGCAGACCAAAGAGACCACCTGTCCTAGTTTTATTGGAACATCTCCACACCCACTGGTTTAGTTGTGGTCTCTGGCTGCTTTCACAGTACAGGGCAGAAGAGCTCAACAGAGATGGTGTGATCTGCAGGGTAAAATATTTACTGTCAGCCCTTTAGAGAAAAAGTGTACTAGCCGCTACCCCAGGGGAAGGCTCAGGTGCGGTCAGAAGGCTCCTGGGCGAGCTTGGAAACAAAGAGCTGCTGGTGGGGCTGCTTCTGTAGTCACTGTCTCCTCTGCTGTAAATGACCTCCCAGCCCTGCAGTGAGCCATGGTCAGGTCAAGAGGACTTGGGAGAGCGCCCTAGGTGCATGTTAGCACATTAATTAAGGCCTGCTGGTTGGCACCGGGGTGGCCTGAGCTGTCCACTGGCCTCACCTGTTCCCTGACCTCATCCGTCATATGCCGTATTGAGAAACAAAACACAACGAAACAAAGCATGACCATTTTAGAATAAGCTTAAGAACAAATCTGGGGTACATTATTGTAGTTACCCGTTCATCCATGGGCAGGTGTACCGTGATGCTAATGAAGTCTGCATCTAGCACCAACTCTGTTTACACAGTGAAAATGGAGTTCCTGGGGGGTGCCTGGGTGGCTCAGTCGGTTAGGCATCTCCCTTGGCTTAGGTTATGATCCCAGGGTCCTGGGGTTCAGTCCCGCATTGGGCTCCTTGCTCCTTGCGTCTCCCTCTGCCTGCTGCTCTCCCTGCTTGTGCATTCTCTCCCTCCCTCTCTCTCTCTAACAAAGAAAGGAAGAATTGGGGTCCTGGATGGGGCACCTGGCTGTCTCAGTCAGTGGAGCATGTGACTCTTGATCTCAGGGTTATAAGTTCAAGCCCCACATTGAGTGTGAAGCCTACTTAAAAAAAAAAAAAAAAAAAAAAAAGCTACCAGAGGCAGGTGGCGGGTAAGGAGTAGTGTCAGTTTGTGGGGCTTTGGACCAGAGGTGAACTAGAGCCCCCCAAGGTTAGTGGAGAACCCCAATACATCAAACTAGAGTCCTGGGCATCACCTAGAGCTTTTTGGAAATGCAGAGTCTGGGGCCCAGCCTCGCCCTACTGAATCAGAATTGTATCCCCAGAGGATGGGGGTCACAATCAAGTTGGAGAAGCAGTGGCCGTCTTTAAGACGCTCTTGGGTTTTTAAATTTTGATCAGAATTAGAGCTTCCTGTTCCCTTACCTTGTGGGGGAACTCACTGCTCAGTCCATTTTGAGTTTGAGCACAGTGTAGGCACAGGGCGCTAAGGCTGATTTCTAAAGCTTGCAGGAGGCTCATCCCTTAGCTAGCTCTGTGCCCGGAGGGACAGAGGCTTTGTCCTGTCCCTTCTGCCTTCAGAGCAGCTGGCTTGTTCTCCATCAGGGGAGGTGTCTGGGAGCCTCTGGCCAGCTGCCTGAATGGACAGGCTGGTGCATGAACGAGCGCTGTTGGATGAATAGCGAAGGCAGAGATCAGCCTCGCAGACTTGGTGCTGCTGAGTCCCTGCATCTCAGAGACCGTTGCTCCTCTTAGTGTGACAGGCCTAGCTCTATCACAGGAAGGGTGCCTTTTCTAGAATAACTTATTCAGGATGCAGGGCAGCAGGGTCTGGTGTGAGGGAGGCAAGATATCCAGGTCATGGGCTGTGTACTGCCTTTTACTTTAAAACGTGGAAGCTTTGGCGGTGGAGTATAAGGTGGGGCATGTATTTCATTAAGAAGGAAGTCTCCGCGTAGGGCCATGGCAAAAAGACTGAGCCGGGAATTCAGAAGACACGGGTTCTGGTCTCTGGCCAGAGCTGGCTCTTCGTGAATATCGGACAGGTTAGCTTCTCTTGCTTTAACCTCCCCTTCCGCTAAAACAAGGGATAAGACTTGTTCAATCGGCTGTAGTGACTACATGTAAATGGGTTATAAATGTACAAAGACGTTAACTTGGACTGCTACTGTTTGCACGTTGCTTACCCAGATAACTTGCTCACAAACTTAGGAATCGTCCCTCTGTGTTTATATTGGACATACACTGAATTTTTATAAACTTTACTGCAAAAGTAATATCTGTTAGAGTAAAAAGAGATAAAAAGAGATCCTAAATTCCACCACCACCCATCAATAACTACTGTTAAATGGTGTCTGCCTTCCCCATTTTGTGTGCACCTGTTATATGTGTATTTTCTTGCAAACATTTCATACAATGTGGTAGACATTTATCTAATACAGTGAATTTTGTTGGTGAGATTTATGTGCTGTATTCCAAGTTATGACAAAAACTTGTTAAAACCTTTTAAGGTTGCCCAAAGAGTGTTCTCAGCTTTGATTTATACCCATAACTTCCACCTGGAGTGAGAGAGAGATGGGTAGGTCCTTCTCCCCCTAGGGAAAGGGGCTGCAGAGCCAAAGATAAAATTCTGCTCTGTCATTGTTTTTATCCTTAGGCTGTTCCGTCAGATGACCAAATGGTCTTATCTTTTTGACCCCATGGGCTGTGGTATTTTCTTAGGGGCCAACAGTATTCCTCTGTTTCTGTCATTCCTCTTTTGCTTGACTGCTTTTTTTCTTCCAATGAAGATTTCTGCCATTGAACTCTGAGGCACAGAATGATTTGGGAAGTAGCCGTATTGCTCAGCGTGGTGCTGGGCGCCGGTGCTGTTACCGTGGATGACCCCGAGGATGGAGGCAAGCACTGGGTGGTGATTGTCGCGGGCTCCAACGGCTGGTATAATTACAGGCACCAGGTAAGACAATGGCTGAGGTTTTTCGTTATGACTGTGGTAATCTGTAAACAATCCTGGACACTGTCCGTAGAACAGACTTTATCAAAAGCTATCTGAGCTCCTGAAGGCTGGCAGAAGTCTGGGTGCGAGCGGGGATGCGGGGGAATGGGGGATCATAAAATGGTACAGCCATTGTGGAAGACAGTTTGGCAGTTCCTGGAATGGCCCTACGGAGGCCACCTCAGTCTAACACAGGGTTTCCCAGCCTTGGCGCTGTTGACATTTGGGGCCAGGTCGTTCTTTGTTATGGGGACTGCCCCGTGCACAGCAGGGTGTTTGGCAGCGTCCCTGACTTCCACGCACTAGATACCGGGAGCATCCCTGATCCATCATAACAACCAAAAATGTCTCCAGCCTTTGCCAGATGCCCCCAGTTGAGACCCACTAACACCTTCATTTTACGGATAAGGAAACGGAGCCCTGAAGAGTGGAGGAGACTCACCCAAGGCCACACAGCAAGCTGGGTACACACGGGACTGAGGTCCAGGGCTCTGGTACAAGCACCACAGGCCTCTATGTTTCTTTTTTTAAAGATTTATTTATTATAAATGAGAGAGATGGAGCACATGCGTGTGCAGTGGGGAGGGTCAGAGGGAAAGGGGGAGAGAGAATCCCAGGCAGGTTCCCTACTAAGAATGGAGCCCAGTGCTGAGCTTGATCCCATGACCCTGAGATCATGACATGAGCTGAAATCAGGAGTCTTACCCTTAACAGACTGAGCTGTCCAGGCACCCCTAGCCATGGTTTTGTTTTTGTTTTTAAGTAAAAAGTAACAGGTGCAATTAACTTGGCTATGTCTTGTTTATCCCAGTACATGCAAGCTGTTACCATTTCACTGTAATCAATACAGAAAGTTAATCATGAGATACTTTACACTTTTACTTTCACTAAATCATCAAAATCAGGTATGCGTTTGCATTCACGATGCGTCCAGTTTGGACTGGCCATGCTTGAAGTTTGCGTAGGTGCCATGTGTGGCCGGAGGCTGCCGATTGGGACAGCGCAGGCCTAGAGGCCGTGTGCCTGGCAACTTGGCACTGTCGCCTTGCGAGTTTTGCTCCTGGCTGTCGGTTTTCCTATGTGTTAAGTAGGCGGTGGGCTTAGAAGAACCCGCCACCAGCTCTAAAATGTGATGATTATTGAATGACCTATTCTGTGAGTGGTCTTGTATGTTAGCCGAACAAGAAACGTGGCTTAATTGAAAAGTTGTTGTTAGGACAACATGATCTCTTTACCGTTTAATACTTAACCACGGCCCTGACCCATTTACAGGAGAGAAACCTGAGTACAAGACCTCTCCTCTCTGTTTTCTCCTCCCTCGCTAACCACAAGTTCAAAAGATAAGGGATAAGATACTAAATACAGGTCATTGATGGTGAATGGGCTGTCATATGCTGGTTTGTATATACAACCAGCTCTAAAAGAATATTATTGGTTAAATATCAACACAAGACTCCAGTTACCCTTGCTGCCTGAAAACTTTCTTCTTTTAAGTGTTGTAGTTTCCCTGGGTGAAATAATACTGAAACTGACTGCAGGGAAGCAGGGCAAAAGAAGCAGCCCCCAGTGAAGTACTCATCCCGGACTAAGAGTGAAGTACTCATCCCAGCCTCCCTGCGAGGAACTGCGTGTGCTGAGTCATCGCTGACCTTGGCGGTGGCACTGCTTGCTGACTCTTTCTGTTCTCAGCGGCTGCCAACATTTGCTTTCTTGACTAGGGAGGCTAATCATTAAAACAGCATTGGAAAGGACTTTCCTCATAGAACCTAATAGACTTCTAAACTTGGGTTTTTAATGGAGGTTTACCTTTTCCTTGCATTAACACAGCACTTGTTATCACAGATCGCTTTTGTTGAGGGAGGACAAGTACACTGGGCACAATTTATTTTTATTTATTTATTTTAATGTTTGGGTTTTTCAGTTTGTTGTTGTTCGTTGTTTTTCAAGATTGTATCTGTTTTTGTGTGTATGTGAGAGAGGCACTGCCCAAACAGGGGGCGGCAGGCAGAGGGGAACACAGGCTTCCTGCCAAGCAAGGAACTTGATGTGGGACTTGATCCCAGGACCCTGGGATCATGACCTGAGCTGAAGGCAGACGCTTAACCAAGTGAGCCACCTCGGTGTCCCCACCAGGCACAGTTTAAATCATTGTGGATTGCTTTGCTCTATGCTCGATGATGGTTATTTATTTTTTTTTAAAGATTTTATTTATTTATTAGAGAGAGGGAGTGTGCATACAAGTGGGGGAGTGGCAGAGGGAGAGGCAGAAGCAGATTCCCTATGGAACAGAGAGCCCGATGTGGGGCTTGATCCCAGGACCCTGGGATCATGACCTGAGCCAAAGGCAGACGCTTAACTGACTGAGCTACCCAGGTGCCCTTTTTATTTTTTTTTAGAAGATTTATTTATTTGAGACAGAGCAAGCGTGTCCGTGTGCCTGCCCATGTGCATGAGTGGGGAGAGGGGCAGAGAGAGAGGAGAGAGCATCTCAGGCTGACTCCCAGTTGAGTGTGGAACCTGCCACGGGGCTTGATCCCAGGACCCTGCGATCATGACCTGAGTGGAAATCAAGTCAGCTGCTCAACTGACTGAACCACCCAGGTGCCCCGATGATGGCTATTTAAATCGTGTTTTGTCTTGACCAAGTTGAGTTTCTCTGTTTTCCATCTTTGGCTGGGATTAATCGAGTATGAAGGGGTTGGTCTGAGGCGTGGCTGGTAGACGCTCTGTGTCCAGTGTTGGGAGTCTTTGGGGGGCAAGGCCTTGCAGGGGCAGCTTCCTGCAGTGGCCAGGACAGAGGAGAGAGGGAGAGGTCCTGAAGTACAAGCAGTGTCTGGGGACAGACTTGTCAAGGGAAACGAAATGGGCCATCAGAGGAGGAACTGGGGTTGGAGGAGGGTTACGTTGAGGACAGAGGTCTGAGCGTGAGCCCAAGGAGGATCTAAGGTGGAGCCCCAGGGGCGGCTGCTGAGGTAGATGACAGGTGAAGTTCACTGTCACATGGGGACTTTGGTGGTGACAGGAGTGGGGAGGACAGGCACATGGAAGCCGGGTGTCACCGGGAGGCAGGGGGCTGGGGAGGTCAGAGGCAGTGGCTGGCTGTAGGGCTCCCGAGGAGAAGGTCGTTTGCTGTGTATGGGCAGGGTTGGGGGTTGTGGGTTGCTGATGCCAACCCCCACCCCCCACCACCGCTGGTCTGCAGTTGGGTTGCGGTGGAGAGAAAGAGGGCCGCCACCTCCTTCTGGAAGCTTTCAGAACATCTGTCCTAGGGGCCAGGAGGCAGAAAGGCAGGTTTCTGTTGAGGTGAAAAAGGAAAAGCCTAGAACCCACACCTGTTAGAATTGGGAGAAAGAAACGTGGAGAGCCAAGCGGCAGAGTCATCACGTTTCTGAAAAACCACCTTTCAGTTTATAGATTTTTAAAAAATGTGTGAGGTTACCACTTTTTTTTAAAAAGATTTTATTTATTTATTAATTTGACAGAGAAACATAACGAGAGGGTCAACACAATCAGGAGGAGCAGGAGAGGGAGAAGCAAGTTTCCTGCTGAGCAGGGAGCCCGATGTGGGGCTTAATCCCAGAACCCCGGGATCATGACCTGAGCCAAAGACAGACGCTTAATGACTGAGCCACCAAGGCACCCCCATGGTCACCACTTTTTAAAAACAGCTTTATTCAGGCATATGTTCACATGTCCTGTGAATACATTCACCTGTGATAATTGCATAGTTCTGTGAGTTTGAGTACATTTATGCTGTTCTGCATGCATTGCCACAGCCCAGTTTTAGGGCACTTCATCATTCTAGAAAGTTCCCTAGTGCCTCTTTGCTAGTCAGTCCCTGCTCCCCTCCCAGCCCCATACAACCACTGCTTTCTGTCTGATCTTCCCTTCCCCAGTCTAACTTTAAACCTTTGATTCTCCCCTGCCACATTTGAGTTGGTGGTGGGCTCAGTGGGGCAACTCTTCAGAGAACCCCTGCCTAACCTCGCAGTGCTCAGCATGTGCCAAGAAGTGATAATATGTGTCTCTCTGTCCATGAGCTGACCAGGAGGCCCCCTTCTCAGATCCTTTCCTGGCTTAAAAGTGGGCCCCTTTACCCTGACCGTGACCAGAGCGTGATAATTGAATGTCAGCTTGGTTCCCAGGCGGTTGTCCTCATTTAGCTGACGGTGGATCTGAAGTGAAGGCAGCAAGAGCGGACAGTGTCGGACAGTGGATGACATCAGGGCATCACGGGATGCTTCCGCATGTCTGTCGGAACGCCCAGCGCCAGCTGTGAAATGAGCTGACTCACAGCAGCCTGGGCCAGAGGGCTTCGCCTTCTTTGTAGTCTTGCTCAATGCTCTCTCCCCATGCCGCCTCGTAGGCTTTTCTCTTTTTAAGAAGGAAATACATTTGGCCAGATATTTCCAGGGAAGTAATTCAAGTGGCTTTTAACATCATTTCTGAAGTATTTGACTCGGTTTAACCCGATTCTTACTTGTTTTGAGTGCCAGTAAATAGACCTGAGCCTAACGAAGAATCCCTTGGAGGTAACAAAGTTGGAGACAACTGGTACCTCCACAGACCCAGGAAAGAACCATGACCTGACAGCGAGAGAGTTGCTTGTGGGAGAAGGGCACAAGGCATGGTCGGGGTCAGGAGACTCATGCTGGACTCTCTGAGCCCTTCCCAGAGTTTGTCCCCATTTTCAACACGGGCATAAAAGCATGTGCCACCTGTCAAGGTGGACGAGTCCAGATAGTGGAGGACAGCGCCAACACAGGATACACCGAGCCTGCCTTTTCTAAAATATATAGCCCTGTGGATATGTAATTCACCCTCTTCGAGTATACAACTCAGTTATTTCTTAGTAAATTTACCAAGTTGTGCAAACAGCACCTTAAATCAGTTTTAGAACATTTCCGTCTACCTGGTTAGACCCCTCCAGCCCATTTGCAGCCTCCATCCCCTGCCCGCCACCACCACTAAAAATATACCTTCTGTCTCTATAACTTTGCCATTTCTGATCATTTCATACAAATGGAGGCATTGGGCATGTACTCTCTTGTCTCTGTTGGCATAATGTTTTCGAAGTTTATCTGTGTTGTAGCATGTCCGTACTTTGTTCCTTTTTGTTGGCAAAGAATAGTGAATAGTATGTATGGATCACAGTTTTTCTGTCCATTTCCCAATTGATGGACATTCGGGTTGTTTACATGTTTTGCCTATTGCGAACGATCTTGCTAAGAACATTTTTCTATAAATCTTCATTTGGATAATTGTCTTTTCTCTTGGGCAGAAAGAATAGAATTGCTGGATCATATGGTACCTTTGTGTTGAGCCTTTTCAGAAACCGTTAACTGCTTTCCAAAATGGCTGCAGCATTTGACGTTCCCACAAGCAGTGCATGGAGGAGGTTGCTGGTTCTCAAGTTCTCGCCAAGACTTGTTATTTTCTATCTAGCTGTGAACTGGTATCTTACGGTTTTATTGACATTTCCGAAATTACTAATGATATTGAGCATCTTATGTGCTTTTTAGCCATTTGTGTATCTTAGGTGAACTGTTTGTTCAAAATCTTCTATTTTTGAGTGGGTTGATTGTCGTATTGGGAGTTCTTTACACATTCCAGGTCCAAGTTCTCTCAGTATGTGGTTTGCAAATGCTTTCTCTTGCTCTGTTACTTGTCTTTTCATTTTCTTATTGCCGTCTTTTGAAGCATTCAGGTTTTTAATTTGGCTGATGTCCAGTGTATTTTTTTGTTCTTTTTATAAACCGTGTTTTTGGTGTTTTATCTTCAACATCTTTGGCTAAGGTCCTGAATTTTCTAAGTTATCTTCCAAAGTTTTATTATATTAGCCCTTACATTTAAGTCTATGATGCATTTTGGTTTAATTTTTGTAAATGGTGTGAAATGAAGGCCCAAGTTCATCTTTTTATGTGGATTTCCAAATAGTCCCCACCCCATTTGTTGACAAGACTGTTCTTTCTCTGATGTGCAGGTGACCCTTGGAACAACATGGGTTTGAATTGCACAGGTCCATTTATATGCAGATCTTTTTCTGTAAATACAGTACAGCATCATAAATATATTTTCCTTATAATTTTTGTAATAACATTTTCTTTTCTCTAGCTACTTTATTTTAGGAATACAGTGCATAATACATTGAATATACGAAAGGAACTGAAAGTCCTTAAACTTTTTCAAAACTGTTTTGGCTATTCTGGGTTTTTTGCAATTTCCTATACGTTTTAGGATCATTATGTCCACTTCTGCAAAAAAACCTGCTGATCTCTTTTTTTAATTTTAATACTATTAAGTCTTCTGATCCACAAATATGAGGTATCTCTTTGCTTATTTGGATCTTTAATTTCCCTCTGCAACATTTTGGATTTTCACTATACAAGTCTTATACTTTTGTTAGGTTTATTCCTAAGTATCTTCATGTTTTTAAATGAATCTGGCTTCTGCCAAAAGAAATCGATAGTAGGATGACTTGTCACCAAGGAGTGGGTGGGTGTGCCTGCTCACTTCTACTTTCATCATAAGGGTAGGTGAAATCTGACATACTGGTTTGAATTTTTTTTTTTAAATGAAAAACAAAGCAAACAACTGTCTTTAGAGCATGTGTGCAATTTCATAATAAAATGAATACCTGTATCAGACTTAAATAAAAAAAGACCGTGACTAAGACCCTATCCCCTGTCTGATCCAGTCCCCTCCCTTCCTCCAGAAGGTGAGCGCCTGCGTTTTCTCTCCGTCGTTCCTTCACTTTGCTTTATGGTTTCAACCGCATGAGTATTTAATTATAAACAACATAATGTTTGCTTGTTCTGTTTTGGTCTCTGTGTAACTGTAATGATAGTGAATGTATTTTTCTACGACTTACTCTTTTTCTTGTTATGTTCCTAAGATTCATCTGTTTTGAAACATGGGCTGTATTTCATTCATTCCTCTGTCCACTTCCGTGAGCTTCATGGGATCACATTATATGAGCACAGGAGTTTATTTTTCCAGCTATTCATGGTCCTTGGGTTATTTCTTTTTCGTTTTTTTTTTTTTTTTTTTTTTTTTTTTTGCTGTGAGTAATCCTCTACTGCACATGGGTAGAGCTTCTGCAGGGTTTTGCTAGGAGCAGAAACACTGCATTGGCAGGGATGAGCCTCAGCTCAGTTGGATAATGGGAAGGTGTTTTCCCAAGTGGAGAGCTGATCCCAGTGAACCTCCACCATCAGTGGATTAGTTTCCTATTGTTGCTGCCACAGATCACTACAAGCTTAGTGGCTTAACGCAATTATTATGTTACGGCTCTGGACTTGAGAAACCTGAAATGAGTCTTACCATATTAAATCGGGGTGTCAGGAAGGCTATGTTCCTTTCTGGGGACTCTGGAGGAGGTCTCATGTTCCTATCTTTTCCAGCTTTTATTTTATAGTCAAAGTTTCTTTTTTTTTTTTAAAAGATTTTATTTTTTTATTTGAGTGAGAATGAGAGAGAGCATGAGAGGGGCGAGGGGCAGAGGGAGAAGCAGACTCCCCACTGAGCAGGGAGCCTGATATGGGACTTGATCCTGGGTCTCCAGGATCATGACCTGAGCTGATGGCAGTCACTTAACCAACTGAGCCACCCAGGCGCCCTCTTTTCCAGCTATTAGAGGCTGTCTCCATTCTTTGGCCCCTGGCCCCTTCCTCCGTGTTCAAAGCCAGCAGTGATAGTTGAGTCTTTTCTTACATCAAATCCTTGACACCGACTCCTCCTTCCACATTCAAGGACCCCTATGATCACGTTGGGCCCACCGGAATAATCCAGGCTAACCTCCCTGTTTTAGGGTCAGCCTATTTAAGATGAGCCATCTTAAATCCATCCATGTCTTAATTCCCCTTTGTCATGTGGCGTGACCTAGTCACAGGCTCTGGGGATTAGGATGTGGACATCTTTGGGGGCTGTTTCCTTTCTTACCACAGCTGCTGTTGAGGATTCTCATTATTCCACAGAAACAAGGATTTAAATGTTTTAACAGTTTGTGAATGTATGAAATACTTAGTCATTATTTTCAAATGACTTCTTTAGATTTTCAGCTGCTCATGCTCCCCAGGCTTCTCTAACTTTCATGATTAGTCATGTCAAGTTCTGGAGTCAGAGTGCCAGAGGTATCTCACTCAGAGCTGGGTGACTCAGGCGGGTCCCCTCCCCTCCCTAAGCTCCCGTTTCCTTATCTATAAAGTAGGGATCATTACCTTGACCGTGTAGGGTTGCTACGAGAATCAGATGACATAATGCATAGGAGTCCCAGCCCGGTGCCTGACAAGTACTAGAAAGTTGACACATGTATGAGTGTTCGTGTTTATGCAGCCGTCCGCTCCTCCAGCAGCTCTCAAGGACCAGACCCTGGACTTGTCCACCTGGTGTTCAATGACTATGTATTTAACACCATTGTGGCCGTGAAGTCCTGTGAGGCATCCGTAGGGAAAGTGCTGGCTGTAAGGCTTTACTGCCGTACTCGGTGATGCGGAGAGTGTAACGTGTGCAGGAGCTCCAGTTCCTAAAGCTCTTCCTTAGAGAGGCGGATAGCTGGGCTCTTTATTCTCTTCATGTTTATGTCTTTGTTCTTTCTTTCTTTCTTTCTTTCTTTCTTTCTTTCTTTCTTTTTAAGATTTATTTATTTTAGAGAGCACACAAGCAGGGGGAGAGGTAGAGGGAGAAGGAGAGAGAATCTCAAGCAGACACCACACCGAGTGTTTAGCCCGACGCGGGGTTCTGTTTCACGATCCTGAGATTGTGACCTGAACCAAAATCCAGAGTCAAACACTTAATGGGACTAAGCCACCCCAGATCCCCTATGTCTTTGTTCTTGAAAGACACCATGAAACAGAAGCAGAAAGTTGGGGGGCGTTTTTCTTCTGGTCCTCAAGTGACTCCCATGTCCTGGAGTATACCACGTGTCATCCGGGAAAGAAAGCAAAGAATGTCTTCACCCTTTTAAGGACAAGGAGTCCCATTAACAAAGCTTGTCTTTCATCCCTAATGTTGTCACCCTTGCTGTCATTTTTTTTTTTTAAAGATTTTATGTATTTATTTGACAGGCAGAGATCACAAGTAGGCAGAGAGAGAGAGGAAGGGAAGCAGGATCCCTGCTGAGCAGAGAGCCCGATGCGGGGCTCATTCCCAGGACCCCGAGATCATGACCTGAGCCAAAGGCAGAGGCTTTAACCCACTAGCCACCCAGGAGCCCCTCATTGTTATTTTTTTAAGCTAAAGAGTACATTAGTGCGTGCCTCCTGTCAATTCCAGAGCTGAACTTCTGAGTTTTTGCTCAATTCTCTGAACCGCAGCTTGGGCAACAAAAGTTACTTGAATCAGAAGAATCCTGTTTGATACAGAAGTAAGCCTTGACCTGCAGTTCATCATTCTTTTCCTTGGACGCAGCTCAGTGCTTTCAGGGGACTTTTACTTGGTGTGGAAAAGGGAAATAAAATATCCAGCACCTCCTAAGGCCCTGGTCACCCATAGTGGTGGTGCTGTGTGTGCGTGCCTGTCTGTGTGTAGTCCACATCTATGCCAACTGCCAGACAGATGAGACTTTGGATAATGGGCAAGGTGGGAAAGGTTTAAAAATTGGGTTGCAAGAAATATTAATATATGTGTTCTAAAATCATTTAAATACCTGACCAATAGGGAATGATTCAGAGCATGTCTTCTGTTGAGAAAGAATGTGTTGCCTTAGAACTCCAAAATCTGCTTCCTTCTGGGAAAAATCTAACACTTGACAAAATCATTTCTCCCAGGCCGATGCATGCCATGCCTACCAGATCGTTCACCGAAATGGGATTCCTGATGAGCAGATCATTGTGATGATGTATGATGACATAGCCAACTCAGAAGAGTAAGTAGGCAGTGTCTTGAACTTGATGGTGAATTCGGGGGGAAAAAAAGTGTGTGTGTGTGTGTGTGTGTGTGTGTGTACACACACATATATGTATATATATGTGTAATTTTTTCTTAGCATTTTTTTTAGAGATTATTTATTTTAGAGAGAAAACACATATGCATTAGTGGGGACAGTGGAAGGGCAGAGGGAGAGAATCTCAAGCAGACTCTACGTGGAACCTGGAGCCTGACCTGGGGCCTTGATCTCAGGACCCTGAGAGCATGACCTGAGCTGAAACCAAGAGTCAGACGCTGAACTCACTGAGCCACCCAGGCATGTCCCTACCCCCTGCCAGGATATAGTTTTCTTAACCTCATATAAACTCACAGGAATCTTTAGAATTAGCGTTAGAATGCAGACCTTAGGATGTGAACAGACCCGCAGATGGAATCCCACAGGGCTGCTTCCTGTAGAACTTGGAGCCACTTGCTAGTAGCAGCGGCATAGAAAGTGGGCGCTGAAGGGTGTTCGGGGCTGGTGCTTTGGAAGAGTTTAAAGTATAGGTTCCTTCTGGGCTTAGAGAACTCACCATTGGATTCTGTGATGCTTGATCCTGACCACCCAGACAGGCTCGAGGGGCGGGGTGGTCAGCACACAGGGGTCACCTTCACAGCCCCGTGCCTAGAAGGTTCTGGTTTGTAGCTTAGATCCGACGCCCCTTTCCTTTCAGCTTTACAACCTCACGCCTGCTTCTCTGATTTCCTGGAGATCAGGGGCAGCAGGTGGGTACCACACGTGACCGGTGCTTCTCTCTCCACCCCTTGTTTCCCCTGCTGGAGCCAAGGGCCAAGGTGGGGTGACCCCAGGATGGCTCGTAATCCATTCTGAGTGCTCACGTCTTCAGCTCTTGTCTTAAAGTCTTGTCTTTTGTCCTGGCTTTCTCTCTAGTTTTGCTCTGAGAGGCCTTTTGCACAGGTCTTGGCCTCAGGATGCTATATGGTTGCCACAGGAGGCCAGGCACACCTGTCCTCAGTTTCCAGGACAACCCTTCACCACTCCTGCCAAGAACTCAAGGCCTGTGGGCTGCCTGAGACCAGCCCCCCCACCCCCCACCCCTGCTCTATAGCCCCTGGCACGTGAGCGACCATGTGGGTGATGAGACACGGCTTTGGCAAACACAGTCACTTTCTGCTTATATACATACGGGCGTGTATTTTTGAAGAGAGATTTCCAAGACATGTCCCATTGCCTGCTTCAGAGGTGTCCTTTGGTTTTCAGCAACCCTACGCCAGGAATCGTGATCAACAGACCCAATGGCTCTGACGTGTATGCGGGGGTCCTGAAGGACTACACCGGCGAGGTAAGGGGCGCGGGCTGGAGGCAGCACGGGCTGTTTCCGTTCCGGGGATGGTTCTCCCCCTCGTTCTTGTATTTCCAGGGTCAGAACCTCACTAGACTGATCTCTGGTCATTGCTTCATGTTTCTAGTAAGATTCGTGCTTGAGGAATGATTTCTGAGAGTTTTGTAAGAAAGCTGAGGGAAAACATGGGGAGAAGAGTTAGTCTACTGATCTTTAGTTTCTAGTCTTTAAGCCTGAAAATAGATTTCCCTCAGTAATACCTGATTTTCTTGAAGCCTTGGTGCTAATCCAGTTATAGATTGGTGCTGTTTTCTGAAAATCAGTGTTCTCAGCACCAGCCCTGGTGCAGCATATCCCTGGATTTCACTGAAGATAGGTTTTCATTAATTATTTATCGTATGTCACTTCCGAATTAAGTCCCTCTTAATCGATTTCAAGTTGTATTAATTGACACATTTTTTTTTTTTAAAAGCCCCATAATGATGCCGCCTTATGGTTTGCCACAGTCTCTCTTTCCTGATTTCAGAGGGATCGTGTAGGAACTAATATTCCTGGTGGTAAAGAAGCATTTATCCAAAATTCAGCAGTTCTTTCAGTTTCTTTTAAATTCAAGTACACTTAAATTGAACACATCATACGTGTAATATCGATGATACCATTTTTATAAAATTATTTTTATATAGTGAGATAAGGAAATGTCTGGAATCTTAAGTGGTAAGATTTTTGGTAAGATTTTAGGTGGTAAGATCCCCCCACACTTTTATACTTTTCTGGATTGCTTTTTTTAAATGATCAGACATCAGTGTTACTTTTTTTTTTTTTCCTAAGATTTTATTTATTTGACACAGAGAGAGAGAGCATAAGTGGGCAGAGTGGCAGGCAGAGGGAGAGGGAGAAGCAGGCTCCCTGCTCAGCTAGGAGCCTGACAGGGGGCTGGATCCCAGGACTCTGGGATCATGACCTGAGCCAGGTGCCCCCAGTGTTATCTTTAATCTTTAAGGAAATCAAGCATCCTTGGGATTTGACCTTCTAGGCTGCATATTGGACGCAAAGGGAGGCCCAGGGCTGAAGTTTCCGTCCCTTTTTGCCGTGCCTCTGGGGGGGCTTCGCTCTTCCTCTGCTGTTTGTCCCTACCTCCCCGCATCTTTGGGTTTTCCCACCTGAACTTTGTAATGGTCAGGAGGAATGGCAAGCTTGCTGAGTTGCCATCAGCCAAAGGCAAGGGTATTTGACAAGGGGTCATGCACAGGCCCCAGAAACACTGGCCTTGCTTTGGGTCTTGTCTGGCTCCAAAGTCTTCGCAGTTAAACCTGGAGCCTTGAAGACGGGTGGAGCGCGGGCCCGGGTCTGCCACAGACTCCGCAGATGCTCGGAGCGCGGGCCCGGGTCTGCCACAGACTCCGCAGACGCTCGGACTGAGAACGACAGCTGCAGCTGGTTTTCACTTCAACTCTTTGTAGGACGTCACCCCGCAGAATTTCCTCGCCGTCTTGAGAGGTGATGAGGAAGCAGTGAAGGGCAAAGGATCTGGAAAGGTCTTGAAGAGGTAATGTCTGTTTTGTGGCTCCCACACTTTTCTGAATGACTTGGGACCCAGAAGAGGTGGCGTCTTTTACTCTTGGCCTGTCTCCTACTGAGAAGTGACAGAGCCGGGAGCTCTGTCCTGACTTAAGACAGGCTGTGCAGAGCTGGAGGCTTTTTTGGGGAGCCTGTTTGTGTCCCGAACTCACTCAAGGAGCCAGGATTCCTCATTATTTTTTTTTTTTAAAGATTTTATTTATTTATTTGACAGAGAGAGATCACAAGTAGGCAGAGAGGCAGGCAGAGAGAGAGAGGAGGAAGCGGGCTCCCTGCTGAGCAGAGAGCCTGATGTGGGGCTTGATCCTAGGACCCTGAGATCATGACCTGAGCCGAAGGCAGAGGCTTTAACCCACTGAGCTACCCAGGTGCCCCATCCCTCATTATTGTTAATGAAATGTTCCCTGTCACTTGAACCCACTGCTTTTTTGCTGTCCACGGATCCTAGAGCTGGTATGTTCCGCCACCAGCGGGATACACCGAGACAGGCACAGAGCCTCGCAGCCGGTTGGGTCAGAGGGTCTGGCCTGCCAGTTCCGTGCCGTGTTGGAGGTGAGCCTGGTGGGGAGAGGAGCACATTCACGCGCACAGCGCCAGCCTTCGTGCTGGGGAAAACCAGCCCCACAGCTTGCCACAGGCTATGGGTCAGAGATGTGTAGCATCTCTTCATGCAGCACTTCTCAGTGATGGCAGGGACTCGGGTGCCATGCCTCAGACTGTCTCAGTGGTACTGTTCCTCTCAGGAGGGAAGGGGCAGGCATGGGGAAGTGTGTGGGCAGGCAGGTGGGGGGGGCAGTCGGTGTGCAGTCTGAGGAGCCCAGAAAGGAAGGAGTCAGAGCTGAAGGACTGTGTTCCTCTCTGTGTCCTGGCTTCCTTCCTCATTTGGGGGCAATGTGGTTGGAGAGTGTGGCTTGCTGGCATGGGGCCCAATTACCAAAGGACTCCCCTCCCCCAGTTTGAATCACACCTGGTCCTATGACTGACTGCTCAGCAAATGTCCCTTCCTCCCCAGCCATCATTCATAGCTTTGAAGCTCTCCATGTGCCTTGTGGTTCAAGGTAACCCTCTGTGGGAGCGGAGGGCGAGGGCTGACAGCAGGCCCTGCATTCCTCTTCATTGGGAGACTGTAATTCTCGAGCTTCTTCTTTCTTACAGCAACTTTTCAGAGAAATGGAAATGGGGTTAGGAATTGGTTTGACTTTCCTTGTCTGTCACCCTCTCTTGGCAGTGGCCCCCGGGATCATGTGTTCATTTACTTCACCGATCATGGAGCTACTGGCATACTGGTGTTTCCGAATGACGATGTGAGTTTCCCTTAACATTGTTTTTTGTTTAACATTTTTTAAGTATTTGTCAGAGAGAGAGAGAGAACAAGCAGGGGGAGTGGCAGGCAGAGGGAGAGGGAGAAGCAGGCTCCCTCGGAGCAGGGAGCCAGATGTGGGCTCAATCCCAGGACCCCGGGATCATGATCTGAGCCGAAGGCAGATGCTTAACTGAGCCATCCAGGTATCCAGTCTTTCTTAACATTGTGAGGACAGAGTAGGAGACTGGCAAACAAAAGCTTGGGGTCAACATTCAGACTGTGATGTGTATTTCTAGTGTTCTACCAGGGTTGATTTCTGTGTGTGGTAGGTGAGTATAGGGGCCATGCTTAGTGGCCCAAAATCTATCTAGAGCCTCTCAGGTTTTGCATACATTTCTCTTCATATCCCAGCCTCAGTAAACTGTCTCCAGACTTGGGTACGTGGCACTAGAGGCAATAACAGAACCCAGCCTCTGAATGCTCCAGACAAAATAATGAAGGAGAAAGCACATTCTCTTCCCCCTTTTAAATATTTGAATAGAACATGCGAGGTACCACTTTGGGGTAATGTAGTTGGTCACCATGATTCTTTCTAAGGGCCAGTAAATAAGAATTTACAGAGCAGCATTAGGGCTTTATTAGTGGGTTATCCAGAAAATGATTTCTCTTCATATGTTGGTCCACATGTCAACATTCTTACCTTTCAGCTTCACGTGAAGGACCTGAATGAGACCATCCGTTACATGTACGAACACAAAATGTACCAAAAGGTAACACCAGCACTTGGGGTGGCCTGGTGGGGAAGGAGTGTGAGGAAGGCAGGAGGCGCAGAGCCGACCCTCTCCTTGACGCCCCAACTCCAAATGGCTGTTTTCTGGAGAGTGTCCTTGTGATCAGTCTTGACCACTGGTTTTCCAGGATTCACCCTTAGTGATCCTAGGGCTTTAGCTGTTAGCTCAGAATCACTAGAGCTCTAGTTCAAACACAGTGTGGACCCCACCTACAGAGTTTGACTCAGAGGCCTGGGGTGAGGCCTGAGAACTGGCCTTTCTGAGTTGATGCTGACTCTAATGGTCTGGGGACCACGCTTTGAAGACCACTGTTCTTAGCACTGACTCCAGTTTGGGAGCCCCTGGGGAGGAAAACACCACCATCTTATTTGGCCCCGGCCTGTTCCTGTAGCAGCCTTTATACAGACTGAATTGTCTGAACACATACAGGATAGAAATGTGGAAATTGGCCTGCCGCATGGTCTCCCTGCATTGGATGGAGGAATGATTCTCTTAAGCATTATCTGTGGCACCATTTGCCCTGCACCATTTCAACTAATAGATCATTGTAGTCTGTTAGTTATGGATAGATTGGAGTCCTTCTGGTTTGTCTGACAACAGCTTCTGTAGCCTCCGGCAGCAGCCTCTCCCAACAGAGATCTCTCCCAGAAGCAAGAATAAAAAACCCTTAAGAATGGGTGAGAAGACTGGGCAGGGCCAGAGTAACATCTGTGTGAGGTCTGTGCCTGGCCAGGGTGTGAGGTCACCTGTCTTGTTCGCCTCACAGATGGTCTTCTACATTGAAGCCTGTGAGTCTGGGTCCATGATGAAGCACCTGCCCACCGACATCAACGGTAGGTAGGGGGAGCACTGGCCTCCGAGCCAGGGTGGCTGAGCAGGTTGCTCAGCGGCACAGTTGGTCATTCCCCAATTCTGCTGATGTGAAGAACCAAGTGGTCTATAGAAGTAGGGGCCTAAAGGTCCAGGAGTAAAGAATCTGATGGAAGCCTCATGGTCCTCTTCCAGGTCTTGGTGAAGCTACTTAAGTCCAAGATCGCGTAGTCTTTGGACCAACTTTGCGATGCATTGCTTGTTGACTGCTGATCGTGGGCAGTTGACTTACCCTCTTTGACCCTCTGTTATCCCATCCGTAAAATGGGGATAAAGACAGTGCCTGTCTAGGGGGAGAAGTGCATTTTAAGTGCTGACATTTGCCCGGCACCATTCTGAGCCCATAATAGCTAGAGAGTAAATGGTGGCTATTACATACGTTCAGTCAAAGTGTTCGTTCAGTAGATGTTAATTTTCTCCGGAAATGAAATTAGATACATGTTCTTTGAGTTTCCAGAGCTATTAAAATCTTTCAGCGTTTTTCTAAAATAGCTTGGCATCCTACTGAGCACGTGTGCTTGCTTATCCCTACAGAAAGTGTTTATGGACCAGCTTCTCTTTTCTTCCACATTTAATTTTAGACAGTTTCTGTAACCGAACTCACAGAGCTGGGTACAGTCATGCCCTTGTGCCCTCCCTGTGCTGGTAGCTTTGATTGCCCCAGGGAAGAGGGAAAGGCTCACACAGCAGGTGGGACCCACAGCGGAGAACGGAGTGTGACGGCTGGATGTCTTAAATCCCTGCTAGTTTATGCGACCACCGCTGCGAACCCCACAGAGTCGTCCTACGCCTGTTACTACGATGAGAAGAGGTCCACGTACCTGGGGGACTGGTACAGCGTCAACTGGATGGAGGACTCAGATGTGGTGAGCCCCCAGGGGTCTGGCTGCACCGCCGAGGCCCAGCCGTTGGCTCTGATGGTCAGAGGACTTCCATGGTTTCCTCTTTGCAGGAGGATTTGACCAGAGAGACCCTCCACAAGCAGTACCAGCTGGTGAAGTCCCACACCAACACCAGCCACGTCATGCAGTACGGGAACAAGGTGAGGGAGGCCGCCCCCTGCTCCTCCTCCTGATGGTGGTGGAGCCTCGGGCTGACTCCCCGGGAATGTGTGGCTCTGAGTCCTGGGCGTCATGCCTGGGCTCTGGGGTCAGACCTTGTCAGGTTCCCCCTTGCAAAGTTGTGAGATTTGGGGCAAGCTGCTTCTCCGAATCTCCATTTCCTCCTGGGTCAGAGCTTTAGCGTTCAGTTAAAGAAGGTCGTGCATCAGAAACCCTCAGCAGGCCTGGCGCGTGGTAAGAGGCCACTGAATTGAAAGCCTGTGCGAGTGTGGGGTGTTGTTGCTTCATAGGACCCCACACCCTATACGCTGCAGCTCTTTACCTTTTACTTTGTGCTAGAATTTAGGGACTTCCAGCCCACCCCACCCCAGCTATGTTCAGAAGGGACCTAGGGGTTAAATGGGTGAGTTTATCAGGGCTCTCTGGACAGAGGTCACAGCAGGTGGCTGCTGAAGGCTTGGGCCTTATGTGTCACCCGGTGTAGGCAGTTGGCAACCCTTGCGATGTGCAGAGGAGGTGTTTGTGCACTTGTCCCTGTGACCAAACACTATTCCTCAGGTGGCCTGCTACCATCTGAGCTCTCACCAGCTGAGATCTGTTTTTGGGATGCAAACACTATCCTTCTGGAAGGCCTTGTCAGCCAGTCAACCCAGCTGCCTCCAGCTCCTCATGGGCAGAGTGTGAACCAGAGCCTGGGACTCTGCAGGGTGGGCACAGGCCATGAGATGTGCCCTCAGGATGCCCTGGGCCAGGCCGGGCTTCTTAGTGGTAGTGGTCGAGCAGGGAGCAGAGAGAAGGCAAGGGAAGGGTGACTCCGAGGAGGCAGGATCAGAGGTGGCACAGCCCTGGCTGCGTGGGACAGGGGAGGGGGGCATCTGGTCACAGCTTTTTGCCCTGGGCTTCCTGTGTGCCTTGTGATTTCTTCCGCAATGGACGTTCCTGGTCTTGGTTGAAGAGCTGTGATGGATCTTTTCCAAACCTTATGTGTTCATATATATTTATGTGAATTTCATTTTTGTTTTAGAGCTTTTTAGATTATTTTGGGTCCTTTTTAAAATTTTCGGTTTTATTTATTCATTTGAGAGAGGGAGAGAGGGAGCACAAGATGGGGTAGGGTCTGAGGGAGAAGCAGACTGCCTGCTGAGCAGAGAGTCCAATGAGAGAATTGATCCTGCGACCCTGGGATCGTGACTTGAGCTGAAAGCAGACGCTTAACCGACTGAGCCACCCAGGAGCCCCAGTTGTTGCCTGGTTTAAGAACAGAATTGCTTGCAACATTTCTTTCTCCGATTGGGGTCCAGTCTGGAGTGACCTGAGCAGGCAGTAGAGCCTGGCTGATGTGCCCTTTTGGCCCTGACCATCAGCCAACCTGGCCCTCTGTGGCTTAGCTCTGCCCCGCTCAGTGGACCCAGACCTCAGCTCTAACCTGTTCTTTGTGCCCTCCTGCTCCTGGGTGCTCGGGCCCGGTGGGTGAGAATGGGTAGGGCAGCACGACCCGGGTTGCCGCTGGCTGAAACGACCCTGGTGCAAGCTCTGTGTGACAAGGGAGCAGTGATTACTTTTCATACATAACGGAATTAGCAATTCTGCAAAGGAAGCCAAGTATTTTTTTTTAAATATTTTATTTATTTATTTGACAGACAGAGATCACAAGTAGGCAGAGAGGCAGGCAAAGAGAGAGGAGGAAGCGGGCTCACTGCTGAGCAGAGAGCCCGATGCGGGGCTCGATCCCAGGACCCTGGGATCATGACCTGAGCCGAAGGCAGAGGCTTAACCCACTGAGCCACCCAGGCGCCCCAAGCCAAGTATTTTTGAAGTTCATCACTGGTGGATTTCAGGGGCTCAGATATGTTTTCTTGCCGCCTGCTGAGGACCAAGTGTGCATTTCCAGGCTGCACCCGTGGCCCTTCAGTGGTCCTGAAACCACATGGCATGAACTATGAGCCTTCCACGGAGAGGCAGGACCCAGGACACGTTTGGGACGTGTGCCGCTCAGACTGGCTCTCTCCTTTTCTCCTCAGTCCATTTCCACCATGAAAGTGATGCAGTTTCAGGGAATGAAACACAAAGCCAGCTCTCCTATCTCCCTGCCTCCGGTCACACACCTGGACCTCACCCCGAGCCCCGAGGTGCCCCTCACCATCCTGAAAAGGAAGCTGATGAGCACCAATGACCTGCAGGAGTCCAGGAATCTCGTGGAGCAGATCCACAGGCATTTAGATGTAAGTAGTGGTTCAAGGAACCATTTCCTGCTACTGCCCCCAGCCTCACCGGGCTGCCTGCATGAACTTGGTCTCTGCCTCCTGATGGTTACCCAGTGCCACTTGGAGCTAGGAGACAGCACTCTGGGGCCACCCCTCCTGCCACATGGGAGTATGTGGGGAAGGAGACTAGCCTCTGTGCTCCATGTAACAGAGAAGCAAGTGAGCAGAGCACTGGCTGTCTTCATTCTCCATTAGTCAACTGAACTTGACCTCTTTGGTAGCAGGCAGCAGAGGACGAGGCTGTCTCTCTCCTATATCTGCCAGTAGGTCATGGCACGAGGGCCTTGCCCTCTTTTGTACCTGGTTGCTTAGAAAACATTTTAATATTGCCACTTGGTGAGTTATTAGCTAATCGTGTTTTTTTTAAAAAAAAATGCAATGTATAAAGTTTCTGCAGCCTTAGGAAATTGTCGTTATAGCCTCAAATTCTTCCTTAAAATGTTTGAGCAATCTTACAATAACTGAGTTTGTTTTTAGTAGCTCATCTGATTGTTTGGAAGTGGCAGAATCGCGTTTCTGGTTCTAGCTGCACATCTGGAAGCCCCCAGGGAACAGGCTGTCGCTGGGCTGCCAGGCGGAGGTGGTCTCCTTCAGCGGAGCTGGCTCTGTGGTGACTCGCCAGCCTCACGAGCACGGCGCTCAGGCATTCGAGAGCACAGCCTATGTTTTCTAGGAAAGATAACATCTCTGATCTGGTTTAAATTCCTGTCTCTAGTAATCCTGGCAGCCGGCGTCCCACGTCTGGTGTATTTTTTGCTGGTCTTAGTGTAATACAGAGGTCCTCCTACTTGTTGGTCTGGGACTTCTTTATGGTCCTACTAAAATTTTGATTCCAGGGTGCTGTTGTTTAAGTGGTGTTCTGGTGATATTTGCTGCATCAGAAATAATCACTGAGATTTTGAAAATATTAACTGATTAAGAAATAGTAACAAACCCATTTTGCAGTGAGGTATTTCTTTTGTTCATCCTTTGGGAAGGAAACAGTGTCCTTCCCCGTACCCCTCAGTCTGGTGGTTTCTGGGCTAGATGGGCAAAGGTGCCCATGAACACACAGCACCATTCAGGGGACAGCAGGCTACTCTGGGGCACAATCTCTACACCCACCCCTTTTCTTAGAGTGGGCCAGGCCTGCTGTTCAGGGAGATAGATTTATAGGTTTCTGTCATGTCAGAAGTCCCTGAAAAGGCAGGCTATTTCTCAAGGTTTCTGGCAATTACCAGAAGTTTCCCATGGACATCTCTTGCCTCCTGCAGAATGCCTCTTTGGCATCTATTTTATTTTATATTTTTAAAGATTTTATTTATTTGAGAGAAAAAGTGAATGAGCACGAGCGGGGGAGGGGCATAGGGAGAAGCAGACTCCCCGCTGAGCAGGGAGCCTGACGCGGGATCAATACCAAGACCCTGGGACCATGACCTGAGCTGAAGGGAGATACCTACCCACCTAAGCCCCCCCGGGTGGCCCTGTTGGCATCTATTTTAACATGCTAGGTGAGAAGCCACATGAAGAGATGTCTAACAGATCCAGGGTTCCGAGAGAGACTGCGTGACTTAAGGCACATTTTGAAAACGTGTCTCCTCAGGCAAGGCACATCATCCAGAAGTCCGTGCAGAAGATCGTCTCCTTGCTCACCAGCTCAGATGCTGAGGCCGAGGGGCTGCTATCGCGGAGAGCCGAGCTCAAGGCACACGAGTGCTACCAGGCCGCCGTGTCCCACTTCCGCACACACTGCTTCAACTGGCACTTGTCCACGGTAGGCTGGGGCCCGGGGCCACACCACACCACCTACCCTGAGTCCACAGAGCCCTTCCCTGCATCTTAAACCCCCAAAGCTAAATTAATATTGGCCACTGGAAATCTCACAAGGTGCATGGTCTTCTAGAAGATTCCATCCAGGCTCAGGATACAGTGCCCTCATTCAGAGGCCTTTGATGGGGACAAGAGGGGGAGGGTCAGCCCGATCACTGACCACGAATGCTGGCCCCAGACAACACTCAGCTGTCCAGTGGGTAGGAGTTTACCAGTCGTGGCCCAACTCCCTCCCTGTGTTTGACTGACGGGATGTTCCTTCTCTCCCACATTTGCAGTCTCCCTGCCACACCACCTCCCTCACCCAGATCTGTTTTGACCCCTCCCTGAGATTGAGTATTGAAGTCAGGCCCTGGTAGAACGTTGGGTTGGTGGTCAACGCCATGTGATGCCGGGAGCCTTCTAGGGAAGGAGTCAGCAAACTGGCCCCCAGCCCGATCCTGCCCATAGCCTGTTTTTAGAAATAGTTTTACTGGAACACTGCTGTGCTCTAACTGTGGCGTAGTTTCTCTGGCCACTTTCCCACTCGCAGACTCCAGTAGTTCACACATCCCGCAAAGCCAAAAATGTTTCCCGTCCGGCCCTTCCCAGAAGAAGTTTGTCAACTTCTGCTTTAGAGCCACGTTCTTCCCGGCTGTAGTTACTGGCTCGAACGGCTGCTTGAAGTCACATAATAGATCCGTTAAATTAATTCAAATGAAATGCAATGGGAAACTCGGTTTCTTAGCCACTCCAGCCACATTTTGGGTGTTAGTAGCCACATGTGGCTGGCAGCTACTGAATTAGAGAAGTTGATAGAACATTCCTGTCACTGTAGAAAGCCCTGTCGGGCCATGGTGTGTGCACCTGGTCATGCCTAAAGGCTTCAGAGATGGGGCCCTGGGCACTTTGAGGTGGCTCTCCATTATTTGGAAGCTCTCAAGTTTATTTTGTCTTGTATTTAACTTTGTAAGGAAAGGGCTTTTCTTACTTGATAATAAAGAATCCCCATTATTTAATCAATGCTTTGTCTTCTGGGGCCAGCTCTTTTGCCCTCTAGAATCACACAAAGCAGATCTCCCCCTCCTTGCCCCTGAGAGTTCTCACATTCCCCCAGAAGCTTTTGCAAGATAAATATTTGTGGTTATCTCAGTCTTTCCCTGGGGCCATCTGGCTTGGCATCCATTTCCCATCCTGCTCTCCTCCGTGTGTTCCTCCTCCCAGAATGAGGTTCTTAGAGCCAAAGCCAGGTGGGCAAGGGGGCCAGGGGTTCCTAGTAAGACAGGGGAGCGGGGCCACGGTGGGCCCTCCATTGGGAGGCCCGAGCTGGTACCGACGTGCTCTTGGAGGCTTGCTAGCCCCCAGGCCCAAGGGCCTTTTTCATAGGAGGGAGCCCATAAATCATCCCAGATTACTGAAAAGTGGTCCTGGAGGATCCATGAACCCCGAAGAAAGGTCAGGGACCACAGGTCAAGGTACTTTATGCCTGTAACCACAAAAGTGTGGGATATTCCCAAGTCAAGAGGTGATAGTATGGTGAGACGATGGCGTCTTGACTGTCTTTTTTGGTTTGTTTGCCTCTAGTACGAGTACGCACTGAGACACCTGTACGTGCTGGTCAACCTTTGTGAGGAACCTTACCCGATTGACAGGTGAATGCACACGTGGCCTGCGGGCTCCGTGTCCCTTTGCAAGCCAGCAGGAGCAGCACTTTTAGCCTTCTCTGCCAGCGGCTCCCTCACGGTCGAGGAACTCAGGCTAGATGCTCCCTCCACGATCCCTGTGGGGCCGGTCTGTCGTCAAGGACAACCTGTTCTGGGTTGGGTTGTTTGGGATCATTTCTCCAGACATGACATGGGTCACCAGCCTCTTCTTCCTGCTTCTTACAGAATACGGCTGGCCATGGACAAGGTGTGCCTTCAATACTACTGAAACACTGCCTCCCTGATGCTTTTCCACGAGTGAACACTGTCCCTCACAACGTGTGCTCAGTCAGAAGAGGGGGAGCCGGCGGGAGGCCCCCCCAGGAGCTCCGGGCTCGCCGAGGCAATGCGGTCGGGCCACCCGCCCTGCGGGCCTTACCTCCTTCCCCAGCTCCTGCAGGTCCTTTGTGCCACTCCAATAAAACTACACATTGGCCTGGGTAAAGCTCAGTGTGGAGAAAGGTATATTTGCTTTATGAGGAGATTTTTGGGCTCATTTGTTTCCAGAAGCAGGAAGTTGACCCCAGGGGGCGGGAGGTTCTGCCGCTGGTGAAGGGTTCTGAGGAATTGGAAGCTGGAACCTCTTGAGTCTTTAGAATGACTTTATCGAAGAGGGATGGAAGCCCCAGATGGAATAGTATGTTTAGGAAATACTTTGATTTTTTATTGTTTTTGTATCTTTATCTATCAGCAGTGGGCAAGGCTTAAACAAAAGAAATAAAGATTTATCACTGAACCTGAGCATTCATTTCAGGCCCCCGACTTGGCCCCGATGCTCCTGGCCACAGCTGCCCTTCCCCTCCCCCGCCCTGCTGTCCCTGCCCCTCTGTGCTCCGGGACTCTTCAGCCTCCTGTGCCTTTGTGACCTGCTGGTCCTCTTGCCCCAGAGTGCATTTCCCTCATGGGATAGATTCTCAGGGTGTATCTCAAGGGCCACTTCGCCCTTGAACCTTCTTCAACTTCTTCCTGTCCCCTCCCATGCTCCCACCCCTGTGTAAAGTCCTATCTCCCGTCTGTCTGCGTTGTTTAGCATCGGGCACGGCTAGTGTTGGGACTGGCTTTCCCAGACGGCAAGGGGGTGTCTCAGTTCCCGGGGCGCAGAGCTGCCTGGCTGTTGCCCTCGGCCCAGTGCCCCACGCAGGGAGGGGCTCCCAAGGGGCTTGCTGAAGACGGGTCAGTAACACGAACTACATCCATGCAGTGGAATAGCCTAGGGAAATAAAAAGGAACGAGGCACCGATGCCCGTTAGGACACTGAGTCTGAGTCAAGTCACCAGTCACCGTTTATAGCTAATGTGCAGAATAAGCCGGTCTGTGGAGACGGAGGGTAGCAGGCACTGGGGAGAGCAGGCAGTGGGGACATAGTGATTGCTGATTGGTACGCAGGTCTTTTGGGGTGATTGAAAGTGTTCTGAAACGGATTGTGGCAATGTTCACACAACTCTGAATATACAAAAGGCCACCAAACTGTACAGCTTAAGTGGAATTATGTGGTTTGCTCCTTAGATGTCAGTGATGCTGTTTTTATTTTTTTATTTTTTATTTTTTTTTTTAAAGATTTTATTTATTTATTTGACAGACAGAAATTGTAAGTAGGCAGAGAGGCAGGCAGAGAGAGAGAGGAGGAAGCAGGCTCCCTGCTGAGCAGAGAGCCCGATGCGGGGCTCGATCCCAGGACCCTGGGATCACGACCCGAGCCGAAGGCAGCGGCTTAATCCACTGAGCCACCCAGGCGCCCCAGTGATGCTGTTTTTAAAAGTAAGCCATAGAGCTTAGTGCTATTTACAGAGATAGATAGACGGACACAGAGAAAGCAGGTGACCCCACCTGAGTGTTCACCCTCATGACCCTGTCTTTATGTCATGACATATGTCTTCTTTAGCAACAATCAATGCCTTTAAAGTTTGGAGTTAAGGATTGGAAGTTGGGACACTGGTCGGTAGGCTTATGTCTGTGACTAATTCCAGGTGATACGTTGGTTTCCAGTGGGTCATTTTTCATCATGGATTATCCTTCCTCAGGGAGGTGGGCCTTGAGGCTAATCTCGTGACTTCAGGGAAAAGAACTCTTACTGTCCTAAAGACTTGGGGACGCTCTAGGGTTTTAGGTGATAAGTACAAGAAGCCTGCTGTGTCTTACCACTCGTGTTCAATGATGGGCGAACCTGAGGGCTGGCTGCTGATCTAAGAAAAGGAGGCACTGAAAAGGAGAATTGGGAAAGAAAGCTTTTAGGAGGCCTCAAGATACAGATGGTAGAAAGCTCTATTCCTCTGTTCTCACAAATTGTTAACCACTCTTGTGATCCTGGTTCTCTGGGTCCTCTCTGTAGACTGAAAGCAGACGTATCTATTTAATAAACACAGAAGCTTGAATATTGTGGTTCTAAAAGTTAAGAGTGGCTGTGTTTTGTTTCTCAAATAAATGGTGATTTCTTAAGTCACAGTGCCATGGCTTTTCTTCTCCTCCCGTGGTTCCAACAGGCCCCCAGTGGAAATGGGCTCTCTGTCCCTCCTGTTAATTCCTTTTCTGTTCTGATTTCTAATCAGGTTGATCTTTCCATGTGTGTCACAACTGACCAGCGGTTTTTTTCTTCCTGTAATTCTATCCAAATTGTACAGACATGTCCTGGCACAAAGTCTCAACACAAAAATATTCAGGGCATAACGTGGCCATCGCTTCTCTTCCCCATAAATCTCAAATATCGATCTGATATTCATCAAGAACCCCCTTTCTCTACATTAACATACCTGTATGCAAATGATACTTTTTTCTTTTTTACCTTTTCATTATAGAAACATAGAAAACCAAACATATTGCTTAATGAGTTATAAGGGGAACATCCTTGTAGCTATCACTAAAGTCAAGAATTAGAACTTTACCAGCTGTACTGTATTAGTTCAAAGTTCTCCAGAAACAGAACCAGTAGCATGTGTGTACATATAAATTTTATATATACATATATACATATATATATTTGGAGAGATTGATCTTAAAGAATTAATTCACATGACTGTGGAGTACTTAGTTAAGTCCAAAAGTCAGCAGACTGGAGACCTGGGTGGGGAGACTCACAGTTCAAGTACAAAAGCTCTCTGCTGGTAGAATTCTTTCTTGTTCAAGGAGGTCAGACTTAGCGCTACACAGGCCTTCAACTGATTGGATGGGGCCCACCCACATGGAGGATGATCTCTAGCACCCATTCCATGTTAATCCTGTAGGACCCATTTTACTGTCCCTGCTCCCCTCCCCCAGAGCACTTAAAGACAAGTCCCAGAAACTAGCTCCAGGTGTGAAGGCCAAGAAAAACAAGGCTGTACCCACCTCCAGTCTAGCCCTGATATAAGTACAGCCATCTTGGCAAAGCAAAAGCCGGCACCTTGCACTCTAAGAGTGGGTTAGCATCAGAATGGCCATCCTGAAGGCCGGGAAGCCATTTTACTGAGCGTCCCTAACCAGCCCACAGGGTGCATGTAACTTGAAATAAGAGAAAGTAGCTAAAACTTGAAAAAACAACTTAATCATATACCACCAGGTAGGTTAGGTGATGGCATCATGGGCACGAAATGTTAAAGAAAAACCGATAGTTAACTTGCAGAGATCACAATCCTGCAAGACAGGAGTCTCCCTTGGTTTGCAAATGTCCTGGTGATTTACAACAAAAAGGGTTATCTCCTCAATGGCCTAGTTTCCGAAGACAGTGGCTCGGTTCCTCAAGGCCTAAGGTCGCACAACAAAACAGGGAGTCTGAGAGGGAAGGAAATGTAAATAAAGTTGAATTTCTTCTAAACCTAAATCTCGCTGAACCGCCAGGATGGCTCCAGGGTGACGCTGGGGTGGCAAAAGGTTAAACAAAGTTAAAACTGTCAAAGTGGGGTGCATGATATGTATGTAGCTATGAAGAAGTGCCTTGAAAATGCTATATAAACCCTTGGCTTTGAGTGCTCGGGGTCCTTGTTGAAACCCGCTGCGCTGGGTGGATACTTGGACCCCAGCTAGCTGGAAATAAACCTCGCTATGTGACTTGCATTATCGAGAGTGTTCTTTGTCTAACTGAGGGGTGGTCGACTCCGTACCCTAACAATCCCATCCAAAGAACACCTTCACAACAACATCCACAGAGTAATACTTGACTGGTTATTGGCACTGTGGCTCCTTGCACTTCGACACTTAAAACTAACCACACCAGCCACTCAGAAACACCTTCTGCTCCATCCCCGTCACAGCCCTGCCCCCATACCCCCTCTTCCCGTATTCTTTGTGGCTTTATCAAGTGTGCATTTCTGGACACTGGTTCATTATTGCCCACTTAACAAAAACGGTAAACATGAAAAAATGCTCAGCGTCACTCGGCATCAGGAAAATACAAATCAAAACTGATGAGGGAGCAGGAGGCTGGCTGAGGACAGAGCAAAAGCTGGCGCCTTGCACCCCCCTCTCCACCCGCTCCCCTCCGTAATATGTGTAGCATTCCTCAGGCACCCCTGACTGCCATAAAACGATAAATAGTTAAATTGCAGAGATCACAATCCTGCAGAACAGGAATCTCCCTTGCTCTACAGATGTCCTAGAGATCTACAAACAGGGAGGTTACCTTATCAATAGCACAAATTTCCAGAGGCAAATAACTTTCAGTTCCTCAAGACCTAATGTCTCCCTCCCCACCATAAACTGGAGGAGGCTGAGGTAGAAGGGAATGTAAATGATAGCAGGATCATAACACCCCACCAAGAATCTCCCTTCCCTTCACACCGCCCCCCCCCGCAAACGGCAAGGTATATAACCTGCCATCCCTCAAAACCCGGAGCAGCAGCTCTTCCTGCCCACGGGTCCTGTCCCTGTGCTTTAATAAACCACCATTTTGCACCAAAGATGTCTCAAGAATTCTTTCTTGGTCATCGGCTCCGGACCTCAGCCCACCGAACCTCACTTAGGTTCTAGAACTTCATCAAAAACCACAATGGGTTACTACCTCACACTACTCAGAATGGCTAAAATTAACTCAGGAAACAACAGGTGTTGGCAAGGATGCGGAGGAAGGGGAAACTTAAACTGCTGGTGGGAAGGCAAGCTGGTGTAGCCACTCTGGAAAAGAGTACTGAGTTTCCTCACACAGTTTCCTCACATAGCTTCCCTATGACCCAGCAATCACACTACTGGGTATTTATCCCAAGGATACAAACAGTGACCCGAAGGGGCACCTGCTCCCCGGTGTTTACAGCGGCCGTGTCCACAATAGCCAAACTATGGGAAGAACCCAGATGTCCATTGGCAGATGAATGGATAAAGAACATGTGGTATATCTTTTTTTTTTTTTTTTTAAAGATTTTATTTGACAGCGAGAGGGGGAATACAAGCAGGGGCAGTGGGAGAGGGAGATGCAGGACCCTGGGATCACGACCTGAGCTGAAGGCAGATGCCTCACTGACTGAGCCCCCCCAGGCGCTCCCAATGTGGTCTATCTATACACTGAAATACGACGCAGCCATCAGAGTCAATGAAATCTTGCCATTTCAATGACATCGAGGGAACTAGACAGTATCATGCTAAGAGAAGTGTCAGAGAAAGAAAATACCGTGATTTCACTCAGATGTGGAAGTTAAGAAACAAAACAGGTGAACATAAGGGAAGGGAGGGAAAAATAAAACGAGACGAAATCAGAGGGGGAAAAATCATAAGACACTTGACTAAGGGGGAACCAACAGGGCTGCTGGAGGGGAGGGTGGGGGGATGGGTGACCTGGTGACCGGCATGAAGGAGGGCACGTGAGGTGATGAGCACGGGGTTTCCTATGCAACTGATAAAACCCTGACCTCTGCCTCTGAAACTAATATACCCCATGTTTTAAATTGAATTTAAATAGTTTTTTTTAAACAATGGTGTTGTCTTTTCAGCTCCTTTAACCTACAGGTTTCCTCCCCATCTCCCTTCTTCGCAGTTTCTGTTGAAGAGCGGGCGCTGTTGGTCCCTGCAGTTTCTCAGTCGGGGTCTGGCTGACTGCAGGCTGTGGTGCTGCCCGCACGTCCCTCTGCCCCCGGGGCACTTACCGATCAGCAGCTGGGCCCAGAGGCTCCAGCAGACCCCCCTCTCGGCAGGGCTGGAAGTGGGCTGTGCTCTCCACTCTCTGCGCCTTGGCGGAGTTTCGCCCCTTTCTGATTGTGGTTGTTGATGCTCGGTGCCTGTATCCGTGAATTCGAGGGACGACAAACAGGTGAAATTCTGGTTCTATCTGCTTGTTCTCGTTTATAAGCTGCAACTTCAGAAGGAGACATTTCCCTTGCCTGCTCTACCCCTGGCATAGCTCATGCGGGAACGGCAGGAAAAAGACTTCATCTGTCCTCTTATTTACCTAGTTTTTGAATTGGTCCCCTTTCCTGCTCAAAAGGTGACTCAGATAGCTTTCTAAAAATCATTTTGGGGGCGGCTGGGTGGCTCAGTGAGTTAAGTGTCTGCCTTCGGCTCAGGTCACCATCCTGGGGTCCTGGGATTGAGCCCCTCATCGTGCTTTCTGCTCAGCAGGGAGCCTGCTTCTCCCTCTCCTTCTGCCCCTGCCCCTGCTTGTGCTCTCTCTGTCCAATAAGTAAATAAAATCTTAAAAAAAAATGAAGATCATTTTGAACTCATGGGCGTGGACATGTCTCATGGGCTTCATCCCACTGTGCTCTGCCGAGGCCGAGGCATTTCGGTCCCCCTCCAGCCCCCGCGCCTCCCCAGCGGATGGCACATCCCTCTGGCACCGTGCCCAAGACGAAAATCCAGAAGCCCACCTAGGATTCTTTGCCCTCCTTCAACACCCTCCACCATATCCTGCCGCTTCTAGCCCCTCAATGCTTCTCAGGGTTCCCCTGCCCATCCCTCAACCCTCCCAATTCAGACGTCACCTCCTCTCCCCCGGGTCACTGCGCAGGCCTCAGCAGACCCCCTGCCTCCAGCCTGGTCCCTATTCAGTTCCATCCGACGTGAGTGGAGACTCTCCAGACTCCGTGAGCTGCCAGCCAGGACCATTCCCGGCCCGGTCTCATCTCTCATTTCTCGTTCAGCCTACCTCTTCAAGCCACCTTGAAGTGACCGGTTACCCTGCATGCAGAACACTTCGATTTGTTTTTTCTGAGACTTTTCACTTTCTTTAGCCTCCTTGTCAAGAACAGCCAGGGTCTAAGATCCGTACCCCACTAGCATGCCAACAAGGTCACCTGCCACAGTGTGGGCGCTTGCAGGAGATCTGAGACCCCGGGGAAAGACACAACACCCTTGGGATGCATAAGCTTCACATTTGCTTGGGGGTCTCCTGGTCCATCAGGGGCCCGGAGGGGGAGGTGGCAGCGGGCCCAGGCGGATGCTGGGGTCTGGGGAAACTCAAGCTTAAGGAAATCTAAATCTTCTTAAAGAGGCTTCTCGCAAACCTGCCCAGCTTTTGCTCTGATGGGAGACACAATCTTCTAAGATGAGAGATATTATTTCATTATACTGGTCAGGAAGAAACAAATCTGCCCTCTTCCCAGGAGGGAAAAATTCTACCTTCTACAGCTATTTGGATATTCCTGCACAGACGGCTAGAATAAAAGGTTCTCCATGACTCTTCACCAGACATGAGACACACAAGGGCCCAAGGACCAACTCCAGGCCATCTTGCAGGTGTTCTGTTCCCTTCCGCTCTTGGCAGACTCCTTATCCTTCGAGAATCCAGCTCAGGAAACTCCAGGCATTCTCAGGTTCCAGGGTGCCCTCTTTGCTTCATCCGCACGGTTACCGTCCACTCCCTCAAGCCCCCTGACCTCCTGTGCTTCTGCTGTAGTTGCACGGGTCACGCTAAGCTGAAAATAGGTGCAGAGCTCAGCAAACCCCAGATGGGACTTTACCTGCTCTCCCTCTAGAGCAAAGAATGCCTTCATATAGATTTGGAAAAGGTGTCCCTTCTTCTGGGTGGACACGATCCCATGCCAGGGAGCAGCCTTGAGGAGCGGAGCCGAGACTGGATTTCAGTCCACTTAAGACCTTGGCCATGCAACCTTGGCAGTGAACGACCTCCCTGCCCATATGTGCGAGCCCTGAATTTATTTACCTTTTCAAAAAGATTTGAGGCTCCCCTTCCCTGTCCCCACCCAAGAGCTTTTGTGGTTCCTGCACACAGTCTGGAAAATCAGAATAGAAACACGTCTTTTCAGAGCGGGGACAGGGAGGCGGAGATGTTCTGTGACTTGCTAGGGTTTCCCCCTGGTCTGGAGCCCAGGTCTCCCGCCTACTAGTGAGGCTGCCCCCGCCCCCCCTCCCGCCCCGCATTGCAGATCAGGTTTCCTGACTTGGAACCCAGATCCCCTCTGGCTTCGGGGTGCTTGGGTTGAAAGAGAGGATTCCTGGAGAGCCTTCCTCCGAAAAGAATGTTCCCCCCTGCAAGTTGCGTCACAGCTGGGGGAAAGGGGAAACCACTGCTGTGAGTCGGCTCTTTTTCTCCTCAGCCCTGCTCCATGTAGCCTGCCTGTGAAGGAAGGGCCTGCCTCCTGCCACAGCTGCTCTCCACTGCCCCCACCCTGGGGCGGCTCGGTCCCGGAACCCAGCCAGCAGAGAGCAGACCTGGTGACCTCAACTGGCAGTGTGGGCAGCCTTCCCGACATACCCTTGGTCTGCCCAGCTGAATGCCTGCTTGGTCTGCGAGTGGGGATGGGCAGGTGTGTTTCTGCTGACCCTAGACGGCTCCCCCACACCCCTCTGCCTCTCTTGCCCCCTCCCCCCCTTGTGCCCCCAGGAGAAATGTGCTCATAGCCAGGGCGAAGTGGGCCCGCTGCATTAAGGTGTCATGAGGCCATAGCCGGCCAGGTATCTTCAGGGCTGGTACGAGATTTTTCCTGATGGGCAGGACCTCGCACCCAGCTGTCACTGGTAGGCCACGGGGATGGGGGAGCAGAAGGTCCAGGGCGTGACCCAGTCTCTCTGCGGAAAGCTGCTGGCTTCTCTCATGAGCCACTGGCCCCGGCTCCAGCCTCAGGCCGAAGGCTAGTGAAAGCAGAGGGCAGAGGATGCCGGACTGCCAAGCGCAGAGGGCACAGACCTCAGGGAGGAGACACAGATGAGCCCCTGTCATATGTCCCAGCCTTTGTCCTCGTCACTCTTGGACACACACATCCATGCACCAATGCCCAGCTCTGGACTCCTGACCCCTGCTCGGGGCCCACAGAGAAGCCAGGCCGGTTCAGCCACATCTTGGCCCTGTCTGCCAGGCCAGCCCTGTGATGTGTGCTGTGGCCGGCTGCCGGCAAGGTCAACAGAGCTGGGGCCAAGTAGGCAAGACCTTGGTTTCCTACAAGCAGGTCAGTAAGGATGCTGTGGGGGATGGGAAAAAAAGAGCCTTAGATTATGGGGTCGGTCAGACCTGAGTTCAAACCCCACTTTGGCCTCTAACTGGTGCATAGCCTTGTTAAGTCCCCCAACTCTGTTATGAGCTGAATCGTGTGTCCCCTGAAGTTCCTATGTTGAAGCTCTAATGCCTGGTACCTCAGAATGTGACTGCGCCTGGAGACACAGGGCCTTTAAAGAGGGGATTAAGGCTAAATGAGGTCAGGAGGGTGGGGCCCTGATCTAGGAGGACGGGGTCCTTTTAAACAGAGACATTGGGGATGCTCAGGCAGAGGGGAAAAAAGGCCATACCAGAACACAGCGAGAGGCAGCTGTGAGCCCATGGGAAACCAATCCTGTGACACCCCTGTCTCAGACTTCCAGACTCCAGAACTGCGAGGAAATAAATTTGCTCTTTAAGCCCCCTCCCCTTGTCTGTGGTATTTCTGGACGGCAACCCCAGCGGGCTAATACACCCCCATTCTCTGAGCCCCGATGTCTTCATCTGTAAACACCTCCTTCACCGGACTGTTCTGCCAATGAAATAAAATAAAGCAGGGGAATCCCTCACCAGTAGCAATGCAGCAACAACCCCCACCCCCACCCCCCACGCCCTCCTCAGGCTCAGGGATTGTGAAACCCTGTTTCCTTGTTTTGTGGCTCTGGGTCAGGCCCACAGGCCTGTACTCACCCTGTCCCACCTTCCCAGGGGCAGAAACATCCAGAAGAGGCGGGGTGGTGGGGGGAAGCAGGTATCCCCACCCCTCCTGCCTTCTGGCCTCCGCTGGCTGCATCCCTGTGTTGGCCTGAGGATGGTAGGCCGGACGCACACGCACACGCACACACACAGGCACACGGGCTGATCTTAGAGTGGCCCCTCAGTTCAGCCCCCTGGCTTTTTCTGCCTGCTTCCTGGGAGCTGGACATGGAACCCCAGGGCTGGCCCAGGGCCCGATCCATCATCTGGATCCCAAACTTGCCCTAATCTGGGGGCTCCACTGGGACAAAAGGCCCCCTCTGACTTCCCCCATCCATCTCTGGCCTCGTGGGAGGCAGTAGGCACTGCCCTTATAGCTGGGGGTACCAGACTGCAGAGCAAGCTCAGCGCAGGGCTGTGGGGAGCCCTGGAAGCCCAGGAAGGGGACAGTGTGGCATCACTGGGGGGCGGGGGGGCGGAGTGGCGGAGGGAAGGGCAACCTGGGATCATGGCTGGCTACCCTCAGTTTCTAGGTATTTGCTCACCTATCCTAAGCCCCAGCCTCAGAAGTCCTTCTAGCTGGCTGCGCCCTGAAGCCAGCCCTCCCACTCACACAGGGCTGGCCCGGAGCCAGAGTCCGACAACTGTTTGTTGACTGGCTGAGGGAGCTGGTTGACGCCCAGGGGTTTCATTCCTGAATGTCCAGCCGCCCCGCCCTGGGTGCCCTGCTCCTTGCCATTCATTGGGGCTCCATCTGAACCTGTTTTGTTCTCTGCTGTTTCCCAGGGCCTGTAAGAGTGCTGACACTTAACAGGCACTCGACACATACACGTGTTTAATCAATGTTGAGAACACAGACATGAACGGTCCGAATCTGGAGGACAAGGCAGAAGCATCAACCGACAACTGCAATTTGATGAGAGGTCTCTTGTGAGATGAGCTCAGGGCGCTGTGGGAATGTGTCCAAGGACTGTCGGCCAACTCAGGAGGTCAGAGAAGGCTCCCTGGAGGAGATGGGCTCTGAAGGATGACTAGGAGTCTGACTGCGCAATGACTACAGGGAATGGAATTCCTGGGATAAGCAGCAGAAGCAGGAAGGTGTGAGAGCATTCTTGAAAGGACACCGAGGTGGGGATGATGGGAACCAAGGGTGGTGCAGACCGAGGGGCCGACAGGAGCCGGGGCTGTGAGTAAAGGAACTAAAAGTACACACAGATTCTGTCAAGACAGGGCCCTCAGGGACGCCTGGGTGGCTCAGGTGGTTAAGCAGCTGCCTTCTGCTCAGGTCATGATCCCGGAGTCCTGGGATCGAGTCCCACATCAGACTCCTTGCTTGGTGGGGAGCCTGCTTCTCTGGCTGCCTCTGCCTGCCTCTCTGCCTGCTTGCGTGTACTCTCTCTCTCTCCCTGGCAAATAAATAAAATCTTTAAGAAAAAAAAAAGGCCCTCAGCAGAAGCGGGGAGGAGGCCTTCTGAGCCCCACCTTGGAAGGGAGTTAGGCATTCATGGGGGCTTCTGGCTAGATGAGCAGAGATCTAACCTCTTGAGGAAAAGAGAGGACATTTTTTAAAGGGCTTTTATTAAATTCTCCCCACACACAGCATCCCTTGCCCCACTGCCCCAGCCCCAGGGGGTGTGTCCACCAAGATAGGGCCCCATCAGTGTTCCCTAGTGGCTGAAGCTGGGCTTGTCCCAGCAGGTGCCAAGCTGGCTTCGCTGGGTGGTCCTGGAGCAGGAGGGGCTCAGAAACTGCGGAGGGAGGGAGGGTGGGCAGCTATGGGCACTGGCAGCTGAGGACAGTCTCCAGTGTCTGGACGGGAGGCTTGTCTCAACACACACCCTGAGAGATGCTCCTGAGATGCTGGGAGGGTCCCAAACAGGCCAGCTCCACCCCAGGGGGCACGCTGGGCAGCTGCGGCCAGGCCGCCCCTCCGAAGGACAGTCCTGGGGGAAAGTACGCCCTCCCAGGGAACCACGGAGTGGGGGGCACGGGGGAGCAACAGAAGGGACAGGGTCAGGCGCGGCTCTGTTTGCTGCGGCTCGCGGGAGAGTCCCTCCCCTCTCTGAGTCTCATTTCCTGTCTAAGGAAGAACTTGGCCTCTCCGTGCTCTGTCTCTTCTTCATGAAACACTCGGCCTTCATGCTTCATAGGCTCAACTCTTCAGCCGTGTTGGTCTAGGCACACTCAGGATGCTGCAAGCAAGCGTGACACCTGGGCATCCCATCCATCTCATCCCCCCTGGGAGTGTGTGTTCAGATGGAGGAGCCCCCCCCTCCCCCGCAGGCGAGCGCTGGCGGGGTGGGGCGGGGGGCGGGGGAGCCGGGTTCGCCCCCTTTCCCGCCGGCCAGTCTTTACACGCTGCCCCCCAGGGGCCGGGGACGCCGGGCCTCACAGGAAGTTGGGCTCCCGAACCACGAGGCAGGGCGGGCCGCCGCCGCCGCCGTCGAGGGGCCGGTACACGAAGTGGAAGTCACGCTTGGGCTCGCTCCGCAGCAGGTAGCCCTTGATGCGGTGGGGCAGCGCCTCGTCGGCCAGCTGGAAGCAGCGCCCGTCCACCAGCACGAAGAGCCGGTGGTCCTGCGGCTGCAGCACCTCGAACTTCTCGGCGCACTGCGCGCACAGCGCCTCGGCCGGCGTGTCGGCCCGCGACGCCAGCGTCCGCGACTGTCGATCGGGCTCCAGGTACGACACGCAGATGAAGTCCTGCGGGGCGGGGCGGAGGGGGCTGGCGTCACCCGCGGGGCCCAGGGACCCCAGGGGTGCGTCTCTCCCGCACCCGACCCTGGGAAGCTGGCACAGGGTGCTGGAGACGAGTGGCCTTGGACAAGTCCATTGCCCTCTCTGGGCCCCGGCTCTTCTCTATGCACAGAGGAGGACTGCGGGAGCAGTCGTGGGGTTGGCAGTCGGGGACGCTGCGGCTGACCCCGCTGTGTGACCCACGGCCCCCGTCCTTCTGTCTCTGAGCCTCGCCTCCAGACGCGCGGACCTGGCCGGGTGAATCTGCAGGGATGCGTCTCAGCGATGAGGAGCGAGACCTCGCCTGGTGGCCAGCCGGCGGCCTCGCCGTCATTATTCAGCGTCACCCACTTCCTCAACAATTCCTCCCCACGTTCCCCAACCTCGCGTCCCGACCCCAGGCCCAGGGCTGAGGCACTGAGGCTGCATAAGTAAAATCGAATGTGCAGACCCCAGGCCCAGCAGCCCACGGTGCTAAGGCTGACGGAACCTGTTCGGCCCTCGAGGCTGGAGAAGCTTGGGGATGGCAGTGGGGGCTCCAAGGAGGAGGGGCGAGAGGCGTAGAGAAAGGGGAAGGGGCGCTGGGCCTGAAGGAGGGTTTAGGGTGGATGGAGAGGGGAACTGCAGGAACTAGGCGGGCAGGGGCGAGGCGATGCCTGCGGGGTTGGGTCTGGGAACACTAGCGCAAACCTGAACAGCATCTCCACCTTCCTCCACCAGCTCCAGAGGGAGGGCCGTCTGGCGGAAGGTGGGGTCATCGAGTTCTTGCCTGGCTTTAATCTGCTCCCCCTGTGTGATCCTGAACTCCCTGAGCCTCCACTTCCTCAACTGTAAACTGGGATAATGCGAGTCCTTACACCTTGGCTGTGAGGAAGCCGACAGAGTAACGCAGTGCCTTTGAAGTCCTTGTCGCACCTTGAAGGCGGGTGGGAGGCCGTGTGCGCGGGGCTGCACCCTTGTGGAAGGCTGGTAACAGCACAGCTGTCTGGGGCCATGTTGAGCATGAGGATGGCCACAATCACCACTTCAGAGTGATTATAATTATAGCTACAGAGTGGTGTCCTCCCCAGACCCCAGAGATCGCACTGAGGGGGTTCCTCGTCCCCCATCCCAGGCCTCTCCATAAGTCTGACCTCCTCAGTGACGGGCACTGATGCTCTGCTTGGCTTAGCATTGGGAACATACAAAGTAGAAGCAAGAAGTAAGGAGTCCGGTGGTCAGGCTTGGATCAAGAGTGCTCATGTTGTCACAGTGGAGAGACGTGCGTCTCAGGAGAGGATGGGGAGTGGTGGTGGGCTGGAGGCTGCTCCTAACCAGCCCAAGAAAGCCAATCGGGTCTATCTCTTCCTAATCTCAACTTCAGCGATGCTATGTTGGTAGCTTGAAATTGGCCGGGGTGGGAGTTATTTCCACCACGGAAATTGACAAGGGATCGAGCTTCTTTTTTTCTCCCCAGACAACCAGTTATTAACATTATCAAGACACCACTGATTAGAGGAGGGGAGACCTCATCTCGGTAGCCTAGAACATGTATTGGGGAGGCAGAGCTCATCTGGTACCCAGTCCACCTGTGCTGATGGTAAAACTGAGTTCCAGAGAGGGACAGAGATGGCTCAGGGTCACACAGCAAGTTAGTACAGAGGTAGGTACAGAACTTCAGCTGTTCGCCTCCCAGACCTGGGTTCTGCCTGTTATAGACAGGTCACCCTGAAAGCCATGTGTGGGGTTCAGGTCCAGTGTGTTCTGGGTGCCAAGGGAGTGAGACTGAAGAGCTATTTATAGCTATGGCTTGCTGCCTGGCTCGATGTTTTAACTCTGTCCATTCTGCACACAGCTCAGTCTCATTCTGTCCCAGGCCCTGGGTGTGACACGTGAGCCATGGGCCCTCCCTTTCAGAGCAACAGCTTCAAATTTAGACAGTCGTGATACAGTGTGATACGTGCTATCTGCGGCGGGGGGTGGGGGGCGGCGGGAAGCAGCCACAAGAAGCACAGAGGAGGGCATCTAACCTGGGCCGCAGGAGGGGAGGACAGGTGGGGAGGTGGTTCCAAGCCAGTGGAGGAAGGGAAACTGACGAGTGTTGGCAGAGGCTGAGCACCAGGGACTTGAGCTCAGCTCATTCTGGGTGGCTGAATACCGTGCAGGGGTGTGGGGGAAGATGACAGTGTAGGAGGCAAGAGTCCTGGCCATGCACGGTTGAATACTGAGTGTGTCTAGGGAGAGCTGGGGAGAACAGTGGCTGGATTGGAGAGACAGGCTAAGGGCAGGGGACCCGGGCAGCTGCTACATTTGTCCAGGGACAAAAGAAGAAAGGCTGCAGGTCTGCCCATGGGCTCCCCAACGGGGAACTGGCAAGACTAGGTCCATATCTCCGGGCATGGCGGGCACTAGGGAGAGTGGATAAAATTCTCATTCCCTCTCCATGCCCCCTTCAGGTCTTGTCTGCTCAACTCAAACACGGATGGTGCTGTGATACTCTTCTAAAACTATGCCCCCGCATCTAGACGGTGTCAGGCTCGCTGAGCTGGGGGGCCATGGGACTGGTGTCTGCCACACTGCCCGCCGTCCCCTGCCCCCCTGCCAGCCCACGCTTCCCACGCATCACCTGCACCGAGGAGCGCGAGGCTCGGGCCTTGTTGAGCGTGCGCCGGCGCTCCCAGCGGTGGATGGAGTCTTGCACCTCCAAGCTCAGCTGCCGGGTCACCGTGATCTTGTCGTAGTTCTTGATGTGCTCCAGGGCCCCGTAAGTGGTGGTCAGGTAGTAGGACCCTGCGGAGACAGGGTGGGGAAGCTGAGCTGGGACCACCTCGCTAGCCTCTCCAGGCTCCACCCACCACCGCTGTCTTCCTCCAAGCTCCACCCACTACCGCTGCCTGGGCACGCCTACTCCTAGGTCACCTGTGCCCCTGAGTGCACAAGCTTCCTGAGGTCCAGCACCGCCCCCCTCCAAAGATGGTCTTTGGCTCCCCTTCAGGATGGAACTTATTTTTTAAATGAATTTTGAAATGTTTTTAAAAAATTTTTTTAAAGATTTTATTTATCTATTTGACAGACAGAGATCACAAGTAGGCATAGAAGCAGGCAGAGAGAGAGAGAGGAGGAAGCAGGCTCCCTGCTGAAGAGAGCCCGATGGGATGCGGGGCTTGATCCCAGGACCCTGAGATCATGACCTGAGCTGAAGGCAGAGGCTTTAACCCACACCCAAGCGCCCCTGCAATGTTTTAAAGTTTAAAGGACACACGACAAACTGATAATCGTGGATGTCTTTTGGGTTCGGGAAAGGGGTGGCTGGGAGACTTCTCACCAGAAAGTGATATGCGGGTGTGTATGTCTGGGTGTGTGTGTCTAGACAGACACACACATATATGTCCTCGTCCAAAAAATACTTTTCAAGAGATGTAGAAAAATTTTAGTTATGGTTAGACTTTTACACACGATTTTTAAAGATTTAAGGGAAGTAAAAAATTCAAATTCTTCATTTCTCTGTTCCTTTCCACTTCTCAAGTTAATTCACAAGTGTTTCCAAAGGTAATTTAAGAGTTGAGATACTTCAGCCAGCAAAATTTACATGAGGTTTTAAGATAAAAGACAATCATTTACATAGATGCTTAGAATTTCACTCTTTTTAGCTTGCTAGGGATTTGAGTAAAAAGGTTTGCAAACCACGGACCTCGCTGAGCCCTGTCACTTTAGAGAGATAGAGGGTGGCTTGGTCAAGGTCATGTGGCTCTTCCACGGGCCTCCTTCCCACTTCCCAGGGCTCCCTCCCAAGCCCTTTAGGGGCTGGGACAAGAATTTCTCCTCTTGGTTTTTTATTTATTTGTTCATTTGCAAGGGGGGGAGGACAGAGTGGGAAGGAGAGGGGTAAGTAGACTCCGCATTGAGCACAGAGCTGGACGAGGAGTTTGATCTTACAACCCTGAGATTGTGACCTGAGCTGAAATCAGGAGTTGGACGCTTAACCGACTGAGCCCCCCAGGCACCCCCAGGACATGGATTTCTGACATGAGGCTGATTCTCGTAGTGACTAAAGCAAATCCCATCTTCTCTTTTTGTCTGAATAACTGAACTCAACTTTTGGGAGGGAAGGAACAATTAACTAAAAATGCTCACTTCCCAGACTCTCTTGCAGCTCGGAGTAGAGGGCAGGGGACCCCATTCTGGTTACTTAGACGTAAGTGGAAATCCTTGGCGGTGGGAGGACCTTCGAGGAAAGTCTTTTGAAAGGGTTGCTATGGTCTTGGGTTTTGCCTGTCCTCCTTCCTCCTGCCTGGAACACAGAGGTGAGCCGGGGGCACAGTGCTGTCTGCAGATCGGAGGTGACAGGCACAAAGACTCACATCCTACAGAACAATGGAAAGAGGTGCGTCCCGGATTTCCTGATGACAGGACTAAAAGCTGTCATCATCATCAGTTGCTTCTCCTATGATTTCTTTTCTTTTTAAAAAAAATTTTATTTATTTATTAGAGACAGAATGAGAGTGAGAAAGATCACACAGGGAGAGGGAGAAGCAGACTTCCTGCTGAGTTGGGAGCCCGATGTGGGACTCCATCCCAGGACCCCGAGATCATGACCTGAGCTGAAGGCAGATGCCTAACTGCCTGAGCCACCCAGGTGTCCCCCTCCCTGACTTTTATTATTTATTATTTAAGATTTTATTTATTTATTTGACAGAGATCACAAGTAGACAGAGATGCAGGTAGATAGAGAGAGGGAAGCAGGCTCCCTGCCGAGCAGAGAGCCCGATGCAGGGCTCGATCCCAAGACCCCGAGACCACGACCCGAGCCGAAGGCAGAGGCCTAACCCACTGAGCCACTCAGGCGCCCCCTCCCCGACTTTTAAACCATTATTAGTTACATCGTGAGTTATCCGCAGCCCCAAGCATTCCTGTTACATTGGATGCCTACAAATTCCACACCAGTATGGGAAAAAAGTTCACAGCCTGGCTGGGGAAGGTGTGATGTTCATGTCAAAGCTAACCTAGAACCTGGGTTGGTATCCCTTATCAGAGAAGAGCCAGCCACAAAACCACTCATGTGTCTCCCCTTCCAGTCTAGCTTAAAGCCAATTATGCCCAAACCCTTCCCTGGGGCTGCCAGACCTGACGTGCCTCCCAGGCGTGGGATCTCTGGGGAGTTACTGTCGTCTCTATGCCTGTTTCCTCATTTACTTTTCCCAGGATGCTGTGAAAAGTAAGTGAGATGAATACTATCAAGTGCACGGCTTTAAGGTGTCAATAACGCAGGTGGTTAGGGGACCTAAGGCAGAAAGATGAGGGGGGCAGGGCATGGCAGGGTGGGAATCTCACCCTCTTGTGGCCAGCTTCCCTTTGACTTGGGGCCATGCCCTGCAGTACCCACCAGGACCACTAGGTGGCAGGCGACCCCCCACCATGATTTTGGGAGCTGGTTGTTCCCTTAGGGGAGTGTTGTCCTTTGATGGAGAAAACTCAGGACCCCTATTAAGATATTTGTAAAGCATGGCCAGCCGTCAGCCAGAGTGCAGAGGGGACGTGGGCAAAGATGTCCAGGAGGGTGCTTCTAGGAGAGGTCTGGATTTTGAGCAGGCTCCAGCCAGGTGCCCAGAGCTACCCGGGTCTCCCATCTGACCTTGAGTGCCTAGAGCAGTGGGAGCTGCAGAGAGAGGCTAGACGGGAGCCTGGGTCCCATCCGCCCAGCATTCAGACCACTTCTACTTGTTATAGGAAGTCCCTGATCTCCCATGCCTGATAAGTCTGCTGCAAAGAAATTAGGACCCAATCACTGGTCTTTTACCAAATTAGCAGCACCCAGAACGAGCTGAAAGAACACGGGTCTCAGAGGGCACAGAATCAGACTGGCAAGCCTTTCACTGAATGGAGAATGCTGGGGTGCCCAGAGTTTGAAAACCCCAAGTCTACCCCGGCATGTGCACTTTCCCATGCCAGAGAAGTGACATGTCCAAGGTCTTCAGCCAATCAGAGGCAAAACCGGGATGGAAATCCAGCCTGCAAAACTCTCTTTTCATCCACCTGTGTCCTTTCTTACAGGGAAGTAAGGGCCAGCCTTTGCTCCAGGCATCTCTGATCTCCTCAGAGCACCAAGGGCAAGCGCTCTGTCTCCTCTTCCCCTCCAGGCAGCCTCTTCTTCTTACTGGAGCCTCGGGGGCTTTGGGGATGGAGCACCTGTGTGCCACCCGCCAGCTAGGACAGAAGGCAAAGCTGGGGACACTGCCCTCCAGCCCTGGCTGGTCTCTGTCCCTCTGCCCCTAGGCCCAGATACTTCTAGATGGAAGCCTGCCAGCTGTCAGACTTGACGGGTTGAAGCCCCTGCCCCAGCTGGAGACCCCCACACCATCTCACTACCAGGCGGCCAACACCTGTAAGCCAGGGCCTGTCCTGGGTGCTGTGACTTCCCACTTTGGCTCTCAAGGCAGGAACAGAGAGAGGTGCAGGGAGGCCTCCTGGTTTGTGCTGAGTGACAAGTGTGTCCTGGGGACCTCAGCTGCCACGGGCAGGGTCTGTCACCACTTGGGGGCGGTACAGGGCTGCTGGGAGGAGCCACAGGCAGTGCCTTGGGTTAAAGCTACTGCCTTAGGCTCAGGTCATGACCCCAGGGTCCTGGGGTGGAGTTCAGCATGGGGCTCTCTGCTCAGTGGGGAGCCTGCTTCCTCCTCTCTATCTCTGCCTGCCTCTCTGCCTACTTATGATCTCTGTCTGTCAAATAAATAAATAAAATCTTAAAAAAAAAAAAAAAAGACACAGCCCACCTGCATCTTTACTCCTAGTAAACACCTCCTGGAGTCCTTAGAAATCTTCCCGTGGGGCCAGAGACAGACTCCTTCAGTTTGAAAGAGGCTGTAGTGTATTCAGGCAGACTTGGGTCAGAAACTGTGAGCTAAAACTTTTCCTTGTTTACTTGAACTTGGCTTGTCTCAAAAACGCTCAACATAGCCCAGCTAGACCAGCACTCCTGCCTTAAGGACCTTGGCTTTCTCACCCAAACCCTGTGTGGGCTTCGGAACAGAAGATCCCGAGAGGCCATGGCAGTATGGTGGTGGGAAGTCCAAGTCCATAAGGAAAGGGTTGTTGGGCCAAGGATGTCCCTGCCCTGTCCCTGCTCAGCACTGTAGTTGGCCTGCAGCCCCATCTGGCCACAAGGACTCAGGCTGAGGATGGAGTCACTGTGACCAGGGCGTGGCTGACCACCGCTGGAGAATGAGCCAGCTTGGAGCATGGCAGAGCTCCATAGTCTCACTCCATCCCTCAAAGGACTTTTGGAGACATTGTCTCTGAGAACCTACAACAATCTATGGGGCTTGGGACCAGTCCTTTAACAGGATTTGTTAGTGATTTCTTCCCAGGGAGACCAGCAGCAGTGCCCACTGTGGAAAAATTGAAAATCGGGAAATAAAAAGTGCTCTCTGCTCTCTGCTCTGGGCCTTCCGTGGTCATCTGAGCCATATCCTGCCCCATTGCGCTATCCCACTAGCCTCCTTCATTTCTTCTCCATATCCATCAGATGCGTCAGATGAGAAATGTTTTCTTTGGTTTATTTGTTTAATTTAAATATTTGAAGTCTGACATCCTCCCTCCACCAACTGGAATAAAATTTCGTAAGACCTGTTGTCACCTGGTGTAAATTAGAAACTCAGTCAATATCTGTTGAATGAATGAGTATACGGCCTTTTCCCAGGTAACTGCTGAGTCTAAGTGCTTTTCTTATTGATTTGTAAGAGCCTTTTACATATTAAGGCTATTAATTTTTGGTGTGCTAGTTTGTAGAACACCTTCCCCTAGTTTACTGTTAGTATCTTATTCTATTATGGTAATTTTTGACACGTAGAAGTTTTACCCTTTAGAGGTTCTATGTAATTAGGTAGCCAGAAGATAGCAGCTAATATTCCCGCTGAGAGCTCTGGACGGACTGCTATACTACTCAAGGGCTAGTCCTAAGAACCGGGGTACTCCAGGTTTGGGGCAGGAAGCCAATTCTGCTCACAGCCCCCTGACCCTCCCTACCTCCCGTTCCCTTCTATTTGTTCCCCTTCGTGAAAGACAGATCAGTGTTGTCTGGAGGTCTGTGCCCACCCCTTCAGCCTTGTGGTGCCTTCCTATGCATGCTCAGGGCCAGATAAATCAAGGAGGAAGTCTCATGAAGGCCTGACGTAGAGGCTCCAAAGTGTGGGGTTCAGAATGAAGCATCCATTCATTCTCACGAGACTATGAGCCTTGACTGCCCCGTCTTGCACCAGAGCCCAAGAGCCTGGCACATAGTAGGGACTCACCGAGGAGGTGCTGAATGGATGGATGAATGGGTGGGTGGATGGACAGATGGGTGAGTAGCTATGTGGCTGTGTGGGTGGGTGGGTGCATGGATGGAGAGAGATGGGTGGTGGGTGATGGGTGGTTAGGGATGGATGGATGGATACCCTGGGCAACAGATCAGCCCTACTGAAAGAAGCCTGGTTTCCACTGAAATCCTACATTCTCTGGAAAACAAGTTGTTCCAGCTGCAGACAATTTTTAACTAACGAGGAGAAATACATAGTTCTAGAGGTCCCAGAGCCCTTGTCCAAGTTCTACGTGACAGCCAGTTTCAAGGCTTTCCACGCTCCCCTGAGTTTCCAAGAACTCACAGAACCACACTCTTCACACTATCACCCTAAAACTGCAAACAAGATGCAAAGAAGACCAGCTTATCTCAAGAACCACAGGGCCCAAAGGGGACACTCAGGCTCTGAGAGTTTCACTCTGCCCTTTGGGGCGGACATCTCACAGGACATCTCGGGGCTTCCTCAGAGCTGAGGTCTGGGTGGGCCGTACCTCAGGGATTCCCGGTGGAGGAGTGGCCAAGGCTAAGTGGGTGGGGGGAAGTGGTGGGAAGGGCGAAAGGGGAAGGGAAACTGAGCGTGGGGTGGAGCAAACCACTCTGCCATCATCCGACTGGGGAGTGCAGGGCTCCTTGTCCATAGCATTAAGCTTCTCTCACGGACAGGGGGGCCTGGCCAGGGCTGAAGGAGCAAGGGACCAACAGCTCCCAGGGCCACCCCTGTCTAAGAACTGATCATTATTTCCTGCTCAGACTCCTTTCCATGGGTCTACCCACTGCTTCAGGCTTAACCTTTTGTGCTGTTCCCTTTCTCTCTGTGAAGAATGCCTTTCCCACTTTAACTGTCTAGCTCCTATCCACCCTTCAATGCTCAGCTCAGGTATCACCTCCTCCTGGAAGCCTTCCCTGACTGCACAGCCTGGGCAAGGGGCTCCCATACGCTCTGGGCTTCCCATCATTCCAACATTTGTCAAGAAGTGGTGACAGATCTCTTGACAGGCCCAGCTCCTCTGCTTGTCTGTGACCCCCCGCAAGAACAGCACCTACATGGGGCCCGTGTCTTTTCCCCACGGCTCTGTGGAATCTGGCATCTGAGAAGGGTTTATTGGGCTGTGTAGGGCACCCTGGCCTTGGCTGAGGCCGGTGGTATGTGTCAGGCTCGGTGGCCAGCCCGGTGGCCCAGGGCCTGGCCAGGGCTGGCGACTCACCCTCCCCCAGCTGCAGGGCGGGGTCCATGAGCTCCATCATGTACTCCACGTTGAGGAGCATCTCCGTGAGGTTGCTGCGGGCCAGCACGTACATGAGCACGGGCAAGAAGTCGTCTGCCCCGTAGGGCTTCCCTGGGAGGAGAAAGGACGCAGAAGGTGGTGAGCATGACGGTCTCAGTGTGAGCTGTTCCCCGGCCGGAGGAAGAGCAGTGGTTTACTGGGGCAGTGGCGGTTACCCCTGGAAGAGGAACCTTACTGCTTTCTCAGGACTCAGGACAGGGGCGACCTGGGATCAGCCATCTCAGGGAGGTCCGAGACACGGTCCAGGTTTAGGAAGAAGGAACCGAGAGAGACACCCTCCCCTGGAGTGGGCAGGAGCCAGCCCCTCCCTCTTGCCCAGCTCTTTCCCCTCAACGCCCTTTGCTGCTTAATTTTTTCATTTTTAAAGATTTTATTTTTAAGTAATCTCAACACCCAACGTGGGGCTCGAACTTACCACCCTGAGATCAAGCATCGCACGCTCCAGCGACAGAGCCAGCCAGGCGTCCCTTCCTCTCCTTGCTGCTTATTCAACAGTCAAGTTCATATCACACTTATTCACCATATCACACTTATTCTGGGAGCCACCCAGAAACAGCTGTCTCTCTAGTAATGATGTATTCTGAAAGGTTTCCTTGTCCCTTTTCACCGCACATCTCCCCTTCCAACTGCTAAACAGAAAGCCCTTCCTTCACCAGTACTATGTGGTTGGAAATTCTACCATTCAGCCTTCACTCCACTGGGTTCAGTAGGGCCCTTTCCAGAGGGCGTTCTTTTAAAATGTAAATACCTCTGAAAGGAATAACCCAACACAGGGCACCTGGGTGGCTCGGTCAGTTAAGCATCTGCCTTCTGCTCAGGTCACGATCCTGGGGTCCTTAGATAGAGCCCTGTGTCGGGCTCAGTGGGGAGCCTGCTTCTCCGTCTCCCCGCCCCCTGCTCGTGCTCTCTCTCTCTCTTATTCTCTCAAATAAATGAATAAAATCTTAAAAAAAAAAAAAGGAAAAGGAATAACCCATCACTTCTGCTTTTGTGGAAAACGGTCACATGGCTCAGAGCATCTGACGGTAACAGATGCCTTGGAGCAGAGAGGAGGGAAGGACGGAGGGCCTGCGGGATGCCTTCCCACCGTGGTTCTGGGCTGGCCCTGGAGACTGACTGTTTGGCAATGCAAAGGCAAAGGCTGGCCACGGAGGGGAAGAATTTCTACAAGGACAGAATCTGCTGGAGTCCCTCAGTGGGCATCTTGGCATACCTCTGAGTACAGTGGGGAGAAGGAAAGCTTGGCTGAGCAGCTTTGCACAGTGGGCAATGGCCATACAGAGCCCCCAGACTCAGCTGGAGGTGACAGGAGAACTATAGAAAGATCCATACCATGGCTGCTGCCCTTTCTGTCTTGGGTGAGATTAATAATCGGTCCAAATACATGCCAAGCAATTAAAGTTCTGTCAAAGGTGTATTCCTACTTGACACGTTTTACAAAGGAGTTGGGTGACTGTCGGCAAACATAGGATCAAACAGTAAAATCTGAATAAAAATGTAAATGTCAGGAGAACTCGAAATTACCAGAAGAACTGTAAGCCACAGGAAAAACAGAGATGTGAATGAGCAAGGACCCATGCAAGTGCGCCTTTAGTGCCTCAAATTTGGGTTGAGCTTCCTGGTGGCCAAAGTGAAGGGGAAAGCACAATCAGTTACCTGCTTCTCATTGACCATGAGAAGAAAACACACCAGTTTCTCGGGGGCCCAAAGACATCTCTCTAAGGCTTGGGGCTAACATAAACATTTTCCATGTAGCTTCACAAGGGGGACACGATCGGTAAGTTCCTTTGGCCCACACAGGGGCTTAGGTTGACTTCTAGATTTTCACTGTGTTGCCTCAAGATGTGGCTCGGGGTGAGCGCTTCTGGGAAAGGAGTTAGAATTTCATCACTCGTCCTGTCTGCTCTCCTCCTGTCCCTGAGGATGAGGAATGGCCACGAGAGGAGTGGAGTCACACCAGACACAGGTACCCGAGAGGGTAATCAACCCCGTTTTGCTGAGATCAGCAGTCTGGGCTGTGTCCTAACATTTCCAGAACTCGAACTACACACCCCAGTGGAAAGTGCCCCCAGTGAGTGGCCCCAGAACAGCTCGGCCAAGGCCCACCTGATCATTCTTTTAAGTTCATTCATTCATTCACTCACTTAAGCCCTCTTACTAACCACTCTATTCCTTGGGTGCTACCTCGCCAGGTAATAAGATCTGATTTTTCTGGATTCTCGTGGGGATCAGAAAGATGGGAGTAAGAGAAACAGCGTGAAAGAGGTTTTGAAAGGAGAACTCTGTGTTGAATTCAGCAGCCCCTCTCTTCTGCTGCCTGAGTCAATGCAGGCAGCACCCTCTTAGGGAGCTGGGGCAATCTTAGGGCACTGGGGCACCCTCTTGTTGTGCTGGGGCACCCCTGAGGGGTGCAATCGAGCATTGCTCTGGTGGGATCCCCATGTCACACCTCTCCTGCACACACCAGGCCAGCCTCTCCTCCCACGTCCTCCAAGACCCCCAGACAGCCCTGGGGTGCCCGATAATGTCTGTCCAAAGGGTGCCCCTTCGGCTCACAACTTGTCCTTGCTTGCTTTTCCAGAGAACCCTGTGCCTTGTGGCCAGCTTCCTGGCCACACTCTGTTCCTACATCTACAAAATGGGGCCAGCAACACCAGCCCTGATGGCCTTCCAGGGTTTTCAAGAAAATAAGATGAGAAAATACAAATGTGTCCCAGACCTGAAAAGTGCTACAGAAAAGTGAGCTGTTACTGACATCTCTGTTCTGCTTTCTCAAGTGGCCTCAGTTTTTCCATCCGTGAAATAAACAGGCTGGAGGGGTTGGTAACACATACAGTCAGACCCAGACCATGAGCTTCAGCTGTGTGACCCCGGGCTAACCTCTATACCTCTCTGAACCCGATCTCTAGTCATGCATGATGTGACACAGATCACACAACACGCTATGGGATTTTGGTGAGAATTCTTTACGAAGATGTACCCAGAGGGCTCCCACATGCTCCCTGGAAAATGCCTGCTAAAAAAATCTATTCCTCCCCCTTCCAGCTCTGTGTTTGGAGGCTCTCTTGGTTATTTGTTGCAAGGTTCCTGTCCCCTCCCTGCACCAAAAGAATCTATTTTGGAGAAAGAAAGCTTCGCCCTAAACCTTTATAAGCCTGAGACACAACTTAAAGGTTCCTGGAGCAAGATTTTGTGCCGGAAGTTGTTTTTCATATTGATAATTTAATTATTAGAATCCTGGCCCACAGGAGAGTCTTCTCTGGTCTGAGTTATGAGATGGGAACTGAGGGGTCACAGTCCTGTGCCTTCCGGGATTCACCTCTAACTGCCTCGCTGGTAGAGAGCTGATGGAATTTCACCAGGCTTCTAGAACGCCAATTTCTGCTTGCTGTCGTGTTAATAACTCACCGGGGAGTATGATCAGGTGAGCTCCTGTGCTTACAGGCAGCAGTTCACCATCAGCCCAAGTTTCCCTTCGGGAGTCACTGGGTCATGACCAGAGTCGCTGTTTGGGGGTCACATTAGAACGGGGGTGCTCCAGACCCCAAGGCCAGGGATGCTGCCGAGCAGCCTATGATACCCAGGAGAGCCCTGCATCCTAAAGACGTACTGGGCCCCAGAGGTCTACAGTGCCAAGGGCGAGAAGCTCTGCTTGAAGGGGTAATGACCTTCAGCAAGAAGGAGGGTCCAGCTCTGGCTTGGGACTCAGAGGCCTTCTGGACTGTGGCTCTGTGCCCTGCAGGGATGCAGAGTTTTTCCTTCTTCTCCTTGTGCTCTTCCCGAGAATCCTGGCCAACAATCAGGAAGGGCTTTGGGGCGCATCTCCTTGGTTCACAGCACATTCTGTTCAGCCACCCTGTTACTGGGTTCCCCTGATCCCCTGACTGCCCCTCCAACTACCCGTGAGTGTCCCCTCTTTGTCCCTGCAGCACACAGCGAGGGGCACAGCAGAGGTGAGCGGGAAGCTGGGTTCCCGGCTCCAGCGGGCCTCTCCAGAGACCTTTGAGTCCTCCCCACACCTGGCCCCAGCCAAGTGTTTCTTCATGTCCTAGAAACCAGCCCTTGCTGGGAACGTTCCCATTTCTGTCAAGGAGGCCCCTGCCCCCAATCCCAGGATGCAAGGCCTGGAAGTAGCCCCTGACTCTGGGGCGCTCCGTATTTCTCAAGAACCATCAATGGTTCCCCACTGCTTAGAGAATCAAGTCTAGATCCCTTTGCCTGACGTTCAAGGCCTTCCACAGTTAGACCCATAAACACCTTTCCAACACGACTGACTCTACTCTCTTCTAGCTACATCATCTAGCCGATGGCTTCAGAATGGGTCGCCTGCATTCCAGGCCCTTGGGACTGGCCAAGTCACCTGGCTTCTCCTTGCCTTCCACAGGCCTCAACCTCCTGTCTCCCACCCAGCACCAACATTTGCGGGACACTCTAAAAATGCCAAGCATATTTTATAAACATTACACCAGTGAATTCCTAAAACAACTTTGTGAGGTGGATTAGATTCAACTGTGCCCACTTTACGGATGAGGGGAAGTGAGCTGCGGGGAAGGTAAGCTACTTGCCTGAGGTCACGCGGCTAGGATGCCGTGAACCAGGACTTGAACGCAACTTTTTCTTACACAGGATCCCATGTTCCTGCTACTTTAGCATTCCTCCTTCAAGTTCCACCTCCTCCACGGAGCCCTCCTGGGCTGCCCCAGCTACTGGTGCTTATTCTACGCTCTACTTTCCAACTTCCAACTCAGAACGACATTCTGCCTTCATCACCTTCCCACATCACATTGCTCTGCGCTGAATCATGGGCGGCTCCCTGAACTCCAAAGGCACTTTCAATCCTTGTGCCTTTGCACACCCAGTTCCCTCTGCCCGGGACACCCTCCCGAGCTCTCCCTTACACGCGTCTCTTTGCCCTCTTCCACATCTTCAGGCACAACTGGACACTCCCTGCTCTAGCTCCCAAACACCTTGACTAGTTCAGAGCCCCTTTCCTTGGACTGTGAGCTCCCTGAGGGCAGGGATGGAGGCTGGGTAAGCTGGTGCGAGCCTCTGAACCTGTCTGAGGCTCTGCCCTTCCCAGTCCCCAGCTCAGGGCTTGGGATGTTAGACACTGACAGCAGACTGAACCGAGCCACATGTGTGTTCCTGCTGGCATCCACTCGGTTGTGCCCCGGGTCGGGGCCATGATCAAGGAGACTAGGAGCTGCTGTGAGTCTTAGGCAGTGGTGCTGGGAAATGCCCACCAACCGCCTCTCTCAAGGGAGAGAATAAGCTCTGATTGCAGGGTTTGCCAATTCCTACAGTTTAACTATTGCCACAGTGGCCCATTTCAAGCTACCAGTGTGAACACGGAGGCAGGGAGAGAGGCACACGATTAGCTGTGTCCCATGACCAGCTGACTCAGCATACCCGTGGGCTTGGATTCACCAAGCCCCATCTCACCGTGAGCAAACGGAGGTCCAGAGAAGTTTCCCCAAAGCCCCGCAGCTGGTGTCCCAGTAGTGGAGCTGTGACGGGAAATCTGGGTCTCTCTATGACGGGTTCATGGGCTCTCTAACCTGCTAGCGACTTGAGGACAAACAAAAGCTTCGAGCATCGTTGAAATGCACAAGCTCCTCCCTGATATTCCAGGGGAGTTAGGGCCTCATTCTCCTTCCCCTAGAGCCAGAAGCCCAAGGCATGAGCTCAGCCCACGCATAATGGGCGACAGGCAGTGCCCTTGGGATGCAGAGGCATAGTTCCAAATGACTGTCCTGGGTTTGGACATCTGGCTTGCATGGATCAGAGACCATGTCCATCAGGCTGTGCTCCAAAACCCCAAGGGGCTGCGGCCGGCACTTCCTGCTTTCTTGTTTGCCCAAATAGCATCTGTTTTCCATCTGGAGGCACGGCGGGGAGCTGATCACACTTTCAAGAACTGGCTGGGCGCCGTATGCCTGTTTCACTGGGGGGGCAGGTTTTGGAGGAGAGTACTGATTTAAAAAAAATGAGCTGAACGTGCTCACCGGGGTCACGCAGACTGCGGGGAGCACTGCACTAGGGGACCCCCAATCCCGCCAGCTCTGTGACCTGGGGCCACTCACTCTGCGCCTCAGTGTTTTCATCTGAAAACTAGGAATAATAATAACATTCACTCAGACCGTCACGCGGGATTGTGGGGAGCATCAGGTGAGTTGCTGGATTAAAAATCAGGTTTTGTCATCTGGGAGGAATTACCTAAAAAGAGGAGTTGGCGTATGTTTCTGGAAAGCACTAGGTAGTAAAGATTTTTTTTTTAAGAGGGCCACTTCATCTCTGTCCCAACTACTCAACTCGGTGGCTGTAACAAAAGCAGCCATGGACACCGTGTGAGTGAGCAGATGCGGCTGTTTCAATGAGTTTATTTACAAAATCAAGTTGGGGGCCAGAGTGGGCCCACAGGTTGTGTTTCGCAGACTCCTGATCAAGAGAGATAAAAGGTGTATCCTCTTACTGTAATTGTCCCTCCAAACCTGTTGACTGGCTCTTACTGAAAGCAGGGGTTGATGCAATAGTCCTGGGGCAGATACGGCTCATGACTGTGATATGCCTTGGCTTTTTGTCCTCCTCCATAATTCTCCCTTAAAGCCACTTCCTTCCTCTATGAAGTTTTATCTGAAGACCCCCCACTTCCCACCATCCAGGTTAGTGCCCTCATGATGGGTTTCCCCTGGCCTGTCACTGCAGGATGGGAAAACAGAGACTTTCCCTTAACTCAGGCCTCCCCGGACCTCCCAACGCAGAACTGCGAGCTCCTCTGACACCCCTGGCCCCTTCAGCCTGCCTGCTAGTAGGTTTCAGCATCTGATGACGTTGTTTAGACTTCTGTCTCCTGATATATTACCTGCATGGCCTCACCAGAATGAAAGCTATGTGAGGGCAGGGGCCCCCTGTGTGCACCACTCCTAATGCAGTCCTTCCCCAGTGCTTGGCATGCAGTTGGTGTTTAATAAATCTATCTGCTAAATGAATGTGTGGATGTCATCCGCCGCCCTGTGTGACAGACCCTTGCTTGTGCTCCATGTTCCCTCTTGAACCGTGATCATCTTAAAAACAGAGACTGGGGTGGGGGTGCACCTGGGTGGCTCAGTTGGTGAAGCATCTGCCTTCGGCTCAGGTCATGATCCCAGGATCCCGGGATGGAGTCGTACGTCCAGCTCCTTGCTCAGCGGGGAGCCTACTCCTCCCTCTGCCTGCTGCTCCCCCTGCTTGCACTCTCTCTCTCTCACAAATAAGTTAAAACAAAAACAAAAACAAAAACAAGGACTGGGTTTTCCTGGTAACACCCATATCGTCCAGAAAGGTTAGTCGGGACTGCTGACTGGATGCATTTATTTGCCAGAAACACAGGATGGGAGGAGTGGAGAGCATCCATAACGGGAGGTTTTCAGTGTATATTTCCAGGGTGAGCCTTCCATGCGGGGTTATTTTATAGAGAACTTGGCTTCTCTGGTTGATTCCCAGTGGGGGTTGGCCTGCAAATGGCCCCCAGCTAGTTCTGTGGCCTCCAGGAAGCTCTCTGCGACCAGACTGTGAACCACTGGTCTGGTCTGAGCTCCCGGCTTCGTGGTCGAAAGGCCCGGCCGGAGCCCGGGGAGCAGGACGATTGGGTGGAGGCCCCACCCTTGCAGGGTGTGGTTGACATGAAGTGAGAAGCCAGCCGTCCACCCACGGAGAAGCCCCCCCACCCCGCCATCTACCCTGTTGGGTCACTCGGGCTGTCTGCAGATGCTGTCTGAGCGCCAGTTCTGCTTTGAACAAGACTGCATCCTGGAGATCACTCCAGCTTCCCAGGTTCCTCTTCGGGCAGCTCAGCCCACAAGCCAGTCCAGCCCCATGGGCCATGGGCTTGAAGCCTGGCAGCCAGAAGTCCCAGCCTGGCTGGGAAAGGCGTGAAGCCACCTGTGACTTGGGTCTGACTTCCCTGAGGTTGTCCCCTGCCCCTGGCCACCCTGAAGAGGCAGGACAGCGCAGGGGCTCAGCCCGGGACCTGGATCCAAGTTCCAGCTCTCTACCACTCCCTGGCTCGGGTATGACCCTGAGTGTGCAGGCCAACCTCACTGAACCTCAGTTTCCTCGACTGTACCACGGGGACAACCATAGTGTCCTCACCTCCCGAAGTGCCTGGGAGGAGTCAGTGGCAAGGCGGTTGGAAAGAGATGAACGTGGTGCCTGCGGGCTCCCGGCAGGTGAGAACTGTCAGACACGGCTATGAGGCGCGACAGGAAGGGGACGGTGTCCTCATTCTCAGAGCATGACATCTCAGAGGGCCCGAACCCCATGGCAGGTGTGGAATGTAAAAGGTTATGGGCGGCACCTGAGTGGCTCAGTCAGTTAAGTGTCTGACACCTGATTACAGCTCATGATCTCAGGTCATGATCTCAGGGTGGTGAGATCAGGCCCCACATTGGGCTCTGAGCTCAGCGGGGAGTCTGCCTGAGAGTCGCCCTCCCTCTCCCCCCTCTCCGTGCATGTTCCCTCTCAAATAAATAAATACAAATAAATAAATAGTGAAATAATAAATTATAAATTATTATAAATAATATATCATATAAATAAAATAATAATAATATAAATAATCAAATTTTTAAAAAGTAAGGTTATGCTTTGCTTCCAGGCCTGGCCCTCATGTTCTCTGTCTCTCTGTCACCTGGAAGTCAGTGTCCAGAGGATTGAATACCAAGCCTGCCTCAGCCTGGTCCCTGAATGCGGAGCAGAGCCTAGCCCCACCCCCACCCCCTCCTGCGTTCGACTAGACTGACAGGAGTCAGAAACGAACTTTCCCTGGATGAGACTAGAGGGTTTATCTGTTACAGCAGCAAGTAATTTCTTCCACTAATTATCTACGTACCTATTATAGCTATTTCAAAAAGAGCTGAAGGAAATCCACCAAAATATGAACTTTTTCAACAATAAACATTAGTGACTTGTGTCATCAGAAATCAGGTTAGACTTTTTTAACATAGATTTTTTAAAAAACCAACAGCCTGACTTCCCTCTCTGTCCTCCGGACCCCTGGTCAATGTCTCAGGCCCCTCGGGGTCCGTCCTCCACCCATTTGACTTTCAGCCTCCGCCCCGCCGGCATCAGCAGTCGAGTCCCAGCTGGCTCTGTGATGTCTGCCAGGGAGGTGAATGGCGAGGGTCCCCAGGGGTCCAGGACCCTGAGCCCACCAATTTGGCTCTTTCATCTAACCACCTGGCTGCTGGGCTCCCTCTCTCCAGAGTCAGGAGCCAGGTTCTATCTCGTCAAGTGTAGCATCACGGTGTTTTCACAGACTTTTGAAGGCACAGAAAGAAGGTGGCCTGTTGGCCCTCACGGCCCTCCTCCTCCTGCCTGCTCTCTATCAAACGGTTCTTTATGTTCTTTTAGAAAGAACCCCGCATGTGTACACAGCCCACTCCTCCTTCCTGCCTTTCTTCCTCCTCCTTGCCTTTTAGGGCAGGGCTCCGGGACTTGAGTCTATTTCTCCCTAACAGTGGGCAGCCCTGAATGTCTGTTCTTAGACACCGTTCTAGAAAGTGGGAACGATTTGTTTGTGAAAGCAGCAGGAGAAATGATTCTAGAAGTTCTGACTGTTTTCTCCAAGCCTCATGAAGTCCACAGGGAACCAACCCAGTGTGCTCCTTGCTATAGGAGGGAGGGTCGTGCCTAGCCAAAGCCACCCGTCTCTGTGAACACTCGCGCTGCTGAACACAGGCTCCTAAACTTGCTGCCATGGGGGAGGCACCTGATGGGGATTCAGGAACCTTGAGATTAGTCCCCAGGCTAGCTGCTGGGTACAGTCATAAAAGCACAGGCTTTGGAGAGAGGAAATTCTAGCTTCGAATCCTGGATCCTTTGTCTCCTAGGCATAGAGAGTAGCTGCCCTTTGGGGAGAGACGCCCCGGCCAGGGAACTCAGGCTTGTGTCTCCAAGATGAGTGGTTTTAGTGCTCCAGCAGAGCCTGCCAGCAGCCAGGCCACGGGGACCCCACAGGCTGCTTTGGCCAGTGTCCCCATAATGGCTCAGAGGCACGTCGGTGGGGCCTCAGCCCTGGAAAGGAGGGAGCTCGCTGGGGTAGGGGGAGTGGAGGGAGGGAAGGGCTGTGTTCAGCTTTGAGTGGGTCAATGGCGGAGCGAGGGAGGACCCAAGCCCAAGTTCTGCCTCTCCATGGGGGTGGGGGTGGGGCACTGAGCGCTCCTAGGGCTTCTTTGCAGTGCTGCTGGCCCGCAGTCCACACTTTGAGCAGCAAGTCACTGGAAGCTTCCGGCAGAAGGGAGGTGGGAGGTGAAGGCCTCGGGAAGAGGGCCTGGTCCTAGGATCATGCAACGTCAAAGTCAGAAGAGACTTGAAGAGCCAGTAGGGAGGGGCTCCTGGGTGGCTCAGTGGGTTAAGCCGCTACCTGGGCTCAGGTCATGACCTCAGGGTCCTGAGATCGAGCCCCGCATAGAGCTCTCTGCTCAGCAGGGAGCCTGCCTCCCTCTCTCCCGCTCCCTTCTGCCTGCCTCTCTGCCTACTTGTGATCTCTCTCTGCCAAATAAACAAAATAAAATCTTTAAAAAGGAAAAACAAGAGTCAGTCGGGATCCGGCAGAAAATGCATAACCTCAATCTAATCACGAGGAAACATCTGACAAACATAAAATGAGGAACTCTCATTAAAAAAGAACCAAAGGTGGGGGGTGGGGAGGGAAACCTGTATTCCTTTAAGAGATCAATGTCATTTAAAAAAAAAAAAAAAAAAGCCGTGGAAATGTTCCGGGTTAAAGGAGGTAAAAGACACCTAACAACTAATTGCACACCTGACCCTGGCCTGTTTCCCGAACAGGAGGAGAAAACGCCAGCAACGACTGTATTAGCTCCAGGGACAGCCCGGAGTACAGATGACGCCTTGGGTAAAACTATCCTATGGGGCGCCCGGGTGACTCAGTCTTGTTAAGCCTCTGCTTTTGGCTGAGGTCATGAACCCAGGGTCCTGAGATCGAGCCCCACATAAGGCTCCCTGCTCGGCAGGAGGCCTGCTTCTCCCTCTCCCACTCCCACTCCCTCTGCTTGTGTTCCCTCTCGCGCGGTGTCTCAGTCAAATGAATAAATAAAATCTTTAAAGAAAAAATCCTGTCAATTTCCCAAGTGGACAGCGTTCCTGTGGTTATGCAAGAGAATATCCCCATTCTTAAAAAAGTGTTTAGGGGGTTAAGGGCCAAGATATACACCCCTCACTCTCAGATGATTCAGGAGAAGCATTACGTATGCAGAGAGAGAGTATAAACGATAAAGCGAATGAAACTAGATATTAACAATCCACAAATGGTATGTGGCTATTCCTATTTTAATGCAGCATTTCTATTCCTAAAGTTTGGGAAGTCCGAAGTTGTTTCCAAATGGAAGGCTTAAAAGCTAAAATATTTATGGGGGCATTGGGTGGCTCAGCCAGTTAAATGTCCGACTCTCGGTCCCCGCACAGGTCTTGAGCTCAGCGTCCTGAGATTCGCGCTGGGCATGGAGCCTGCTTCAGATTCTCTCTCCCCCTCTGACCCCTCCCCACCCCCTCTAGCTCAATTAATTAATTAATTAAAAGTGGCAGAACTGGTTATTTCAAACAAAATCCCACACTGAACCCCATGTGTAAAAAGGGACAGGCAGGGGTGTGGCCCTGCCTGTGCTGTGTCACTTTAGTAGCCTGAGGGGTACCCCGGGGATCCCAGCATGGAAACCGCTGCGGTGGGGAGGCAGCTGTTCCTGGATCCTCACATGTTAGACACTCACACACTTTTCTGATTGCATCTGATCCTCAAAACAGCCCTGAGAGGCATGCCCAGGCTCATTTTGAGAGAACCATGGTTGGAGAAGATCAGTACCTCCTGAGGCCTACACCATCCTGATGTTTTCCACACCCTCCCCACGAGCCCGTCTTCTCATCCCCATTTGACACACCCATGGAGGCCCCATGAGATTCACGTCCAAGGCTACAGCACCGAAGCTGAGCTTCAAGCCCAGGTCATGTGGTGGAACCCCAAGACCCCTGCTCTCCTTGGCAGAAGCTGCTCCCTCCCAGATGAAGAAGCAGAGGCTTGAGTGGAGGCAGCCCTCGCCTGCTTCTTATGGCAGCGGTGAGATGCGAAGCCCTTGGACTCACAGTCCAGTGCTCCCCCAGCAGTGGGAGGGGAACACACTGTTCCTTGATGAGAAACCCATCTGTTCCCCGTGGGAAATCTTCCCACTGAGCCCCGGCCCCGGCCTGAATTTCTGGGCTGAGAGAATCCAGCCTCCCTCCCTCCCACGAGCACAGGGAAACCTTGAGGCCCCTTGTTCATCTCTGTTCTTCCCTGGGCTTCGCTTGCACAGTCTGCTCTAGCCAAGGCCTTGCTTTCCTTTCCTTTTCCCTCCAAATTAGCCATTCCCACCACCATTCCCTGCTCTCTGCTAAGTTTTCAGTAAATCAATTCACCATCAGCAAGAATGATGGTGTTTGAAGTCACGGCAAAGGGCCTGGGTGTTTAAAAGCCCTGCAGGGGCCCCTGGGTGGCTCAGTGGGTTAAGCATCTGACTCCTGGCTTTGGTTCAGGGTCCTGGGATCAAACGCCGTGTCAGACTCACACACTCAGTGTGGAATCTGCTTGAGATTCTCTCTCCCTCTCCCTTTGCCATGCCGCCACTCACACACACATTCTCTCTCTCTCTCACAGATAAATAAATAAATCTTTAAAACAATAAAAGAACAAAAGAATTGCAGGAAGCCCAATGCTTCTGAGTAAACTAGGACTCAATGAGAATGGAATTTTTCTTTTAGGCCCCAAATTGTCTCCCTGATGATGCCTCAGGGTCGGTAGAGTCCTTCGCCCTGATTTTACTTTGAGCCCCAGAGGAAAAAGATTCCCCTAATTAGAAGTTCAGACAGGGAAGGTAACTGTCTTGATTTAGTACCAGCTGCTGCATTAGGTGCAAATTTGCAATTAAATCTCACAACAGTGGCCCCCCCCACCAATAAAGTGGGTATTGCTGTGGCCATTTAAGGGGGGAAACTGAGGCTCCATGCACCTAAGTAACCAGAATACAGTCACAGAGCTGGAAAGAAAGCCTGGATCTTTTCCTGCACATTCCTCCGAGGTCCCAGGCCAGCCTGCTTGGTGTCTCTTTGAGGCTGCTTGCAGCCTTCGGGGCTCTGTCTCCTGTCCGGCTCAGTCCAGCTCTACTGCTGCCCCCTCCCTACACCGTGCAGGGCACCCCGAGCTCCCCCCACCCAGCTGCTGCAGATCTGGCCTGCTTCTCACTCTGAGGAGTTCTGGGAAGGTCCTGGCCAGCCCTCTGCCATGCCACGACCCGGTCTTAACTTTGAGCTTCCCGCTGCTGCTGGGAGGCCCTCCGGGCGCCACCCCAGGTCTCCACACCCCGGGGATGAGAGTGTTGTGAGAGCCTAGGGTTCTGCAGGCTCTTGCTGCCCCTCATCTTATTTCTTTGGCGGTTTTAAAGGAATATACTTGGCAGTGGAGTTCACATGCTAGACGGCTCTCTGGGCTCCAGGCTGCGTAAGACCCAGCGTCTCAAAGCCTGACACCCGCCCCAGGATAATGAAATCTCCACTTCCCCATCCTGTCTCCACTACAAGGCTCTCTCTCCTAATCCATTTCCAACATTCTGCTAAATGGTGAATAAGAAGTTCTAACTTGACATGGGATCTGCTTTCAGGGAACAATTCGCCTTCCAAGATTGCAACCGGATGCAGGTCCGTGTAACCCAGAAGGGTGACTCCCACTTGGAATTGTGGACTGTACCAGGTCTGGGAGGGAGCTTTCCTTGGGGTGGGGGCCTTGCACCATCCCTCAATTGCTTTTTGCTGGCCTATGGCCAAACGGGCCAGCTCTTCTTCAAGGCAGATAGAATCCTTAACCTAAAACAGCCAGCATTGGCTGGGCCTACCATGTACTATGCAATGAGGTGGACATACGTTGCTTCTAAAATTCAGAAGTGACTGAGTATGAACCATTAGGGGTCTGAGTGTTCCCTTTGTAAAACAGCTTCTTTGGGTGAGGAAACTGGGCTTTAAGGGGTTAAGTAGATCATTTGAAGTCACACAGATAGTAAGCTACAGATCAGGAATTGAAACCCAAGTCTGTGTGGCAACAGACGTCACAATCTTTCCACTCTCCATTACCACGGCTGTCATGTACAGTCACATAGGTTGCTCATTAAACAAGGGCATCCAGGTGAAGAGGTGATCAGGGCATGAAATCCAGCCACCATTCTGTTCACTAAGTTGTGCACTAAGATGTGCCCCATGGTGCTGTCATGCTCATTCTTGTCTGCCTACAGGATCGCTGTGGTAAACTGATTATGAATGGTCCCAACAACTCCCTTCCCTACATCTGTGCCCCTTGCTGTTAATTCGCAGCTCTTCCCATCAAGCAAGGTTAGCTCCTTGTCCCTCGAATCTGGGCTGGTCTTGTGAGTAAACACACCAGTGAAACACATCTGAGTGGCATTGTGCCAGGGAGGCCTTGGACCCCAACAATAGGCATGGGTACAGGTCTAGGCTAACCTGCTGGAGAAAAAGAAATGTGTGGCCCTGTAACCCACCTTCCTGGCCCATCAAGAGCCAAGTAACCACCCAACATTCGAGCAAGGCCCTCCTAGCCCAGCCAGCCTCCAAACAAGCCCCTTTGGCCACAGACCCACGAGACAGCTCAGACAAGGTCAGGCCCAGGCAAGTTCAGGTGCAGACAAGGTCAGGTATGCTCCCCACCAGCATCACTGCCACACTTCCTGCTGAGCAATAAAAAATGTAAACTGATTGGAGTGGCCATCATACATTGATTTCTGTCTCTCTGAAATTTTTTTTTTTTTTAAGATTTTATTTATTTATTTGAGAGAGAGACAGAGAGAGAGAGCATGAGTGAGGAGAAGGTCAGAGGGAGAAGCAGACTCCCCATGGAGCTGGGAGCCCGATGCAGGACTCAATCTGGGGACTCCAGGATCATGACCTGAGCCGAAGGCAGTCGTCCAACCAACTGAGCCACCCAGGTGTCCCGGTCCCTCTGAAATTCTTAAGTTGAAGTCTGAACTCTTGGTTCCTGGGAACGTGACCTTATTTGGAAATAGGGTCACTGTGGATGTCATCAGTTAGGATGAGGTCATACTGGAGCAGGGAGGGGGGCCCCTCATCCAATATGCCTGACGGCCTCAAAAAATGGGAAGTTTGGACACACACACACACACACACACACACACAGAACGCCACAGTGTTGCCACAAGCCAAGAAACTACCAGAATCTGGGAGAGAGGCCTACAACACAGCCTCCCCTCGAAAATTCAGAGGGAGCACGACCCTGTGACACCTTGCTCTCCCACCCCCAGCCTCCAGAAGTGTGAGACGATGTTGTTTCAGCCACCTGCTTTGTGACACTTGTTATAGCAGCCCAAATATACTCAGAGAACTTTCTCCTAATCAACACAAATGAACGCAGTGTGCTTGGCTTCCTTGCTCTCCTCCCATGTGGAAGCTACTCATGGCTCTCCACCTGATCCCCAGGGAACCCCTAAGAGGTGCCCAGGGATTCCGCCCCACCATGCCCCGTCCTGCCCCAACAGGCCTTGGAACCTGGAAAGCGTTCTCTCGTGCCTTCCAAAGGCTCCGGAATCCTTGCTGGGGAGGGGCCCCAAGCCCATACAGTATTGCTGTTCCTAGAGAGAGCCCCCAGCCCAGGCTCCTCTGGCTGCCTACCTACCTGGGTTGCCAAGGGCCATGGAGTCGTAGATGAGCTTACAGGTCTTAAGTAGGATGGAGATCTTCTTCTCGGGCGAGTAGGCCTTGTGCAAGCTGGTGAACTTCTGTAGGATCTTCTCCATGACAGGCACCTCCGGCACGCTGGTTGTCACACCCAGGTCAGTGGTGGTGGTGGCCAGGATCACCAGCTGGTTCTCCTTGAGCTGCTGCAGTGAGCCATCCTTGCTGTGGATCTCACGCAGGCAGGAGTTGATGGCTTCTTTCAAGGGCTTTAACACACACTTGTACAAGGCCGACTCCACAATAGCTTCTGTAGGGGGGTGCAAGAGTGGGAGGGTGAGGAACCCAGACACCTGGCTTTGGTGCCCAACAGTGTGGCTGTCCCCATCTCCTGGTCCCTGGAAGGACAAACTCAGTACCCTAGCAGCTACCCCTTGAAGTTCTGACACAGGAGACCCTTGTAGTACACTCAGCAGAAAGCCACACTACAAAGATAAGGGTACAGGAGCCCTCTGGGACTGAAACATTGTATCCTCATGCTTTTCACAGGGCCTGGAACTGATGAAACTCTCACAGGGCTGCCTACCAATGCATAACTTCAAAGGGTGCTATTTACATGGGAGTTGTACAGTACACAACCTGTGCAGTTGTATATGGAGGGCCTGGGGGGGGCCAAGGAAATGTTTTGTAGAATTATTCTTAATGTGTCTCTGAATTCTCAAATCCATGTGCCTGGAGGCTCAAGAATACAGTATAACCAGAATCTGACTTTTTACCATTTCCATGGCCACCACCTTAACCTGGGCTGCCATCATCTTTTCCCTGAGTTATATGAGTAGTCTCTTGCCCTGGCCCTTTTTCATTTATTCTCAGAACAGCAACCAGCATAAGCCTGTTATGGCATGTTTGATTCCGACATTCCTGTGCTCAGAACTCTCCAATGGCTCTCACCTCATGCACAGTAGAAGCCAGAGTGTTCCCCGTGGCTTATAAAGAACCCTGGCCCCCCGCCCTCCCTCCTCCCACCCGGGGCCTTATAGTCTGTTCTCACTTATCACCTTGCCTGTGCCCCTGTGTTCATGCTGTTCCAGCCATCCTGGCCTCCCTGCTGCTCTGCTCCTGCCTCAGGGCCTTTGTGCTTGCTATGCCCTTTGCCTGGAGAAGTCACTCCACAGCTACATTTACATACATGATCTCTTCCTTCGCTGTTTGAATGTCATCTAATCCAAGAGGTATCCTGATCCGCTGGTGGAACGGGATTTAGTTGGCTTTGATCTCATGGCAAGTCTCCAAAATACACGCCATTATCCCCACTCTACGGACGTCCCAACTCAGGCTCTGGTGGTGTGGGTTCCAGCTAGGTGGGGGCTGAACAAGAATTTGAACCCCGCCTGCCTGACACCATGGCGATACTTGTACCCTTGGGTTGACAGTAGGGAAGTGTTCTCGGGAAGTCTTTTTGGCTCTATCCCAACCCCAGAGGACACGTCTTGTCTATACAGGGAGACCCCTGAGCTGCCCTACTCCTGGGGGGTAAGGGAGGGGCCCATGCTCCCATGATTGAGTCTCAGTAGAGATCCAGATAACGCTCCCTTGCCATACAGGCTTGGGCTTGACCCATGTCCGCGTTTGGTGCTGGCCCCCCGTCCCAGGTCCTCATTCTACCCCCTCCTTCTTCCCCTTGGCTTCTCCAGCTTCTGCAACAGAGGACATGCAGCTGCCCTTGTGTGCTTCAGCCCACTCCTGCCCATCCTCCCTGGCCCACAGCGTGACCCCACTGGCCCTTGGAGCCTTGGAAGCTAGAGGTGTGGGGACCCAAAGGCAGGGACTCACGGTGAGCATCTCCCGTGCCTCTGATTCCTGCGTGACCTTGACCAAGTCCTTTCCCGTGGCAGGGCCCATTTTTCTCATCTCTAAAGTGCAGGAGGAGGGGGTGGCTGTGGCCCGTGCCCTCTGGATGAGGGGGGTGGTGGTCTGCATCTCTGAGAACCCCAGGAGCTGCAGGGATGGCTCGGGCCCTCTGCAGCTACACACAGTAATACTTCTTCTGCCTTGACTTGTTCCTTGTGCTTGTCTCCCTAAGGAAATCAGTAGCATCCTGGGCAGGAGGGGGGCGGTGGGGGGGAGGCTGCACCTGTACTTGAGTTTCTTCCACGGGCTCATGGGCCCAGGAGCAGAACTCGTCGGTAAGAAGCTGATCAGCAGAGGGGTCAGTTTGTAGAAGGTGGGGGGTGGGGGGACCATCCGGAATCATCCCTCCCCCCGGCCCAGGACTGACCTATCTCCTCCTCGGGGTGCAGGGCGGGGTCCACTAGGGCCCTGAGCTCGGTGCTCTGCAGCAGGTAACTCTTGAGCTGGGTCATCATGGTGCGGATCTCCTGCAGCATCTCAGTGCTGGAGGTCTGGCGCGCCATCATTTCCAGGCTGTACACCTTGTAGTCCTGGACCAGGCTGCCGAAGTACGAGGTCTTGTCCTGCGCCAGCTCCACCACCTTCTTGTAGAGCTTGCGGTTGTTGGACAGGAACGCGTGGAAGACATTGGTGAAGCTCACCAGGCTCAGGCGGTGGCGTGCCTTGCCCAGGATCACCGACGGCTTCTTCTTCCCCCCAGAGCCGCCACCGAAGGGCTCCAGCTCCTCCTCCGTGCTGCTGGTTGAGTAGGAGTCCTGGTCTGTGGCTGAGGCGGGCACTCCCAAGCTGTCTGACAGGGAGGCCAGGGAGCCCTTGAACTCGGCCGCGCTCTGGGGCCGGGTGCCAGGAGTCCTGGCTTGGGAGGCAGGGCTCTGGCCTTCTCTGGGGGGACCCGGTGCAGGCTTCTCGGGGGCTTCCTCCTTCTCGGAGGACTCAGTGCTCTCCAAGGGGCTGGGAAGGCCTGAGGCCAGCTGCCGGGAGATCCGTTTCCTCCTGGGGGGCGGGATTGGGGGTTGTCGGATCTTTCTCGGCGGCTCTGGCATGCTGCCCGGATCACTGGTTTTGGCCGCTGCTTCCTGACCTTGCTCTGTGGTCCCCTGAGGCCTGTCCCCAGGACTGTCCGAGGTCCCCCGGGGAGGCGGGCCGAGTGGGGATGACCTGGGAAGACCCAGCTGGTCCCCCTCTGCAGGCATCCCCCTGTCCACCTTCCCCACGCTCTGGTCCTCCAGGGAGACCTTCTCAGAGATGCGGCGTCTGGGAGGAGCGGCAGGAAGGGTCTTCTTCACGGGTGCTGGAGGGGCAGGGGTCTGCTTCGAGGGGCCGGGGCCTGCCCCTGGCTTCATCTCTTCCTCCCTGAGCGGGCCCAAGCCTGTAGGGGGGCGTGAAAGCCTCTCACAGGCTGCCATGGGTGGCTGGCTTGGGTGGTTGGGGGGGCCTGGGGCATGGGGTGCCAGGTGGGGGGCGGATGCCGGGGGTGCAGGAGGAAAGGCCTCTGGAGGTGGGGGAGCAGTCACTGGGGGGGGACTGGGCAAAGAACAGGCCAGAACAGGAGTGGGAGGTGGAGGAGGCCGGAGGGGGCTGGAGGGTTGGAGCGGGGGTGCTGGGGGAGGGGGTGCTGGGCGGCGAGGGGCCCACTTGGAGGTGGGTGAGGTAGCAAAAGAGGTGGGAGGCAACGGGCGCAGGGGGCAGCTTCCAGGGGGTGGCTGGTCGGCAGGCAGGGCACTGCCCCCACAGTCCTCGATGAAAATCGGATTCACAAACCACAGGCGGTCATTTCCTATGGACAGCTCAATTTCACACGAGCAGTTCTCGTAATGGGCCGTGGACCTGAGGCTGGAGGCTGAGGGTGCTCCGGGGGCTGGGTCTCTTGAGGGCTCCGCGAGGCTCCCACCGCCTCGCCGGGGGTTTAACGAGGAGTCCCAGAAGCCTGTAGAGACAAGAGAAGAAGAGGCCGATCAGTCCCAAAGCCAGGCCCCCCCCATGCTGCCTGCTGGGGCGGGGTGGAGGGTGGCATTTGTGGGCGGGCTGGGGGCAGGGCTGGTCCTAGTGTTTGCTTCACTGCTCTGAGGGCTGTTTCCCCTCCTGAGCTGCTTTAAACCTCTCCCACCACTTCCTGCCTTGAGAGGGGAAGCCCCGTTTGATTGTCCCCGGGCTCTGCAGAGGTGGGGCTCTGTGGAGGTGGGGCTGGGACCTGGTGGTGACAGGCAGAGCTCCAGCTCTGCCCTTGGCACGTGAGAGCCCACCAGGAGGGCACCGATGGCTTGGGGTGCAGGCACGGGTTGGGGGAACAGAAGGCAAGGGGTTCTGCAGCTGACCGGCTGGGTGCCCTGGGGCAGGTGACTTGACGTTTCCAAGGTTCCATCTCTGGTCATCTCTAGAATAGGGGTCCCCATGGGGGAGGTGCTTTGGTCCCATTTTGGCCACTACGGTGGCTGTATGTAGGAGGAGCGAAGTATGCATTGTGGCCAGTGAGCTCAGACCTGACCATCCAAATGGGGAACACTGGCCCCAAGGTGAAATGCCTCGGACTATGAATCTCTATGTTAAAGCAGGCAAACATTCCATGCCCTCCATGTGTTTGTATGCATGTGTGTGTGTTTAAGTGTGAGTGTGTGGGGGGGGGCGGTGGGGGGGGCTGCGCTGCTGGCTCTCAGTTCCAGCACAGGCCTTTCTCCTGACCCATGCCTCATAAACGGCCCACAGCTACGGCCACTGACGCAGGCCTGTCCCTCCCCAGACAAGGTTGATCAGCGCCAGGCATGTTCTGGGTAAGGGGCATGGGACATCCCAGCTGTGAGGGCACAGGCGGCTGGCTAGCTCTGGAATTCTTGAGTTCCTGACCTCTGGGTATCAAGTACTATCTAGGATCTAGCTCAGCATCTTCCGAAAAGGGCGCCAAGTTTTGCGAATCATTTCAGATGGTGCCTAGGCCCCCGTGGGCTCACTCCAGCAGATTCCCCTGGAGAGCGGTGGGGATGCCAGTCTCCTCAGCCTCTTAATTTTAGACACTGATATCGCAGAGTCCCTTGCTAACCACGGGGCCAGGCCTCTAGCCTCTCATCCTGAGCTCCTTACTTTTGGGAGGGATTCATCACTAAGAAAACTGCCAAAAATAACGTCAGGAGCAAACACGCATTGCATTCTGGCTGTATGGGCAACTTGCTCTACATGGGTCATTTCATTGACCCCTGACCACAGGCCTTTGATGTTAAGTCCTAATTTTGTCCCCAGAAGACATGAAGATTAGAGACCCAGACAGCTTAAACAACCTGCCCAAGGTCACAGGTTGGTGAGTGGAGGAACCGGGATTTGAACCCAGTCCGACTAGATCTAAAGCCTGTGTGCTCAGCCCCTGGGGTTCTGTGTCTTCCTTCATAGGAACTTGCAACACTTCCCATCTGAGTTGCTCTCCCAGGGTCGGAGCTACAGTGTGGTGTGCACCCCAGAACCGGGGATGTGGTAAGAACACCACAGGCTCTAGACGTTGAAAGAAAGGGAACATGATAAGATGGCGGATGGCAGCCATTGTGTGCCTGCCCTGAGACAGGCACGCCCAGGGAGGTGGGCCTTTGTCACCTGGTCTGCCAGGGGGTGGCAACTCCAGTCATGGGGAGCAAGGTACAGTCCAGGACAATGAGGCTGCTGGGACACTGGACTGAAAGTGATTGTGTGTACACCCCCCACCCCGGAGCATGTGTCCCTCCCAGGGAGGAGAAAGGGGCTCCTTGTTCAGCCCTGGCCTGGGCAGAGACCCTGTGTGGGACAGCCTGAGGCAGCTGACCAGCTGTTTCCATAATGACAGGGATGATAACTGTTCACAGTAACTGTTCCCCATTCACAAAGCTCTGCGTGCCTCACAGCCACCGCCAGCAGACGTGGGGAGCCCAGCATGCGAAGGGACCCTAAGGCTCTCTCACGGCCAGAGCAGGCTGGTTTTCAGATGGTCTGGGCCCTGCATTTGCTCTCTGGGGCAGCTACTGACTTCTGCATGACTGACCCACTCTCCCGGGTGCTTCACACTAAGCACACAGATGTTCTGGCCCCAAGGCGTGAGCACTGGAAGCCTCGTGTGCCCCGTCTACACGGGGCCAGTACAAGTTGTCTCCTGGGAAGCGCTCCAGCAAGAAGCCAGTCCGACTCAAAGGTGAACTGGCAGCAGCCCCACGTGTGAGCCGAGGCCCCTGACGCTCCCCTCCAGGTTCTCTTAAGATCTTCCTTTGGGTAAAGATGAAGTCATGGGCAGATGATGAACGGAACTGTCCGCCTACACCTGTACATTCTCACTGCTCACTTAGACCCTGGACTTAGCCTGCCCACACCTCCAGCCAGTCTCCTCCTTGCGAGATGATGCTGCGCACAGAGCAGACCCTAGGTTGCTCTTTGTTCAGGATTGAATCACTGCCGACCTTTTAGCCCGGCATTCAAGGCCTGCGGTATCTGGACCTGCACATCTTTTCCAGCTTCACCTGAGGAGCAGTTACCCTACTCACTCCTTCCTGAACATGTCCCGGGGTTGTCCCACCTTAAAGTCTTGCAAGTGCCATTCCCTCTGCTTGGACTCCTTTTTCTACCCTCTCCCCCTGGCAAACTCTTAACACCCCTCACCACCCAGGTCTGATGGAACCTGTTTGGTGGAGCCTTCCTGACCCGTCCAGACCTCCCGTATACTCCTCTGTGTCCCCACCCCCAGCTCTGGGGCGCACCCTGACCCATGTGACTAGCACCGGGACTGGAATTCTAGGGTTCTGTCTGCCTCCCTCCCGCCACCTCCAGGATGTGAATATTGGCAGAACCGAGGCATTCCTGCCACAGAGCAGGAGCTCAGCTCCCCCGGCTCACATAAGTGCATGCGCTTTGCCAGAGTGGACAGGCAGGTGGGCTTCTGAGCAGGTGCAAGTAGGCAAGATTCATTTTGATGGTAACATGGGACTGACCTGAACTGGGGGAGGACAGCTATAGGCAAGAAAAGATAAGAAAATAGGAGGAGGAGGGCAAAAAAAGGGCCGAGGAGCTCCGGCTGGCCCCACAGCCTGGCTCAGCACAGCAAGGTGCGGCCATCACGCACAGGGAAAAAAAAAAAAAAAAAAAAGAGCACATTTTCCACCACTTGCATGTGGACTCTGGCAGGATCAGCACAGACAAAGGGGTTCAGAGCAACGGGCCGAGGGCCTGGGTGACTAGGAACTGCTCCCCCGCCCCTAAAATAAGCCTCGTGGTTACACTCTGCTAGGGCAACTTCAAAGCCAATGCCACTCTGAGGGATGGGGGAAGCTGGGACTGAGAAGCTGCATCCTAGGGTCTGGCAGCCTGTCAGGGAACCACAGTGGCAGCCTTTATACTAGGAAAAAAAAAAAAAAAAAGGGAAGTAGGTAACTTTCTCTGCAGCCTGCAGAATGCCAAGGCCAGGGGAGAAGCGGAACCCAGTCATGCAATGTTAGTGATTGGCAAAGCAGAGTGGGGGGGTGGTATGGGCGCATGTACCCAGGCCTGCGGGCACCACGCCAAGCCTCAGCTCAGCTGCTAGAGATTCCCTGAGCAGCCGTGTCTTCCCTGCCTCTGTGCTGCCCCCGGACCAAGGGGGATGTGTCATTGGCCTGGCAGTGTCCAGCAACTCGGCTGGGAACACCTCTTGCCGGGTGTCTGCTCCTATAACCCTCAGTGGGCCTGGGTCAGGCCAGGTACTGGGCCATTGGCTCTGAGAGCCAAGGAGATGAAGGCTTCATGCTTGGGGAGCCCCAGACTAGCAGCAGACAGAGAGGGGATGAGTAAATGCAGCAAAGTATTCCGGATACCATGGAAACAACTTGAAAGTCCAACGAGTTCCATGAATTCGTATTTTTGTGGCATCCCAAGGAGGGGCAGTTGGGACTCCTGAGGCGTCATTCACACTTGGGTTGTCCATGGGTGTTTAGTAACTAGGAGAACTCTCATCGTAGAATGTAAAGGAAAAAGTAAATTCCATGCAAACTGGGTAAAGCTTGGAAGAGAACAGGTGCTTTCTCCAAACATGTTTTAAACATGTTAAGCGTATTTATACCTCCAACGTGTCTGAGACCCTCTGCAAATCTAACCCTTATTTACCGTTGTTTTCGCTATGTTCCTCCGGCACTTAGAATCAACTGTAACTTCAGTCATTTCATGCTGGGTTGCTGCCTGTGTGAGTTCTGTGGCCCCAGGATGACGCTTCTACAGCCTGCTCTCCCCAGCGCTGGCCTGTCTAAGGCCAAACCTGGACCTTCTGAGGTCAGCTCGTGGGCCATGAGCAACCCTTCTGGGTTATCACATGGTGCTGACCCTGCAAAGATATAGCTCTGTTTCAGCAACATTATCCCTGCCCGAGCACCCAGACTTTGCGATGATTTGGATATTTATTATTCACTACATTCTGCTCTTTTTGTAATAAGTGGGGAGAATGCCAGAGTAAACTGTAGACACTACTGATAAGAGAGACACAGAGCTTCACAACTTACTCCAAGGGCAAGGTCAGTAGGTGGGGCGGGGCCAGCATGAGCGGGGTTGGGGGGGGTGTGGGGGGGTGGGAGGGTGGGGGGGATGGGGTGGTGGAGGCCGAGGGGAGCAGTGGCCAGCAGTTGGGGGAGGCAGGGGGGTGGGATGTTGCTGGCAGCAAACCCCGCTGACCTTTTGCTCTGTTTCTTGGAGATTCCCCAGTGTCCCTTCCCTAAGTCCCCTTTTAATCTATGCTGGTTCGAGTGGGTTTCAGTTCTTTGTCAGGAGAACTCCTGGTCTACAACAATGAGAGATGTGCAATGCCTAGTGTGTGTGTGTGTGTGTGTGTGTGTGTGTGTGTGTGGCGGGGGTGGGGGCTGGGCACATTTTCTTTGTCTTGCATATTTCATATCAGTGCTATAGGTGAAGGTCAATCCAGGAATACCTGCCTGTTGTGTAATCCCTCCCAGTCCTTTATCCTTTTTGCAATGCAAGTGCTGACTTAAGCTTGGATGGCTGAGGCGTGCATTTCAAAGAGGCATCCTTCAATATCTTGAATAAACACGTAGCTAGTCACAAGACTAAACAACCCTAAACATCCCAACTGCCTTCCTCCACAGAGGCTCCTCTGCTTTAGCGATTTTGGGTGATTTAGATAACCAACCCTTCGGGCCACTTGTTTTCTCTTCCAGCATACTCAATTCCCGTCCCCCGTGTTTTCAATTCAACTGAGTGAGCGTGCGAAACCCCAGATTCCCACCATCAGTCCCAATAAAAGCAGAACCCCAAGCCCACGTGATGAGCGAGCAGAAGGCAACTGAGGGCAAAGCACAAGCTGACACCCCTGCCTCCACCAACCCACCCCTGCACTCCCAGGTGGGCTACGTGAGACCTTCCTCAGGCAGTCCCAGCTGTCCTAAAGCTAAGGGAAGGGAAAAACAAAAGGTTCACAGATAGAGATCACAGTCCTGCAGGACAGTCTCCCCCCCTACCCTTTACCAAGGTCTTAGATATTTACAAGGAAAATGCATTCCTATCAACAGCCTAACTTCCAGAGACCCATAGAATTTCCTGGAGCCCTAACCTCCCCCTCTCTTCCATGAGTGATGTGGGAAACTGAGGCAGAAGAGAACGGAAACAAAGTTAAATTTCTTTATGACCTGTAGCCCGTGACATCCCTCCTGGGAACTCCCAACTGTCTTAATGTTAGTGCCTTCGAAGGAGAAACAACTTTAGCTTGATAACAGCTGGGCCCCCAGGATCCTAAGAGTCTTCTGCAGCATGTGAAAGTCCTTTGGGATGCCTCCCTTTGTCCTTCCCTCCCCCAACTCCCAAGTATGTAATTGTTAACACTCACATCCCTAGTGCGGCAGCCCTTATCGGCCCAAGGGTCCTGTCCCCGTGCTTTCATAAAACCACTTTTTTGCACCAAAGACGTCTCAAGAATTCTTTCTTGGCTGTTGGCTCTGGGCCTCACCCACGTTCCAAAACCATGCATGAGGGTTCTCCCCATGACCTCACTGTGGGGCCCCAGGGGTGCTGTGTAGTTTCCGACTTGTGCGAGCAATAAACCTTTATTTGTTCAGTCTCCCAATGGTTGTTGCAAACGTCAGGCATCTTGCAAACGTCCTAAGAACCCCGAGGGCCGGTCCAACCCCAAATCAGGCACTGAGAGGCTGAGACCAGCACACAACATGGCCTGAACCCCACAGTGTTCAAGGCCTCCGGCACACAGACCTCTCCTATCAGAAGTAAACCTCCCCAGATCGAGCCCAAGCATTTCCCGCTCCCTGCTGACTTGGCCTCAAACCGGGCCCTGACTGCGGCAGAACAACGGAGAAGGTCATGAAGTGTTGCCGAGGGCCGGTGGGGAGGCCCTGCTCCGGGTCAGAAAGGCCCCGGCACACATCCCAGCTCTGTGCTTTCCCACCTGGCCCACTCTGTGGACACACTTCTCCGCGGTGCTCAGTGCTTTTGAATCTTGAAAATGGGGACACGAGGACGACACAAAGACAATGCCACTCAAGTACGAAGCCCTGAAAGTGTCATTATGTCACTTCAGACCTGAGGGGAGAGGTCACTGGGGCTGCGCGGGTTACTGACCCGTCCCTCACCCCATATCTTGTTCACAGCCATGTTCCTGTTGCCCTTGCTTCTGGCAAGGGTGGACCTGGAGCCAGGGCTGGGGTCATGCTGGTGCCCAGCTCTGGTCAGCGGATGAAGCACCAGGTGTTTGGCTCAGGCTTTCCCAGAGCCTCGTCCTGGCAGTGGGGTCAGCCTGTGCTGACCGGCCCTGGCTCCCCCGGACCCCGCAAGGCTGTGCATCAGACCTTCTGGGCGGTTGTAAAAGGTGCCCTTTTGAAAACTGGGAGACTATCCGGGCTACGGGGCCTTGGCAGCCTGGGGAGCGGGACGGGAGGTCCCACAGGAGCTGGGACTCAGCCTGAGGGGCTGCCCCTGTGCCCCTCTGGTCGTTGCATCCTAAAGCCCTGCTCCTACCCTGAACCTCAGAGGGGACTTACCCAGGCCCAGGTTGGAGATGGTCTCGAGGTCTGTGAAGCTGCTGGCCTCCAGGATGGCCTGGGGCAGCCTCAGCGTGAAAGGCAACAAGTCTCTGTGGAGACAGGAAAGGCCGGAGGTCATGTCGGGGAGAAGTACCCGTGTGTCTGTTCCCTGGACCCCCCCGCTGGCTGCTGCCTCCAGGCAGACCAGAAACTTCCCTGGGGCTGAGGGGCTGAGCCCTGTGGATGAGGAAGCAACCAGTCCGATGCAGTCCTGGGCCAGCGCTGAGGGACCCGCAGAAATGGGAGACTCTTCTCCCTGGTCACTTGTTTTCCTGTATTGTGGGAAGCCCAGGTAGCTTCCTCCAACAGTGCCCTTCTGGGTGGAGGAGCCTAGCCCCTCCTGCCTGCTACCCACTGCTGCTCCACACGGAGATAGGCAGAGAGCACCCAGTCATACTTGCTCAGTGAAGGCTACCAGTCAGCCCCTCGGGGCGCTGAGGCCCTGACCCAGACTGCGCTCTCAGCTCTCATTCCCACCTCAGGCCACCACTACCCCAATCTCTAACTTGGCAGGATGGTACCATTCAGTCCCGTGTTGCCTCAGTTTACCTGGGTGGTTGTCTGGCCCGCCAGCCGGGTTTCCAGCAGCTCCTGGGTCTCTGTGTATGTTGCCATGGGCAGCAGAGTCCCTCAGCTCCTCTGGGGTCCACCCCCCATGCCCAAGGCCAGTCTCCCACACTCTCTCAGCCACCTCCTCTGTTGGTCAAGATGCTGCCGGGATGGCAGGGGGCCAGCGCCAACCCGGGACCACCGCATCCAGGGCCTTCCAGGGCCTTCCTGGCCCACTCTGCCTTGTGCGCCAGCTCCTCCATTCTGCCCACCGCACACCCTTCCCTTGCACTCAGGGGCCTCCCGGCTGCCTCCCCAGAAGGCGCACTCATTTGCTTAGAGGGCATGTGCTTGTTCATTCCCACCTCTCGGCGCATCCCAGGCGACGGCGTCTACTTCGATTCCACAGAGCCTCTGAGGCTGTGCCACCATGGAGCACCTCCTCCTCCGTGACCTGGTTACGTGCAAGGATTTCATCTGTCCCCGCTCCCTGCCACAATAGCCAATGCACCCCTTCACCCAGGGGCCACCTCTTCTGATCCAAGGAGAAGTACTCACGGGAGGGGGTGTTTGCTGGGCAACTAGTAGGTGGCCAGGCACTGGTCTGGGTGTTTGCAGGCCTTATGTCACATGACAGTATTACTATTTTTTCTTAAGATTTATTTATTTGTTTTGCAGGGGGAGGGGCAGAGGCAGAGGAAGAAGCAGACTCCCTGCTGAGCAGGGACCCCCCCCCGACACGGGGCTCGATCCCTGGACTCCGGGATCATGACCTGACCTGAAGTCAAGAGTCGGACGCTCAACTGACTGCACCCCCCAAGCACCCCGATATACAGTAATCAGCTATTACTATAACAGAGCACCCTTATGGGTAGGTATTAATACCTTTGTATTACTTAATTTATTACAGATCAGAATCCCATGGGGGAGCTGCTAAAAAAACAGATTCCCAGAACTGTGCACATAGGTTCCCGGGGTTGGGTCTGGGGATGGGCCAGGAATCCCTATTTTCACCAGCTCTCAAGAGGATCCTGATGGACACAGCCTGGCAATCAGAGGCCCCAAAAGCAAGGGCTATTGGTAACCATAAAAATTAAGCACCTCTCCAGGTGTGTGTGTGCCTGTGTGAGTATGTGTGTGTGTGTGTGTGTGTGTCATACTTACAATCTCATATATATATAGACATACATTCTCACACATAGATTCCCATACATATATATTCTCATACTCAGGAGAATATGTATTCTCATTCTTGTATTTTCCTGACAAAATGGACTATTAAGTCCATTAAAAAGCATTCATAAAAAGAGAAATTTAAAAAATGGAATAATGCTCCAATGGAATCAGAATGAATGTTCTAACATGTTCCCCCCGCACGCTGGTGAGTCAGCTGTGTAACCTCCTAGGGTGGGACATGTCCTTCCCCAGAGGTCTCAGTTCTAGCCAGTGTCTTTTGACCAGAGTCTTTTTGACCATGACTGCCAGTTAGAACCACATCTGGCATCCTGCTTCCTTGCCTGTGCAGTACGTGTGCACACACGCTCTCTCACACAGTCATACACAATCATGCATAACTAGAGCAAGAGTTTAACAAAACAAGACTTATTCCAACGTACACTAGACACATTCTGACATTTACCAGTCTAGTTTAATTTTTCGTTTAAAAGGACAGCAGTCATGGGGCGCCTGGGTGACTCAGTCGGTTAGGTGTCTGACTCTTGGGTTTCGGCTCAGATCTGATCTCATGGGTCGTGAGATCAAGCCCCACGTTAGGCTCCATGCTCAGTGGGGAGTCCGCGTGGATAATCTCTCCTTCTGTCACACCCCCCGCTTTTGTATCCTTGCTCTTGCCCCCTCTCAAATAAGTAAATAAAATCTTAAGAAAAAAAAAAAAAAGGACAGCCGTTATGATCCAACAGATGGATGTTATGACCCCCTCTAGGCTCATAGGAGTTGGAGGTCGGTGGGTGGGGCTGAAAGTTCCAATCCTCCAAACCCGGGGTCTCCCTGTCACCAGCCCCTCCTGAGGCCACCTAGGGGCCCTGCCTGGGTCAGCTCTCAGCACAAACTCAGGGAGCACTGGAGGGGGCTCATTAGGACCAACAAAACCCACCCTATCACTTGGGAAATCCCAAAGGGTTTTAGGAGCTTTGTGTCAGGAATGGGGACAAAGACCAAACCAGGTAACTTCCATGTTATACTCCACTCCCTCCTGGGCTGTTACCCAGGATTGAAAAACACCACATACCAATGATACTATCTAGAGTTTATGCCAGTTCTCTCTTCCCCTGAGGGCTCAGCAACCCTGCCCAGAGGCTAACGGCCCCCCAGTTCACAAGGCTACTGACTCCTGGGCGTGCTGAGAATTTGTCCTCACAATCCTTCAAGGGCGCTTAGTAGTGTTCCTGGTTTGTACGAAGTGTTCCAGAAATGACCAAGTGTGTTCATGCCTCTGTTGCTCTGGAAAGGAGCCCCAACATCTCCTTGGCCCCTCTGCTCCCCTACTCCTCTCTGCAGTGGCTGTCCCTACCCTGCTCAGTTCCTGCAACTGTTGCTGAGGCAGGGGCCTCCTCATAGTGCCTGTGTGGCTGCTGTGGCCCCGGACTGGTCTCCCCTCTCCCCTTGCCTCTATTCCACCACCTACTGCAGCTCTGCAGCTCTGCTACAGTGCACACTGATGTCACCACAGCTCCTGGGCATGGCATTCAAGGTCTCCCCTTTCATCCCCACCCATGTGTCTGGTTCTCACCCGCAGCCATGCCCAAGCTTCCCACTGCCAAGTTTTTGCCTGTGCTACTTCCATTACCTAGAATTCTCTTCCTGCCCTTCCTTGCCTGGCCTCTGAAGTCACCTCTTCTACAAGAAGGCCCAGACCCTCCCATTAATGGAAGGGGAGAACTGAAGGGGAGCAGCACACACACCCTCTCACCCCCAGGCCTGTACGGAGGGAAGGGATGGGAAGAAGTACCCGGGGCTCAGGAATCCAGACAAGCGAAGGTCAAATTGGCTGAGAACTCAGCTGTGCAACCCGAGCTAGAGACATCCCCAGCCTCAGTTTCCCTGTCTGTAAGAACACACACCAGGACCTCCGGCAAGCCCTTGCAGGGATCTTCAGGTTGGACCCCCAGCACAACCTGGGGGCAGGAGGCATCTGTCCCTGGAGTGGGTCTCCAGGTGAGAACACCTATCCCACAAGGCCGCAGTAGGGGTTAGAAAGGACTCTGTGGGCAGAGCGTAGACCAAGCCGACTCAGCAGCACAGACATCGGGTCAGTGGGAGCTGGTCTGCACCGTAGCCGCTGCCGTCCCACGCGGACCCATGGATGCCGGTCACCCGCTCCGCCCGCCCGCCACCCCCGCCCCCCACCTGCAGCGCAGCCTCGGTGCGGCCTGCTCCTGGGGGCTGGCACCTGCGGCCCTCAGTGGCTTGTCATGGCATGCTGGAGCCTCACGGCCTGTCCCACCAGCCCCAGGGGGAGCCACAGATGCCTCCGCTTTGGGGGCACAAAAGCCCAGCCCCATGGGTAGATGACCCCGAGGTCTCGCCTATGCTCAGGAAAGCCTCTGGGGTCCTGCTGAGGCTGGGATGCCTCCTGCAATCGCGTCCTTGCTGGGCTTCTCTGCCTGCCCCATCCTGCTCCCCCTTCCTCCCCACTGTGCTCTCCTTGGGGGGGGGGGGGCAAGTCCTCTCAACTCTTGCCCGTAAGAGCACCCCTCGGCTAAGCTATTACTGTGCCCCATCCCAGAGCTGCTGAATCAGTCTCGGGGTTGGGGGAGGGGGGCAGGAGTCTGTATTTTTCACTGGCCCCCTGGGCGATATGGGACCCAGGCTGGTCTGGGAAGCCTCTCTAGTCCTCATACCAGACTACCCTCCAGCCTGGAGCATTCAGAGGAGCTCCCCAAAGCGGAACCTGTAGCTTCCTGCGTGTGGGGGGCGGGATGATATGGGCTGGGGGGCGTGGCGTGGCGGGGCGGGGGCGTGGTGGGGCAGGATGTGGGGGAAGCGAATTCCTCCAATGAACGCTCTGCCCTGTGTTGCTCCTCTTCTATCATCCCTTTGACAGGTGAGGCCACCACAGGCAGGATAGGCCAGGTGACAGCCAGGTGACAGTCTCCAGCTCCTAAACTGGGGTTCTTCCACGGCACCGCACCCCGACACATGGCCTTGGCGCTGTCGCCAAATACAGCACATTGATACCCAAACATATGGGCTCTGTGCCCTGTGATCTCCTTGTGGTTCCCAGAGCAGTGGAGGGCGGCCAAACAAACAAACAAACCGGCTTCTCTGGAACACAAACAGCCGCCGGAGGCCGGACGGTTGGGAGGTGACGGTGTGAGCTTGGTGACTAGGGCTCCAGATCTTCCTGAACAGACAAAATCACTGCCCCCAGCGGACATGGAACTAGGACACCTTCCGGCTGATGGGTAGTGTGCTGTGTCTTTATCCTGCCCTCCTCCAGCACCCCTCTAACGGGCATCAGCACCCCCATTTCACAGGAGAGGAAGTTGCGCCTCAGAGAGATGAGGTAATGAGCTCAAGCTGTGGGCTCGGGGATTATGTCATTGTTTTATTTATTCATTCAAAGCACCTGGCCTGTATCCAGCACCATGCCAGGCACGCCCGTCCAAGATAAGAACCTCTCAGAACCGGAACGGGCCTGTCCGCCTGAGAGCTTAGCATTGCAAGGTACACCACGGCCCCGGGGGCCTCAGGGGCTTTGCCTGGCACACCCGGAGGAACATGCTAGGTCGTCTGAATTAGCGTGAGAGGCACACAGTGGGGCGGTCGTAGCAAAGCTCACGGACCTCGGAGCTTTAAGTACCTTGAATCTCCACCCTGCCTTTAACCAGCTGCGCCCCCTGAGCAAGTTCCTTCTCTTGGTCTCAGCTTTCTCATCTGTGAAATGGGAACTGTCTGCCAGATTTATGAAGGTAATGGACAGCGCAGCACCGCTTACCCGCAAGCTCCTGACAGGTGGCCATGGCTGACAGCGACCATTGCCAGCATCACCCTTCCTGCCCGCCGGAGCCCAGGAGGGGCCCGCTAGGCGGGAGGGCTCTTCTGGGATGAGCACAGTTTTCACTGAGCGGCAGCAAGGATGGGTCTCTCCGCAGCACAGAGATGTGGGCCTGGAGCCCCGAACCCCGAGACACCCTGTCCTGCCCTCCTTGTCAAGGCCCTGCAGCTTAAGCCATGACAGTGCGAAGATGTATTTTTACGTTCCTATTGACCTGAAACCAGTTCTGAGTAAACAGAGCAGCTCTGAGGGTGGCGACCAGGCACCCACCCCGCCCAGCAGTGACTTCAGAATCACAGGCTCTGTCCCACTGAAGGGTATCTGCCCTTCCTGTTGTCCCCACAGGAAGTGCCATCTGCCACCCCTGCAACAGGGTGGGTCAGGTCAGCACGGGGCTCCAGGGCATCCTGGAAGCTGGGGTGAGGGGCAGTGAGCCAGGGGGCAGGGGGTGATGGGGGTGGGGTCCTGCGAGGCCAGCTTAAGGGAGCCTCAGAGCCCACTCCTCCCCTCATGGTTACCAGGGCAAAGCCAGGGATTGTCCCCCCTCTCTGCACCCTCTGGGCTGCACCTTTCCTTCTGGGGGCCTCCCCGGGACCCTCACCCCCACCCCAGGGTTCAGGGACGTCTGTTGCACTCTGATGCCCCTCCGTGGGTCAGGCGTACTCACCTACTGACACAGTAGAATGCGATCAGTCTGAAGATGTCCTCAAACACAAGAACCGAGCCTTCCAAGTACAATACTGTGGAGAGATGACAAAAGCCTTGGGTGAATGTTCCTGCCAGAGAGGAGGCTCTCTGAGGGTTGGGGGCTGTGACTGCCATCTTCACGGTGGGTCCCGGCACCTGCTACAGGGCCTGGCATCTGCAGTTTCATACATATCGGCTGCCAATCTGACCACAGGGGAGCGGGAACCAACCTTCTAAGGTGTTATTCCACTGAGATTTGGGGGGATTATTACAGCAATTGGTGTTGTCTTTAATCTACAGTCATCATTTGGGGGCAAAACGACACAGACAACTCTAGATTGTACGAGCAGAATCAAACATCTAATGGATCAGGGTTCTCTCGGCCTGACAAGGAGCTATGAGGCACCAACAGGAGGCAAGTTGCCCAGATCAGTCTTGGCCTCCAGGAGATACAGCAATGCCAGCCGAGGGCCACTGGCCCTTCTCCCAAGAATGCTTGGGCCTATGAGAACCTTCCTTGATTCGGCTGCATGGGTAACCCAAGAGTGAGGGTGACCCCGATAATTTCCAGCTCTGACAACAAAGAGGGACCAATGCATTTGGCCAAGGTCCCATCCCATGGTGGATATGGCTCGTCGGAGGGGCAGGCAGGGTGCTGGACTGTGCCTGAAAGGGGAACATGGTGCCACACTCTGCTTGGGACCCTCAGGGCAAGGGGCCCAGAGAAGCTACGCGAGTTGGTTGAGGTCCACTGCCCATCTTGGCTGCCATCCACCCTCACGACGCCTGTCACTCCAGGGCACCATATGCCCAACAGGGGACGCCCACAGTGAACAGTCTTTGGCATCAGAAGCACCGAAAAACTAAGTGCGTCACATTTCAGTTCTAGTTTCCTCAGGTTCTTCTCGCATCCATGCGATAGAAGGAAAGGTGGGACCTGGATCCAACCAGGAGCTCAGCTCCTCCAGCTGCAAAAGGAGGAAGCCTTTCCCACCCTAAACACACCCGCATCTCGCTGACAGCAAGCTGTCCTGTTTTCGGAGCCCAGGACAGTGTTTTGCTGCACTGGTACTCTGTGAGAGGGGCACACACGAACTGAAATGTTTTGTTCCAACAGCTTTATTTTTATATTTGCCTTCTTTCAACATACTAGACACTCTGCTCAACAGTTAACATGATTTTTTAAAAAGAAGTTCACATTCATCATCTATTTATGGCAAACAAATAATGGTTTCCCATTAGGATAGCTATAAACACTTTAAAAGGGAGTTTAAAGAAAAATGCTAAGTAGATTATAGGACCCGTGGTACTCGGAAAAGTCAGAAATGTCAGTCCAAAGAATGACCATTCTCTGTGAATAGCGGCGGGGCAGTCCACAGCGCCACCTAGTGCTGGAATTTGGTACATCGCTGACTTTCTCAAGAAGCGAGGGACCACGGAGCCTGGGGCCAAAAAGACATCCTGTAGCCTCAAGAGGTAGGGAGAGCTCGTCTATAAAGTGGGATCCCTGATGGCAGGGTTAGAAGTGACGCCCGCAGGAAGCCAAGACTAGCACACTGGGAGGGAGGGCTCAGTAGCAGCTTTAAGATAAAGTCAGCTGCGCCCCCTTCTGTGCCTCCTGATCCTTTCTGTGAAGCCATTTTCCTTAGCCTCAGTTTACCAACCGTCTTCTTGCTGGGCAGCAGCTGGGGTGCAGGCACCAGAGCTCATTCCTTTTTGGGCCCAGAACCCAGCAAAGGTGTATACATTGTCAACTTTGTGCTGTTAAACTTGCGGATTTATAAAATTGTGAGCCACAGTGAAAGCTCTGGGTTTCTATTTAACTTGACCTCTTCTGCCCCAGCCCCAGGTACCTTCCACATCTCCCACACTATCCATACACAGATGGTGGCAAAGGCTTCCCATCACCCCACGGACCAGCTGGGGGAGCTCGCGCTTGCCAGGGCCAGGGTGTGGCCCAAATCTGAGTCTCCCCCCAGGACCCAGCACAATGGGGTGCAGTTTGGGAGATCGATACATGTTTATTAAATAGCCATCTGGGAGGGAGACATAAGAGGTCTGGGGGCACTTGGGTGGGGACCTTAGGCCTCCCACTGCATGGATCGTTAGCCTTCCCCTGCAGGAGTCCACAGGGACCCCTCAGACTTGGGGGAACCCTCACAGACAGCCTTCCACCATTCTGGAGCCTGGGCTAATGCACATCGGTAAGGGACAATCCTTTGTCCCCATGAGTGATGGGCGGGCTGTGCTCCCAGGACTGTCCTGGGTTCTGTGCAGTTCCGGCCTAGTGGCTTGGTGTGGGTGCCCGGGCCCAGTGGCCTGACTGTGGGCATGCCTCCGTCGTCTTTTTATTTATCCTCTCTGTGCCTGGGTTTCTTCAGCTGTACAACAGGGATAATAAAGTAGCCCCCTATTACAGGTTGAACTGCATTCTCTCCAAAAGATACGATGAACTCCTAACCCCTGGTATGTGTGAATGTGACCTCATTTGGAAACAGGATCTTTGCAGAAGTCACCCAGTGAACGTGCTGTCAGACTGGATTGGGGTGAACCCTACATTCCATGAATGGTGTCCTTATAAAAACATGAAGACATGGGAGACACACACACAGGGGAAGCCATGTAAGACACAGGAGTGAGGCCTCTGTAGGGCAAGCAACACCAGAGTGCTGGTTGTCACCAGCACCTGGGAGAGAGGGGTGGAACGGATCCTCCCTGATCTGCAGACAGAACCCACCTGCGCCACACCTCAATTCCAGATTTCTGGCCTCTACAACTGCAAGAATCAGTATGTGTTGCTTTAGGCCACCCAGCCTGTGTGACTTTGTCCCAGCGGCCCTGGGAAACTCATGTGCCCGCTCATAAGCAAAACCCATCCACCAGAGCTTCCAGAAGGGTTCACAGCATGGTCAGCCAGCGAGGGTACAGGATTACTAAACCCTAACTTGAAACAAGCAAGCTGAGGGATGACTGGGTGGCTCAGTCAGTGAAGTGTCTGCTTTTGGCTCAGGTCATGATCCCAAGGGCGTGGAATCGAGCCCAGTGTCAGGCTCCTTACTCAGTTCTCCCTCTCCCTGTGCCTTCAGCTCCCCCAGCTTGTTCTCTCTCTCTCTCTCTCTCTCTCTGACAAATAAATAAATAAAATCTTAAAAACAAACAGTAAGCTAGTCACGGTGTGAGGTAGGGCTGGAGATGGAAGGATTTTTTGTGGCTTTGCCTGGCATTATTTTCTAGGGCTCCTCAGTAGAAAGCTTGTCCCTTGGTGGAGGTGGGGGGGGGTGGGTGAGGGATGGGGGAGGGGTTTTCCTCACTTGGTCCCATCAACACAGTGCACATTCCACCCTCCAGGTGCTCGCTCATGCTCTTTCTCCGTGGACAAGGATCCCTCTTAACACAATTTAGCTTTTTAACTGCCTTATGGGTACAACTCATAGCACTAAGTACAGATATTCTCAGACCTATGGTGAGGGATGGACCACTATGAAGGCACCAAAACCCTGCGGACAGAGTACCCTAAGTGGGTGAATTGTAGGATACTGAATATATTAATAAGCAACTCTCAGTAAAGCCATTATTTAATAAAAAAGAAAAGAAAAGAAACCCATACACCAAGAGTTGACTGAATTTCACTGCCTGTAGTATGTTTTTCTGGGATTTTTTATAATGGGCATCTATGATTTCAGTAGGCAAAGAAACTGTCAAGTGTCTCTACATTTTTCTCTAATCTTCTAAAATTCTCCGTAAAATTTTTTCTAAAGCTGATTGGTTGCCAGTGTCCTCTCAGCTGAGGCCGCTTCAGAGGCCACTCACAGCCCTGCCAGGCACAGCCTACGAGGCCCCCATGGCTTCCAACACTGAGGGGACCACACTCTCCCTTACTCTGAGAAGCCAAAAAGAGCCTCTTCAGAAAGAGCCTCAGGAGTGCCTGGTGGGCACTCTGCCCTTGGCTGCCGCCCAAGGGAGCTGTGGCCGGAGCCCAGCTAGGGAACCGCCCCCAACAAAGATGCTGGTTCCAACCGGTCACCTTGGACAAGCGCCAGCAGCGAGCCCCCCGCTGGACGGTCTCTGGGGTCCTCAGCTGCAGCCTCAGTGGGCACATGTCAGGCCCTGTCTAATGCATTTCTCACTCAAAGTGTAAGACAGGAGAAGGGGTCCCCATTGGTCACACCTGGCCCAGAGGTGACAACAGGTGACGATGACAAGACACCGCTTCTGCTTCAGGAAAAGGAAATCTTTTTACCTGACGACTCACCACCAATGCTGATATGGGACAGCATAGAGATGCCATGTCCTTGCACACCGGCTGGCTGCTGCCATTTACAACCTCAATGTCAAGGTGAAATAGTCACAAAGACCAGAAAACTGGTAGATCTTTTTTTTTTTCTTTCTTTCTTTAAAGAAATCCTGTTCAATTGACATTGGCTTTTTCCACTTAGCATAATTTCCTCCAGGGTCCTCCAAGTTGCTGAGTGAACCAATAGCCTGCTCCTTTTCACTGCTGAGGACTATTTTTCGGGCCGGGCAGGCCAGTTTGCTTGGCCATTCATCCAGTTTCCAGTTTTTTTAAAGATTTTATTTATTTATTTGACAGAGAGAGAGAGAGAGCAAGCATGTGAGTGTGCATGAGTGCGGCACAAGGAGAAGCAGACTCCCGCTGAGCAGGGAGCCTGACTCAATTCCAGGACCCCCAGATCATGACCTGAGCTGAAGGCAGGTGCACAGAACCACCGAGGAGCCCCTCCAGTGTTTAGTTATTATGTGCAAAGCTGCTGTGGACATTTGTGTACAAGTTTCTATGTGAATGTACATCTTCCTTTCTCTAGGTTTCCCAAGAGAACAATCACTGGGAATATGGTAAAGTCTAACATCACATTTCAAAGAAACTGCCAAACCATTTTCCCGAGTGTCTGTACCATTTTACATCCCCCCAGCAATGTGGTAGGGACCCAGTTTCTCCTCGTGCTCGCCAGCATGGCGTTTTCCTTATTTTCTATTTTAGCCATTCTGATTGGTGTAGAATGAGATCTCATGGCTGTTTTAATTTGAATTTCGAAAGGAGAGGAGACATCCTTTCATGTGATTATTTGCCATCTGTATATCTTCTTTGGAGAGATGTCTGTTCATGTCTTTTGCCCATTTTCTAACTGGAAAATGGCAGTTAATTTTCTTTCTGTTTTGTTTTGTTTTTAAATATTGAGGGTTTTTAAAATTGCTTTATTAAGAGATCATTTGTGAATGATACCGTCCAATTTGCCAATTTGAAGTGCACAATTCAATGGTCTTAGGCATGGAGGCACGTAAAAAGTTGTGCAACCCTCACCACAATCAATTTTAGAACATTGTCATTATCCCAGAAAAGAGACCCTGTACCCACCAGGAGTCACTCTCCAGCCCTTCCTCTCCCATGGCCCCCGGCAACCACTGATCTATGTTCTGTCCTTATGGATTTGCCTGTTCTAGACATTTTGTGTAAGTGGACTGATACAGTGTGTTGCCTGGCTTTTTCTACCTAGCACAATGTTTTCAAGGATTGTCCATGTGGTAGGATGGGTCCATGCTTCAGTCTTCTTTATGGCTGTATAAAATTCTATTGTTTGGATGGACCACATTTTGTTCACCCATTCATCACTGATGGGTGTTTGGGCTGTCTCCATTTTTTGGCTACCCCAAATACTACTGCCACAAACATGTGTGTACCCGTTTCTGTGTGGACATACACTTTCATTTCTGTTGAGTACAGACTCAGACTCAGTGGAATTCGGGGTCATACAGTAACTCCGTATGTTTAAGAAACTGCCAACTGTTTTCTAAGTGACTACACCATTTTACTCTCTGCTTGCAGCATACGAGGGTTCCAACTTCTCCACTCCAATCCTTTTTGATTACAACCATCCTGGTGTGGATGAAGCAGTATCTCATTGTGGTTTTTGGTCTGCATTTCCATGATGATGGGTGATGCTAGCCTTTCTCTTTGTGCTTACTAGCCTTTCGTGTAACTTCTTTGGAGAAGTACCTATTTAAGTTCTTGGCCCATTTTTCAATCAGGTTGTTTATTGTTTTGTTTCAAAGGGCTCAATTAAGAGTTCCTCTGTAGCTAGGACATTTTCATTATGTACTCATTTATCAACAAATATTTATTGTGCTCATCATGTTGATAAAAAGGCTAGATGGATGTAGAAATTGAGTGCAAGCAAGCCTCCCAGTAGAAGGATGGCAGGGAATTTGCCAATGGTCTGGCCATAGGACCTATCTAGGACATCCCACCGAAGGATAGAGATTCAAACAACCAGCTCCTTCTCTTTTGATGATTTAAAATTTGGTGGGGGTGGGGATGGGAGAGGTGTAACTGATTTCACCTTACAGAAAATCTTGCATGAAGCAAGGCCTCAGTATGTGTGTTTATAGAACGAGCATTGTCTAGATGAGAACTGCCCCAGGAGGAAAGGGTCCCCAGAGGGATGCAGGAAGGACCATGGGCTGGTAGGAGGGGCAGAGTCTACAGAACTCTCCCAGGGCTCATCCTTGGAGAGAAAAAGCCATCACTCCCAGTTGTTGGGGGGAGAGGGGGAATCCAGGAAGTGGCCCTCTTCCAATGCTTTATGTGACACTGAGCCAACCTTCCCTGATCCCTATCACCTAGAATGGTTGGAAGACAGATCTTAATGGATTCTCATCCCACTTCCTAAAAGGTACACTAGCTCACCAACCTGGGTCCCCAACTGGAAAGGCCAGAGGTGCAGACCCTGAAAATAAAAAGCCACGGCGTCAAGAAGCTGGGGAGTGGTTCCCAGCTGGAAGCAGGAGGGAGAGTCAGCAGCAGGCATGGTAGGTGTGGCTAGGCCCACCCATCCAGGGGCCTCCTGTCCCTCTTGGCTCCTTCCCTTCTTGGGAGGTCACAGGTGCCTTCTGGCTGCCGGGAGCCATAGTATGGTTGTCATGGGAACCCCCACCTGGCCTTTGCGTGGCTGAGGTGGGAAGAAGACTGTTTCCTGTCCAAAGGCCCAATTTTCTGCAGTAGATGAAAATGCACTGCCCTGCTCCCAGGACTGAAAGTGGGGGGAAACAGCAATTTCTCAGTCTGGGGGGACCCCGATGTTCCAGGCCTAACTCCGGCGTCCCCTTGCTTCCAGATGACGCTACAGAGGGCAGCTGCCTCACCTGTGAAATGGGAGAACAGCCCTCTCCCTGCCAAGGAAAGGTGCTGCTTGACTGGGGCTTCTGGAATGGCTGGCTCCAGCAGGAGAAGCTGCCAGACCAGGGTGCAGACAATCTCACGCTGGGCAGCACCTGTGTTCTCTAGGCAGCCCTTCTGCCCGACCGTACAAGGACTGGAGCACAGAGTGGTGCAAACTTTCAGCCCTGCTCCAGGCAAAGCCTAAACGTGGACCATACTGGCCAGGCATGGGCTCCTGGTTCCAGCAGCCACAGGCCCAGAGCTCAAAGCCCTCCTTCTCAGAGACTTGCTTTCTTTAACTGCCAAGTGAGCAGGAAAGTAGCTGAGGCCCTCCCTGACCCTCTGGCTCTTTGTGCAGAGGCTGGTGCCCCGCCCAGACCCTGAGTGAGGAACGACAGCCCCCGTACCACAGACAGCGTAGAGTCTGAAGGTCTGTGGAGGGAGGGCAGGGACCTGGGAGAGGAGGACAGTTTGAAAATGTGCTGGAGACAGATCCTTTTCTCTCTCCTTGCCTGGCACGGATGGCCCAGGGTGGACACCCTGGTCTCTGGCTCATCGGCTGGCCTGGAGCCCCCGCACTGTCTATTTACCAGCCTGCCCCAGCTGCCCTTTGTAAAGCCCCCAGCCCCCTGAGCTTCATGGTTTTTCAGTGTAAACTCATCCTCTCTTAACTTCTCCACCACATCTCCTCCATCAACCACAGGCCTCTAGGGGGAGGGTATGAGCTGCAGGGAGGCTGACAGGGAAAGGAACAGGGAGGACCTGCCAGCCACAGTCAGGGGCCAAGCAGGGGACTGCTTCCAAATGCTCCCAATGCCCCCCTATAGGATCTCGCAAGGGAGCACAGAGGTGCCTCCTCTTTTAGGTGGCTACAGCCCTGCACTAAACTGCACAACTTGACAAGCAGAACACCAGCTAGACTTTAACCCCCATTCAAATCACCAATGAAGTGCTTCAGGGCAGTGCACAAGCTATGCAACTGTCCACGGCAGGCCTGGTTATAAGTCATGGCCATCTTTGCTGGTTGCGGTTGGCGTAAAGAGCAATTTCCTCTTGATTTCATCTTAAGAATTTTAAGATGAATAAAATACCACAATGTCCTTTTTACTGAGTTCTACACCACACCCCAGATTGGCTCAGACTAGAGACCTGACCACAGCCAAATGTTCCTCCTAGTGGATGGGGAACCACAGAAAGCCAGAATGGAAGGGCCCTTAGGGGCAACTCAAGTCCAAACTCCCCCATTGCACTGGTGGAGAAACTGAGGTACAGAGAAATTATGTCATCATCCTTTGAGAGACGACTAATTTGGGTGCTTTCCAGAGTTTGACTGTGGTGCTCTCTGGAATCTAGGTTCTGATTCGGATTGCTGTCGTTCTGCCCCCTTTTCCCAAATCTCAGCACGGGCTGGGATTTTTGAGCCTCCTGATTAATGATGGAAGGGTATTGTTTTCAAGGTTTCAATAATAATAATAATAATAATAACAACAGCAGCAGCAACAACAATAGTAGTAAGAGTATTATCTACCATTTATTAGTTGTGCCGCTGCGCCAGCCTCTATTTCTAATCACCACGACAAATTCCATTATCCTCATTTTAGAGGCAGGGAAATGAGGCTCAGAGAGGTCAAAAAAGCGGCCCAGCGGCCACAGTCACAAGGCGCCTACAGCCAGGGAACGTGGTCAGGAGGCACCTTTTGCTTTGGAGAGGTGGCACGAGGTGGAGGGAAGGCGTCCCAGTCTTCCCTACCGGAATGCACTCAATGTGTCCCTGCAGCTAGCAGAGATGCCTTCTCATGGGTCACACTAGGCAGGCCCCATGTCACCCTGGGGGAAGCCCTCCTGGTGGCCGTGGTGCTGGGTTCACATTCCGCCACCTCCTGCTGTGTTCCCAGGCCTGACTCCAGCGCAGAACGAAGCTCCCGGGAGAGCGGGAGTCAGGTGTCCTCCCTCCTCACCACCCCAGAGCCGGGACCTTGCCCCGGATGCCACGGATGCCACGCAGCCTCAGCATCCCGTTGCGAACAGCGCTCCCTTGGAGCCCCATGTCGGCAGCCACGTCGGCAGCCGCTGCCACTGGGCTGTCCAAGCTGTGAAGAAAGATTCCTTTTCCTGGACGGTGCTCTTCCATATTTAACAACCGTGTGGATGAGGCTTTAAGTCTGGGAAAGGAATAAGGAATCAACTGCCGCAACACAGATGGGACTTTGCCTGGGAACTAGGTAAAGGTTCAGATGCCAGAACAGAAGGGGACCCATTAGACAGAGGAGTGAACTGCCAAGTGTCAGGGAGACCAAAGAGTAAGCAGGCCGGGAGGTGTTGGGGAGAAGGGGTGGGAAGGGGTGGTGGAGGGCGAGCAGAGGCAGGCTGTCCGCCAGCAGGGGGTCTCATTACTCACAGAGAATGAGCTGGAAGTCTGGGCAAGCCATCTGCCTGCTTCTCAGCTCACACTGAGGGGCCAGGAGGTGTCTTTGGTGGTCCCTGTCAAAAAGAAATGCTTTGCTCTGCTGGGCTGAAGGAAAAAAAGGAGGCAGCCCACGGCACTGCCCTGCTGGCGAGAACAGCCCTGAGTTCCAGAGAAGGACCCATCAAGAAACAACCCAGCTCAGAAAACAACCCGGGTTCGACTTCAGGATCTTAACCCTGAGTTTGCAAATCTTTATCTGAGGTCCAAAAGAAAAGTGAGCACCACTTACAAAAGCAGTGGGAGGCCCAGAGAGGTTCAGTGGCTTGCCAGAGGTCACAGAGCTAAGAAGTGAAACCTCCCCCTCCCAACAGACATCAGGCCGGTGCCCTCCTGAATCGCCATAAATGCTCCTGGTCAGGAAAGGGGACACGCTGCTGCTGCACAGAGAAGAGTCTTCACCGACAGAGGGAGGTTCCTGTGACCTCCCAGGGATCGGGGCTCCAAACTCTCTGGCAGTTCCTCCAGCCCGACATCTCATTCAGATTTCCCCTTAGTTACCAGATGGCAATTCCACAGCCCAGTAAGAACAGTGATGGAAACAGGTATCTTGACCCCAAAGGATGTGACCACCCCAGAGGGACCCTGGAGAGTTAGCATCTCATGCTCCAGACACTCTCAAAGCTCTAGGGCTCTGCCCTCCCTCCTGAGCCCTGGACCCATCAATTTATCCAATTTTCAATCAGCAAATATTTGCTGAGCATCGACTATGTGCCAGGCACTGTGCTAGGCACTGGGATGATGGCGATGCGCTTCTTTCTCCTGGGTACAGTGGCTCCCCCATCCCTTGCTGTCACCCCCGCCAATCATTCTTCCCCTCGACCTAGGGTGGTGCAGCCACAGGGCCCTGTCAGTGGGCGCCTCCTGATCCCTCTTCCTTCTCAGCCATTTCTGCCAACCTGTGCTGTCAGTCCTCCTCCGGAGTATCTCGGGAGTGTGTCTTGTCCTCCCACACCTGCTGGAGGAGCTGGGTGCAGGCCCCACCGTGTTGCCCCAGCATCACTGCCAAGTCCCCTCTGCTCTTCATCCTGGGTGGAGGGTCTCCCCTGCACTCCAGCCTCTGCACTGCACCCCCAGCAGTGAGGGGCATCTGTCTATCTATCGATCAATTTTATTTTTAGGTAATCTCTATACCCACTGTGGGGCTCGAACCCATAACCCCAAGATCAAGAGTCACATGCTCCACCTACTGAGCCAGCCAGCGGGGCTTCTGTTTAAAAGGCACATGAGATCATGCCCTCCCCCCCATTTTTAATGTCCTTCTGTCAGGGGTTCTTCCCCATGGTCTTCTAGATAAAGGCCGAGCATTGAGACCCTGGGTGCACACTGCCCTGGGATTCAACAGCCCACATGTCCTTGTTCATGCTGTCTCACCGCCTCTCGTGCTCTTCCTCTTCTCTCCCAACAGGACTCGCTCACATGTCCTCACTCCTCAGAGGCATCCCCCTGGGGTCTCACTCACCCTCCAGTGTCGGGAAGCTTCCCCGATTGCAGTAAAAGCCCAACACCTTCTTAATATCGTCATGGGCGTATCCCTACAGCCCCATGTCCTTAAACGGAGTAGATGCATAAATGCACGTGGTATACGATTCTCTAATTATGTAGTGTGCGTGGTCTTTGCACACCGAAGTAGCTAGAAGTTTCCCTGAGAGCAGAATGTATGTTCGCCCAGTATGACGAACACATGCTGGGGGGCCAAGCTGCTGGGTTTAAACCCCAGACCCACCACTTACTGATGCGTGACCTCAAGCAAGCCACTTAGCATCTCTGTGCCTCAGTTTCTCCATCTGTAAAATAAAGATTATACCTGTCCTGGTTATCTATTGCTATATAACGAACTGCTTGCAAATTCTGCTGTCTTAAAATAATGCTCTTTGTGTAACTCATGGTTTCATGGAATTTGGGCAGAAATCTGCTGGGAAATTTTTTGCTCCTCGTGGCACTGACTAGGTCACTTGGTGGCATGCACCTAGGGACTGTCCTGGTCCAGAGGATCCTTCACTCTGGCAGGAGAAGCTGAAGGCTAAGCTCAGCTGGGCCCTCTTTGGCTTCTCTCCCTGTCCATATGGTCTCCAGGAGAGCTCTCCAGGTGGTCTCTCCAGTATGGTGGTCTCAGATTTCTTACAGGGCAATCCAGGATTCCCAGAGGCCATGCAGAAGCTGCCAGTTCTCTTAAAAGCTACACATGGAACTGGCAGAGTGTCCCTACTGCCTGACTCTGTTGGCCAAAGCAGTGCCCGGCCAACCCAGATTCAAGGGGAGGCGCTGTAGCCCTTGATGGGAGGAGGGTCAAAGGAAGTACCGCCATCTTGAATCTGCCACAGGATAGTGTTTCTATCCTTGGGCTGATCTGCAGATTAAATGAGTTAATTCATATAAAAAGCTCCACAAGTGATTTCTACCGGTGTCTTCTGTCCTTAGTCTCTCCCTGTACCCAGCAAGTTCTCAGTAAGTATTTTGTATCCCACTCTTTAGTAGAGGAAGAGGCGCAGGGAGAACATTCTAGGTTGGATGGCATAGAGCGAGTTTCTTGTCCCAATTGCTGAACCACATTCTGCATATCAGGGGTCACCTGGAGTCCCAAGACCACACCGTGAAAACGAAGTTGTGAGGGAGCACGAGAGAGCAGAACCAACACCAACTGAGGGCATAGCTACCGAGCCCACCTGCCCCTCTCCCAGGTGCCCCCCAAGCCTGCATGTTCCAGATGAGGGAACAGAGCTCAAATGGGTTTAGGAGCCTGTCCAAGTTCAACCAGATGGTGAGTGATGGGCTTCAAATCCAGGTCTGCCTGTCCGATGGCTCTTTCTACTACAGCTAAAAAAACCATGGAAAGTGCCCAATTATGTCTTCTCAATGACTAATGGGACTTTGGTCCTTGGGACCCTGACACCTATTAGAAGGAAACTCCCCGGCTCCCAGCAGGAAGTACCTCACAATCTTAAAGGTTATCCTGTGACCAGCTGATGGTCTCACATTATTCACGGTTTCTCTGGGAATCCGTCAGTGTCATGATGAATTTCCTGTTTCTGCAGACATCCCGCACACACGCACCCACCTTTTTAAGAAAAGAGACAGCTCTTCACGTAAGCATTGTAACTGATTACCCATAAATACACACTTCATATCCACAGGCACGCACATCATGCTTTAGTTTGCAAAACACGCACATATATGTCAGCTTCCCGTGGTTCTGTACGGGAGGCACTGGAATCCCCATTTACAGTTTTGGAAACTGAGCCACAGCGTGCTGGTAAACATGTAATGACCAGCCCCCGGCCCAGGGAAAGAAACCTCAGTTTCACCGCATTTACCAGCTTCCATAATGTAAGAGCTCCCACCATGCTAGTTTTAAGCACTGAGTTGCGATGAGATGTGCACGCTCCCGTCTCACTGGCTAGAATAAGCTGACTCCCGTGTGCCACCAGAGCCATAGCTTTGAGATAAAGCCACTCTCAGATGGTCCTGAGGGAGCAAAACCATCAAAAGACCTGGGACTCGGGTGGCCCACAGACTAGAGGGACCCGTTCTCAGCACAGCTGCCCTTGCCGAAGCCCCCTACTCCCTGTTTACTCCCTTTCTGTCCAGCTCTGGGTCCGTGCAACGAACACGAAGCATTTGAACAAAATTTCAGCTCAGGCTTCAGAATCGGAGGGTCATTCCAAAGTTCCTAAGTATGCTTAATGACTGTCTGCTCTCCCTCCCGCTCCTCAAACTTCCCCTGTCGTGGAGAGCCACAGGCATACAGAGAGAATCTCAAGCAGACTCCACGCTGAACGCAGAGCCCGTCATGGGGCTCGATCCCAGGGCCCTGAGACCACGATGCCAAGAATCGAAGGCTTAGTCGACTGCGCCACCCAGGAGCCCCCTGAGAGGAACAACTTCTGTGAAAGCTGATGCGGTGTCTGGCACACCGTGAGTCTGGTACAGTGCCTGGCACACGGTGTCCCTAATAACTGGGGGCTGACGGCTGTATGAGATTTCCTGGGTAGGGCCTTGTTACTGGGGAACTGGGTCTCATCTGGGGGCTGCTCAGGGCAGTCTTGCACGGGGGAACAATGACTACATTCAAGAACATTCCAGCAGGGGAAGTTGTGCTGGGCCAAGTTCCTTAAAAGTTTCCACTGTGAAAACCAAGACCAAGACAAGTAATAAGCACAACAAAACATATGCCAGAGGATCAGGACTGCTGGTAAAAGCAGTGTAAACTATTATTCATTGATTCTCAACAGATAAAGGGAGATGGACACAAAGAGCCTCAGAAGATACCAGTCTACTTCTACAGAACTTTCCAGAAGGTCCCACCTCTGACTTCTTCCTTAAATAGTTTGGGTAGAAAGAAGAAGTTGGTGGTACAGGCGTAATAATGTGGCCTTCCAAGAGGCCACCCCGGCTGCTTGGACACTGAGTGGCATGTATCTTTCTCAGCCCGTGGCCAGGCTTTATAATCCAGGAGCTCAGGATGTCTGGGGTCAGGCAAACAAAGAATAGTGCCTCCTCTCTGTGTGGGGCTCTGCCCTTCCAAGGCAGTTCGTTCCCATCTCTGGCCAGGTGAGGTCAGGGGTCCCTTCTCTTAGGAGTCCCGGAGATGCTGAGTGACTTGCCTAAGGTCACACAGCCAGTTATTGGCAGAGCCAGATTAGAACCCAGTTCAATGACACCTACCCGTGGCTTGGCACAAGCTCACCCTGGCCCTCTAGTCAGCCACTCCCTCTTCCTAGGGGTGAAGCCGCCTGGAAACTTTCAGAGCAAAGCAAATCTGGGAGGGGCTCTAGAGGTATTCAGAGGTAACAACTGGCTTTCTCTTTCAGGAGAAGCCCCAAAGCCTGTAAGAACATCTCCTTAGAGGTCCTGATCATGGGGTAAACCTCCCAGAGCAAGCCAAGCCTCCACACAGGGTCAACAGGTGAGCCACAGAGCACTTGCAAAAGTACTTTGCTTTGTTTCTTCCACTCTTGCCCCAACCTGCTCTGCTTCCCCAGTGATCCTTTTAAGAGCAGAATCTGGGGCTCCTGGTGGCTCTACTGGGGAAGTGGCTGCCTTTGGCTCAGGTCATGATCCCAGGGTCCTGGGATCGAGTCCCACATCGGGCTCCCTACTTCTACCTCTCCCTCTCCCCCTGCTTGTGCTCTCTCTCTTTCGCTTACTCTGTCTCTCAAATAAATAAAATCTTAAAAAAAAAAAAAAAAGAGCAGAATCTGGTCTTAGGATGACCCTCCGTAGACAGTAGCTTCATACACACATGAATGGGTGGGTGGGTGGGTGGGTGGGTGGAGGGTCCCTCTTGCCTTCCTGCCTGGCGTCAGGTATGTTCACATATGTTTTGTCTGTTCCTCATAACAATTCACTGTTGGAATGGAGGCATAATTCACTCCATTTGTGGTCAAAAGTGAGGCTCCCTGTATACATGGGCCACCCACTCAGGCCTAATCACAAGTGTGTCTATTAGCTTCAACTGCCTGGCCTAAAACCACAGACCTCAGACTGGGGAAGGTGCTCAGGGCAAGAAGAGAGCCTAACTGAGCTCGGCAGGCTGGCCTTTCTTTTTCTTTCTTTCTTTCTTTCTTTTTTCTTTTTTTTTTTTTTTTAAAGATTTTATTTATTTATTTGCCAGAGAGAGAAAGAGAGAGAGAGAGCGAGCACAGGCAGGCCAAGTGGCAGCAGAGGCAGAGGGAGAAGCAGGCTCCCGGCTGAGCAAGGAGCCCGATGTGGGACTTGATCCCAGGATGCTGGGATCATGACCTGAGCTGAAGACAGCTGCTTAACCAACTGAGCCACCCAGGTGTCCCCAGGCTGGCTTTTCTAAAGCCTGCAGCTCAGCCAGGGTGGTAGGGAATAGTCAGGGAAGACAGTGGGGCCGAGAGCCAGGCAGCTGCTTTCCGTAGGGGCCAGACCACACTGGGTGTCACTGTCTGATGGTTCCCCTTCTGGAGATGGGGACAACTGGTTTTCTTTCTCTCCTTTTTTAGCAGCCAGCAGAAAAAAAACCCACGACGTGAATATGTCAATGTCACCATCTTCAAGGGTGCAGATGAATGAAAAAGTAGCTTGCGTCCCTGTGCTGGGGAGTTAACTTTGGCCATAAAGGGGCAGCTGGCCTAGCCACCATCCATCCTGCGTCCTGCTCCTTTGTCCCCTGGGTCCCCTGCCCCAGGGCCTCTTTAGGTCCCTGTGAAGCTAAGTGGCCACCCAGACCCTGCAAGGCCTTCCTCTCCCCTCCGTGCAGCAAGAGGAGGGCGGACGATGTAGCAGCCGGTGACACTCATTCAAAGGGGTAGCTGTCGGCCCTGCAGTCCCCAGTTTGAACAGAGGGCAGCCGTACAGTTCAGGGCTTTGGGTCCCCACAACATCACCCGCCCGACCTAGCGATTTGGTGTTTTGAAACTCTTAACAAGGAACCAGAGAACCATCTAAGCACACAGAAGCACAGAGGAGGCTGAAGTGAGCTGTTCTTGCTGAAAGCAAACAGATCGGGGCCATAGATGAGGCTGACTACCCGTGGGGGATCCCCTCGTTTCTCTCCTTCGCCTGTGTGTGGGGAATCCCAACGAAAGGCCCCACTTCCAGGCCGGGGCCCTCCCCTTGCCCACTTCCTCTCAGGCTGACCCCACTGTGGCCACCACAGCCACAGGGGGACTCCGAAGACCGGCGACTCCCTCCTCCCATAAGGGATTACAAATCAGGCGCACACGGCGGATGGGATTTACCCAGAGCCTGGAACCCTCTGTGTGGGCTCATTCTACTCTTCCCTTTGGCTTCATCTTGCAGAAGGATTAATAATAGTTAAAATAATAGTAATAGTAAGAATAATAATAATAAACAAACACGATTATAACCCTCCGTTGTGCTCCAGGTACTGTCCTAAGTACGTCACTTTTTAAAAAAGATTTTATTTATTTTTTTGAGATAGAGAGAGAGAGAGTGAGAGCAAGGGCACGAGCAGGGGGTGGCAGCCGAAGGAAAAGGAGAAGCAGACTCCCAACTGAGCAGGGAGCCCGACGCAGGGCTCATTCCAGGACCCCGGGATCATGACCTGAGCTGAAGGCAGACGCTTCACTGACTGAGCCATGCAGGTGTCCCTATCCAGCGTAATTTAGATACACTAACCCCTTCAAGCATCCTAAGGGAGAGACACCATTACTCTCCCTATCACAGAGGCCTGGAGAAGTTAAGCAAGGCCTGGAGAGGTAGGAAAAGGCAGAGCTGAGGCCAGCCATGTGGCTTCCATAGTCTGTGCTCAGTCACCATGTTAAGGAGGCAGGTTCGGAATGAGGAAGAGAGAACAAAAAGGTCAGAGCAGTGAATCACTGAGGCAAAGAAACGTTATTACCTGGTACTTTCTTGATGTTGCCTGGGTTCAGGGGTCTGAGGTTTGGGGAGCAGTGGAATAATATAAAGATACATACAAACTTATAGATGGCATCTGGTAGTCACAGTGAATGGACGTGAATCATGATTAGAAGAGTTGCACTCCATGAAGGGATGTTGGTTTGTTTTGATGGTCTTTTCAGCAAGTTGAGCACTGAAATGTTTCAAAGTTTAAGACTGGGAGGGGCGCCTGGGTGGCTCAGTGGGTTAAGTGTCTGCCTTCAGCTCAGGTCATGATCTCAGGGTCCTGGGATTGTGCCACACCTGGGGCTCCCTGCTCAGCGGGGAGTCTGCTTCTCTCCCTTTGCCCCTCACCCAGCTTGTGCTTCCTCTCTCAAATAAATAAGTAGAAATCTTTAAAATATAAAGAAACAAACAAATATTTAAAAGTGGGAAATGAGATTCTACCACATGGTTCCGGGAGGAAGATATGCACCGGGATGTAACCTGCCTCTATGACCGGGTGCCCTGGTTGGTCTCCCGGGCTCCTAATTGGAAATGAAACACTGCCACCAAACGGGGCATTCTGGGTCCACTGGATAGGACCTGTGCATCCTTTCTCACCAAGTCCCAAAAGGCCAGGGGTTGTATGTGAGTTGGAAAGACTTACAAATGATTACCCTGGAGTCTAGGGCAGGGAAGTGGGAAAGAAGAGCGGGGAAAGGAGAAAATTGCATCTTCCAGACATTCCGCCAGTCCAGCTTGATTCCTTTTTCCTCCGAGAAGCCTCCCCTACCAGCCTGCCCTTGAATGAAGCTCCCTCCTCGCACTTCGAGAACACCTGTGGATGCGTGCAGCACATCACCACTGCCCACCTTCAGCTACATGCCAGAGGCTGGGGCTGAAATTCAAGCGCATGACTGGCCCTTGGGTTCTAAAAGGACTGTAGGTAACTAGGGCCTGGGAGGCAGGTCTTTGAACCCGGCTGATGGCCAAACTTACACCTGGGGGTCTGTGCATCCCCAGGCAGCTGCTGAGAACATCTGAGAAAAGGCCCATGTTCTTGGAGAGCCATAGGTGCCCCCAACAACCTCACCCCTCCGCAGTCATTAGAGGGTGCTGTGTATTGGTTTGGGAAAACTATGACCCTTCTTCCTCTTTGAGATCCTTATACTTTCTTCCCTGAAGGACACTGCAGGACAGGGGTCACTGGGATTTGCTGTCTAAAGTAACAACCTCACACACTCTACCCCTTACAGAGTCCTAACAGCTCACCAGGATCCAAGTCCTCTCCTTGTCCCTGCACACAAGCCTGGACCACATTTCCCAGGCTCCCTTGCAGCTGGGTGTGGTCAAATGACCGAGTTCTAGCCAGTGGAATACAAGCCTAGGTGACACATGTACTTCCTGGATAAGATCTCGGTAAGACCCGCCCACAAGCTTCCTGCTTCCTATTGGCTGGAGTCCACCCTACGAACTAGGGGAGTCCACCTGCTCTAGCCACAGAGCCTTCCTCAGGGGATCCTGAAAAAGTCCTCCCTACTGATGAGGAATCTTGCCCAGGAGCAGGACACTAGGCTCTTCTGGACTTAAGTCATGACACTTTTTGTTATTGTGGCAACTAGCTAATCTTCCTGCTTCCATGTTCTGCACAGCGTGACTCTTCAGCTCAAGGTCACCCTGTATGGTTACTTGTTTACTGTCTCCTCCTTCAACCTGAATGTGGGCTCAGAAGGGCAAGGGCTGTGTTTCACCCCCTGCTGTGTCCCCAACGGTAGAGCAGCTCCTGACATAGGGGAGACACTCAATAACCCTGTGCTGAACACACAGTGAATCCGGGTCTCTATGGAAAGGGCCCTTATAGCAAGAAAATCAACCTGTTTCTGCTTTCACTTTCTCATCCGCCTCTGGAGCTGGAAGATTTGCTTTTCACTGAACAAACACCCGCTGGTCACCCTGCGGGACCCAGCCTGCATTCTCTCCTCTTTGAGGCCCTCCTGGAATCCTTCCCACGGTGGCTGGCATCCCATGTCCCTGAGCCAGGGGTCCTTCTGTAGTCACACTTGTCACACCGCACAGCAAGTAGTGACATCCATGTCTCTTCCACCCCATCACGTTCCCCATCCCTGCTAGACTGGGAGATCCTTGAGGCGGGGGCTTTCTCAACTGTGTATCCTCCCGGGGCTGGGCCAAGTGCTTCATGAGAAACAACTAGTCCAAAATATTTAACAAATGTCTCTAAAGTATTTATCATATGTATGTTATATGGATATATAATATTTATGAGATACTTAATATGTATTTTATTGTCTTTAACTCTTTTCACTCTGCTTCTAACTAAAGATAAAAAGGTTCCCACAGCCACACAGATTTATAAGAGGACCTAAGCTGGTGCCTGGAATGTTCTAGAGATTCTTCTAACTTCTAGGCTTTTGGAGCTTAATACTTAAAACACCCATAAGAGGCCTGGACCCTTTCACTGTGTATCCATACAAACCTGCCCCTGATCAAAGGCCCCCAAAACATTTTCCCACTGGGAATGGCCTGCTTGTGGCAGCACTGTGCACACACGGGATTTCTGGCTTCCAAAGTATGTGCCCATTGGACCCTCACAAAGGCCCTGGGACTCAGGCAAGACAGTGACTATCATGTGCATTTGACGGATGAGAAAACAGGCGTAGGGAGGCTGAGTGACTCGTCTGAAATCCTGGTTTGTGTGTGTGCTGAGCTGTCTCTAGGACCGCGGCCCAGACAGTTCCTCTCCTTTTCTTCCTTTTCTCCAGCCTAAGCTGAGATGAAGAAAGTACACGAGGAAGCAAAGCCACCATGCCGTGACACGCGTGCGCAGAACCGCGTGCTGACTTGAGCCATAAAGTGAGTCCACAACAAACCGGGCCAAATAACTTCCGGGGCCTGAAAGCTTCCCCCCTCTTCTAATTTTAAAGCCGTCTGGCCTGCTGGGGGTGTGGGTGGTGGGGGTCTGTGGTTATGTGGGTAGCATCTTCTGCTGTCTTGCTGGGTGGTCGGGACCAGCACAGGAAGGCAGGTACTTACTCGATTTTTCTTCTTTAACGGTGTATTCGAGCACCTCGGACGAGCCCTCGTTCAGGGAAGGGAAGTGGACACAGAGCACCAAGTGCTTCAAGCTGCTGTCCCGACGGACTAGGAACGTCTGCAATGGAAGAAGGGGGGGAGCTCCATGAAGCAAAGATTTGGGTGACGGTCAGGAGGACAACAGTGGGATAGAAGTCATCCAGAATGTTCCAGAAACAAGGAGGCAGGGTGGGGGAGTCAAGCACCCCTTAGAGAACTGGGGATTCTGCCCTCAGAGCCAAGTGTCATCTGGCCCGGGTCCCCTGGCTCTCGAGTCCATTTCTCGGACGCCCACAGAGGGGATCCAACTAAATCAATGCTTCCCAAAGAACTCTGTGTTGTAGGTGCAGAGTTCAGCGGGAGTGTTACACATGTGGGTTCCCGTGCCCCAGCACTGGGGCCCAGAATCGGGGGATTCTGATAAGGGCAGCGGTCCTGCACCCACACTCAGAAAAGCTCTAGGGCACAGGGAGTCATGTTGATTTTGAACTCACAGCCCAGCATGAATGCTCTCCTCATTGTCATCCCCACCCTGGGCCCTAAGCCTCTCTCACCCAGGCCCCAAGTGCCTAGGCTGGAGCCCAGGAAACTGGGAGTCTGGCCAAAGGTGCCGAGGGATGAAGGCTGGGGAGCCCCGGGGTCATCCGCACGGACATGGCCCCAGCTGTGAGAGGCTCTGGAGAACCTCTAAGATGGTGCTTCTTCCCTTTCCCCACTAAGGCACACTGTCCTCCACCCGCTTTGTGATGCTCCAGATTTTCTGCCCTTGTTATTGGTGACTGTTATTATCCTGTTGCTATGTTATTGTAATTGTTAATATAACATAATATTATTGATTAGCAGCAGCTGACACACACTGCCTGCCTAGTCTGCCTCGAGCCTTAATCCCAGGTGATTAGATTCCATGATCTCACTTAGTTCTTTTATTAAAGCTATGGGGGGGGTGGTATTATTATCCCCATTTTATAGATGGGGAAACTGAGGTAAAGAGAGGCAAGCCATGCCCAAGACTACTAGGATCATAAGTACTAAAGCTGGGATTTGAGCTCAGGTCCTTCCCCTCGGATCCTAGGCACTCTACCACCCTTGTACCCCTGGACCTGACCCAGAGAGACTGTGTTCCTTTGGGAGCAGTGACACCATGAGCCCACGAGTCACTGGACTGTGGCTGAAAGTTTATAGCACCTCTCCTGGAGCAGGGCAGGATGGAGAGAGCATAAGAACCTGGAGTGGATGGGGGGGGCGGTGATGGGAGGGAGGCTTCTGGGGTTAGAAATGCAGGTGGGTTGCTGCCTGCAAATGTGCCCCATCCTGGAAGGTGGTCCTCCCTAGGGGCCCAGCTGGAGGTCAGCTCGCCTCTAGTCGCCCCTGCACAAAGGGAGGCCACCTGACGCCCCTGTGCAGCCTTGCCCTACCTGGAACAAAGGCATCCCTGAACTGATGCTTTGCCCTGAACCTGATCTGATCCCAGGAACAGGCTGCCCTTCAAAGAAAAGCGGTCACCTGGCCTCTCCTTCTGAGGTCCAAGGTCAAGCTGTCTTTTGCCCCTCAAGGCGGGTGGGAACCTGCAGTGTGTGAAGAAATGTCAGGGCAAGTCTCCACTGGGGGTGGGGGGTGGGGTGGGTGAGTGCCATTTAATAAAAGTAGATCTGGACTTTGTCCCTGGTTCCTGGCACAGAGCTTCAAAAACCCTTGGAATTTCCTGAGCCATAAGTGTCTTTTATTATTCATAATGAACTGCTTTTGATCAGACTTGAGTTCACACTAACAGGTGACTCACAGTGGGCCCCTGGTGTCAAAGGAGGGGGTGGCCACAGAAAAGCCATCCCTATCTCAAACCTCCTCTGGTGCAGAGAGGAGCTGGGACTGAGAGGGCCACCAAGTTAGTCTGTGGGGTCTAGGAGATAAAATCCAGCGGAGGCCATAGGAGCTTCCTGGTTGTTGAACACGCAGATATGCCCGGATTCCCCCGGGGAGGGTCTGGGGGGTTCTGTGTGTCCCTGCCCACCGCAGACCTCACCCTTCTTTGTCCCTGACACTGGCTGCTCTTGAGTTGGGCCCTTTAGAATAAAAGGGTCAGCAGAAATAGTGCTTTCAGGAAGTTCCCAGAGTTATTCTTATAAACTGTCAACCCTGAAAGGGGGTTGTGTTTGCAGCTGGGTTAGAAGTGTGAGTGTGGGGAGCCTGGAGACCCCCCCTTCCGTCTGTCCCCTGAAGTCAGGGCAGCCTTATTGAGGACCCTGACCTTTAACTTCTGGGGCCTGCACTGCCTCCGGGTAGTGTCAAAATGGGGATGAATTGGGGGACACCCTGCTGGAGTCCGAGAATTGTTGTCATAGCACAACGAGTGAGTGAGTGTGTGTGCATAGGGCATACGGAAGGAGTGAACTCTGGGCTTCCCAGGGCCTCCCACCCGGAACTCTGGGAACAGGGAAGGGAGGCCTGAGCTGGAGCCAGCGGCACCCCCAGGAAGGCCGGCAGTGCAAACCTGGACCCTTGATGCTGAGCCCGGGTGGGTGATGAGGCTGGTGCCCCAAACTGAAACCGAACTGGGGAGGGTTTCTCTCTGTGCAGGGAAAGCACACGCTTTACAATTTAGTGCCCATGCCTGGGGACACCTGCCCAGGTGGGTCCCTCATTCAGAGGCCACGCACGGGCAGAGCTGCCTCTCTCTGACCTTGAGTGTCAGGAAGGAGGGCCTGGGTTTTTCAAACTGTGGGTCACGACCCGTGAGTGCAAATGCCACTAAGTATTTTTATTTTTTCAAAATAAAACAGAGGAGAACAGAAGATGAGAAAGCATCCTTCTCATGCCTATGAGAAGGATGGACTCCTTGTCAGAGAGTGAGGAAAAAGAGAGAGAGAGATCCTCAAAGGGCCAGGGCCACAGTCCAACACAGATTTCTTTCTTACTCTACTGGCCTGGCCTTCTTCCTTGACTATTTTGACCCACACTGATCCCTCTCTCGGTTGACTGCGATGACCAAGCATGGGGACCTCCTTGACCCTGCCCTGTGAACTAATTAGCTCTTTCTTACCCAGCACATACTCATTTCTAGATTTCTTCGCTGGTGACACACTGGCCCTGTGCTTCACCCTCGAATGCCCCTGAGAGGAAGAAAGAAGATAGGAACCCTTGGACAATTACTTCTGGCTGGAAGGAGGGTCAATCTGTCACAATCTGTATTTTTCTTGGGCTCCCAGAGGGCCCTGAGCAGCCAGTTATGAGCTCGGTGGCTCTGGGTAATTCTGTGGTCCCTGAGCCTCAGTGTGCTCATCTGTCAAAGGGGAGAACGACACCAGAGCACCCAGCAGGCAACAGAACCGAACCAAAGCCCTGCCCCTCCAGGTTGGAAGTCATCGAGGTTACACAGGAAAGCCCGCAGTTATGGGATAATCGGACCTCCACAGATGCTCCCTAGGGCTTAATTCTCCGTTTGCCCCCCTCCCCCCACGGCTGGGTTTTGGTCTTCAGTCTCCCAGTCTCAGGCTCTGTGGCGAACTGGGGAGAGTGTTGGGAGAGTGGTTCAGCAGATGGTGAGGAGCAGGAGGCTGGAACAGTGGCTCCCACTCACCTGCGCTCTGGCCACGCTCCTTCCTTACATTTGGCCTCATTCACTCCTCACGGTGAGGTAGGTACTGACCATCTGTCTTTGACAAGGGAAGACTCAGGGCACAGAGAGGCCACACAGACCCAGTGCCATGCCAATGGGAAGCGCAGAAGCAGGACAGAGACCCAGGTATCACTGGGAGTACTTTGCTTCTTTATTGCTCTCCTGTGTCACGGACTCATTGTGGGGTAGGGGCATGGACAGGGGCGGGAAGTCCCCCAGGCTGGGTTCTGACCAGTCCCCAGTTCTTAATGCCCAACACCTACCCTTTCTGCACGGCCACAAAGCCTCACACAGCACTTCCTTCTACCATGGCCAAGTCCCGGGGCTCTTATCTGAAAAGCCAAGATAAGGCCCTGGGGGAAGCTGGGGTGTGGGGTGGGGGTGGCAGAGGCTGTGAGTGGGTGGGGAAGGATGGGGAGGGAGGCCGGAGGAGACTTCTGCCCGTTCCTGCCTAGATGGCCACAAGGGAGGGGGAAACTGAGAAGGTCTGCCTGGACCACGGGCCTTCGGAACAAGAGAGTCTGTTCCGTGCTACCCTTTGGGGAGGATTAGCTGCTCAGCTAGTCACGGGTCCCTTTTGGGAAAGAGCCACAAACAGCACCCCAGACACAGTGTCGCTGTGCAGCAAAGTGAGGAACAAATGCATAGTGATCCCTGGCTTTCTAGGTCCTGGGGAATTGCTGGGCTCCACCTTGGGCTGGCCTTGGCTTATCCCGTTAGAGGGGGTTCATCGGTGATGGTGGCCGCAGGTGAGTACACAGCAGGCTGAAGGACCGCACCGGCCACCCAGGGCTCTTGCTCCAACACCCTGGGGGGTTCCAGGTGCAAATTCTTCAAGCCCCCTTTGCTTCTCTTTCCACCCGCTGTGGCTAGCTTTCGAGAGACGCTGGGGGACCCAAAATCCCAGCTCTGCTACATGCAAGCTATGGATCCACGGACAAGCCGCCTTTAGCTCTCTCGGTCTCAATCTCTTCATCTGAGCACGAGAATGATAATATCCACCTTTCAAGGTTGCTCTGAGAACTGTTGATTGGGTACATCACATGCCTGACACCAAGTGTGCACTTAATAAAAAGCACTTACAATTTTTATTATTAGAGTAGACTGCTCCCATTTACCGAGCACTAACCCACATGCTAAGATTTTTAGAGGCATCATCTCCTTTGATAATTATTAGCCAGATGATTACTATGTATCTTTTTCCAAAGGGAGAGATAGGAGTAAGGGACTCACAGAATGTTCTCCTATGTGGTAGATTAAAAATGGCCACAAATTCCTTGTAGTTTCTCACATCAAAATTCCCCACATCTGGAAGGAGTAGCCTTGGGACTTGCTTTGACCGAAATGAATGTGGCAGACAGGGCACGGTGGGGTTCTGAGGCTAGGCTGTAAGAGGGGTTCTGAGGCTAGGCTGTCAGCTTCCATGCTCACCCTCTGGGACCACAGATGTCACGTGAGGACCCCCGGAGTGAGTCTGCCAGAGTCACGTGGCCAGCCAGCTGCTGGCGCCAAGGGCCCGCCAAGCGAGTGGGCCCACCTCAGGCCAGCCAGCCCCAGCCGAGCCTCCGGCTGACTGCGGCTGCATGGCTGACCCCAGGTGAGACCAGCAACAGAGCAGCTCCACAGAACCCAGCCCAAACTGCAAACCCACAGAATCGTAAGCAACTCAAATGGCGACTGTTTTAAGCCACTGAAGTTGTCAGTGATTTGTTACGTGACAGTAGCTAATGATAGAGTCATCGGGTATATGGACATGGGCCCCATCGTTTAGGTACGCACTCCTCTCTTCCTTCTAGAAGGTGCTATGGAGGGATTCCCAGAGCTCAGAGAATTGGGGAGGGGGCAGTTTGAAAGCCAGGGGCACTGGGGAAGGGAGGCAGTTCCCCACTCTCCAGCCAGAGGAACCAAGACCAAGAGATGAAACAGGCCTCCTGAGGCCACATCAGTTGTTAGTGGCCGAACGAGGACAAGAACGCAAGGCCAGTGACCTTCAGGCCGTGGTGTGACCACTACAGGTCACCTCCTCCAACCCAACCAACTCACTGAATGTCAGCTGAGCGCGAGCTCTGAGCCAGGCATCAGGCTACAGGTTTTAGACAGATACTTTGTAGTACTCTGGGCTTGGGAGTGTTCTACCCATTGCACAGATGAAAAAAGTATGGGGGGAGGAACAGCAAAAAGAGAGGGAAAGGGGAATACTCAGGGCCGTGGGCCTTGGGGCCCTTCCATGTACGACTTCAGCCCACAGGCTCTGGAGCCAGATGCTCTGAGTTTAGTCCTTAGCTTGGCTACTCTGAGCTGTCTGGTCTCTCTGGAGCTGCTTCTTCCTATGGAAAATGGGATCATTAACAGTTTCTGCCAGGGACAGTCGCTATCCGTTAGCTCTCCGACAACGAGTCTTTTCCCTGTCTCGACAACTGACCCCAGTTCTGATCTGGGTCTGGGTGCAACGTATCCTGCCTCAGGAGGAGCTGGTCAAAAGCCAATCATGGCTATTCTGCTCCTTTTTGCCATTGACCCCCTTTCCAGCCCCCTCCTTGCAGTTAGGGGTGACCAAAAAGTCATCTAAAAATCAATTTGTTCTGTGAAAAGAAGACCGAGGCTTGGAGAAGAAAGCCTTTTGCCCGTGACCTCCTGCCTTTGAATGAGTGAGATGGCTGGAGCTCCTGCTGCCAGTTTGTCACCATGAAGCGACAACTGGAGGACAAAAGCCAACACCCTGCAGATGGGAAACAGAAAGGTGAAAAGACCCTGGGTTCTAAGGACATCACTTGACTGCTAAACTAACCCTGGACCCCACCCTCCAGCTGATCGAGGCCCTAGGTCAGCGGTGCCTCCCCTCCCCAGTGCCCCTCCACCTGCCTCCCGTCCTGAGAACAAATGGCACAGAACCCCCTCCTGCAGGAAGGTAGCATTCCTACCCTCAGGGGTTCATGGACCGCTCCATGAGTCAGAAAGGAAGCCTGGTGAGACACCGGGCACAAAGGACAAGGACAGATACCCTCATCAGCAGCCCTAGACTTCAGGCCTCTGCACAGAGTAAATCGTTGAGCTCAAGGTGGGGAGTGAGGGACCAGATGACAAGTGTAGCCGTGAGGGCCTTTTCTGTCCCCCTGCAGGACACTGGCCTGTGGACTATCCAGGATGATAATGAGTGGGACAGTTCAGTCATTTCCCTTCCTCCCCCACTGCTCCCAAAAGTCTCCCCCAATGAACCACGCCGCCAACAAACCTTGATGTGCCCCTGTGTCCCTGCCCAGCCTCTCGCCTCTGTGGGAACAATGCAGTCTGGTGCCATGCTGAGCTGACATCTGAGTCAACCCACTCCTTCTGCTCCCTCTTTCCCCCCTCTTTTGTCCGCTTCCTCAGAGCCCTGCATTAGGAACTCTCAGAAAGCAAAAGAATCCTCTTCCCCAGTTGCACAGACTGACTGGGGCATGCCCACTCTAGAGGTCCAGTTTTCTTTAGGGATTCTCCTGCCCCTACCCGCCAAACAACTGTGGGGAAGAGGTCAGAGCACCGGGCTGAAAGGCAGGACACTTGGGGTCCCTCCTGGCTCTGCCCCTGGTTTGCCATGTCCTTTGGCAAGTCATTTCCCCTCTCTTGAGCTGGCTTTTCCAGTCTAGTGAGGGCAGGGGGCTGCAGGGTCCCAGGCCTCCTTTCTTCTAGAAGATACTCTCCCAGATCGGCACCGGGGGTTCTTTCCCAGATCCCGAGAGGCTGGCACTGAGTTTGCCGGGGCAGTGACTGCAGTCCACGAGGCTGCAACAGCCGGCTGCAGGAGCCTCGCCCCGTCCACCCTTAGCCAGGACGTGTTTTGGGAAAGACCAACTGATTGCCCTAACAGCTGGGACACAGTATGCTTGGGGAGAGAATTACACAGCTTCTGCAGGCCCCTCCTCCTCTTCGAGTAAATATACAAAAACCCAAAGTCCAATACACCATAATGATTTTAACTTTTATCCATTTTTGCCCAGACAATCCAGAGTGGTCTGCTTTTCCACTTTGGTTATTTTAGGACAATTTTCCAGCTGCTTTGGGGGGGAACTTTCCAATCATGGCCATCAGAGCAGGCTTGGAAGTGGCCGGTTCTTCCAAGAGGCCAGAAGCTCAGGGGCAGCTGGGCCTCTGGAGGCCGGTGGTCCAGTGGGTCAGGGACCAGGGCCCACTCTGGACACATGTGGCCCACCCTTCCCATCACTTCTAATGAAGTGGTAGCACGGCAAGGAGGGGAGATTTTCAATCACCTCCGGAGTTTTTAAAAACATGCTGTTGCCTGAACTCTAGTCCAAACAAACAAACAAACAAAAATCTGGGAATGAGGCCGAGACATTTTTCAAGCCTTTGAAGGCAGTCAGTTGATGGGTTCAAATCACACTTCGGCACTTAGCAGCCGATTACGTGGGCTCCTTACCAGGCTCCTTACGCAGGCTCCTTGCCAGAGTTGACTTTCCTCACTTATAAAATAGGGAGCCTGCCCCCAGTTCTGCAGGGCTGTTGGAAAGATGAGAGAGGGGGGCTTATGGCACAGGAGACCTGCGGGAACTGCTGACCATGCTCCTTTCCTGGCCCCAGCATCTGGAAGGGGCAAGAGAGAGGCTCCACGGATGCTTTTGCCAAACTAATCTTGAATGGATTTGGCATTCCTTGGGCTCACACCTGGGGAAGGTGCCTTGAACCACCTACAAGGCTGGTCTGTATCACCGTACAGGCTATTCTAACTCTTGAGCTAACCCCCCATTACAAAAAGCAATCTCACAAGAGATTTTTTTCATTAAAAACTATCTTTTGTCCTCCAAGCAATGGCACTCCAGTTGCAATAAACACACAAAACACCCAGATCTTGCTTTCTAATATTCTCTAATGAAAGAAATGGGGGCCCCATGGAGAAATGGCTGATTCCAGGATGTGGGCAAGAAATACACAAAACAATCCTGGAGCGTGCAGGGTCAGAAAGGAAGGAAGTGCTCCACACAGCAAACACACACATGCACATGCGCAATGATGACCGTATGTCAAAGGGACATGGGAACCAACTGATGGAGCTCAGGCCAAAGCTGGAACAATCTGAGCAAAAGAATCATTGGGGTGCCAGGGTGGCTCAGTGGGTTAAGCCTCTGCCTTCAGTTCGGGTCATGATCTCAGGGTCGTGGGATCAAGGCCTGAATCAGGTTCTCTGCTCAGCAGGGAGCCTGCTTCCCCCTCTCTCTGCCTGCCTCTCTGCCTACTTGTGATCTCTGTCTGTCAAATAAATAAATAAAATCTTTTTAAAAAATCATTAAAGTAGTATTGGATTATAACCCAAAGCAGAAAGGCAATACCCATGAGTCCATATTGCTACAGGTAAATGATGGAATAAATAAATAAATGGAGAAGAGACACATCTCTTGTGCAGAAGAACTCCAAATAATTTATGTAGATAGTCAAGGACTCCCCAGTGCCTGAGGACGGGCCACACATAGTGACTTCCTTCCAAAGAGGACAGCATAAGGGGTGGGAGAGCAAGGATCACTTTACAGAGGCGAGAGCTGACAAGCCCCTCGGCCAGGTGATCCAGGTCAATGCCAACAGTGAGTGCTAAGTCACGTTGATAGTAGGTTCTGCTGACATGATGTGAAGACAAAGACAATCTACTGGGTCTTCTGCCCGCAAACTCATAACCCTAGTCTAAGCATCAGATGAATGCCGACGGAGGGATTCCCTACCAAATGCCTTTGAAATACCTGTATTCCTCAAACCTGTCAAGGCCATCAAAACACAAAGAAAGTCTCAGAAACCGTCACAGCCTAGAGGAGCCTGAGACACGAGGACCCAATGTAAGGCGGAGACCTGCTTGAGAGGCTGCCATGGGTAAAGGACATTAGGTAAAAGCTGGGGGCTTTAGTGCATGTGAATGTATCAATATTACTTCATTAATTGTGACAAGCGTATTCTATTCCTGTCTGATGTTAACAGCAGCTGTTAAACTGGGGGAGGAGTCTCTGGGAACTCCCTGTACTCTCTTTGGAACTTTTCTGTAAATCCAAAATTTCTAACATTAAACTTAAAAAAAAAAAAAAACACACAACAAAAATCATTTGGGTATAGAAAGAATAGAAGTGGCTTTTCGACTGCCTTGTTGCTGGATACACACAAATCAAAAATGGGCCAGTATGTTCCCAATACGTATCAGAGACTCAGACTGCTGGGAAGGTAGGTGGGGAGGGCTGGAGGGGTGGAGAGGGTGGGACATGGTCAAGGTCATGGAGCTCCTGGTGGAGCCAGAAGCCTGGTCTCCAGACCGTTCACCTCTGGAGGGGCGGGTATCCAGGTGATCTCTGAAGACCCTTGGAGCTCATAAAGCCTGGGGGCCACCTGTAGTGTCTGCAGGTTTTTTTGTTTGTTTGTTTGTTTTCATTTTTTTAGAGTACTTTTAAAAAAAAGATTTTATTTATTTACTTGGGGGAGAGAGAGAGAGAGAGAAAAGGATAAAGCACCTGTGTAAAGGAAGGTACAGAGGGAGAAGCAGGCTCTCTGCTGAGCCGGGAGCCCGAGGTGGGACTCGATCCCTGGACCCTGGGATCATGACCTGAGCCGAAGGCAGACACTTAACTGACTGAGTGGTCTGCCGCTCTGAAAATGAGGACAGCATTGCGGGCTCAGTTTCCCACCCTCCTGTGGGAGGAAGTTACCTGGCCAAGGGCCCTCGCTGAAGGTCACACCTCGCAGACTCTGCTCTCACTAGTCACGTGGCCTCAGGCAAGTGAGTGAACCTGTCAGAGCCTCTGCTGTCTCCTCGAGGAGAGGAGGACACTGACAGCATGGAGCACCTGACGGAAATCACGGTGGGGATAGATCTGACTGTGCAAAGACCAACTCTGGGTAAGAGTTGGCCAACGTTCTTACCAGAGCATGAACTTTGGGCTTTGCCTCTGCTTGAAAACAGAGATGTGAAGGGGGGTGGGGGCGGGTAAGGGCAGAGAGGGAGGGGCCAGGGAAAGGAAGAGAAGGTGCACCTGGTCCAATTCTGATGGCTCAGGGCTGGCCCTGTCCCTGAGGCCTCGGCGGGGCAGTGAGTGGGAGCAGGGTGTGGGCCTGGCTGACCCCCTTTAGGGCAGCTTCCTTCCATCTTAACCGTGGGCGCTCTCTCCGTCCCGGGATCGGATGCAGGCCTCTCTCTGGATGCGGGTGTCACGTTAGGACCCAGCCTTGGAGCAGCTTTCTATTTGCTCTCTCAGTCCGTCCCATCCACCCTGCATGACCTGGCTCACAGTCTGCCTCCTCCAGGAAGTCTGCCCGCATCGCCCCAGAGCCTGGCTTCTCTTTCTGGCCATGGTCAGATCTTCTCATCCTCAGGGCAGAGAGGACGTACTGGAACACAACAAATCTTCACACCCCACAGTGGTGTGGGGCTCTCAGGAGTTGTTGGACAGTAACAGCTTTCTAGTTCTCAGGTGGGATGGCTTTAAGATGTGTGTTCCACACTGGTTCCCAGAATGCTCCGGCAGGATCCAGCTCCCCTTGCGGCCCGTGGTGACGTGCACGACCACACACCTTTCATTAGCTGCCTCCCTTCCCTGTCTTATTTCCCCTGCCAGCCTCCTGGGGTCACCTCCCAAATAAACTACTGGAACTCAAATCCTTGTCTTGGGGTTTGCTTCTAGGGAAGCCCAAACTAGGGCGCTCCTCTTAGCCTCAGTTTCCTTATCTGTAAATTGGGGATAATAACAGGTTCAGAGGCCTCCCAGGATTATCACAAGGATGCGAGGAGAGGACATCACACAGGACTTGCCATTAACGTCAGTACCTGGCCCAGCACCGAGAAGGAATCTTCACGTTGAACCACTCTTGTTATTTTGATTTGGGCTTATCTTCAACTTTTTGAAAATGATTTGGGCTTTTCTTCACTTTTTGAAGATAGGGCTGACCCTTGAGGCAAAGCAGTCTGGACTTAGGGCCGGCCCACCCTGCCCTGAAGAGGCGCTTGCCTTTCCCATGATGGGTCCTCACTGTCTTGTCCATCTGCATGTCCATCCATGCCCAGAAAATGGCCATCCCTTGGCATCAAAACCTTGCACTTGCGTCTACATTGAGTCTCATCCTCCCAGGAAGGGTGGGAAGCCAACCCCCTCCGAACCTCACAGGGAAGTGGGTGATTCGCTGGTGGACTAGACACACTGGGAACATTGACTGGGACACTCGCTGGCATGAGTCCCTGATTTTATTTTCCATACAGTTTCTTCATTTGCTCCGAAGCCCTCAGTGAGTTCAAAATAGAAAACCTTTTGGTGGGGCGGGATGAAACAAGGGATCTTGTTTTCTTGAGGATGACCATCAGCTTGCCAGCCCCTGGAGCCCCCTCCCTACTCATCCTTCTAGAGGGATCCACGGACTCCCAGCCCGCAGTGGGGCTGGCCTGGCCTGGGGGCACCATACCCAGAAGAGACAGCCCCCTGCCTTGGTCTTGGCAGGATTCTGCTGGGCTATCCAGCCTCCATGGTCCCCACTCCCTGTGGGAGGGACCTCTGTGGCAAAGAGAGGTTGGAACTTTGTTGGAAGCCACATAAGTTGCAGGAATTCCAATCTTTTTATTTTTTCTTTAAGATTTTATTTATTTATTTGACAGAGATCACAAGTAGGCAGAGAGGCAGGCAGAGAGAGAGGAGGAAGCAGGCTCCCTGCTGAGCAGAGAGCCCGATGCGGGACTCAATCCCAGGACCCTGAGATCATGACCCAAGCTGAAGGCAGAGCTTAACCCACTGAGCCACCCAGGCACCCCAGGAATTCCAATCTTTAGGTACAACTGCTACTCAACAGATTTTTATCTAGTCCAAGGTGAATGAATCCACCAAGCCACTGAGCCCCACAGGGGAGCCTGGACTCTTGCAACACGACCTACCGCACTGAAGGGGAGCCCAGCAGAAGCGCCCAGCGGCTGAAAGGTAGGGATTCCACGCAGGTACAACATAGCCCAGGAGTAGCCAGACTGCCTGGGTTCTGGGTTCAAGTTCCAGCTCAGGCACTGGCTCGCTGAGTCACCTGAGGGAGGTCACACAGCTTCTTGGCATCTCAGCTATCTTTTCTGTAAAATGGGTCTGATTGTCATGCCCAAGTCAGAGGGCTGCCGTGAGCACACACGGTGCTGATTCACGTGCACACCTTCGCTGAGTGCCCGGGACAGAGTGCACGATGGACCCTGGCTGAGGTCACTGGGGGACCCTGCGGATAACGCCCGTGAAGACAGACCATGAGCTTTGAGCAAACATGGTTTCTGCAGTGGACAGCTGCCGGGGCGTGGGGAGGAGGCCCAGGGCTTTATGTCGGGTCAATGAAATGTGTTGGAAGCAGACAGAGATGCTGCTGACACAGCGCTGTGAACAGACTACACATAGCGTGCTTGAAAACGGCTCCTCTTCTGTGATGCGAATTTCACTTCCATAACAAACAAAACTGAAAACAGACTTTTGGGAAGTCAGTGAGGGGACAGAGAACAGGTGGCAAAAACTTCGAGAAGCCTCTTTACTTCTGTCCGGCTTGATTTTTTTTTTTTTTTTTTTTACAGTGACTACACATGTTTATCACTTTTACAATTAAACAAATTAAATGTTTTTTAAAAAGGAAGTGGTGCATAAGAGAAAGCGCGTGGGGTGGGTGGCACCTGACGGGTTCTGACTCATGTTTCACTATCTACCTACCTATCTTCCCCTGTGATGCTCACAGGACCAGAGTACCTTCACGAATGGCCCCGTTTCAAAGGGAGAAAAGTGAGCCTCAGAAAAATCTAAGCCCCTTGGCTCAGCTCACAGAGCCTGGCTCCAGAAAAGCTTTTGCCTGCGTCACATAGCCCCTGTTCTCTTATATCAACTAAGGGGGTGAAACAGGATCTCTCAGGTGCCTCCAGCTCCCCTCCCGGATGCCTGGCTGACTTCTCCAAGTGCCAGTCCTGCGTCTCAGGGGTCCTGGTGCCCAGACAGCCCCCGCCAGCCACACAGCCCCCTGTTCTCCAGAGGGGGGACACCTGCTCTCCAAAGCAGGAACCAGATGTCCCACCAGTCTCTCGCTCCTCAGTTCTGGAAACAAACACCCCAGTCGAAAAGCTGACCAACCCAAGAAAGGAAAGCAGAAACAGGCAGCTGTGCTTGCCCACCACTGGCCACGAGGTGAAGAGACCTCAACTCACCCCAGCCGCCTCCTGGAGCAGGATCCTGGCGGCCTCTGCCTGGCCCAGACCCAGCTGCAGCCACACAGGACAGGTCTTGATGAGCTTCTCCAGGACACTGATGCCCCTCCGGGGAAGGCAGTTCTTCGGAGTGACCGGGGGACGAGGCCCCATGCCACCCTCCTCCTCCTCTTCCTCTCCCTCTTCTTTGCCAACATCTGGAACAGGACTGAGAACAGAATCAAACGATCAGCCCTGCTGCAGCCAGCCCAGACAGCGGAGTGTAACAGACCGACAGTCAATTCCACTGTGCCCATTCATTAGGCATCTATGAAGCCACCAGTCCTCTGGGGAATTAAAAAAAGAGACAGGGGCGCCTGGGTGGCTCAGTGGGTTAAGCCGCTGCCTTCGGCTCGGGTCATGATCTCGGGGTCCTGGGATCGAGTCCCGTATCGGGCTCTCTGCTCAGCGGGGAGCCTGCTTCCTCCTCTCTCTCTCTGCCTGCCTCTCTGCCTACTTGTGATCTCTCTCTGTCAAATAAATAAATAAAATCTTTAAAAAAAAAAAAAAAAAAAAGAGACAAACCATGATCTGCACCTTGGGGTACTTATAATAAAACGGGTTGGATCAACACAGACGAAACCAGCTGAAGCAGAAGATTGGGATAAATGTAACAGAACACCATGCGGCGGGAACAGCTAATTCCAACCCCGGCTAGCTTCAGGGAAACACAGGGGACTCCAAGGAACTATATCTCTCAGGGTATCTGCAGGGGTGAAAACCTTCATCAGACAGAGGGGGTAGTTACACAAGTAGGAAGATGTGGCTGGTGCCTGTCTTTTGCCTGCGTCCCTGGCTAGTGGTTGCTCTAAGGGGCCGCTCTGGGGAGGGTCAGGATGAGCCCCACTAAAGGCACAGAAGAGGGGAATGGGGTGGTGGGGGAGAGGGGGTTCAAGGGCTGCAAGATCCAGAAGTCCTGAGGAGGGAACAGCTTTTCCCAAAGGCAAGGGCGGGGCCCCGGCCAAAATTCCTTCCTGACGTGCCCACTCCCACATCCTCCCAGAAGCTGTCCCTCTCATGGATGCTGTGTGCACAGGGAAGCTTGTGCATTTCCCCTCTGGGTCCACACTGAAAAGTGTGCCCAGGACGAACAGGAGTGTCTGAGGCAGCTGCAGGCACCGTGGGGCCGGGAGGGGCGGTGAGGCAGCCCCATGGATGGCTACAGGCTGTGGAACTGGGGCTTAGTGAGCCACATTTGGAGTTCAAGTCCAGGGCAGCCCAGCTGATGCTGATGTAACCTCTTCCCAGGCCCTGAAGTCCGGTCACAGCATCTCCACTGGGAAAGAAGTGAAAAGGCTGGAGGCCGGAATTACCCTGGAAAGAAGCACCCTGGGGCCTGTGAGTTTCCTCTGACCCTCGAAACCCAAAACTATCTTCTGGCACCAAAGGCTTCCTGATCATCTTTAAACCTCCTCACTTGGCCAGGGGCCTCCCCCAGGGGCACATTAGGGCTCTCATGGAAGCTGGGAGTGAGAGCTCGCACTTCCGCTCTGCCACCATCTAGGCTGAGGCCGTGCTGAGTCCTTTCCCTCTGAGTCTGTTTTCTCATCTATGCAATGGGCAGGTGGTAGCCCCGAAGCTTCCTCCACTTACTGGGTGGTCCTACGCGGGGACTGGGCTTTGGGGACAAAGGTCCTCATCTTCTCCTTAGAACCAAAGCCATGATCAAACAAACAGGCTCTGGGAGGAAGGAGGGGGTCTATCTCCCATTCGCTTGTACTATGAATATTTTCCGAGGGCCTGTGAGCTCCAGATGTTGTTCTAGGAACTGGGTCAGAGCAGAGAACAAGAGTAAAAACCAAACCAAACCAAATCAACAAACCTCACCTCTAGGAGAGAAGCCAGGTGACACACAAGGTGAATGAGTGACCTAGAGTGTGTCAGGTCGTGCTGAGTTGTAACAAGGATGCAGATTTGGGAAAGAGCAAAGCCCTTTGAGCGACCTGACCCAGAGAAACCTCAAGGAAGCCTGGGTGCTGGCAGATGCTGGGGCTAGAGGGTTGGGGCAAGGGGAGGTCAGAGGGGGCAGGGTGGGTGTCCCCATAAGGATGCTGGAACGACTGGCAGAGTTGACTCTAAGGCCGCTCCCTGCCCCCAGCTCCCTGGAAGTCCCAGCTTCATCCTGAGGACAGGATGACCAAGGATAAACTCCGTCCAGGCTCCAGAATCATGGGGACCATGCCATGAGTCCTTTGTGATCACGTCCCTTCCTGCTCTAAAACCTTCAATGGCTCGCACTGCCTAAAGGATCCAATCCAATCTCCTAATATTAAAGGCACTCCCTTTCTGAGCCCCTGCCTTCCCCCATCCCAATAAACTCCTCACAAAGAGCTGCCCTCCATCCCCTCAGCAAAACCTGCATTTCCCCACTTGGCACTCCTGAGGCTCAGGCTGCCCTATCCACCTGTAATTCCAATGCCCAATGTGATTCCTTCAGGTTCCCTGTTACCAACATTGTCTCCAATGGGCAGGCATAAATTTAGTGGATTGGACCAGAAAGCAAGAACCATGAAAGGGAAGATGGATAAATTAAACATACCAAATTAAACTTGTGCCCATCAAAACACCTCACGAAGAAAAGGAATACACAAACCACGGGCGGGGAAAAAATATTTGCAAAGCATACATCAAACGGAGAACAAGCAAGCTCGCATTAAAAACGGGCCAAAGATTTGAAAATACCTCCAAAGAGACATCTGAATGGCCAATAAGCCAGCGAAAGATTACTTGACATCATTAGTCAGTAGGGGGAATGCAAATTAAAGCCACAATGAGATACCATGATGCAACTACGAGAATGGCTAAAATTAAAAAGACAGACAACATCACACGCCGGTAAGGGTGGGAGGAAACCAGAGCTCTCCGGCACTACTGGAGAGACTCTAAAAGGGGACAATCACTTTGGAAAAAGACAATCTTTTTTTTAAATTTTTTTTTTAAATTTTTTTTTTGGTAAACCTAAACATACACCTCGCATATGATCCAACCATCTCACTTCTGGGTATCTATCTACCCAAGAAAGATGAAAGTCAATGCCCACGCAAAGACCGGTACGTAGATGGGTGTTCACTGCAAAATTCTTTCAACTCTTCTGCATGTTTAAAATCTTTTATAGGACACTGCTGGGGATAAAGTTCTCCCCACCCCTTAAGACCCATCCAGAAGAAGCCTGTCTGCTTTATTAGAAGTCCTGGGTTCGAATCCAGGCTGTGTGACCTCTGGACAGTTATGCTACTTCTCTGGGCTTCAGTTTAAGCATCTGTAAAAAGGTAAAAATTACCCTTACCTTAGAGCGAGGCAGAGAGAGATGGGTCGAGTGCTTCGCACAACTCAATAAAAGTTAACTATTGTTTTTCTATCATCTCAGCCCTCTAGTTAGGATTCTTCTCATTATAACTCTTCTACTTTGTGGCCTTGATTTTAGGACTTAGCACATTTGATGAGAATGACCGTGTAGATGTCTGTGAGTTGCACCTGGCTTGTACCCAAGACAACATGTGAACCCAGAGTTCAAGTGCTGTGTGGGCTCAGTGAGAGTCCCCAGCAGTTTACAGCTTCTGTGGCTGGGCTGTTCCACTAATCACAGCAGTGAAACAAGGCCTGATGGGGTGTCAGCTCTGGGCATTTCTACCTCTGTTATTCTGCTGGAGCCCCAGGGCCCAGCCCCAAGCGCCATCATGGTAAGGGCACTTTGCAGAGCAAGTGATGCCCAGACAGCTCAAGTGACCCAAGGCCCAATGTCAGCAGGGACTCAGGGATCCGAGGGTCTGGTCCCATGGCCCTTCTCCGGCCTGGTCAGAGCAGGTGCCCTCGTCACATTGTCCCTTCAGGGATCTTGTGCTCCCGTGACTCGGAGCGAGGCCCAAAGCTCCCCTAGCCTCAGCTGCTCCTTTTCTAACTGGCATCTGCTGGCAGAGCAGGTGACCCGGACACCCATGTCCTCGCTCTCAGCAGCCAAACTCTAGCTGAAGGTCCCATAAGGGCAGCCACAGGAAACTTGGGCAATGAACAGGACTGTCAGCAAAAAGTAAGGCGCCTCAGAAACTTTAGTGCAACTCATCAGAAAAGAGAAATCATTCATGGCCATTTTCTTTCTGCTCGCTGGTAGGGAGGACAGCGCCACTCTGGGCCAGGTGTCATTGGACACTGGGCTGAGCACGGGGTGGTCAGACACTCAGGGAGACCCTCCCCCTGCACTGCAGGGACCCAGCCTGGATGCAGCAACCGGCTTTATCTGGGGGACTTTTGTCACCAGCTCCCTGAAGGAGCAGTGAATTGGCACGTCCCCAACTTGCTGGACTGGTGTCTGGGTCCCCGTCACTGCTGAGGAGAGGAAAGCTCTGTTCTGGGGTGGAGAGGCTGCCCCAGGAGGCCCCTCCTAAGTTTGGGGTCAGAGCAAGGTGGCAGCTTGGAGGGCAGGGCCCGGCTCCATGCTGCCTGTTGGGAAGGAAGCCATGGAAGTTTCCCAGCTCACGAGAGCTCCAGCCCCAGGGAAAGAGCTTGGGAAGTTCCAGTGATGACTCCTTGTGAAGGGAACTGAGGGTCCCTTGTGCAGACTTAGCTAGAAGCTGAGCAGAACATGGGATGGAGGGAAAGGACAGGCAAAAGGCCATCTTGGTCCCACCCATGATCCCAACCCCAAGCAGCTTTAAGACCGAGCTGGTCTATCAAGACAGAGAGGCCTAGTCCCTGCTCTCACGGGCTCTTAGGCCTGTAGGGGCCAGACATGGCTCCAGTGATAATATTATGGGATGGACCCATCACTCTGTACGAGGTGCACAGGCATCCAGGTGACGTGGGGGGCGGCATGGGAGGGGGTCCTGGGAAAGCAGGATAGCAGCCTGCCTGTTTGATGAACAAGGAGCCCACAGCACAACCACGTGTGGGTCTGTTCTAAGTACTCCACGCACTCCCTTAACTCGGTTGACCTCCCACCTGTATACCCGGGTTGCACTGTGTCCCCCAAAATGGCTTGTCCAAATTTTAACCCCCAATACCTAAAGTTGTGACCTTATTAGAAAAGGGGATTTTTGTAGATGTTACTAAGTTAAGGATGAGATCATCCTAGATTGAAGACGGGGCCTAAATCCAGTGGGAGGTGTCCTTATAAGCAGAGGCGGTGGAGAGATGCTAGAAGGCCACCTGACGGCAGAAGAAGAGACTGGATTAGAACGTCTCAAGCCAAGGAGCACCAAGGGCCGACGGCCGTCACCAGAAGGTAGGAGAGAGGATGGAAAGGATTCTCCCTCAGAGCCTGCAGATAGAACCATCTTGGCCAACACCCTGGTGTTAGACTTCCGGCCTCCAGAACGGTGGGAAGATAAATGTCTGTTGTTTCAAGCTGCAAGGTTTCGGTAAGCCGCCACAGTCCTGGGAAATGACTAGCCCACATCGAAAAGTCCCATGTCAAGATGAGAACATGGAGGCACAGAGAGGTTAAAGAGCTCACCCAAGGTCACACAGCCAGTAGGGGGCAGAGCTGGGATTCAAACCCCAGGCAATGTGGCTCCAGAGTTTGTGCTTCAAACCGCTACCTTATTCAAGCTCTTGAAGAAATTTAAAACAATTTTTCCCATGTATCTGTACCTTTGGAGTACATGGCAAGGAGTGTTCAATATTGTTTGCTATATCATTTGGAATATCTACAAACATACACAGACTCATATAAAAATAAACATAGAAATAACTTCAGGAGGCTATGTAAGACATCATTAAAGACAGTTATCTCTGAGACGTTCAGGGGATTTGTTTCCATTTTTAATACTAATGAAGCATTACTTACATGATTAAAACCCATCTTAAATAATGTGTGAAAATATCCCTGTGTGCCACATAAATGAACACAGAGAGTTGGAGAGCTGCTGGCTTTGGGGATCTCCCAGGCCTGGCTCGTACCCTGGTTTTGCAGACTTATGGGTAGGGCTTGGATGCCTTATCCAACCACTATGACCTTCAGTTTCTTCTTCTGTGAAATAGGGAGTAGGCACCACCAGCTGAGAGGACTTCTCTTGGGAGCAAAGATGAGGTGGGCAGGCATGTGGCAAGAAGAGGGCACTCCGTGCACCATGATTTTCATGGGAGTCATTAACAGTTAACCTCTAAAAGCCAGAGTTGAATTGCTGAGCAATTCCAGCACCCACCCTAAACTTCTGAGGTCCAAAGCCCCCTTCCTTCCTTTTGAAGTAGCCCCTGTTTCTCCTGCTGGGACAGGATTGAAGAGGGGTCCCAGAGGGGAGTTCCCCTGTGACTCTGGAGGCCCCGAGAAGCACCCATACTTCAACACTCTCAGGGTGGGACAGGATAGTTGCTCACGGAAGCCCCCAACACCCCATCAATTTTCTAGTCCTCCATGCAGACTGCTCCTCCGGGAAATGAGTCCTGCACAGACAGGAGGGGACCAGCAACACAAGGACAGGCATGTGGGAGGTGTGAGACATTGCAAGGAGGGACACCAACCCCGCATCGGTGCCATCTCTCTCTAGACTCACGACTAGAGGGTCAGCGGACATTTCACACACCCTGCACAGTGCAAGGGTGACTCATTCAGTCTCTGTCCCAACCCCTGCCGTGCCCTGGCCAAGTGACTGGGGGCAAGGTACTGAACTTCTACGGGCCTCGGTTTTCTTATCTGTGCAATGGAGCTGGTAACATCTACATTTCAAGCAGCACCTGGCACATAGTAGCACTTCAAATAGGTCTGTATTCTAGCTGCGGGGTGGGGGTGGGGAGCCACATATGCGGTCACACCCAGGTTCTCCCAGGGACACCTGTTGCTGTGACAGCAATGCAAGAGACAGCCAGAGATAAGCCAGAAGCCATGGTGCACTAAAAGCCACTGGAGCACGAGAGGGTAAAGCACCACTAAGAATGAAGACAGGTGCACCTGCTCTGAAAATGACTGTCAAAATCCAAGGGAGACAGGCATGCTGCAGCCCAGGCCTCCCAGGATGAAAACAAGCACAAGGAGACAATGATGATGGCCCTACCATGGCCTTGGCAGTGACCAGAAAATGGGAATGACCAACGTCCATCTGTCCATCCATAAGAGAACGGGTGCACAGGCTGTGATCCCATCCACCTGGACGACCACACATCTGCTAAAAGGCAGGAGCCAAAGCTACACGGTAAAAATCTCAAAATCCTGTTCATTCCCCGATTTCGGTCCCTCTGCTGAAGATAGATAGGTAAGGGAATGACCCTGTGTTTGGGAAACCCCCACTAAGATATATGGGGGTAAAGAGGCACTGTGTCTGCAAGCTGTCCTCAGAAGCTTCAGGAAAAAAATGAGAGAGGACGAGCAGATGGGACAAAATGTAAGTAATCAGTGTCTCTGGGTGAAGAGTGTACATACAGAAATTTGCAATACTCATCCTGTAACTTTTCTGGGAGTCTGAAATTACAGTAAAAAAAAAAAAAGTTTTAAAATCCTACAAACCTAGGGCGCCTGGGTGGCTCAATCATTAAGCGTCTGCCTTCGGCTCAGGTCATGATCCCAGAGTCCTGGGATTGAGCCCCACTTTGGGCTCCCTGATCAGCGGGAAGCTGCTTCTCTCTCTCTCCCACTCCCCCTGCTTGTGTTCCCTCTCTCGCTGTGTCTCTCTCTGTCCAATAAATAAATAAAATCTTAAAAAAAAATAAAATAAAATCCTACAAACCTGATGTGGAATGCAATAAGCAAATCACGGAAGGAACAGAAACACTTTGGTGTGAAACATACATGACAGTTCTGTATGCCCTGTAGAGAGCGCACACGCACCGACTTCGGGGTGATGGTTGCTGCTGAAGGGGGGGAGGCAGGCAGTGGGATCAGGGAGGGCTGGGAAGGAGGCTTCAGCCCTCTCAGTAACCACTGATAAACTGCCACACGCCTTTCCCCCAATATCCTAGCACCTGTCATAAGGCGAGGAGAGACAGGGTGGTAAGTCTCCAGGCACCTAAGCCTAAGCCTATTCCTCCTGCCAGAGCAATTTATACGGGATACTCCAGCTTTTCAAAAAAAATTTCTAATTTTTAAAAATTTTTTTGGCGTTTTAAAGTCAATTCTGGAGCCTGAGGGCTGTGCTGAAAGGCAATGAAGATACACCCAGCCTAGGCATCCACCAATTCATCCAAAGAATCAGGCCCCAGGGGACTTCTGGGGGGAATCCTCTGACAGCCGCCCCAGGGTCACTAGAGAAGAAGCCAGAGGTCACTGGCTCATTTCTCTGGCAGCCATAGGACTTCGCTGGGAGCAGCAGCTTGTGCCAGTGCGAAGGACACTCTGGAGGCCTTAGTGTGATGGGGAAAGCCAAGCTGCTCTGCCCGTCTGAGTCTCAGTGCCCCACCCCCTAGCCGTAGTCGGGAAGACGAGAACACCTGCCTAACGGTGGTGTGAGGCTCTCATGGGACAGCATCAGGAAAGGCTCCAGCCACAGCTGACACCTAACAGGTGGTCACTCCTCGAGGGGATGGGACGTTTGGGGACAGTGCTGGAGACGTCAGATGTGCAGCAAGCCATTTCTGTGGTTCGAATACTGCTGACATTACTCGCCATGAGCTGCTCGCAGAGGTCCTGAACCGTTACCCAGAGGCCTTTGTGACCTTCCAAGCCACTGCCCTCCACCTCCAATGATCCCCTGACACCACAACCCTCTCCATACACCCCCTAGGAGAGAACTGCCATAGCTGTTGGAAGACCTCCAAGGACAGGGCATCACCATCTCACCTGGCAACCCATTCTGAGAAGCAATTTAGAGTTTCTATGGAGATGAAACGTGTTCCTAGGAAGTCTTCTCTCTTGTTGCTTTCTCCAAGCTGTATAGGGCCTTGAGGACAACTCACCCTGCCCCCTTCCCAGAGCCCTCCAGCTGTAGGAAGGGGGCTGACACAGGCTCTTCCCCAGGTCTTCTCCTCTATGGGATGAACAGCACCACGCCTCCACAAGGCTGGCCCGAGGTAACATTCATCAGAGGCTGTCCCCACTGCCAGGCACTGAGCTGGGTTTATTATATTTACTGTCTCCGGGAATTTGTACAAGGAGTGATTTTTTTTTTTAAAGATTTTATTTATTTATTTGACGGAGAGAAATCACAAGTAGACTGAGAGGCAGGCAGAGAGAGAGAGAGGGAAGCAGGCTCCCTGCTGAGCAGAGAGCCCGATGCGGGACTCGATCCCAGGACCCTGAGATCATGACCTGAGCCGAAGGCAGCGGCTTAACCCACTGAGCCACCCAGGTGCCCCAGGAGTGATTTTTTTTTTTAAGATTTTATTTATTTATTTGCAAGAGAGATCACAAGTAGGCAGAGAGGCAGCCAGAGTGAGAGGGGGGATGCGGCTCACCGCCGAGCAGAAAGCTCGATGCGGGGCTTGATCCCGGGATCCTGGGATCATGACCTGAGCTGAAGGCAGAGGCTTTAACCCACTGAGCCACCCAGTGCCCTACGTGCTGTCTTGATAGATTTGCCTTCTGGGTTATTTCATATACAGAATCAGACCACAGTGGTCTTTTAGGTTTGGTTTCTTTCACTTGGCATATATATATACATATTTCCTGTGTAGTTAACATACAGTGTTCTATTAGTTTGAGGTATACAGCAGAGCAATTCAACAACTCCACAGATCACTCCGCGCTCATCAAGATAAGCATATCCCCAACCCCCATCACCTATCCGGCCCATTCCCCACCCCGCTCCCCACAGGCAACCTTCTGTTTGTTTTCTACAGTTAAGTCTATTTCCTCGTTTGTCTTCTCCCCACCACGTCCCACCTTGGCATAATTTTTAAGGCTCAACCATATTATCATAGCTCAAAGGTGTACAGTACTTCACTTCTTTTTTTCTTGGCACAGAATATCCCATCGCATGGGCACACCCCGTTATACTTATTCCCCCAGCTTATGGACATTTGGATTGTTTCCATTCTTTGGTCATCATGAGTAATGCTGCTAATTCTCCTGTGCAAGTTTTTGCATGGGCATTGTTTTCAATTCGCTTGTATATCTAGGAGAGAAATTGCCAGGTCATGGGGCACTCTGTATTTAGCATCTTAACGAACTGCCAGGCTGTTTTTCAGATGGGTATACCAGTTAACATTCCCACTGGCAGCCTGTGAGGGTCCCCATTTCTCCACATACTCATCAACACTTGTTCTTGCCTGTCTTTTTATTTTATAGCCATACTAATGGGTATGAAGTGGTAACTAGTTGTGGTTTTGGTTTGCATTTCCCTGATGTATAATTATATTGAGCACCTTTTAATTACTAACTATATACACATATATGTATTATTCTTATATTATATTGTATATATAGTATATATATTGCATATATCATATATATAGTATTGTATTATATATTATATAATATTATAAATTATTACCCTTTAGAAAAAATGTCTTCAGATCCTTTGCCTGTATTAGGAAAACATTATGTCTTTTTATTATTGAATTATACTTTCTTTATATATGCTTTATACAAGTCCCTTATAAGATGTATGACTTGCAAATATTTTCTTCCATTCTGTGACTGTCTTTCATCTCCTTGGTGAAAAGCTAAAGTTGTCCTTTGAAACATGAAAGCCTTTAAATTTGGTGAAGTCCAATTTGTCTTTTTTCTCTTTTGTTGCTCGTACTTTTGGTTTCATATCTAAGATACCATGACCTAATACAAGATCATGGGTTTGTCTTCTAAGAATTCTATAGTTTCACCTCTTACACTTAAGTCTTTGTTCCATTTTGAATTAATTTTTTGTGTTTGGAGTGAGGTAGGGGTCTAACCACTTTTTTTTTTTTTTTTTTTTTTACATTTGGGCAACCTGTTGTCCTGGCAGCCTTCGTTAAAAGATTATTTCGAATTTTCATGGCACCCTTGTTGAAAATTAACTGTAAATTACAGAGTGGTTTTCAGCCCCCTCATCACACTATTTTTATCCTTCAGAGCATGCTGAGTCTTTTCTGTCTTTGTATTTTTGAAATGTGGAGTCTCAAACAGGGAACTGATTCCCCAGGTGTGCCCTGAGCAGCCAAGAAAGAAGCCTAACCATAACTTTCCACAATCTAGATCTTCTACTCTATTAGTGTGACACGAGATGACATCTGTTTTGCTCCAGCTCCCTATGCAACACCCTGGGGAAATGGTGGGAAATTTTTTTGTGTTCTGAGGTTGGGATCCCATTGTGGAAATGAAGGGAGAAAACAAGTTTATGAGATCAGTAGTGACACGACAAAGGCTGTATTCATGGGGAGAACAGGTGTATGATACGAAGGAAGTGGTCCTGAGCTCACACTCAGGAGACCACGTTCTTCTCCTGTTGTTCACTACGTGACCTTGGGTAACTCACTTCCCCTCTTGAGGCTCAGCAGCCCCTTCAGTCAAATGAGAAGGCGGAACTAGGTCTGGGATGGCAAGGGGGTCGGATGCCCACACTCAGCGGCTGCCTAGATCGGTAGGCTGAAGGCTCAGCAGGGAAAGAACGCTGGGATGCAGTACGATGTCTGCCCTGGGCTCTGTACGGGAGACATGCAGCAGCTGGGCTGGGGATTTACTGACATGGGTCAGACCAGGGACTAAGGTTCCTTCCAGCACTACGAATTCCATGATTCTGGACTCAACTGACCTTTGGCTAGATGCCACTGGACGCCTTCTCTTCCTAGCTGGGCTGGCTCTGCCCCAACAGATGGCCTGAGAAAATGCAGGCGGCCAGCGCAGCTTCTCTGTGGCTTCCTTTCTGCCAGATGCTTTTTCCTCGACATGCGGAAGCCGAGCCCCAGCTGTTGCCTGACTTCCATCTCTGGCCCAGCCCTTGGTTTCCCTGGGATGCAAAACACAGCTCCGGGCTGACTGTGGCCATCCCAGGCGGATGGGAGATTAACATCCAGTTTCAGAATCAGAATGTCTCACGTACAGAATGTGCGAACACACAGCAGATGCATCCAGCCCAGTTTCACAGGCTAAATAACTACGTGAGGCTCTGGTGTGTTCCCGCTAATGGTTGGGGCTCCAAGGGCAGTGTCTGAGAAATCGTGTTGGGTGAAGTTCCCTGGGCTCCTCTCCATCCAGAAACCAAAAGGCCTTTCATGATGAGGGGGGACGCAGGGTGCAGCTTGAGACCCCCGACCCTTGGTGGGTTAGCCCCAGGGAAGCTGGGATGAGGTTCTGTGGGCCCCTACCCACAGCCTCTCAGAGGGGAAGTCAGCTTAAGCAGGTCTTCCGGACCCCGGAAGCGCTGAGAACGGGTCAGGCTGGCTGAGTTCGCACGTCACAGCCCACATCAAGGGGTCTGGCAGGTCAAAGGCCTTCAAACTTTCCACACCTGTGTGTACGGCAGACCTCTACTGCTCGGTGTGTGTCAAGCACTGCCATGCTCCCAGCCCTACCTTCCAGGCTGGCTGCTGGCTCCTCCGATGAGCCCTAAGGCTTCCACCGGCCCAGACGGAGCCCCTCCTGGGCCCTGGGGGGAGCCCGGAGGAGGCCCCTGCCTTCCACGCTGAGCCCGCTGCCGGCTGCTCCCACTCTCCCAGGCCTGCCCCCGGACCCTGTTTCTCAGAAGCTCTGACTGCCGACTCAGAGGCCTGGCCAATCTGTGTTCTTGATAGCCCTGGGCACCCATGGCCTCCTGGGAACCTGGGTCAAGTTCCTCCAGCCTCCCTCTGCAACTTCCTCTGGCTTCCTCTGGTCCTAGCCCCTTTCCCCATCCCAGCCAGCCCCTTGAACGTGGCTGAACCTGACTCAGCCCGCTGGCCTTGCTGACAACCTTCCCCCACACCAGTCCAGGGTTAGGACCGTCCACTCCCATCGGGACCCAGCTCACAGACGAGAAGACCAATTCTTTCCACAGTGCTGTGTGCAGTCAGGTTCTGAGGGATGACAAGGGCCGTGGTGACTAGTGCTTTAAGCATGGGCTTAGGGAACCAGACAACCTGGATTAGAATCCCACCTGGTGACCTTGACAAGTGTCTAAGGCTCCCTCTGCCTCAATTTTCTTAGGCTTAAGATGGGAAATACAAGCATTACGACCTTATGGGATTGCTGTAAGGAGTTCAGGATAGTGACTGGAATACAGCGAACATTCAGTGATGTTATCAGCATTCCTTTGTTTATCCAATGGGTTTTTACTGAGCATCTACTATGGACCAGACAAAACTCTAGACTTACGTAATAATAATTACAAAAATAATCATACACAGTGAAAGAGTAGCTGACACTTCCCTCCTCCCGCCCCCACCAAAAATTCTTAGAAACTTCACTGAACATGGAGATGGCTCCTGGAGAAGACAGGATTTGGGGGACAAACTTCCTGCCTGGGACTGAAGCTGGAGGCAGTGGGGACACAAGAACCCAGGACACCGAGGGCAGTGGGCAGGCCCATTCACACATGTGATACATGTATGCTGAGATGGGCTGAGGCCACCTCTGTAAAGACACAGGGGAGAGGGATCTCCTGGTGCCCTGCGTGAAGGACTGGGAGGCTGGGGGTGGGAGGGAGGTGCGTCACTGTATACCTTTTTGTACCTTTTGAATTTGAACCACGTGACTATATCACTTATTCAAAAAATAATTAAAACAATTTGTAACTTCCAAAAAGAAAAGTTCTCATTAAGGGGATTTCAGATGTTGAACACATCTGGGTTCTGTCCAAGCAGATCTAGAGAACACCACTTTCTTGTTTTGGCTAGGATAGCCCATTATAGGTCATTTTCCCTTCTAGAATCTATCTCAAAGAGATATTTTAAAAGTACAATGAGGGTGCCTGGGTGGCTCTGGTAGTTAAGCGTCTGCCTTCAGCTCAGGTCCTGCTCCCAGGGTCCTGGGATGGAGCCCCGCCTTGGGCTCCCTGCTCGGCCGGGAGCCTGCTTCTCTCTCCCCATCTGCCGCTCCCCTTGCTTGTGCTCTCTCATACTTGGTCTCTCTCACTCTCTCTCAAATAAATACATCTTAAAAAATCTTTTAAAAAAAGTATGATAAAGCTCCACGAACAAAGATGTTTACTGCAACGTGACTTCCAGACATCAAAAAATAGAATCAAATGGCAAACAATGCTGCCTGTCACTGCCCGTGAACTCTCCTCCCTCACGCTGTGTTCCAGGGTGGGTCGTATCTACTGCTGGGTGCCCCAGGATCAACACAGAACAGGTCCTCAATGACACTGTATTAACCATTGAAATGACTGAGGAACGATTAGTACTACTGGCAACACGCAATTATCTTTGCCTTACAAAGAAAGCAATTTTTTAAAAAAGATTTTACTTAAATTTGAGAGAGAGGGAGAGAGAAAGAGATCATGAGCAGGCGGGGAGGGTAGAGGGAGAAGCAGAGAGCCCGATGCAGGGCTCCATCCCAGGACCCCGGGATCATGACCTGAGCCGAATGCAGACACTTACTTAACCCACTGAGCCACCCACGTACCCCTACTACACATCTTTTTAAAAACATTTTTTTATTTTGAATCCTGTGAATGTATTACATACTCAAAAATAAACTAATAATGTTTGAGATATGTATGCACCAGGCATTGCTCTATATTAACTACATTAATCCTTTAAAATAACCATATAAGATAATTCGTTATCCTTCCCATTTTACAGAGGGGGAAACTGAGGCACAGAAGTTAAGCCATTCACTAAAGCTATGGAATTAGTAAGTAGCAGAGCTGGGATTTGAACCTGGCTGGTTTGAGTCTATAGCCCAGTTCTTAACCCATTCTGTCAAAACCCTCTAGATTCCTGCTTGTAATATAAGATGAAACACTGAACATTGTAAACATACAAGATGAGGACAGATGGAAGGACAGATCCTGTCCATGGAATGCCAAGGTATGACTTCTACATGTACTGATCTGAAGAATCATTGCAATTCCAGTTAGATTCCCAAAGGTGATCTGTGAAAATGGAAGCAGAGATGCTAAGGGTCAAGGGTATCCCTGACACACTTGAAGAACAGGGTAGGATTTCGTTTGCTGGGTACCAAGACTTATTCTAAAGCTACAGTGATTAAGATGGTGTGGTACTGGTGCTCGATAGACACAGAGGTCAGCCGACTAGAAGAGTTCAGAAACAGATCGACACATACACAGTCCCTTGATTTATGCACGGCCACAATAGGACACCGAGGAAAGGACAGTCTTTGCAACAAAATATGCTGAGACAACGGGGTATCCACGTGGGCAGAAAAAGGAACTGGACTCTTCTTCATGGCATATATAAAAATCAGTTCCAGGAAGACTCTGTCCTGACCTAAAGGTGGAAAGCAAAACCAAAAGCTTCGGAAGAAAATAAAGAGTATCTTCATAACCTGATGGGAGAGAGAGACTTCTTAACCAGTACACACACACACACACACACACACAAACACACACACACACACCCCGACCTTAAATAAATGATACATTTGACTGCGTTAAAATGAAGACTTTCTGTTCATCAAGACACCATTAAGAGAGTCGAGTCAAGCCCTCAGTGGGAGAAGATACTGGTAACTCGAATTGCAACAGGCTGATACCCAGCTTAAGCACGGAACTTCTGCACACAAATAAGGAAGAAACAAGACAAACAGAAGCAAACAGAAAAAATGAACAAGATGCTTGAACTTCCCACGGAGGACTTCCCAAGCATCCACAAGTGCAGGAAGGTTCCCCACAGCATGAAGAATCTAGGAATCTGGGAAGAAAACTCCAAGAGCCCACAAGAAGGGCTGTGATGAGGAAGACCTGCATTACTGAGGCCCAGGAGGATACGGCAGAACGAGGGCCTCCTGCTCTGTCCATGAGAGTATAAACTGGTCCAACACTGGTGGTTCATCCCGAGATTAGGTGACTTCTTTCTCTTTCCTTACCCTGTCTGTACACCCTCATGAAAATCAGAAAACAAGAAGCGAACACTTCAGGGGTTTAATAAAAGTACAGGAATGGACGCCCAGGAGCGAGTCCTCCCAGAAGACCATGTGCTCATCTGTGTCTCTCTGTCACAGACAAGATGGCACCACGTGTGGGGACTCGACAGATCACCCCAGTCCCTCCCTTGGCCGCACCTCAGCCACCCGAGACAAACAAGGGGAAGGGCTTCTGTTCCTAGGGACGGACCTGACCCCACCCTCCCCTCACCCATGGCCCTCTTACCTCCTTCTCATCTGGAACACATGGGAGATGTCACCCTCCTACCCACTGGGCCCAGGAGCTGGGCAGGCCAGGTGCAATTCAGTGGGAAGAAAGGCAGATCCCCCGACATACGTAACTCAAAACAGGTCCAAAGGAACCAGTCTGATTCCAAAAGCGATTTTCCAGCCAGGAGAGTTTTCCCAGCTTCCGGTGTGGTCAGTGCTATGCCAAAGAACGGTGGAAGATGACGGGAAGGTTCTGTGCCTGTCCTGTCCAGTGTGGTCACCATTAGTGGCCTGTGGCTAGGGGACACCTGAAGTGTGGCCGGTGAGACTGTTACTTCATTTTATTTTTTTTTATGTATTTTTTTAAAGATTTATTTATCTATTTTGTTGGGGGAGGGGGAGGATGAGCACCAGGGGGAGGGGTAGAGAGAGAGGGAGACAGAGTCCCAAGCTGATGCCACACTGAGCATGGAGCCCGAAGTGGGGCTCGATCTCACGGCCCTGAGACCACGGCCTAAGCCAAAACCAAAAGTCGGACGCCCAACCGACGGCACTATCCAGGCGCCCATGTTACTTTATTTTAATTAATTTAATTTGTGAAATAGCTCTATGAGGCCAAGGTTCTGGACAACACAGGTCTAGACTTTTACCTGGTTTAAATCTTTTCAGTGCACGTGAATTCATGTACCATGTGGGGGATCTGTTTCCAATTAGAAGGAAGAAAGAAGATTAAAAAGAAGAATTACATGCACGTCCGGTTTTATTACCATCTGCCATTACTCTGTTCAGAAAGCTCTTCGAGGGGAAGATTCTGCTCTTGGTCACCTCGTTCCCATGTTTAAGGGCCCCTCCTCTACAGACCTGTCTGCAGGTCTGGCTTTGCTCACAGATCCGAGCCCCCACGGCCTGCCCCCCTTCCCCAGGCTTCTACAAAGCTCCCAGAGTCCTTGCCCACCTTTCTGCTGCCTTGTCCTTCCCAGCGGAGGCCCCAGCTCAGAAAACAGGGCTCAGATGGCTCTGGGAAGGTGGGTCCTTTGCCCCTGCCAGCCTTCTTACTTCCAGGAGCACCCGCACCACGTGGTAGCCCATGTGTCCCACTGTGACCTGGCCTCTGGCCCTGCCTCCTGCTTACTCAGTGCTCCCCATCATGCCGCGGGGGGAAAAAGGAAGGAGAGTGCAGTGCTCCCTTCCCCCACCTGACACTGGGGCTGGGGAGGGAGAGGCAAGGGGGGACAGCAGCAGCCCACAATGGTCATGGCTCAACCCAGGAGAGACAAAGGGCCTCTGTGCCCTCACACCCCTCCTGCTGGATCTCTGCGGGAATTTCTCTTTTTCCCCTGCCTGACCAAAATCCACTCTGAGTCTGGCTTTTCAGTGTTGGTAAAATGACAGTGAGAGCGGCACTGGTCCTACAACGCACCGGGAGGACAGGACGGACTACTTTATCTGGAGCTTAATGAGGGCTCGATGAACAGTCGCTGGTGACATTACTCATCCTGGACAGCCCAGTGGTGCAGAAAATGCTTTGCCCGGGAAAGGGAGATGGGGTCTGCTCCAGGCTCTCCTACAGGCTTGCTGTGTGACCTTGCACAAGTGTCTGTCCTTCTCTGGGCCTCCATTCACTCAGTAGTGCAATAAGTGGAAGACTATCCCTGCCCTACACTACTTCAGGGGGTTGCTGGAAGGGTGAGCCGTGATCACCCTTGAGGACATGCTTCGACAAAGTGAACCCCATTTCTAAGCTGGAAGTGGGGTCTGGCATGGAGCCAACCCAGGGCTCTGGGGCCATATACGATGCCGATGGTCGCCTTCCCTCGGGGCTCTGGCAGAGCAGGGGGCAGCTGTGGGCTGCGGACAACGGGCCCAGACAGCACCTTGCAGGAAACTCTGGCAGCCTCACGCTCCTTCCACCCCTGGTGACACTGAGTCACCCTGCAACCCACCCAACAGTTGTCGTGACCACATTTCCTCTACTGGGGGATGAGCAAGTCATGTGAACAAGCCAGCTTCACTCGTCCTCGGGCTTCTTGGCACCTGCCGCCTCCTGGGCCCAGGCCCACCTTGCAACACAAATGGGAAGCCCCGCTCCCTGCCTGAAATCCCACCCTTCGGGCGGCACCTCACTTAGGCTTTTGTTCTCTGCAACCAGCGGGGCCCACCTGTCCTTGTCAGACTTTACAGTGTGCACAATCCCCAATGCTTTAGCATGAGGGAAGTCATCAGCGCCGAGTCCTCCAGAGCAGGAGGCTGGGGGAAGCCCAGGACGCGGGTCCTTGACTTCAGGGGCTGCAGGGTGCACAAGGAGCTATAGGGAGCCGTCCTGAGGCCTGACAGGCACCTGCCAACCCACCCAGGTTAGACTGTCTCTCCATGACTCCAGGATCGGGTCCCAGGGTGGGACTGTGCCAGAGGACGACAAGGGAGACACTAGTCAGTGGGACCGGGCTTGCCTATGGGGACAGGGCCGAATCAGGGAGGGGGCAAGGAGGTCACCCTTCAGAGGGGCTCCGAAAGCAGGGGAGGGTCCACACCACACCTGGCTCTAGGAGATGCAGCAAGGTCCCGGAACCTTGGGATGCAAGGAGCTCAGGGACTCAGGATGATGGCTCTGGACTCAGACAGTGCTGGATCCAGATCCGGGCTCTCCCACTGACTGCTGAGAGCTCGGATCAAGTCACGTTATTCCTGAACGCTGGGCACTGTAACCCCAGCCTCCTAGGGCTGTGATCAGGAACTCAAAAAAACAAAAACAAAAACAAAAAAACTCTCAGCGAAGGGGCCTGATGTACGCCTTCCAGACATAATGGCTATAATTATTAGGGACACGTCTATGAATGCCAAGAATTCTCCCTTTTTACTTGCTTTGAATGATATGCTGCTCCCTGATAAGATCCTTTTCTTTTACAAGATTGACTGATATTAGAGAGACAGAGAGAGAGAGAGAGAGAGAGAGCAGGCGTGCACGTGTGTGGAGAGGGAGAGAGAGAATCTCCAGCAGACCCCCACTAAGCGCAGAGCCCACCTCGGGGCTTCATCTCACAACCCTGAGATCATGACCCCAGTCAAAACCAAGAGTCAGACGCCTAAACGACTGAGCCACCCAGGCGCCTCTGCAAAGATTCTTCTATCCAAATCACAGGATACGAAACACTAACACAGACCACTCCCCTTCCTGGAAACCTTCCAAGTCTTCAATTTTGTTGGAGGGGAGAGGACCAAGGGGGTGGGAGTAGACAGAAGGAGAGGGCCAATCCCAAGGACCTGTGCATTTGAGGGACAGACCATACACAAAATAGGGACTTGTTAATCCCACCGAGTGCCGACGGTCCAGGGGAGAGATGCGGGGCCAATTTCTCTGCACAATGTAGCTATAATCAGTTCTCATTTTCTGTGGTTGTTCTGTTCTATAAAGTCACCATGAGCACTGAGTTAGCGAATACCGAACCACTCTGTCCAGGGGAAACGCGGGGTTGGGTGAGGTTCCTGTGAGCCGCTGGTCACAACATTTTGTCAACTGATTAACATGTAACCTTCCTTTTTTTGTTTTTTGTTTTGTTCTTATTAAAGATTTTACCATTTGTCTGACAGAGAGAGACAGCGAGAGAGGGAACACACAAGCAGGGGCAGTAGGAGAGGGAAGCAGGCTTCCTGCTGAGCAGAGAGTCCCAGGCAGGGCTTGATCGCAGATCCCTGCAATCATGACCAGATCTGAAGGCAGATGCTTAACGACTGGGCCGCCCAGGCGCCCTGATACATAACCTTCCTTAAGCGCCTTTCTTTTTAAAGACACTTCACTTAGTATATATTCTCAACGCACGAATATTGAACTCACAGCCAACAGCGCATATACCTCGCCTGAAAGAAGCTTCTCGAACACTCGCATTTTCTTGCAAGGCCCTCACGGTGTTCTTGCATTTTGGAGCGCTAGAAAGCACTTTAGCTCTGTGGTTGGGGGACACTGTAAACAGTGAAATCACCAACAAATTGCACAGAAAATGGGAAAACCATGGCACCCAACAGACCAGGACAAGGGCCTCGTTAGAAGGGTAAGCACTGAAACAAGAAGGCAGCGTCTCACTTGATCTGGCCTCAGGTGGCAATGTGTGCATCAGGGGAATCCCAATTTATCGCCACTCTGAGCACGACTGCAAATGACTTCCGAGGTGCTACGATTTGAGGGTTACGAATAACTTTAAGTGGGAGAATGGAAACAGGGACTCTGTGAGTCCTGACGGCTGACTGCAAATGCTCCTTCATTAGGCCTGGCACCGGTCATGACGTGGACGTGAACACTGGTCTCAGAGCAAGGGTCTCCCACAGACCCTGGGAGGCGTCTGAACAAGGACCCACCGCACCTCTCCCTGCGGAGCCCAAGCCAGGCACCTGCACCCCTCCAACTGGACAGCCCACGCGGCTGCCGGGTCAGCTCTTGTCAAAGGCGGAGGATGGGTCTGGGAGGACAACAGGAGGATGAGATTTGCGGCAACTACAGGGGAGCCTCTGCCAGCCCGCAATCCTGGGAGTGCACCCAGAGTCACTCACCTGGGCCTCGCAGGTCACCTGCCATCTTTTTTTTTTTTTTTTTTAAGAGAGGAAGAGGGAGGAGCAGAGGGAGAGAGAGAACCTGAAGCAGGCTCCAGGCCCTGTGTCCGGCTCCACACAGGGCTTGATCCCATGACCCTGCGATCATGGCCTGAGCTGAAACCAAGAGTCAGATGCTTGACGGAGCCGCTCAGGCACCCCTCACAGGTGTGTCTTTACGAAGTTACTACTGTGTGTGGCCGCCATGCTGCCGTCATTCTGCACAGAGCTCACACACCATGGGGCTTTGCACCTCCACATGGGGTGAGCAGAGGTGGCGACACCCAGAGAGGTAAAGGAGGCAGCTCATGTTGTCCCAGCAAGTCAGGGCAGACCTGGGGCAGGGCCCAGATGACAGGGTCATCCACGGCCTCACAGAGCCACAAGAGGCACCACAGACTGGCTTGTTGCCAAAGGGGTGAGTGGAGCAGACAAGAGCGTGTGGAGCTGAGGCCCCTCAGAAGGCCACTGACAGGGTTCGGGTTTCTTGAACACCTTCTACGGGTCAGACTTGGTCCAAGTTCCTGACAGGTAGTAACTCACACGACCCAACAATGGGTCTGTGAACTGGGAGCCATTAGCATCCCCGTTCTACAGATGAGCAAACAGGCGGAGAGAACGTGAGTCCTGGCAGTTTGCTCCAGGGTCCACACCCCTCCCTACCCCGTTACACTAGTGCACCCCCCCACCCCCGTCAGCTCCTCAGGTCCAGACTGTCCCACTGAGCTACAGCAGCTGTCCTGCCCCGGGGAAGGCAGAGGGCAGGCCTCCACACCGGCACAGCGGCCTCTACAACGGCACGGCACCCACCCTGGCCACCCCCAGGCCCCATCCACTCTACTCTCCAGTGGGCCCACTTCTCCCCACCCCTGCTGCCAAGATACTTGTCCAGGCCACCATCACTGCTCGCCTAGACCTCTGCTGTCACCTCCTTTTGGTCTCCCCGCATGTCCTTCTTCACGTGGCAGCTGCCATATGCAAGCTGGCCCACGGAGTTCCCTACCCAAAACCTATACCCTTTATGCCTATGTTGGCAGGGGCTTTATGTGTCATTGCCCAAAACTGGAACGACCCAAATGTGCTGCTGTGGGTGAATGGGTAAACAACGGGGACACGTCCAAAGCCATGAGATCCTCTCAGCAATGAAAACGAACACGGTACTGAGACACAGCCACAGCTGGATCGCAGACGCCTTCAGTTAAGTGAAAGAAGCCAGACTCACAGGGCAGCGTGCATGTGACATTCTCTAAAAGGCAGAACATAAGGACCCAGGAGAAATGAGTGACTGGGGAGCAGGCTGACTACAAGAGGGCACCGAGGAATTTTACACAGTGACAGCCCATTCCATATCGTAGTTGGGGTGGCAGTGACCCAGGCCAACTATGTGTGACAAAGCATATGGAAATGGACACAAAAGAAGGTGAATTTTACCCTACATAAATTTTAGTTCATTGTGGGTTGAACTGTGTCCCCGCAAAAGATATGCTGAAGTCCTTACTGCCAGCACCTCCAAGTGTGACCTTATTTGGAAAGAAGGTTGTTGGAGATGTAATGAGTTGAGATGAGGTCATCCTGGAGCAGGCTGGGACCAAATCCAGCAGGACCGGTCTCCTTGGAAGAGGAGACTAGACAGGGACAGACACACGGGGAGCAGAGGCTGGCAGGCAGCTTATAAGCCCAGGACTCAACGGGAACTTCCTGGGGCCCCTGAAGCTGGGGAGAGCAAGAAGGGGTCTACCCAGTCTCAGAGGGAGCGTGGCCCCTCTGGTAGGGGCCTGGAAGCTAGGGTAGGACTCCTGGCTTCCAGAATCATGACAGAATCGATCTCTCTTGCTTTAAACCCCCTAGCCTGCACTACTTTGTTACAGCAGCCCTAGGAAATGAATACACAGTTCAGTTTTTTAAACAGGGAACACACTCATCTCTTCAGGACAAGCCAAAGGGCCCCTGCTGTCTGGTCCCTCTCCTGCACACCCCACTCCATCTGGATGGAGTGCAAATGGGGGTCACGCTGAGCCCGTGGCGCCCTCTGAGCACGGCCATGCTGGCTCCTTCCCTCCGTGTTTACCTGGGAAACTCCCACACATCACTTGGCATGGCTCTGCCTTCCCTGAGAAAGCTCTCCCAGACACCCTTGTGTCTGAGCAGGACACCCCTCAGTCAGCAGGGGCCCCAGAGCTCTAGGTGACATCCCACATCCTGTAGGCACAGCCCTGCACATCCCTCCTGTGTCCCCACAAGACCCTCTGGATGAGCCATCGGGCCACTGCTGGACCAGCGCTGGGCTCCAGGACACGGTACTGGGAGGGCATCAAAGGGCTCAGAGCAGCCCGGGCCCTGCAAAAGTGGGGTCAGAGGCTAAGCCGGGCATGCCTGTGGGCCTCTGGTTTCTCCAGCCCCAGCTCTACTCTTCAGGCCTAGCACCCAAAGGGGGCCCCGATGGCTTGTCCAGTCACCCCCTTATAATACTGGTTCACCGCCCTCCCAAGCTGCTGGCTTCCCGGTGGCCCCCTTCCCTCTCCCAGATACCTTCTGCCCCGGTCAACCTCCCCTTACCTCTCTCCTTGTATTAACCTGCTGCATAGTCACTCAACAAACATTTCTCAATATGCCCTGAGCTGGACACTCTTCCCCACTCTTGCTCAGCACTTGTGCTCTGGGAGCTGAGTACCGGCCAGCAGCGTGCTGGGCTGACAATGACACCTGCCAAGGGGAATCCCTCTTTCTGCCCTTGGGAGCTTATAGTCTACCGGGGCCACGGACTGAGAGCACACTGTGACAGGTGCAAGGAGCAAGGGTGTTGACGGGTCTACTGCCATCCAGGGTCCCTGCCAGCCTGTGTGGTTCCTCTGTGCACATTAGAATGTGGTGTCCTTCCTCCCCATGAATGCAGGCAACCCCCACCCACCCACCCATGGCTTGACATCATACATGCCTGGGCAAGAGAATGAAATTTCAGCCCCATTGGTTTCTCTCTCAGCCAGGTGCCTCTGTGCAGTGAACAACCCGCACAACTGTATGCAACAGCCCTAGGGGCTGGACAGCCCAGAAGATTTCTTGCAGGAGCTGGAGGTGGGGCCTGTGTGCTCTGAGGCAGGAAAGGCCTCACATTTTCCAGAGGCTGGAGGGAGAGGCAGCCAGTGAAGACTGATGTGCCAGTCTCCCCTGCCCCCATCTCTGATGCCTCATGCAAAAGTGTGGCCTAGGAACCTTCATGGAGTCTCGGAAAGAGCCCGGGTCCAGCTGTGAGGCCTCAGGACCATCCCTGCCCCTCACTGTGCCACAGAATCATCTGTAAGCAGGGGCTGGATTGGGAGGTGCCAGGGAAACACTGAGTTCTGACATTTGACCATGCTAGCGGCAGGGATGGGGGCTGCTCTGGCCTGTAAAAAGAAGACCCAACGGTCTTTCAAATCCTTTCCAGGACCACTTGCTTGCCTGTCAAGGTGGCCCACCGCACTCCATCCCAGGCCACACGTAGGACCTCCCAGACCCAGCCCTGAGTGCCTCCTCATGCCCAGGGGGCAGTCCTGGGTTGTGCAGGGCAGCTCAGAGCAGGCTCTTAGAGGCTGCGAATAAGCCTAGGGTATTCTCAGGAGGAGATGTCAAAACCAAGCCCTTTCAGGACAAACCTATCCCAAAGCCAGGCAGAGAGGTTAAAGTGATCACTCCAGGCCTCCAGTGACCAGTGTTCAGCACAAACCCAGCCTGGTGCCCAAGAAGTGCTCAATAAAGAGGCAGTGAAGAGGGCACATGGGTGGAGTCCAACTCTCGATCTTGGCTCAGGTCTTGATCTCAGGGTCCTGAATTCAAGCCCCAAGGCAGGCTCCACGCTGGCTGAGTGTGGAGCCTACTTAAAAAAAGAAAGAGGGGGTGGGGAGGTCCTGGGTGGCTCAGTTGGTTAAAAGTCTGACTCTTGATTTCGACTCAGGTCATGAATCTCAGGGTCCTGGGATGGAGCCCTGAGTCAGGCTCCCTGCTCAGCAGAAAATCTGCTTCTTCCTCTGCCTCTGCCCCTCCCTCTGCTTGCAAACACTCTCTACAGTGAATAAATAAATCTTTAAAAAAAAAAAAAAGAAGAGGTGGGGAATGGATGAATGGACGGATGGATGGATGGACAGTGGCAGCCAGCAAGGACACAGGCACTGCTCAGACTGGGCCCAGCCTTTCTGGTGCTGGAGTGACAGAAGACTCCTTCTCAGAAGGAGCTGCAGAGGGTCAGCACAGGGAGGGTTAACCTGCAAGAGATTCTCTATGGCAGAGATGGGGAAACTGAGACTGAAAGAAGAGACGCGGTTGGTCAGCAAAGTTCTGCCCTATAACAAGTCTGCAGCTTCTGGTGAAATCTAAAGCTCATAAAAGACCCAAGATGGAGAAAGTGTTTGCAATCTAGTCTTCCAAATAAGAGCCTGGGTCGACACAAAACTCTCTTTTCTCTCTCCTCCTCTCCCTCCTTCCAACCTCTATTAGGAATGAAGACCTGCAGGCAGCCCTGCCAAACAGCTTTATTACTGTTGACTTAATCTGGTACTATGTGACAGGAAAGAAAACTTTTTATGTTAGTTGGGATTAAGTCTGTCTGTGTCTGAAAATCTAAAGGAACAGTGATTTAAATAAGACAGATAGGTATTCCTCTGTCATATAAAAGTCCAAGTCAGTAGTCTGGGGTGGAATGATGCTCCAACATGTCTAGGAACCTCCATTCTCAGTTCACCTCAGAGTCCAACATGGCTGCTTCAACTCCACCCATCACATCTGCATTCCAGCCAACAGGAAAGAGGAAAGGAGAGTAAGGCATGCCCCTTCTCTTTAAGGATATCTCCAAGCAAATTAAACTCCCCACTTAAATTTCACCATCTTGAACTTAATCACGTGGCCACACGTAGCTTCAAGGAAACTGGGAAGTGTTCAGCTAAAATTTTCACCCAATTAAAATTCAGGGGCCAATCAACAGGCTCTGCTTTACCCTTGAATTCGAGTACTCCAGGATAGTGATACTTCTCAAGGAAATGGTCCTCCAACTCTAGACCCTCCTCCAACTCTAGAACCACAGAAGTTTCCAGGAGCTTCATTTAAATAGAGGGAATGACAAAGAAGCTGACACAAGTCAACTCCAACCAATAAAATGGTCATTATATGATAAGGCCATCCGAGATGGTATGTGGGTAATGTATGTCCATAGCATAGCATATAAAAAGGCATATAAGGAACACTCAGTGTGAAGAGGCACACAGACTAAAACACACATACACACAGATCAAAACTGGGCCCACAGACCGAAATCAAGTAAACAGGCACTCAGACTGGGTGTAGCTTCAAAGATAGAAATATGTTTGATGCTTTAAATGTTGCTATTTTGGTGTGTCGGTGTGTGACCTTTTTTAGGTATATAACAGACTTTGGAAGGGAAATCAATAGTGCACAAGTGCACACGTGCACACACCCCCTCTATGGATACGTGTAATAACTCCCAACTAATCTCAGCCCACATAGCTAAGAACCAACATCCTCTCGTGGAATGGTGACAACAACCCTGGGAGGCAGGGATCCCTCCCTGCTCTATGTGGCACAGAAGAAGGAGAAAGATGTCCTGGCAGGTACAGGATTTGTCTAGGGTTGCCCTGCTCTAAGTGGTGGTTTTCCCCACCGTGGTTAAATCCAAACTCTTCCATCTGTTGCCAAGCGGGCCCGAAGTCCCTTTCTAGGTTCACTACACACAGAACTCTTCCTTGCTGCCCCCAGATGAGGCTCTTGAGGGCTCCCCCACACAATTGTCCTTCCCCACCTTCCTGCTTTGTGCTTTTGCTCGATCTGGGATGCCCTTCTCTGCAAATGCCCTATTTCAGCCGTTAAAATCCTACTCATCCTTCAAAACTCAATCCAGATGCCGCCTTTGCCAGAAAGTCCTCCCTGTTCATCATAAGCCAGGTGTAACAGAACACAGGCATAATTTTATATAGTGCCCTGTGATTTAATTATGTGCATATTTCTCTTATTGTCTGTAACAGATAAACTGGAAACTCCTAGATGTTCAACGAATGGATTGATGGATAGATTATTGAATGGGCGGATAGATGGATGGGCGAATGAACAAGTGTTTGGACAGGTGGATGGGAGGATGGATGGATGGATGGATGGTTGGAGGATGGATGGATGGAGGATGGATGGAGGATGGATGGATGAATGAATGGATGGAGGATGGATGGATGGATAGATGGATGGATAGATGGATGGATGGAGGATGGATGGAGGATGGATGGATGAATGGATGGATGGAGGATGGATGAATGGAGGATGGATGGATGGATGGATGGATGGAGGATGGATGGATGGATAGATGGATGGAGGATGGATGGAGGATGGATGGATGGATGGATGGAGGATGGATGGATGGATGGAGGATGGATGGAGGATGGATGGATGGATGGATGGAGGATGGATGGATGGATGGAGGATGGATGGATGGAGGATGGATGGAGGATGGATGGATGGATGGAGGATGGATGGAGGATGGATGGAGGATGGATGGATGGATAGATGGATGGAGGATGGATGGATGGATGGAGGATGGATGGAGGATGGATGGAGGATGGATGGATGGATAGATGGATGGAGGATGGATGGATGGATGGAGGATGGATGGATGGAGGATGGATGGAGGATGGATGGATGGAGGATGGATGGATGGAGGATGGATGGAGGATGGAGGATGGATGGAGGATTGATGGATGGAGGATGGATGGATGGAGGATGGATGGATGGATGGATGGATGGAGGATGGATGGATGGATGGATAGATGGATGGAGGATGGATGGAGGATGGATGGATGGATGGATGGAGGATGGATGGATGGATGGAGGATGGATGGAGGATGGATGGATGGATGGATGGAGGATGGATGGATGGATGGAGGATGGATGGATGGAGGATGGATGGAGGATGGATGGAGGATGGATGGATGGATAGATGGATGGAGGATGGATGGATGGATGGAGGATGGATGGAGGATGGATGGAGGATGGATGGATGGATAGATGGATGGAGGATGGATGGATGGATGGAGGATGGATGGATGGAGGATGGATGGAGGATGGATGGATGGAGGATGGATGGATGGAGGATGGATGGAGGATGGAGGATGGATGGAGGATGGATGGATGGAGGATGGATGGATGGAGGATGGATGGATGGATGGATAGATGGATGGAGGATGGATGGAGGATGGATGGATGGATGGATGGAGGATGGATGGATGGATGGAGGATGGATGGAGGATGGATGGATGGATGGATGGAGGATGGATGGATGGATGGAGGATGGATGGATGGAGGATGGATGGATAGATGGATGGATGGAGGATGGATGGATGGAGGATGGATGGATGGAGGATGGATGGATGGAGGATGGATGGATGGATGGATGGAGGATGGATGGATGGATGGAGGATGGATGGATGGAGGATGGATGGAGGATGGATGGATGGAGGATGGATGGATGGAGGATGGATGGAGGATGGAGGATGGATGGAGGATGGATGGATGGAGGATGGAGGATGGATGGAGGATGGATGGAGGATGGATGGATGGATAGATGGATGGAGGATGGATGGATGGATGGAGGATGGATGGATGGAGGATGGATGGATGGAGGATGGATGGATGGAGGATGGATGGATGGATGGATGGATAGATGGATGGAGGATGGATGGATGGATGGATGGAGGATGGATGGATGGATGGATGGATAGATGGATGGATAGATGGATGGATAGATGGAGGATGGATGGATGGAGGATGGATGGATGGAGGATGGATGGAGGATGGATGGATGGATGGATGGAGGATGGATGGATGGATGGAGGATGGATGGATGGATGGATGGCAGGATGGGAAGATGAGTGGGTGGATGGGAGGTGGGGTGGATGAGTGTATGGATGGATGAAGGGACGGATAGATGGGTGATGATGGATAAAGAAGCTAGTAGCCCAAAAAAGAATTTCTGAATATATTTTAGATGGATCCTCCATCAAAAATGTCAAGAATAGAAAGAAGCAAGCATAATAAATGAATAAATGCTATCATCAGATGCCATCCGTAGGAAGCGAAGTCCTTGCTTAGAATTGCAATATCCCTAGAGAAATCTAAAGTACCCATTGGATATTGATTGAGATTAAGGAAGCTGGAGACATGGAGGTTGGGGAGAAAAGTCCCTGGTGCATTTCTTCTTGAGAGCTTGCTCCTTTAGCCAGAGATTATCAGACTGAATTTCAGATGCAGAGTCCTTTATTTCTTTAGTCTCCAGAGGTGGGTGAAAAAGCACACCTCAGGCCCAGGGAATAATTTAGCTCTGGGACAACCTGTGTGGAAGCAGAAGGCTTCTCTGCCACTGATGTGGTCCCTTTTCCTCCTCCTGGACTATTCCTCCCCCTCCCCCTCTCGCCTCTATCCATCTTCAGAAAACAGGCTTTTTCATCAGCCCTGAGATCTCCTCTCAAATGTCAATCAAGGAGTTGGGTTGGTGTTGACAGCTCAGGTCCCACCTCTTAACTAGGGACAAAAAGTTCTTGGCTTTGACAAAGATCCCAGAGTCAGTGAGGAAATGGGGGCCATCTTCATGGGGGGAGATGGCCCACAGGACGAACTCCTCTAGGGCAGCCTCTCACGGACTGGTTCAAAGTCCCTGCTTTGGTCTCCCTCTCCTAGAACCCTTACCTCCCCTGGGCCCCAGGTTTGTGAGTAGAGCCAGGTTCTGTGGGAACTGTCACTCTGCCTGGCACCAGGATGGAGGGTGCAGGGGGGGCCTGGCCCCTGGGCTGGTGCCCTTGGCCCATAGGATGTGGCCTGAGTGTGCGCTCAGCCACAGTGCACACGGCAGCAACAGGCCTTGACCACAACCGCTCTCTAGGCTGTTGCTTTTAAAATGGAACCGACATTTTACAGCGGGCTGGTTCATCTTTCAAACAAGTACCGACTGGGGTAGGAACACTCCCAGGAATTCCTGGCAAGATGGGGGCAAGGAGCTCTGCTGACCACCAGAGCTGGTTCTGACCAGCAGAAGTTTCGATCACCAGAGTTATTTTAGCCACTGGGGTAGTAGCCTCCTTAAGCTCCACTCCCTGTGAACAGGAGATGGGCTTGAGGGAGGAGAGGACGTACTGGCAGGTGGGGCAAGCCGGAGGTGGTGGCCATGATGGTGGCTTCCAGATTCTTCTATCAGAGGCAGAGGCAGACAGCCACACAGGTACGGAGTTAGTAAGGCCCTCCCCACTGCTCTGTGGAACCTAAGCAGAGGGGAGGGTTCCTCTGTACCCACCCACCACTTATTCCTCCTTCTGGGCCCTGCTGACAAGAGGGAAAGGTCTGGGTTAACTGTATAACACAGTGTGGGGGGGTGGCACACTGTGTCACCTGCAGCCCTGCCTGCACAGGGACAAGCCTGCTACAGGGAGCCCCCCGACACCCAACACCAGCCTGTCCGACAGGGAGCCCCTTCTCTTGGGCCTCATCCCTGTCAAACCCTGATAGGACAGTCTTCCCACCAGGAGCTCTGTTTCAGGACGCTGCCTGTGACCTCCTCAGCATCTCCTCAGCTCACACACAAAATGGCGAGAGCAGGCACCACCTCATGAATCCAGTCACACTCAGAGACGCCACTCCAGAACAACCTTCCCGACCCACCATACAGCCAGCAAGCTCTATAGGGTACCAGGGGCTCAGGCCCCAAGTGGGCTTCCAAAACTGATGCGCTTTTTTCAAAAATGGCTTTCCAAAAATAAACCCACAGAAGAGAAAAAGCATTTCCTTCCAGGCACTTGGTCAGGGTGATGACCCAGAGTCTCCTTTCTGGGTCTTTGTTTCGTATGAAAGTGTACCCCTATTTTCTAGACTATTCCACAGGCTGCCTGCCCTTCTAGCCATCAGAAGGAAAAAAAGGTGAGGTCATCTCCAGCTGGCACATCAATCCTGTGAGCTCTAACATTACTCTAGGATACCAACTTTTGCTGCCTTTCAGCCAGGATTTGGGGAATCACTGAACGTCAGACCAAGCAGGGACCTGGAGATCACTGGGTTCATTTCTCAGATGGGGAAAATGGGGCCCAGAGAGAGTTAGAGACTTGCTTCCTAGAGTATGCTCCCAAATCACCATGGGGTGGGACCCTAGAGACATCTGCCAGCCCTACTGATGTCCTCCAGCCAGCAAGGCCCCAAGCCTCTTCCAGATCAGCAAAAAATGATACAGTTAGCTGGGCTCTCTGATGGCCAGGTGTGTGTTGGGGGGGGTGGATGGAAGTGGGTGTGAAGGGGGCACAAGAGGGATAAATCCCACTGAAACAGAGCAGCATTCCTCAGCCTCTCCTTCTGCAATCTTTTATTTTGCCGAAAAGACAAGAAAGACTAACAACCACCATCCATTTACCCCATCATTTCATAGAAGAAAGGAGGCTTTACATGCCAAAAACAAACATGTAAACAAACCTGAGTCTCAGGGCGCCTGGGTGGCTCAGTGGTTTAAGCCGCTGCCTTCAGCTCAGGTCATGATCTCAGGGTCCTGGGATCGAGTCCCGCATCGGGCTCTCTGCTCTGCAGGGAGCCTGCTTCCTCCTCTCTCTCTCTGTCTGCCTCTCTGCCTACTTGTGATCTCTCTCTGTCAAATAAATAAATAAAATCTTAAAAAAAAAAAAAAAAAAAAACCCTGAGTCTCAGAATCAGACAGTTCTGCCCAAGAAGAGAGTGTTTGGTGATCTTGGCTGATAGACACACACACACACACACACACACACACACCACCAGCTGATTTTCCTAGTCTCTCAGAGGACCACAGACCTGCACTTGGGACCCAGTGACCCAGCCTGGGCTCCCCCAGATGTTATCTACCCAGCTAACTCCACTCTTTCTGCTGAGGATGCACCATCGGGGGTCCAGAACAGGCCTCTTCCCCCACCCTCTCTCCCCAAGAAGCAAGGGAACACAGCTAGAATTAGGGGAATCCAGCAAGTGAGGATAAAATCAAAGACCTTTTTTTTGGAAATTTGACATCTAAGCGAGAAGATGTGACATTAAAGGAGTTTTGGTGTCTTGCTCGGTAAATAAGTAGTTCATGCCAAACATGTTTTGAGTATTCAAAAAGGAACAATGTCCAAGAGCTGCGTGGATAGAAGGTTTCATGGGGGAGGTGGCAGCATCCCGGTGGGAAGGAACATTGTGGGCAAAGGCAGGAGCCTATGGCAGCTGTCTCCGTCAGGGAGGACAGAAAAAGTAAAGTTGTGCGTCGAATTCATGCAGACCTAGAAGAGTGTATGAAGGACAGTGGTGATTAACAGTTATCGGGGTTACGTTGTTTTTCCCATGCAGCCTGAGTGACCTCAACAGTGGCTGCATGGCTGTCTTCTGTCTCTAGCAGCAAAGAACCATTCCCATTTGGTACCCCCCGGCGGGGGGGGGGGGGATGAGCTCAAAGGGAGATCAACAGTTTAGAAAAGTCACTGGGTGAACAGTTATACAGCCGAAAGTTCCAGAGCTGGCTGCCAGAGCAGCACTCACTCTCTCTAAGCCAGCTTGCCAAGAACAAGGTAACTCCCAGGCCCTCACTCCCTTCTGAAGGGGTCTGAAAGGGGTCTGAAAGGGGGTGGGTTTCCCAGCAGAGTGCCAGCCAGGACCACCTGGCTGCCTTAGCCCCCGAAGGCAAGGAAACAAGGAAGCCCTACTCAGTTCATCACTGCTCTGGGGGAGCCCTAGCCCAGAAGAGCCCCCAGTCTTAGAGCCTGGAGCACTTGAGGGACCCCTCTCAAGGGGTTCAGGAGGACACCTGCATTATGTCAGGCATGAGGCAGAAAGCCAGGGATCTCCCAAACCCTGGGGCTTGGCCCAGGCAACCCCTTGCAGGCGCAAGGCTCAAGAGACCAGGTATCTAGGCCCAGCTCCACCTCTGGCTCCTAAGACCTTGGCTAAGTCACTTCCTCCTTCTGGGACTCCTTTCCCTGGTCGCCAAATTAGGGGATTGGATTAGATCCAAGAGTGGAATTCTTTTTCAAATAAAATCTTCAGCAGACTCTCAATTTATCAGACATATAAAAGTGTGGGCTCTGAGTGTCCACATCCTCCATGACCCCTGCACAGTGTGGCACCTGGCCTCTCAGCAGGTCACAGATTCCCGACACCCTCCACACCTCTCCTGCTCCCCCACCCCCACCTCAATTCATCCCCAGATCCTGTGGCTGCAGCTTCTCCCCTCACTGCCCAGCCCCCCAGCCCGCAGCCCTCTCTCTCTGAAGAGCTTCCTTCCCTACAGTTTCCCTGACTTGTTCCCTCTACAGTCTGCCCACAGTCCGGCCCCAGCCCAAATCAGCTCACCTGTCTGTGCAAACCCCATCTGCGGCCCCCTGCACGCTCCAAAGCTGTTACCGCCTTCTGTCCTCCTCTCCCACACTCTACTCCAGGCTCCCCGGCCCCGAGGTTCCCAACACCACGCCAGGAGCATCCCCCAGGGACTTGCCTTACTTGCCCACTTCCTTTGGGTCTCTCCCAAACGCCACCCCCTTGGAGGAGCCTTCCCTGACCACCTGCTCCAGGACCACCTCCCTGGGGTCCCCACACCCCTTACCCTGATTGTCTGTTTCTTCTGGCAACATGAGCTGCAAGCAGGCCGGGGCTTGCTTTCATGCTCCCCACTCTCCCCCGCAATGCAGACACTATCTATCGAACAAGCACAAGAAGTGTCCGCACCAAGGATACTGGGCAGCCCGTCTGCCTTTTCTTTTGCCCCAGCTGACATTTTCAAAAAGAAGTAGATGGAGCTTGTGTGCTAAGATCCTCACACTCCTCTTCCAGGGGCTGATACCCAAGCGACACCATCCTAGCTCCCAGGGGGAGGACAGTGGGAGGCATTCCCCTGGCTGTCTGAACATCATCTCTGGCCAGCGAGAAGGAGGGGGCTTCCAAGAATCCTCAGCGTAGGACTCAGGTCTCAGCCCTGAGTGGTCTGCAGGGTCTGCAGGGGTGGCCTGGGGGTGAGGAGTCCTAGATGATTTCTCCTGGTCATCTTTGGGGGGGAACACAGGTGGAGGTGCGGCCCAGGGAACGGGGGATGTGTGGGGGTGCATCTGAGAACTGCCTTTTAGGACCTGAGAGTCAAGAAGAACTGGGCTCCGGAGGGGAGAGCAGGGTGTCATCATATGGTAGAAGTTAGCAGGAGGCAGGCTGCCACTCAAGTTCGGGAATTCCTTTCTTAGGTTTGTGCCTGGCCCAGTCCCTGAAGGTATGTGAGTACCTTCCAGGAATGTTGTCAAAGGGATTCCTGTACCAGGTCCAAGGTTCAGTGAGATACTATTTAGGAACCCTTCCAACACAAGAGGTCCTCTTAAATAAAATGTTTTTTAGCAACAAACCGATATTCCTTAGAACGTGCCAGCACTGTTCTAAGCAGGACTGAGCTGGTATGTTAACCCTTAGCTGCCTCTAGGCAGCTGCTTAAATACTAAGTCATCCAAACCTCTCAACAATCCCATGAAGTGGGTATTATTATTATCCCAAACTTACAGATAAGGCAAAGGCCAGGTCTCTTGTCCAAGGCTAAACAACTGGTAAACAGAGATAACGACTATTATCAAAAATAACTATTAAGAGTTTACAGGGGAGGGGTGCCTGGGTGGCTCAGCGGGTTAAAGACTCTGTCTTTGGCTCAGGTCATGATCGTAGGGTCCCGAGATTGAGCCCCCCATCCAGCTCTCTGCTCAGGAGGGAGCCTGCTTCCCCCTCTCTCTGCCTCCCTCTCTGCCTACTCGTGATCTCTGTCAAATAAATAAATAAAATCTTTAAAAAAGAAAAGGGGGGGTAGTTTACAGGCAAATGTGCAAAACTCTATTTTTTTTTAAAGATTTATTTATTTTTAGGGAGAGAGAGCAAAAGAATGAGCAAGCAGGGGGAGGGGAAAAGGAAAATAATCTCAAGCAGACTCCCCACTCAGCGGAGAGCCCCAGGCAGGGCTGACCCAGGGCTGCATCCTGGGACCCCGAGATCACGATTTGAGCCCAAATCAAGAATCAGGGGCTCAAGCAAATGAGACACCCCGGTGCTCCAATGTGCAAAACTCTTCTATGCATTATCTCATTTAATCCTTGAAACAACTGTGTGAGGACGATTACTATTATTCATCTCCATTTCATGGAGTAAGTAAACTGAGGCGCAGAAAAGTTTAACCAAATAAACGCAGGAGGAAGTGGGTGAGGCCAGGTCATTCCTGGGGGGGTGGGAAAAGGGAAGCTGGAGAGGTCAGGACCCTGGCCCCCCCACCACCCCTTCCTCCCTGGGAAACTCCTCCTAGCTCCACCCTGCAATACTGGGTGTGGTACATACTTGCCCCTAAGGGGCTCCTTCCCCAACATAATTTCCAATTCTTCCCACCGGATGACATTTGTCTTTGCAGAGGTCACTTCCAAGGGAAAGCATCCAGGCAGAATTTCCGGGGAGGGGCAGGGATGGGAGAAGAGGGAGGAGGGAGGCATTCAGATGCAAAGAGTTTAAGGGCCCCTCCGTGCCACCCCCCTTCCACCAGAGAAGGAACCAACCACCTCCAGTTGCTCCCCAATCCAGAACTGCACAAGATCAGCCCATTCCTCTTGCTTTACAGAGTAGAGAACTGAGGCCCTGGTAGCTGAGGTCAGGGAGCGAGGTCAGGGAGCTAGGCCAGGGAGTATCTGGGTATCACAGAAGTAGGCCCGGGATTTTTAGACCAAACAGGCAGGAATGGCAGGCCCGGGAGGGGTGGGTGGGGGCGGGGGCGCCCATAAACCTTGACACCCAGAAGTTTCCAAGAGGCTTTCCCGGGAATCTGCCTCCGGAATCCGAGCCTCTTCGACCCCCTGAAGTTTCCCGAGACGCCCGCTGGGCTGGGCGGGGCGAGGGAATCCTCCCCTCCCCGGTGCGCATCCCTGAGCAACGTCCAGAAGCAACTTGGGGTTCTTAGAAGGTGGGGGGCCTAAACGAGGCACTAGAGATCCCCGCCTGAAAGCCAGTTCCCAAACAAGTTCGGCTTCACGCCCGCCAAGCAGTATGCCATCTCCCCGGGATCCCGCAGACCTCAACGAAGCCTGTGCGTCCTAGGCCCTCCCCAAGCACCAGGCTCCACAAAGGCCGGTCCAAAGGTCACTGTTCCCGGACCCGCCTGAGGGACAGGGGAGGGGATCCCGGTGGGTCCGCGGTGCAGGCGGACCTGTCAGCCGCTGGGCGACGGGCGCCCAAAGTTTCGGGGACCTTGGCCCCCCAGCCCGCGCCCTGCTGGGCGTCAGCCTCCGAGGACGCGCGCGGTGGCGCAGGCGGAGCGGCGGGTGCGAGAGGCCGGCGGGATCCGGACCCCCAAGTGATCGCTTCTGCAGTTCGGGTGGCACAGGAGCCGAGGGGAATGGGCCGCGTCCACGCAGTCCCTCCGCCCCGGCTCTGACAGGTAGAGACGCCCTTCTAGCACCCGCCCGCCCGGGCGCCTGGGCGCCGAACACGCCGGTTGGTTTTACAGCGAGCAGTGACGTCTGGGCTTCAAAGTTTAGCCAAGTCCCCGGGTCCCGCAGCCCCCAGCGCGGCACCGTTCCGCGCAGAACCGGAGTCCCGCCCTGGGGAGGCGCTCGGTGTCCCCCGACGCCCCGAGGCCGGGCAGCCGGGGCCGCTCCTGGAGCTCCGAGCACGCCCGGGGGCGGGGAAGCAGAGGGGCACTCGCCCCGGACTTACCCTGAGGGGTCCCCGCGCGCGGGCCCGCCGGCCCGTCGGATCATGCCGCCGGCAGCTCCGGGACGGTGGACGGAGGGGCTCAGGCGCCAAGCGGCGCGGGCCGCGGTGCCCCAGGCGCCCGCATTGCCCTGGCGCTGGCCCTCGGGAAGGGCCCGGCCGGGCGCCGCCGCCAGCCCCGCGCCGAGTGGGAAGCCGCCGCCGCCGCCGCCGCGCTCTGGGCGCTTGCTCGCTTCCACTTCCTGTATCGGAGCGAGCGGGGCTTTCAGGAAGAGGCTGGCCTTGGTGGTCAAGTGGGTTTTGTCAGAAGCCTGGCGGCGGCGGCGCACGGCCCCGAGCCCCCCTGGGCCGCACGGAAGCCCGGCGGCCGCGCCCCCGGGGCCGGGCCTGGCGGCGGGCGTCCAGCGGCCCGGAGCCGCCTCCTCCGGCTGGGGCCGGGAGGAAAACTTAGGGACGAGTCTCCCACGGGGCGAAGAGTCGCGTGGGAAGGAAGGCGCTCACGGCTCCCGCCCGCGCGGCCGCGGCCCGGCAGGTGGGGAAGCCAAAAGCTTTGGGCAAGGAGCACTCTGTCGCCGGGCAGGGAGCCACTGCCGTGCCTCCCGCTCGCAGGAACCTGAGACTCACCCAGGAGCAGCCCCAGACCGGAGGCAGGTCGCCTCCTCCACCTCCCCGACAGGTGACCGGGAGCTTCATCTTGGATGCCTCCACGGACGATGAACTCACTACTTCACCAGGTAGTCTGTTCATCTACCAAGCCAGGCATACAATTCACCTATCTTGGCTACCACACTAGGTGGGATCAGAGTGGGAAAGCCAGTGAGCTCGCATAGATACAAGAGCCACAGCAACTGCGGAGGGACCAGGAGGCCTCACTTTTAAGTGCCTGGGCACTCAAAAATGCCTCCTTAGCCCAAACTGCTCTCAGAGCATTTCACAGTGACTAGACAGACTGGAACTTACAGGGCCACCTCAGTCTAACACAGGGTTTCCCAGCCTTGGCGATGTTGACATTTGGGGCCAGGTCGTTCTTTGTTATGGGGACTGCCCCGTGCACAGCAGGGTGTTTGGCAGTGTCCCTGACCACCAAGCACTAGATACCGGGAGCGTCCCTGGTCCATCATAACAACCAAAAGTGTCACCAGCTTTTGCCAGATGCCCCCAGTTAAGACCCACTAACACCTTCATTTTACGGATAAGGAAACTGAGCCCTGAAGAGTGGAGGAGACTCGCCCAAGGCCACACAGCAAGCTGGGAGCACTCGGGACTGAAGTCCAGGGCTCTGGGTACAAGCCACACAAAGACTCTTTGCGCTCCATGCCTCCGCCCTGCTGCTCCCCTCACGCCCTCCTCCCCACCTTTCCGGACATTTCCACCAAATCAGCCTGGCAGAAACCAGAGAGGCAAGATTCTCTGCGCATGGACGGAAGTGCAGCCTTCTGGTGGGAACTGGCGGTGGGGCAGCCACTTTGGAAAATCCTTCCGCAGTTCCTCAAAAGGTGAAACGTGCAGTTACCATATGACACAGCGGTTCCACGGAAACAAACATGTTGTCACAGAAGCTCATGCGTGAATGTTCATGGCAGTATTGCTCATGTCAGTGAAAAAGCGGAAAACAGTCCCAACTGTCCAGCAGCTGATGAATGGGTGAACAAAACACGGTGTATCCAGGCCATGGCATAATATTAGGCCATAAAAAGGAATTCAGTGCTGATACAGGTTTCAATGTGGATGCCCCCCCAACCCCGCTCCTGGAAGAAGCCAGTTCCAGAGGACTGGGTAAGGAAAGGGTTAGGGTGTAGGCCCCTGACTCCTCTGACTGGGCTCACAGGAGGTGGCTATGGGACCAGCCTCACAGAAACCCCAAATGTGGAGAAATGCTGAGGTGGACAAAACCAGAGATAAAGGGAACAAAACAGACCTCAGAGAAGTGAGCCTTTAAGGATGTCATCAATAGTCTTTGCTCAACCCAAGATGGCGCCAGAATCTCAAGCTTCCTGGTCAGGCCTCACTGGAAGATTGCAGGAAAAGCCCCCAGGGGCAACCCATTCCTGGACCCCCTCACTCTAGAGAGCTTTTTTCCTTTTCTTTCTGTTCTCACCTTCCCCTAATAAACTTTCACTTCACTTTACCCTTTTGTGTCCATGAGATCCATTCTTTGACTCTGTGAGACAAAAACGCGGCAGCTCCTTACAGGGCCACATGGTGTAGGATTCCATTTATATAAAATGTCCAGAATAGGCAAATCCATAAGAGAGAAAGTAAACTGGTGGTTGCTAGAGGCTGGGGGGAGAGGCGAGTGGGAATGACTGCTAGTGGCTACAGGGGCTTCTTTGGGGCTAAGGCAGTGAAGACAATGTTCTAATATCGATTCTGGTGATAGTTGCACAATTTTGTGGTCAAACTAAAAACTAGTGAATTATATACTTGAAGTGGGTGAATTATACGCTTTGTGAATTCTATCTTAATTAAAGTTATTTTATTTTAAAAATACAGCCTCCAGGAGGCTACACTGACTGCTCCAGCCATATTACTTCCTCCTCTGCCCAGATCCCTGCAGGCCTCCCTTGTTAGGTCATAACCATGCTCCTGCTGAGCTTTCCTCTCCTCTGGAGGCTCGACAGTCTCCTTCCTGGATGAGAATCCTTTCCATATCTCCCTGGATAGGACTACAGCTCCTGGTTGAAAACCTGAGTTTTGAGGGCAGATGACTGTTCAAGTCCAACCCCAGGACCTCCCAGCTGGGTAGGTCCTGGCAAACCACATCCTAGTGCCTCAGCTTGGTCATCTGTAAAAGTGACGAGTGCAAATGGACACCCACCCCAGGTGCCAGTATGAGTCATTTGCTGTTGCTAAAACAAGCTTGTGGGCTACTCTCAGGCCTCCCTGGGCCCCAGGGGAGAGGTCTATCCAACTATCACAACCACCTTCAGACCCTACCATGCTGATCGGACTGCCAGTAACTCTGCTCTCCCATACCCCGCCCCCCAATAAAGGCTTCTGTCAGCTTCCTGCGCCACTGCTGAGAAACAGGATGAGCCCCTCAAGGCCTGGTTCCATGGGACCAGCCCCAAGGTTCTCACCACATCCCCAAAGAGGTCTCCACAAGGCCCGTTGCTCACCTGCTCTGTGAAGACGTAATTCCTCAGGTAGACACAAGAAGAGGTCCCACCTTGCCCCTGTGGCTAGTAACTGACTGAAAAGGAAGTTGCCAAGACTCCAGAAATCTGAGCAGCTCCTGTTAGCTGTGGCCTCTGCCAAATGTGTCCTGAGTGTCCTTCCTGGGTCCCCCTCTGACTCACGCAAGTCCTCACATCACAGCCCCCCCACTTAGACACGGATGTCAGGACTCCTGGTGGGGAGGGCACATCTGCTGCTCTTGTGCTCGCGTGCTCCTTCCCCCTACCCTAACCTGTGTTTGTTAATACCCCAGCACTTGGGTTCCCTTTAAGGAGCTACTCCTCGAGGTTGGGTTCAGGTTGAGCTGACAACTTTCCATCCCCGTTTGAGAGGGAACACATTCTAGGCTGGCCAATTAGAGCCTTACACTCAACGGGCACAGTGGTTGGTTCATGGATGAACACATGACCCAAGTTGGGCCAATAGGATCCCACCCTGGTAGTTTTTGTTGGCACTGTCAGGAAAAAACAGCATTTTCCTCCAACCCCCACCCCAAGCTGGCTGAGCTAGGAAAGTATGAACTTGGGGTAGCAGAATAGCCATCTGGGCCATGGTGTGGCAAAGTGGTACTCGGGAAGAAAGCCAAGATGGAGAAAAGAAATGCAGCGAGAGACCATGCCCTAGTAACATCCCTTGAGGTCTAGATTCTGATGCACTTAAAGCCAGCTGCACCATTAAATATCACTGTTGCAAGAAGGAATACAGTCCTTTTTATTTTCCTTTCCTTTTTTTAAAGAAAAGATTTTATTTATATATTTGAGAGAGAGCAAGACAGAGAGAGTGTACACACACATGAGCAGGAGGGAGGGGCCGAGGAAGAGGGAGAAGCAGACTCCCTGCTGAGCAGGGATTCCCGACCTGGAACTTGATCCCAGGACCCTGGGATCATGACCTGAGCAGAAGGCAGATACCCAGCTGACTGAGCCACCCAGATGCCCTTTCCTTTCCTTTCTGAAAAACTCAAACACAACTGGAGTCAGGCTTCTGCTGGTCATCACCCGAACATTTCAGGCCTCCATGACTGCAGCTTCTCCGTCTTCACTCCTCACTGGGCCTGGAGGATGTTTGCTTGTGGCAGGGCTGTAGGAATGAACAGGTAAACTTTTCAACTTATTACCCCAAAAAAGAAGAGGCTGATTTGCCTCTCTGGGGTCCTCAAGGGGCAGCTCTCACCTCTGCCTCCCCACAGGTAAGGGCAAACAGACTCAGCCCCGAGGAGCCCCATGGGAATCAGGCTTCTGGAGTGTGGAGAAGGGCTTGGAACAGGGTCAAGGACAGGAGAGCAAAGCTGAGGAATCAGACAAACTGGGTCAAATCCTGCTCGGCCTCTGGCTTTGGGGACCCTGGCAAATCAGCCAAGGCACCAGACACGTGAACAAAGCCAGTTTGGGTTCTCCAGACCAGCCCATCTGCTGGCTGAATGCCATGCAGCGACCTCGGTCAATGTCTCGTGGAACAGGCCCTGCCCAAACTCTGGACTGGTAAAATGGTGACATACAATGAAATAGTTGCTATTTGGGATATTTTGTTTTGCAAAAAAAAAAGCCCTTTCTGTGTTCTTTTCCAACCTCTGAGCCTCCAAAAAAAAAAAAAAAAAACCCTTCATCTCATACCCCATTACTTTGGAGAAAATTATTTTTAAAGAGGGGGAGAAAACACTTTATTCTTGCAAAATCAATCTGTGTCCTCAGGGGTCAGCTAGGAAAAAACTGTCTGAACTTGGGGTAGCAGGATAGCCATCTGGGCCATGGGGCTGGGGTGACCCGGGAGCAAGGCTCTGGGGAGAGCAGCAGCCTCTTCTCAGTTCTCGCCAGAGCTGCTGAGTGAGAAGGAGGGCCCAGGCACACAATACCTTACAGTGAAATAAATAAATAAATAAATAAATAAATAAATAAATAAATACTGGAAATCTGGAATTCTCTAGGACCAGCTCAGACTTCTAGAACCTTGCACTGGCTAAAGAAACACTTCTTAGGGCTGTGTCACCTCATGGGGCTGGTTTGGGATCTTCTGCCTGTCTTCCCTGAAATGCCATGTGCCAGAAAGGGGCAGTCCCCAAGGGTGGAGATGTGCTTCAGAAACTCAGGGGCACTCCAGGATTCCCTAGGCTCTAGAAAGGTTGGAGCCCTGACAGACATGTCCTGGGCGTCTCACCTGAGACCACGGAGGCTACCTTCAGCATTGGTCTCTGCAGAGAGAGGGTGCTCATGAGACCCTCCCCCACAAAGCTTTTAAAGCAGACCTCAACATGGATTATTATTTTTAAAAAAGATTTTATTTATTTATTTGACAGGCAGAGATCAGAAGTAGGCAGAGAGAGAGTGGGGGAAGCAGGCTCCCCGCTGAGCAGGGAGCCTGATTCTGGACTCAATCCCAGGACCCTGGGATCATGACCCGAGCTGAAGGCAGAGGCTTTAACCCACTGTGCCACCCAGGCACCCCTCAACATGGATTATTGGGGTCCTTCTTGTCCGCTATCCCACTTCCAGTCAGCCAGTTCCATCATCACTGAGGCAGAAACTAGGGGCTTCGAAGATCTTCCTCAGGGAATCCCTCCTCCGCCCAGACAACCAGCTACCTTTGTTCATTTGACTCCAAGATCTGCCCTGAGCCTGTCTTCTCCCAGCTGAAGTGCCCTCTTCACCTGCACTTGTTACGTGTTTCTAGACACAGATATTCTCACACTTCAATTATCCTTAGTGCGAGTACAAGCTCCTTGGGAGTGGGGAGGACACTTCGTTTTAAAATTCTGTTCTACACCCCCCACCCTACCAATATTCAGGGGAGGAGCCTGCAAACAGTTGGCCCTTAAGACCCTTATGGACTAAATGAAAGCAACTTGCTACCAGGGAGAAAGGGTTCTCCATTTCTCAGTTCTGTGCCATTGTGAGGATTTCTGTTCCATGCTGTCAGAAGAGGAGCTAAAACTGGGGCCAAGAATGTCCTTAATTCAGACAGTCTCCATGGTGATGACACCAGTGATGACACCAGTGATGACACCAGTGAGGTACTGGGAGGTTGTGGGAGCCCTGTGCTTGAGGACTTCTCACACTAGTGGGATGAGGCAAGCCATAAGGGGATGCTCTTGGGTTTAAACGACAGAAAAACTCTGAATCTGAGTGGCCAGAGTACCCAGGAATGGATTGTCTCATATGAATTGAAGTGTGGAGAGAGGGATGTCCATGAGGTAGCTTGCTGTGTAACACATGACCCCCAAGTAGAGCAGCTTAAACAACATGTGAATATCATCTCATGGACTCTATGGGTTGGGAGACTCCACACAATTTTGATGGTTGACTCTACCTCAAGGTCTCACAAGACTGCACTCAAGTTGTTGGCTTGGGCTGGGGTCTCATCCGAAGGCTCGACTAAGGGGGAGTCTGATTCCAAACTCAGATGGCTGTTGGAGTTCAGTTCCTCGAGGGGCCTCAGTTCCTTGACGGCTATTAACTGGAAGCCATCTTCAGTGCCCTGTGGACTGAATGTGATCTCTGCTTCATTAAAGTGTGAAGCCGAGAAGACAGTAGAGCAAATGCGCTGGCCAGATGTAAGGAATCACAGTCTTACATAACGTAGTCATGGAAATGGCATTCCAGCATTTTGGATCCATTCTATTAGGAAGAATGGCACAGGTCCTGCCTATACTTGAGGGGAGGGGGATTCAACAGAAGGGAGGGATCACCGGGGCCATTTTAGAAGCTATGGACTATAGGCAGCTCCATGTGCAAAACAGTCAGGGACTCAGTGTTGCCGTCAGTCACTCAGGTCTCTTTCTCTGCTTTGACCTCCTCGGCCTTGACTTCATCCTTAGGCTGGTTCTCCTGTGATTCCAAGACTGCTTTCAGTGACATTTGGGAACCCACTCTCTAGGTCCAACCTGCAGAAAAGGGGGAAGAGCTTCTCTCCTAAGCTTAGAACAGAAGTCCATGTGGTGTGATTGGGCATCCTAGGCCCTATGCCTACCCCAGTCACCTAAAGAATGTCTTGTGCTGATTGGCTTAATTGGGATTCATGGTTGGTCCTAGGTTTAGAGGTGACTTTCCCCACATCATGGTGGAAAGGGGTTGAAATCTGATCAAAGTTAAGGTTCTGTGGGGAAGGAAGGAGAGAATGGATTTTGGGTAGATAACCAACAGGGCCCACAACATCTGTATAGATATGACCAGACAAACAAGACCATGTGTGAAGAAACACTTGGGGTTGATTGGTATATTCATTATATTGATTGTGGTGGGTGTTTTGTGGATATTTACATATATAGAAACATCAGATTATCAACTTTATTTTTTAAAAGGTTTTATTTATTTATTTGACACAGAGAGACACAGTGAGAGAGGGAACACAAACAGGGGAAGTGGGAGAAGGAGAAGCAGGCTTCCCACTGAGCAGGGAGCCTGATGCGGTGCTCGATCCCAGGACTCTGGGATTGTGACCTGAGCCAAAGGCAGACGCTTAACAACTGAGCCACCCAGGCGTCCCCAGATTATACACTTTAAATATGCTCCATTATTGTACATCAATTATACTTTAAAAAAGCTGTTTTAAAAAAACATGTTAGACCTTTAGTCATTATGTTGTGAAAAGCACAGAAAATCAAGCAAACGGTCTTCCAGTTTTCAAAAGCTATTGTTTGATTCTGCAGAGAAGTTATTCATGTCACTGACAAACGAGTAAAGTTCTGGCCTATGTCTTTATTGTTTCACTTTGGTTGTACCTGTTAGTGTAAACACAAATGGGGTAATTTACCGCATTTTTGCCGTTGACCAGATGCAAAGATAGGTGGGTTAGAGACCCAAGAGTCTGGCAGAAATTGGTGAAAACATTCTGTGAGAATCCATTGGCCATGTGGAATTTATGGTAGAGTATTCTATATTTTATCCCTCCCTCCCCCCGCCAGTGATGGATGACCAGGGAGGCCTCAAGGAGGAGGTGGCTCTTGGTGGGTCTGGAAGGACTCAGCCTTCACACGTCTGCAGGCGGGGGGGATGGGCGGCTGCTCCAGAGAGACTCACTTCCTTGTTATCATGTCTCTCTTGGCAGCACCTGGAGTGCGCGAATGGAAAGCCTTTAAAACAGTGACTTCTGGGAAACAAATCCACATTTTTGACAAGAGGCCAGATGATAGAACACTAGCAGCTCATCAGATCTGAGATGGCTCATCTAGCGGAAGGCAAGACAGGAGGCCGAGACTGTTTTTTGGGCAATGGAGTATGCCCTGTCCTGTGACCCTGTATGTCAAGGTGGGGAGAGTGCTCCAGGAGCGAGGACACCTACAGCATGATTTCTGCCCCCTCCCCTGGAAACTCGTCATGTTCTGGTAGGCCATGTCTGATTCATCCATGTGTGCCCAGGTTAAGGGTTCAGGACAGTTGAATAAATGAGACAAAACCTGTGTGCAGAGTATATTACCTACCTATCCATTGATGTATAAAAAATTACCCCAAATTTAACAACCTTAAACACAATAAGCACTTTTGTTTGTTTGTTTTTAATAATCTTACAGTTTCCATGACTCAAGAATCCTGGAGCAGCTTAACTGGTTGGGTCTGACTTGGGATCTCTCATGAGGCTGCAGTTGAGATGAAGGTAGGCAGCCATTTTGTACTCTGAGGCCATATGCTGAGGAAGACAGGGCAAAAATAGAGGAGGCTGGGTTTACCCCGACCGTGGAGTGCTACACCAGTCTGGACTGAACACCTCTGTCTTCTCGTGAAAGAGAATAAAATCCTACCCTGTGCAAGCCACGGGATTCTTCTGGAGTAGGATCTCAACAGGTAGAAATAAAGGAAGGGCATCTCTTCCTGTGTGAATAAAGGCCTGGAGGGAGGACCCTATTTGCCGCTCAAGACAGTGTTGAGGAAAAAATGAGTTACTGCCTCAGCAAGCTTACATGCCCATCTTTGAGAGGTGCTGTAATGTGGGTAATTACTAATCCTCCTTGTTTATGTCTGGCCTTGCAGACCAGGACTGTATCTTACACTTCTTTGTATGGTACGTTTGGCAGAAAAAGATGTTCCTTAACTACTTGGCGGTAAGGCTGTGATTTATTTCTATCTCACTTCTCCCTTTAGGGGATACTCACTTCCTCTGAAACTCAAGCGTGGTGTCCTCAAGCCTTCTTCCTTGTGAGTAAAACCAGGGTGGTTCATTTAAACTCATGGGTGGCAACAGGCTGGTCCATTTGAAAAGAAACCTGACCCAACACTGGTCTTCCAGTCTCAGCCTGGGCCTCTGCTGCCAACCCAGGAGAGAGTCCATGACCTGTGGGCACTTACCAGGAGTCTCTTGGGACTTCAAGTAAGAACATCTCCAAACATGGACTCACTTCCTTGAAGAGTTGCTGTGAAGGTGCCTGGAGGCAGGGGTGGGACCTGGGACCTGCTGGCTGCTTCAAACCAAACAGCCTGATTCCTGGGTGGTCAGCTCCACGCTTGCCTGCTGTGTGACCTTGGACAAGTTTCTTAGCCTCTCTGGGCCAAACATCCCTCTTCTGAAAGATGGGTGGAGGTACACTTATCTCACCTCTCCTTTCGGAGATGAAGGAAGTTGGCTAACAATGTCTGTTTAGTAGGCTTGTGACAAACGTCAGTTTCCCTCCACTGGTGTATTTTTTTTTAAATTTTTTCCTTTATTGGCTTTATATAAAAGCAGAAAAGATGCCCAGCTCCATGGGCTCTGCAGCGGGCTCTGCAGAACCTTCCACCGTGGGCCCTGCCCCTACCAGGGGTGCCAAGCGGTGTGTTTGGGAAACTTTGGGTTCAATTTTGCTGCCAGTAATTCTTGCTGCCTTAGCCAAGGTGATGTTGGGACCGGAAAGGAAGGAGTAGCATCCGTGCTCCCCAGGGGTCTCTCCACGGAAGCCCCAGAGGCTGACCCTGCCGGCTGCGGTCCTCACAGGGACCTTGGCCCAGGGCATGGCAGGCTACGTGATTTCTGCAAAATGAAAACGTGAGATTCCTTGCTCAAAAGGTATTGCTGATTTCAAGGCAGCAAGAGCAGCAAGAGCAGCACGAGACCCTTCTATGTTTGGGACCCTCTGAGCATGGGCTCTGTGACTGCACGGGTGATGGAGGGTGACCAGCATCCTAGTTTGCCACAGCCTGATGGGTTTCCCGGCACTTGGGGCTTTTGGTGCTGCTCTGGATGGTCCCAACTTGGTCCCAGCACTCTGGCTGGCTCAGCCCCTCAAGGAGCCTCCATGGCTCTCGGACCCCTTAGCCTCCGCGGTGTCCAACTTCCTGGCCTCGATGTCCGGGTCAGCCCCACGTGCAGGGCTCCTATGGGTCAGGAGCCCTACGAGAGGCACTCTGGGTCCCCTGCCTGGGGAGCAGCCTCCCTGCGTGCCTCGCTGTGCTGCCCGCCCTTGACCCTGTGAACTGGACCCTCAGACAGCAGTGCACAGGGCCTCCTCCTCCCAGGGGCCTCAAGGGTGGAGGGTGTGGCAAGCATTTTTTTTTTGGCGTGCTTTAAAGAAAAAAATCATTCACGACACTTACTAAAGAACAAGGAAGACTTTATTCAGGGAGGGTCATTGCCATGGGTGCAGGGATCACTGCAGTGGGAGAGAGCCATTGGGCTTGAATCTGAAAACAGCAAGGGAACGTGGGGATTTATATCCAAGGAGTAGGGTGGGGTCAGTGGGTGGAAAATTACTGAGAGGACACATTAGGGGGACAGGGGTTCTGGCTAGACTGACCTAACAGGGCTCTTTCTAAAGCTGGGCCAGGGTAGTCAACATCACCTGGGCTTGGTGGGGGACAAGGAGCCTGCTCATAGATGGAGGGTGACCAGTGTGGAGGATCCGGGGTTCTGGCTAGACTGACTCGTTAGGATTCCTCCTGAAGCTGGATGAGGTGGAGAGAAACATGGAGCCCCAAAGTTCAGGGCCTGGCGTAGAAGACAATTCAGAGGAGCCTGACCAAAGCTTGGCCAGGAAGAGGCTGTCACAAAAGCCGTTGGCCGTCTTGGTTGCCCACAGCTTTTATCTCAGGTGCTCTCTCTCCCGGGACAGAGGTCCCCAAGGAGGCAGCTTGATGCCGTCCCGCCCCACCTCCCTCTCCCTGTCCTTCTCTTCCTGCCTTTCCCTGGTCCCAGGGCTGAGCCTCAAAACAACAGGCCATCTCCCCACTATGGGAGAAACCATCATTCCTGACTGTAGGCTTGGTTCTTAATGTCCTAACTGAAGTCCCTCAAACCCGCAGCAGTCCCAACCCCGTTGTTCCACCTTCAGGAGATCAAGGATGCGGCCTCCTGGAGAGAGAGCCAGGGCGGCGGGGGCAGCCAGTCAGGATGGAGGGTTCCCCAAGCGAAGCAAATTGTCTGTTCCTCCCGCACTCCCAGCTGCCTTTCCTGGGTGGGGGCTAGATTGGAGGCGCTGGGTGTGGGCTGGGACCCACCATCTCTCAGTGGGCTCAGTAGCCCTGTGTGATAGGCTTCACTGTCCCAGTGTGGCCGAAGAAGGGGCCATCTTCGGAGAGGCTAAGTCCCTTAGCCAAAGTCCCGGACTCCCACCTGCTCCTGCTCCTGGGGCTTCCTGCCTTCCTCTCTTGACTTTCTCCTTTCTCTGATAATCGGTTCCCAGGGCCTGCAGGTGACTTGAGCCGACAGATCACTCAGTAAGCATCGAGCACGTGCGCTTAGCCGCCCCCACCCCTGCCCCCACTCCGCCCCCGTGCCCGGGATCCTCATTTCTCCGGGTTCCAGACTCCTGGCCAATGGCTCCTACTCTAGCCTCCCCACCCCGCCCCAGGCCAGCACTTCTCCATCTGCAGAGAGAGGGTTCTGAGATTGGAAAGCAAGGCAGCCTCTGTCCTGTCAGGCAGGCTCCGGTGGTGCCCCAGTGCCTGACCTGCAGCAGCCCCACCAGACTTGGCCTCCCTCAGCCTCCTCCTCCTTAATGTCATTCAGGCTTGGCACGGGTTTCCTATGGCTGCTGGAATGAGTGACCGCACAGCTAGTGGCTTTGAACGCCTCGGGTGTATTAGCCTGCAGTCCTGGAGGTCAGAAATCCAAAATGATGGGCTAAAACCAAGCTTAATTTTCCTTTTGGAGGCCCGAGGGGGAAAATATGTCCTGTCTCTTTCAGCTTCTGGAGGCTGCTGGAATTCCCTGGCTCATGGCCCCACACCCCTCTGACCTCTGCTTCTATCCTAATATATCGGGGCCACATGGACAGTCCAGGAGAGTCTCCTATCTCAGGACCCCCTAACTCCATCACTCTGCAAAGTCCCCTGTGCCACGTAAGGGGCCAGAGGCATAGGTTCCCGGCACTGGGACGTGGACTTCTTTGGGTGTTTTTGCTCTGCCTCCCACAGGCTCCATGCTTTTTCCAGCTTGAGTTATTTGAGCATATCTGAATTATCTCCAAGTCATATTTTTCCCTTCTTCATCGCCTCTTTTCAAATCGGAACTATCTGGTGTTAAATGTGTTTCCTTATGCATGGCTCATGCCTTGTGCATCTACTATCTCCCGTTGCCACCCCTGACTCCCTCCGTCCACTGAGCTGCACTGTGAGTTCTGTCTTGCCTGCCTTCCAGCATGATGGGGTACCCTCCTCTGGCCTCCCATCTCCTGAGCTTTCTCCCTCCCAGAACTTGGGGGCTCCTTGCACTGGTTGGGGGGGTGAGCCTTCCATCTCTGCCACCTGCAGTTGGCTTGATGCTTGGCACAGAGCAGGCCTTCAACATGTGTCTGTTGAATAAATCTGTGAATGACAAAATGTGCTCTTTTTCACTTCCAGGGCCCATCTGAGACATACAGTTTAGAAAGCCCCAACTTGGTGCGCTTCTATGGTTGGTCCCGGCCGTGGGTGAGTATATCTCAACTTGAGACTACTCTAGAAAACCCCAAATGCGTAATTGTCTAGGGAGGCCTTGAAGGCAGAAGTGAAGCTTCTTCCGCTCCAGGACAAGGGCTGGGGGAACTCTTAGAGGCAGAAGAAACAGCACGAAGACAGGCAGATAAAGGGGGAGATAGCGATGGTCGTGGAGGGTCTGAAGTGGCTCACTGAGGCAACTGGGAGTCACTGAACGTTTCCAAGCAGGAGAGGGACAGATCTTATTCTCGTTTTAGAAGATCCCTCTAGCTGCTGCATGAAGGCTGGGTCGGGTAGAGAGGGAGAGCGGAGGCTCCAGAACCAACTGGAAGGTGTGGCTAGGGGCCCACCATGGCTACAACCCGGGAGTGAGAGGTTGCAAAGAAGACTGATTGCAAGGGAGGCAAGGAGATGACCGTGTCCAGCCCTGGGGGTGTTGGGAGGAGCTGACCTTTGGCAGCCCATGACCTGTGAGATAGTACTCTGAGATGGGGTGGCAAGAGGAACTTGGCTTTTTTCTCCTAACATTTTATTACCAAAAAATTCCAAATATACAGAAAAGACCAAAAACGTGTTCGGTGAACACGCACATATCGACCCATCGACCCCCTACCATTTGACCAAATGTGCTTTAACACACATCAGCCATACGTGCATCCATCTCGTGTTTTCAGTGCGTTTCGAAGTAAGGTGCAGCCATCGGGACCCTTCATCCCCAAACTCTTTAGCCTGCTGTGTATAATTTGCTGGAGTTCAATGTTTGCTTAAGGTTCTTTTTTCTCTGCTTTTGATAATCTCTTCCTTTCTTCCTTTCTCGCTATTCTTCTCTATCCCATCCACATGTTGATGGACATTTGAGCTGTTTTAAGCTCTTGGCTATTTTGAATAAAGCTGCTGCGAACACTTGCCCACTTATAAATACGGGATTATTTTTGATCACGCTGACTTTATGGCCCTGGGGAGGCTGAAGAGTCCAACAGGAGGCTAGATGTGCAGGTGAGGGGCTCTGGAGGGACTGAGCATCTTGGGGCTGGTGCTTTGGGGGATAGTTGTGAGGGTGCTTATCCTCGGTGCATCTGGGAAGGCTGAGCTAGATCAGTGGTGCCTGACCTAGGTTGTCCGTTAGAATCACCTGCGGGTTTTAAAACCCTGCCAGCTTGATCATTCTGAGGCAGGGCCCTGGGCAGCTGTGTGTGTTAAAGTTCTAAAGATGGCTCCAATGGGCAGCCAGGATTGAGTACCACCAGACAGAAGAAAGAGAGGCTCCAGAATGGAATGCAGGCAAACACCTTCATTTAAGGAACAGGTAGAGGAGAAGCCAGGAGACAAGATGCAGAAATAAAGACATGGGGACAAAATTCACAGTATTCAAATCTGCAGAAAGATTGAGGACAATGACAACCCAAGGGTATTGTGGTCTGATGACACATCCAGGGCAGAGGGTGGGATGTGAGACCTCAAAGGTAGTGAGGGGAAGCACAGTCTCAGAAGAGTGTGCTTTTGGGGGGATGGAGAGAGATCAGAATCTATTCCTTCCCTCTGCACTGGCTGGTGGACCCCAGCTAGCAAAGGCCATATCAGTGGACCACCAGGCCACCTGCATCATGCCCACAGTGAACTTGAACTGCCTGGGGCAACTTCTAAAAACATCAAAACCAAGTTGATAGAGCCTGAGTTGTGAAATCAACTAGGAGGCGGGCCCCCAGGAGGGGACAGACTCAGCCAAACACCCGCTTCCTGGTCTGCTGTGGGTAGCCACGGGGAGTGGAAGGAGACTTGGCTTCTCAGCCGGCTCTCCCAGTGAGTAGCTGAGTCCCTGTGCACAGCCAACACGCTCTCTGTACCTCGTTTCCCCACCTGTGGCACGGAGGCAACACCTGCCCGTGTTTCACTGGCTTCCTAAGTCATGAAGCACCAGATGGGCTAAGGGATGCCGAAGTGCTCAGAAACAAGGGCACATGCCTGCTGGACCCACAGAGACTATTGGACTGGAATTACTAAGACACTCATGGATCAACTTTCAACAGGAAAGAGTTCAAACAAAAGGGTTTTCCGTCTCTCTTTTATAAGTAGAATTTCTACTGGTGGGAAAGATTTTTAAAGCGTATTTTAAAATTGCAATTCATGGTTGGTGCACACTTTATAAAGTGCAGTGAATAGAAAAATGCAATGAGAAAGCAGATTGCGGCATAACATTATCCATTGTATTGCCATGAATATGTGTATTCTGTTCCTGTTTTTGTCTTGTAGATCAGTACCAGTCGGTAAGCCGGCACAGGTGCCCCGGTCACACTCTGAGTAGGGCTGGTCTCTCTCCTCACTTCTCAAAGTAGACCAGTAGCCTTGGCATCATCTGGGAACTTTCTAGAAATGTACCATCTTTGGCTCCATCCCCTGCCCCCTGAACCAGAATCTGCCTTTTAACAAGACTCCCAGGGTGGTTCATGTGCGTGTTCAAGTTTGTGGCAGCCCCCGAGGCAGCTGGGTCTCCGGAAACTTGCAGAATGAAGGTCTCGGGAAACTTGCAGAATGAAGGAATTAACCAGGACCTCCCCTCCTAATCTCAATTTCTCATAACACAGGAGCCGCTGGCCTAACCTAGTTCAGATGAGCAGGACTGGCTACACAATAAATTATTGAACACTACATTGGAAACTAATGATATACAATATCTTGGCTAATTGAATTTAAATAAAAAATTTTAAAAAAATTGCAGGGCTCAGTGCAAAAATGGGAATGTGGGGCCCCCTTTTTAAAAAATCATTAAGTAATCCGAAATGGTGACAACCAAGCCTGGCGCCCTTCTGAGTGTGAGCTCTTTGTGACTGCGTGGGTCCCCTGCCCATCAAGCTGGCCTTGCTGATGAGATAGGGAATGGTTGAGGTCATTCTGGACTAGCCAAGATAAGCCACAACATTTCTGTCTTGTTTGTATTCATGCCCAAACATTATAATTAAAGAGCTCCAACCCTCATCCTTTTTGAAGTTTATTTTTTTCTCGATATGCCAATAGAAATGGTTTTAAGTGGCTGGTATTCCAATGTTAAGAATCCTTCCAAAAAATGCAATTTTGTATGTGTCTATTAAAACATGAATGGAAGCTCTATATAGGGAAAGCCAACTTGCGCTCATTTATTTTATTGACGGCGTACAGATTTGGATAATATTGCATTACAATACTGACTGCTAGATTTCTTATAAAGATTTAGTTCATATTTACTCTAGATTTTTTTCTTCACAATAAAAATAAACTCATGCCAGTGAGTAACCAATAATATCAATTCATTCAAATTTAATGACAGTTTTATTAAACTAAGAATCTCATATCACAGAGCATTCACAGTGCGGGAGGTCACAGTTATTGAAAAAATAAATAGTAAGATAAATATATTTAGTATTTACAACTTTTCAACTCATTGCTCCTGCTTTGCCTGTTAGAACGAACAAGGATGGTGGTGTTCAGCCCAGCATGCCAGAAATGTCTGGGGGCGGGGGGCTCAAGTGACATATGAGAGCCCCAGAAGTTCTCAGTTTAGGTCATTTTTAAGGGGGTTCGTTCTGGACACGAGAGCCCCCTGATTCTATCTACCTGCTGTTTGGTAGGACATGGCCGGACCCCAGGAAAGTCCCATGGTCCTGCAGAAACTGTGCCCAGCTTGCCTCTTGGGCATCTGGGATGTGCCCAGCCTCTCTCCTCGCTTATCCCTTTTCTTAGCACCTCCTGCCTCTGCCCACAGGCCCCCCCCATCTGGCAGCCTTCTCTCCGCTTCAGGTCATCAAGGCTCTCTTTGTGTTCCCCAGCAACCACTCCTGGCTGGCAGCTGCTGGCCAGGAGACACAGGCAGAAGGTCCCTTGCTCTGAACGGGACATCCAGCCTGCCGGACTAGCAGCCCCCTGAGGAAGTCCCCAAGAGCTGGCCCCCAGAGGCTCAGCCACAGCTCTGTCTGCTGGGTCTCCTGAAATCCATGGTCTAGGCCATGTGCAGGAAGCGCCCAGAAGCATTCTACAACTCTGAGAAGGGTACTTCTGTAGGTGAGGACAGGGATGACCCGTGGCCAGAAAAAACAATAACCACCACTAGAACATTTGATTTGGAAAAATGGGAGCTGCCTGGCTCACAACACAGTCATTTTCAGTGTGAGGAAAGGCCTTGCTCCTTCTGTCAAAGGAGACTGTCCATCTGGATAATTGGGAATTCTTATCTTGGGAATTCTGGGGGTGGGAGCAGGGAGAGTGCTTTGTCTGGGACCCTCCTTTTCTGATCACACCAGACCACGCAACCAGAAACCCCAAACCGTCCATACTTTCTCTCGATAGCTTAAAAAAATTGTTTTCCAGCGGTGGGATAGGGAGGGTACATACCTTCTCCAGGATTAAGGCTTTTTTTTTAATTGGCCTTGACCATGGAAAAGTCCCAACCAACATGTTGCATAAAAAGCAACTGTTTAAATTCTGGCAACGGCGGGAATATGTGCGGATTATGCCCAAATTTGTCATCAGGCTTTTAACCAAGGAGCAACCAATCCCAGACCCACAAATCTAATGGTGGTTTGACCTTCACAGGGTGGTGGGGACAGTGGGCATTTTCCACTCTCAGAGCTGCCCTCCATGACCCTCAGTCTGTCTCAGGGTACTCAGGCCACAGACATTTCCTTAGACTGGAAGAGGGCATGTTTTCAGCCCCTGCTGCAAAGTGCGTGGAGGACACATGCCCTTGAGCCCTGGATACGCACACTCCTGTACGAAGGGAGGGACAACCCTGGAAACATGAAGATAAAAGATGAAACAAAGCAGGGCCACCAGCCCCTGGCACGTGTGTGAGGGTTTAGCAGAGAAAGTGGGACCAGGCTGACATTGTCATTGAAAAATTAGAATTAAGAAAAAAATCTCCATACAATATCAAAGCTCTAATACCAGCAAGCTGGCTTCCTTGTCTGATGGAAAAAGCCGCTCCACCCAGGTGGCCGAATGGGAGAAAAGCCCCTGTTCTCCTGATTTTATGCCGACACCTGCTTCCTCAGGGTTAGGCAGCATTGTAACAGGCTGGATGTTCTCCGGCAGGCTCCCAGGCTTGAGGGATGGCCTGACACAAAGCTAGTCTCCCAGCCTGAGATTCCTCATTAAGAAGCAAATACAGCAACCTAAATGTCTTTGAAAACTCCATGCCCCTGTGGTCTGTGCCCTTTGGGGAACGTTTTTTAGCGCGTTCTGCCTTGTAGGGATGGGTCCACGGAAAGACCGTCTTGTTCTACCGCCCACATGACTGGTGCAGTGGGAAAGGCTCACCAGTGCTGGAGGGGCCCCTTCTCTGTGCTTTCAGAAGGTCTGGAGGGAGCCTTGCCAGGTGATCAGCTGCAGCCACCAGAAGAGCTGGGCAGCACTTGTCCACACCTGTCCAGCCACTCTGGATGAACCCACATAGAGAGGGTGGGGTCAGGGAGGCAGCACTTTGGGTGCATGTGGTGGTGGTTGGGGGGGGAATGATGGATTTTCTGCCACCCAAGAGATGCCCACAGAGCATTTTCAGAAATTTCTGGAAGTTTCTATGAGCACAACGTGGCCACAAATCTGCCAAGATGTGATCCCTCTCAGGTGCCCTGGACACATCTGCTAACTGTCCCAAGGGGAGAAAGACACCCAGAGATCTGTAACGGGGGGTGGTGGTGGTGCAGAACTGACCCTCCCCCAGGCCATCTCACCCATCTCACCTCTGTCCATCCCCACCTTAAGGAGAGGGTGGGGCCCTAGGATGCCGGCAGGAGAAATGCTAGGAGGACAGAAGGGCAGCAGGCAAGCAGCCGCCCTCACTCTTCCCAGATTCCCAGCCCGTGTATGGAGTCCGGCATTCCCTGAGGGCTGGGCTCCAGCTGATGTGGTCAGGCTTGCAATCCTCATCAAAAGGGAAGAGAAGGGTCAGTTTCTTTCTTGGGGACCTAGACTGCTGGGCAGCCCAGGAGGGGGTCCGCAGGACTGCCCTAGAGTGACGTGCATGCCAGCCACCTGGTTTAACCCAGCTCTAGGGGGGTTCTGCCTTCTCAACTGCTTGGGTCTGTAAGAGCAGGGGATTGACAGGAAGAAGAAAGACGTAGCCCTAACAGGTGTGTGTGGGGCGCAGGCAATGAGCAGCGAGGTCTGTGCACATGGGTGAGATTCAGAGACTAGCAGGTTCTGGGAAGGATAATGACTCTGCCCTGTCCTGCTTGCCGTGCCCTTCACCATGAGTCTTCCCACCAGCTGACCCAGAACCTTCCTCCAGGGCCAGGCTTTTAGACACTGCACACCTAACAATCCTGTCCCTGCTTGAGCTGGTAAGGGCAAATTTCAGACTAGAAAAGGGCAGGAACCACCTGCTATTGATTCTACACGCATTTTCCATCTCAGTACCATGGTTCATTTTTTTCTTTTCTGCTCCCAAGGAGAAGAGCTAAATTTATTTTTTTTTATTGCCTTTTTTTTTTTTTTTTTTTGAAGCAGAGTCATTACCTCATGCTAATTAGCTTCGGGAATAAAATAAAGGTTGTAATCCTGCATAGTGATAAAAGTATTATTTGAAAATGAAGGCCTAATTAATTAAGCAATTCTTTAAACTTGTGATGGAAAAATATTTAGTTAAAAAAGAGAATTATTCACCTACAGTCTACATATAGTTTCCTAGATACAATAAATACATAGATCCTTTAAGGAAGTTACATTGGCACATTAGAGTCAAAAGAGAATTTCGCCAGCAGGAGTGCTCTAGGTCCTAGAAACACTATTTTTTTGAACTCTCAAACTGCAACTGTAGGCTACTGTGTCATCTCAAAGGGACCCTACTGAAGGAAGAGGCAGGTAATTAGGATGCTTTTCTGAAAGCCACACAAGGATTCAGAGACGTGAACACCAGCACAGACATCATCAGGGTCCACGTGGCCTGTGCCTTGTAGTTAAAAATATCTTTTCGTCTTTATCAGGAAAAAAAACAGGGGCACTGGAGAGGGACAGCTATTAGGATCTATGCTGGGCCACCAGGAGTCAATTAAATATTTGCTGAAGTTTTAACTTAAACAATGAGAACTGAGTGCAAGGGCAAAGCTATGTCTCTACATGCCCCCCACCAAGGATGGCCAACCCACTGGCTGCCCAGGGAGGGGTGATGCCTGGGAGCTTGGCTCCTGGTCTGCTACTTACTGAGAATTGACCTAGAGTCATGTGACCTCTCCCAAGCGGGGAGAATCATCCCTCCTTACATCAAAGGGCAGTTCTGGCCATGTCAAGTTTATACCAATGATCCCACTGACTCTCTGGCCTCCCACTGAGCTAATTTCTTAGGAAAATCACCTTCAGCCTCAACTTGAAGACCACTGAGCCCAATCTAGGTAGAGACACAATAGAGAAGCTTTAGTATGGTGTAGCTACTAACACTGATAGAATCCAGAACAGAAGCCTGGTGACCGAGTTCCCTCCCGTCTTAGGCTGTGCTCACTGAAAGGACACAGACGTGAGCACTTCCTCCTTCTGAAATTCAGGAGGCCTTAGCAGGCACAGCAACAAATTCCACCTCAGGTCACAACCTTTGGGTTTCGGGAAGGAATTAGCTATTGCATTTTCAGCTCATCACCCACGACTGATCCTTGGTGAATCGCTAAAAACCTTCTTTCCTCACCCTGTCCGGGGCAGTTCCCAAACATTGTGCAAAATACCCCCTTATTAAAAGTGCATCAACTCCGATAGACTTTTGCAATAGAAATATTAAAAAAATAAGAAAAAAACCCCTCTATATAAAATGAATTGTGCTTTCTTTTCAGAAACCGCGAATGGTTTGTGTTCATAAATCTTTTTAATATAGATCTGAGAGCTACGAAGCAGGTGAGAACTGTTTAATATTTTTTCTATCTCTTCGTGACTCCACCTCCCATCCTTGGCCCTTCACAGACAGCCAACTCTAAGGCTCAAGAAACCCAGCCCTAAAAAAATGCCAAGTTATGGTTTTCATACTGGCCTCTGGGAACTGAGGGCGATTCTTTGTTTTTTAGGCAATCTCTCTTCTTGCTCTTACCTATTACGTGTGGCATGCTTGTTCCAGCTCAGCAGGCTATGAAATTTGCTGGGCACAGAGACAATCGAGTCTTGCAACAGGGTAGCTTATGAGAGGAGAGCATTTAACAAAGGAACTACAACCCCACACGGACGTCGCGCCGCATCACGCGGAAGGTCTGGAATGTATGGGTCCAGGCAAGCATCTCTGCTGTGTCTCTGAATTAGCACCCAGATCGATGTTAGTCTTTCACGCTTTTCTACATTCCAAACCAAACGTCTCTGTGTCAGTGCAACACGATACACATAGGGTTCGTTTTCCATGAATGGTTACCTTTTTGGTCCCCAGCATGACCTTTTTGTATGGAATGCGATTTTTTTTTCAAGTATGATGATCTATAGGACATTTTATTTTTAATATTTCGTTGCTCAGTCTCTGAACGCCTCAAAACAAGTGATAAGAAAAATTCACGCGTGTTTCCTCCTTCTGGCTGTGAGACGCTCTTTCCATGCTTCCGAGTTTTCCAGAGAAAGGGGCAGAATGTTTGTCCTTAGGGGGCCCCCCAAAACCCTCAGCAGGGTAAGGCCCTGCCCCCTCCAAACTGTGAGCGTTTCCTAGCCAAGGTCAGAGGGCCTGAGGAGCGTATGAGGCCGGAGGGACTCTCTCCCTCTGGCCCAGAGGTGACACTGGAGAGTGACATTCCTGTTTTGCACTGGCCCCCAAGGACCTCACGTTCTCCCAGCCGCCTCACTTCCGAGGCCACCTGGCGACAGGAAGACACATTGCACACAGAAGACCTCACTAAAGTGTCTGAGAGAGGCGAGGCACACGCCACATCCCTGTGGCTGCCCGCTCAGGGGTCTGTCAGGTGGCCCGGACGGTGCCCCCTGGATCTCGCCTCATGTGCGGAGGGCAGAACTCCGAGGAGGAGGAGAAGGACACCCAGTGGCCTTGCTCGCGCCCGGACAAAGACCACGACGGCTCTTCCTTCCAGCATGTGGCAGAACAGACAGCGACCACCGAGGCAGGAGAGGTTCGCGGTGGGGGACAGGGAGAGAGCAGGGACACCGGTGCCAGAGTCCAGAACAGCTCCCGGGGCAGGGGATTGGGGGGGCAGTGCCTTTAATCATCTTCTCGGCACATGGGCAAGTTGACAAAGGTGAAGACGTTGAATTCTATCATTATGGAGAAGCACAAAAAGACGGCGTAGAGGGCCAGCACGCAGACGCCCAGCTTCCGGTCCAGTCGCCACTTGTTGAGGTGGATGCCGAGGACCTGGAGGGACAGAGGATGGAATGCAGTTTCCCAGGCATTTTCCCTGGAAAACTAGACACACACTACAGACCCCAGAACTGTCTCCAAAACATGCACAAGGGTAGAGCGGTGCTGCAAGGAACACCCGTGGTCTGGTCAGACGGAGCCCCATGGGCTTGAAGACCTGTCTGATGGAAGGGCCAGCCAGTTCTCCAGGCCCGTGGCTCTGAGCGTGCTTCCTTGGGACCCGAGTGTCCTCAAGGCCCCTTCTGCCAGCTAGAGCCTTCCTGCCCAGACCTTCTCTTGGGACAACAAGGGACATTCTTGGAGTCCTCCCTTTGCTGCTGAACTTGCCTCCTCTTAGGCAAAAGTTCCAGTGCATCTGTTGGCTCACAGCCTGGTTAACTTGAGCTTGGTGTGTTAGCCAAGTGTGTGTGTGTGTGTGTGTGTGTGTGTGTGTGTGTGTGTGTAGACGGGCTTGGAGCACATCCTCATTCTACATTCCTTCTAGACTCTCCCGCACTTCATGCCTTTCTCTCTTGTCTCCTAATCCAGATTCCTAAGGGCTGGGTCACATTTACCCCATCAGAGCACAGCCATGGACTCTGTGGAGACAGAACAATCTGAGTTCAAATCCCAGCTTTGCCGTTTCCTACCCCCATGACCTTGGGCGAGGTACTTAACCTCTCGGCTTCGATTTCTTCTGCAAAATGGGGATGGTCTCATCAGGTGGCCATAAGGACTGAATAAAATAAGCAGAGGCAGAGTTACAGAATGTATAACTCAGGCCCAGGCGCGTGGAAGACGGTGGCCTCAGTAGTACTCTTGTGCCAGCCCTGAGGCCCAAGAGTCATGCCCCCTCTTCCACCGCCTTCTGTCAGCTGAGTTAGGCAGGGGGAAATCTCTCTCCTCCTGGCATGAGTGAGGAGAGACGGAAGGGGCAGTGGGGACCCAGCGATGTTGTTTACTTGCTCTGGGGACTTCTTAGTCACTGAGGGAAAAATATAGTGGCGGATGCCAATATTCTTGGCACACATTGTGTCCGGAGGGATCTGTGAATTTGTGTTTTCTCATTGTCAGCCCTCACGGCCCAAGGGAAGTGAGGGGGGTTTCAGAGACTTTGCAAGTGAAGAGGCAGGATCAGATGGAACAAAGGGCAATTCCAGAACCACAAAGACTCACTGTGAGAGCCACAGAGCCCAGCAACAGCACAACAGAATAGACCAGACCCCGGCTGTTGATCTTCACCTGAAAAAAACAAACACATGTGCCCTGAATATCGGGGCTGCTCAGGGCCCTGTCCTGAGAGCCTAGGGCACCCCAGTGTATTCCTTCTGGAAAGCATAGGTGGGTGTTCATGGGGGGCACATGGTGGGGGTCGGTTGGCTAACCGTGGATTTAAGTCTCCACTCCGTGTGAGGGAACAGATGAGGAGTGGATGCGCATGCCCGTGAGCACGGGTGTGGGGAGGCTGCACGTGGGGCTTCCCCGAATAGGTGCCCCTCAGGCCGTTCCAGAGGCCCTCATGGAAAATGGGTGCCAGGGTGCCAAGGAGAGGGGGGCAGTGCGTTCCATGGGGGCTCTCTGCTGGGACAGGGCCAATGACACAGTCCATTCCCATCAAGGGCTTGTGTCTGGTGTTCCTGTGGCTTATAAGGCGTGGGAGGGGGAGCTTACCGTGGACCCATAGTTAATGACCATGGTCTGCAGGCCCCACGGTATGCCGAGTCCCACTAGGATGTCAAACACGTTGCTTCCTATGGTGTTTGAGACTGCCATGTCACCAAGGCCTAGAGTAGACAGACAATTGATGCGTGTCATTCACGGAGATTAGGTGGCCAGAAACCCCTATTAGGGTCCTAGTAGTGCTATTCTTCAGAAAGGAGTTCCTTCTTTATGGACCTCACATTTCAGAAACTTCCTATGAGGTCTAAGTCCACTCCATGTAAGGGGGCCTCCTGGGGTGTGAAAGATGACCCTTAAGATTCATATGTTAGAGTCCTAACCTCCAATAGCTCAGAATGTGGCATTATTTGGAGATAGGGTCTTTGCAGGGATCATCAGCTTAGAAGGAGCCATTGGGGTAGACCCTAGTCCAATATGACTGCTGTTCTCAGAAGGGGACACCTGGACATGGCACAGAGGGAACATGAAGATGGCCATTTTTAAGCCAAGGAGAGAGGCCTGGAACAGATTCTCCCTCACAGTGTTCAGGAAGAACCAACTCTGCCAACACCTTGACCTTGGGCTTTTAGCCTCCAGAACCGTGAGCCCACACATCTCTGTTGTTTGTGCTACTTTGTTATGGCAGCCTTGGGAAAGGAACACTGGACCGTTCATCATTTCTCCTGCCCGGCCAGTCCGCTGATCTTCTCCGAGGACCCACTATGTGCTTCACCTCATTGAATCCTCCAAGGTGTTGTCTTCATGCCAGATGATGGAACCAAGGCTTGGGGCGTGCCCAAGGTCACAAAGTTTGGGAGGGGCCCAGCATCCTTCAAACAGAGCCAGGATGTGTCCTTGGGGCTCAGGTGATGGCCTTACCACCTGGGCTCAGAGGATGAGGCATCAGGTCTCATGCCCTAGAGCCTTCTGCAGGGTAAATAAACTCTTTTCTCCCAACTAGACTAGAAGCATCTTAGAGCCTAGAGGCCTCACCATCCTCCTCTGCATTCTGTCCAGTTGGCCGGGATCATGCTAGCCACACAGTCGAGGGACTTAACAGCTCAAGGGGTATTACAAGTTAGAAAACAAACTTGCGAAGATAAGACTCCTGCTGGGTGCCATCTGCTTGAACCTGGCCACCCAGCTTTACGCTGACATGACCATCAGAACCCGGGACGAATACAAGCGCGTGTGCAATGAACGAGCTGGAAACAGCTTGCAGCCCTAAGACTGCTGGGTCCCTGAGAAGCTTGCAGCCGCTCAGCCTGGCACCTGGACAGCTGGTTCGAGGCTGCCTGAGCACCGGCCCGGCAGGGGTGGGGGTGGGGAGCTGGACCACCCCCTCCTCCTGTCCTGTTGCTGTCACCTGCAGTCCTCCAGGACACAGTGCCTCCCTCAAGGACCTCATGTTCTTCCCCCCTCTGTCTCAGTGCCGTGCTGAGTGCCTTTAACATCTTGGCACTGACCCTGGGGCATCACCCTCCCAGGGTCTCAGTCTCTGGAACAACATAGGGACACGCAACAGCTATTTTGGGGCAGTTACTCGCCTCTGGGGAGGACGCAGCCCTGGCTCAGCAGGTCAGGAGGGATGCAGGTGACCCATGCTTGAGAGGAGAGGCGGAGGCCTCCTCAGATTCCCCAGGCTTTCCGCCCTGCACAGGTGCACAGGCGCACAGGTGCTGCGTATGGAGGAACCTCAGGGCAACCTTTCTCAAGAACATGAAACTCACCTGGGGGCCTGGCTGAAATGCAGGTTCCAACTGAGTGGGTCTGGGGCAGGCCTGAGATGCTGCGTTTCCTTTTTCAAATTAATTCATCGATCAATTAATTAGTTAATTTTAGCGGGAGTGGGGGGTGGGGCGGGGCATAGGGAGAGAGAGAGAGAGACTCCTAAGCAGGTTCCATGCTCAGCTCACTGCGGAGCCCAACTCGGGACTCGATCTCACAATCCTGCGATCACAACCTGCGCCCATAACCGAGTCGGATGCTTAACCGACTGAGCCACGCAGGTGGCCTGAGATTCTGCATTTCTTACAAGCTCCCTGGTCGAGATGCTCTGGCCACCAGCCTGGACCACACTTGGAGCTGGGAGGCGTCGGGGAGCCTAGGATGCGGGATCTCCGCATTAGAGCACATGGCGTGGTCTGCTGGGGCAGCGGATTCTGTGCAGAGGTTTCTGGGCCCTTTGCCAGGAAGATACTGTCCATGCTTTAACCCTGTCTGCTGGGTCCTCAGCCAGGGACCCCAGTGTCACCTTCATGAAGAGGCACTCCACCTGCATCTTGCCCTCGCTTACTTTCTGTGGCTCCACGTTCCACAGGAGTCACTCTGATAGGATTCCTCCCTCAGAACCCCACTTAGCCCAGGTTCCCTTTCTTGACCTCATCCCCCACCCCCAGCCCTTCACCTTCTAGCATCATGACCCCAGCCCTCAGCCAGCCAGGACTCCAGAGCCGGTTGTTTCAACAGCCCATTCTCTTGCCCCCTCTTGACCTTCCCTGCATCCACCCAGCAACCCCAGCTCTGGGAGAACATGTCATCCCTCGTACATGTGTCCCTGGAGCTGGTGGGACGGAGTCCTGCCTAGCCAAGCTGACATCACTGAACAACAGCCAGGCCCTTGGTGCCCAGCAACGCTCCCATTCCTCACTGCACAGAGATGAAAGTTCGGATACAGACACAGGCCGAGGGATGAACACCATGTGCTTACGGAGGCAGAGACGTTGGTGACGCAGCTCTAAGCTGTCCGGTCACCCCTGGAAGCTGGGGGGCAGGCCTGGAACAGACCCTTCCCTATAGCCTTTGGAGGGAGTGTGGCCTGGCTGCCGCCTCGATTTTGGACTTTTAACATCCAGAACTGTGCAACAGTCTCTTGTTTTAAGCCACCCCATTGTGGTGTGGTTATGACAGCCCTAGGAAGTGAATACACTCCCCTCAGAGGTCACTCCACTAAATCGCATTCCCCTCAGATGCTGTCCGCACCGTCCCCACTCTCTGCAAGCCTCCGACCTATGACAACCACATTCCCACACTTCTCTCCCCGCATCGCAGGTCTTCTCAGGACTGACTGACATCTGCCCCCAGCCCGGTCAACACTTTCTCCTAACCTGGGAGGAATAAAATGTCACTTTCCATGTTCCAGAGCCCACTTTCTCCTTGGGCACTTCTTTCCTCTCCCGTCTCCTTTGAGGTGTCACTATTATTGGCCCCCAATGCCTGCCCCCCCCCCCCATACTTCACACTCACATCTGTGGAGGAAGATGTGTGGAGGTCCATGCTGGGTTGCGACCTCATCAGCAGAAACACCACAATCAACAAAGGTCAGCCCTTTACGGGGCTTTTGTTCTGCATTAAAGAGCACACAGGAACTCCTTCCCTTGCTTATTAACCCATGTCAGGTGGTGAGCCCCAAAGAAAAACCACTAACCAGCCAACCAACCAGGTAACCAAACCTGTATCCATGTTCTAGAACCTTAAGAATAGGAAAACAGTTGGAGGTACAAGATGCTCCTCCCCCATTGCCTTCCTGGGACCAGAAGACTTCTCATTACTATTGTATTTGCTGGAAGAAGTTGGGGTTTCATCACCGTTTAATGTCACACTAGTGATTCCAGAACAAGTTCCTTTGATCCTAGTCTGCACAAGCAAATGCTTCTAGAGATCCGGAGGTGTTCATCTTGGTCATGTTCTCTCCGTAGATGGGCTCTGATGCATGATGCTTTCCCCTCATCCGCTGGCTCCATAGCATGACGTAAGAACTACCAGTCTGAAGGGCCATGAACTCTAACCCCAGTAGGAGTGGGGGGGCCTGCCTGGTGGTGCTCGCAGCTGGGGGGGCCAGTGCATGGCCCTTACCTTGTCTTGCCACAATTAAGCTGGCCATGCAGTCTGGAACACTCGTGCCCGCTGCCAGGAAAGTAATGCCCATGATGACATCCGGGATCCCAAGTGTGTATCCAATAATAGTCACCTGCAGAAGAGTGCGGGAGGGGTCGTGAACTCCGGGAAGAACACCCAGGACCTTCGCTGACTCTGAGGGCTTTCAACTGGAACGTAGGACTGCTGTTCCAGTTGCTGTTTTAAAACATTTAGAAACTGAAGGGAAATGAAACAAGACCCACAGATGACCGCTATTACCACTGTTAGCCCGTGGTTCTCAAACTCTAAGCCCGTGGAACAGCCCCTGGGAGGCTGTTCCCCCACCCCCTGCCCCCCATGCCCCTGAGTTTCTGATTCAGGAGGCCTGGGGTAAAGCCCGGGAGTTTATGTTCCTACCCAGTTCCCAGGTGGCTGGGACCCTCTGGCTACTGGTCTGGGAACCACACTTGAAAACTGTTGCTTTAGAATATATCCTTGACCTTCCTTTCAGTGCATTTGTTGGAAAAAACCAGAGTCAGATTATGCTGTCAGTATACAGTAGCAAGTTCCCGTTTCCTGTACTAAGATGCTGTGGATACCTTTCCACCTCCCATTGTCATCTCTGACATGAGTTTAAACCGATGCATAGGTTTCAGGGGCATGGCTGTATGGCCCATCTCTCAACCTCCCATAGCCACATGGTCTCTTTCTTTGCTCTCACGACCTCAGGCACTCCTTTATCACGACCCCTCCCCCACTCTACCAGGTATGTTGTGTACACAATCTCAGGTGCTCCTTTATCACCACCCACTGGTGAGGGGGCACTGCGGTTACACTCATTTTACGCCCAGGGAAACTGAGGCCCAGAAAGGTGATGTGGCATGGCCCATGGGCCAGAAGGTGGTGAGCAGTGGAGCAGGGATTCTGGACCAGGTCTTGCTGACTCTAAAGGCCATATTCCTACCTCAGTGTCATGCACCTTGTGTGTATGACTTGGGGTCCTTATCTTACTGACTTCTTAGCATAAGCTCCAAGAAATAGAATGGTCAGGTGGAAGGATCTTGATCCGCAGTCACACTCTCTACTGAGAAATGCCTGATGCTCCAGAGATGGCTGGAGCCCTGAGCAGCACCCAGATGGAAAGCCCTAGAAGCATTTGGATAACCTCATTAGTTCTGGCTTGCCTCCCCACTTCTAAAATGGGAACCGTGGCACCTCTTGGGGTTGTTCACATCTCGATGGGTGGCTCCAATCCCAGTGAATGGTTGTGTGATTTAGGACAAGCTGGTGTCCTTTTCTGAGCCTCAGTTTCCTCACCTTTAAAATGGGTCTGCTAATAAAGATTAATTGAGAAAATGTGAGGTGACAGTGCCTGGCCTGAACAAGATGGTCACAGATGTAGGTTTCTTTTCTCTTTCAGACACCGAGGAGGGCAAAAATGAGCCACTTATCCATAGTGTTCAGTCCACGAACAAGATCTTCACAAGTCCAACCAGGCCGTGGCTGACATGCTTTCCACGGGGGATGCCAGACTTTGTACAGGAGCCTGGGTTGTTTTGGTATTGTGGGGGATGCCTCCATTTCCCCCCCTTAAATCACTGAACTACCTGGCTAAGAAGCTGAAAGATGGAAGAACAAAAGGAAGGTCTATGGGTGTGTGTGTGTGCATGTGTGTGTACAAACGCATGCACTATCCAGGGTGCTTCAGACTAGAGATGCTGCCTGGGTGCTGCGTTGCCCTGGACTCCAGCCCTGGGCCCTCTGAGTCCAGCTGATACTTAAGCACCAGATAGGGGAGCAGACCTGAGTCCCAGCTCTGGGCTAACTATCTGTGCGACCTTGTGGAAGCCGTGGCCCTCTTCTTGGTCCTCAGTCTCCCCAACTGTGCAAAGGTGCTGGACAGGACCATCCCTTTCCAAGGTCCCTCCCTTTTCACAAAGACATTCAAGAATTAGTTTCTCTTAAGGCTTAGGGGTGAGAGATCCAAAAGGTGACAGGAGTAAGGGGTGAGCAGGTGAGACATCACTGCTGCCTGGTGGTCTCTGCTAGGGCACAAGGAAAGCAAGCTCGTGGCCCCAAATGAGGGCTAACCCGGGGTGCTATTGTCTTGATCAATTTCTACTATCAGGGCCATTCCATTTCCCCCAAACTGAGGCGGACTGAAGTTCAAAGCCACAGGTAGGGATGCCCTGGCCAAACAGATCCTGTGACCCCCACTAAGCTGCCCCCATGACTCTCTCTGCTTTAAGCAGCACAAGAGGGCTGAGTCAAGGTGTGGGGGGATGTGAGTGTTGCTAAACGTCCTCACAGAGAATGAGCAGAGCTGATTTCCTAATACTGCTGTTTCCAGTAACTGGAGGAAACGTTTCACCCGTTCATTAATTTGATCTTTCCTAATTCCCATACCTACTCCTTCGATGTCAGGCAAATACTTTTTTTCCTCCTTGCAGTGTTGTTTGGGGCATGCACTTCAGTAAGAGAATTCCCTGGATCCTTTTATCACATATAAAGATGGGTTGGTGTTAACCTTACTCAGAAAGATGTCAATTTACAAGTGCGATTCATGTAAGGCATCGTTTTTGTGATCCTTGATTGTCCTTCACTTGGGGGGTTGGAGAGTAGCTATTTTCAACTCTTCCCACACCCCAGTAGGCATACACATGTGCACATGCCCCCCCCAACACACAGACACACAGACACACACACAGGCATGTGTAAGAATTTTAACCTTGATCTGAACAAAGCATGGATGTAGAACTGGCTGCATCTCATGGTGAAAACAGTTGCTATTGACAGTTATTATCCATCTGTCATCCTGCCAGCTAGGGCCACAATGTCTGAGCAGAGACTTCTCTCCTCCCAGTGACCTTGTGAGACAGGGATGGCCATCCCTCTTCTGGAGAAGGGGTGACCGTGGCTCATGAAGGCTGAGCCACCTGCCGGCACTTCATGGCTGGCATGTGGGAGGTCTAGGATTCACATGCATTTCCATGTGACCCCCACGGCCCTTCCCTCCCCACAGGGTTGTACCCAGAGCAAGGGGAAAGGGCCTCCTGCTTACTGCTGCCCCACCCCCATGCCCTGGCCAATGAAAGGTTTCTATAGGAAGCTGTCACATGTGGCCAGTGGAGCTTACAAGGAGCTATGCCAAAGCCTCTTTGCCTGCAAAACTTGGGTGCAAATGGCCTCTGAAAACTCCAGTAAGAAACTGAGGGACAGCTGAGGATAGTCATTGAGATCATGAACTCAGGAGCCCAAATTTAGAACTCACTGATTGTGGAACTAATCCCATAATAGTTGATAATTGTGCAGCCGGGCTAATTACTCAATCTGTATGCCTCAGTTGCCTCACCTGTGAAATGGACAAAATAAAAACACCTATCCTACTGTTGTTGTTATGAAGGCTGAAAGAGTTTACTGGCAGGGGTTACAATGAAGGCTGCCTTGTGTTCATCTCCCACTGACTCCAGTCTCCCTCACATTCCCCCAGGGGTCCCAGAAAGGAAGGGGGACTAGGCCTAGCCCTCCAGAGATCTTCCCAGAGCATCCCCACTACCCTGCTGTATTCCTCTTCCCATTGCGGCCGCAGCGGGTCTCAGAATCTCATCTCCTGCCCCCACTCTTGCCTTGAAGGCTGGCGCCATGCTGTATCCATCCAGGAATCTGCAGTGCCCAGCAAAGTCCCAGGCGCCTGTGATGAAACCCCTTCTATGGAGAAATAAGCCAACGTCTGCAAAGGGAGGTGGCTTGCCGAAGGTGGCACCACCGTGTCTGAGGTCGCTTTTGAACCCAGCTCTCCCATCTCCGGCAGGGGCTGGGCAGGGGCTGGGCAGGGGCTCTCTGTGTGGCCCACCGTTACTTCCATAACCACTCACCAACCACACCATCAGGTAGGAGAAGACAGCGATCCACAACGTGGCCGTGATGAAGGTCACCATGAAGTACTTCTCCCAGCGGGGCTTGCTGCAGTTGGGGATGGTGACGCACAGGAGGAAGATGAGTGGCCAGGTAAATACCCACTTGGCCTTGTCCCCTCTTGCCTCTGCAGTGGGAGGGGGTGGAGCCCAAAGGGGGAGGAGAGAAACACATACCGGGTTACACATCTGCCAATCTACCTATCACCGCATTTTAGAAGTTTCTTCATCCGTTAAATGGGAACATTTTCTTTTCCTTGGTTGGTGCAAGAATGACAAGATATAATATACATAAAACACGCAGCACACGCTGCAGCACATAGTTGGTACTCTGGAATTCTCAGCTCCTCTGTTCCAAGGTCATATACTCAGCTTGTTGTAGATACAAGACTAAAATGTAGGAGGGCTGGCCTAGCAGGTGCGATCTCACTGGCCCCTAGCAGCAGAATCCACAAACAATTCAACGAAGGAAAAGTGGCCTCACTATGTAAGGGCCTATTTAGCCAGAGTGATTCCATCTGGTTAAACAGTGATTTTGTTGTTATGCAGTAAAACTTAAACTGACCCTGCCCCCCCACCCCGGGGAACTTACTTAAAAGCAAGTCTGGGAAACCAGTAAAATATGCTCAACCAGTCCCTGATAACAGAGCCCAAATACAAGGGCGTGTCAGGTAAGATGGAGATAACAGAGCCCGAATGCAGGAATGAGTCGGGTCTGGTGGAGACATCCAATCAGTGGGGCGCGCTTACTGTCTCCCTAGCTACCAAGGAGTGTGGGCCCCACCTTTTGGGCACCAATTCCGACCAAGGTGATAGGCTAGATCAAATAGCTACTATGGGGTGAATTGTAATTCAACTGGCCACCCATGTGTGACCTAGCATGACTGAGCAGCTTTCTTTGTGTGTTACAATCTCATTGGTCATCTACGTGTGGCCAGGCTCAACCACATGGCCTTTGCTCTATAAAAGTAGTATGTGAGGCTGGGAGGGGTCGCCCTCTCTGTAAGAGGTGGCAGCGAACGGTGGGTTTGATCCTCGATGCTTGGAGTGAAATAAAGCTTTGCTTGACCTTCGCTTTGTATCAGTCTTGCTCCTTTGATCACAGACCTATCATTGGGGGGACCTATCAACTAAGCCACTGAGTGCAAGCATAGTGTCCTTAATTAGCCACTAAGTATGGTGTACACATGCAGGCTCAAAATTAGCTTGTTGGCCACACCAATAAAATAGTGGCAGACGGACTTCTGAGGATTTTCTCCTCCACAAAAGCAATGAGAACATTGGCAAGAATGGTCAGAAGCAGCCTTTTTCAGAACTCTGGAAATTAACCAAAGGCATATAGTAATTCCAGCAGAGTTTACTTTAGAAAACTGGCTGGATCTCAGTGAGAACAGTGAGCTTTGTGGAGTTTTAACTTGCTCTATTTTCCAGGTCCTTCCACCAGCTCTGGAGTCACCTTGAGAACCAGCATCCTGACATCCACCATAGTGGGGGAGGGCTGGAGCTCCTTCCAAGTCCATTTTTGGAGAATTGGCATTATTTGGCCTGTCTGGTGGTTTCCTGGAAGACCCCATTGTCAAGGCTATCTATTTTTCCTGAATCAGAGCTCAGCCAGTGTGAATAGCCTTTTCCTTGGGGGCTTTTGTTGAAAACAATCAGAGGCAACTGTTGAACATCCCACTGTCCAAGGTGGTAGGTAACCATTGAAACAAACAATGCACTAGCCAAACAGCTTGAAAGGAAAAACTGGAGAAAGGGCTATCCACAGAGGGCTTTGCAAAGCTCCTACATATTTGGGAATCTAAAAGACCATGAGTATGCATCAGCCTGTGCCCACAGATATTTGCATACTCAGTAAAGAGTTGAGGATGTCCTAAGCTTCCACCTTTGCCTGATGTTGAGGCTCTGAACAAGCAAGAAAATAAAAACTAAGATACATTTGTTAATTGTCTGCCTAAGTGTTGAAGGTGTGCCCCCAAACACATACAGAACTTATTGCAAAGACTGAAATACTTATTTGGTCCCGGATATCAAAGGGATTCTCTATGCAATCATTAGATGACCTTAAGAAAATCTAGCAGATATTTCAGGGGCCACACACAATGAAGACAGATTTTACAGAATTAGCTAAGAAAATTGACTGAACAAGCAATAATAATAAATAGCAATAACAAGAAGCCCAGTAAAGGGAGAAGAATCTGATTTGCAGCATTGTCAAATCTTATTATTTTAAATGCCCAGTTTCCAACAACAAAAATTATGAGACATGCAAAGAAATAAGAAAGTATGTTCCATACACAGGAAAAAAACAATCAGTCTAAACTACCACTGAGGAATTCCAGACATTGTGTTAACTAGACAAAGACTTTAGTTTTTTATTAAAGTCTGTTTGTTTATTTATTTACTCATTTATTCATTCATTTTAGTAATCTCTACATCCAATGTGGGGCTCAAACTCATGACCCTGAGATCAAGAGTAGCATGCTCTTCTGACCAAGCCAGCCAGGTGTCCCTATACAAAGACTTTATATCAGCTGTTTTAAACATACGCACAAAGGAGTTGTCAAAATGTCTAAAAAAACTAAAAAGAAGGAGGAGAATGAGTTCTCACCAGAGACTACCAATAAAGAACTAAAAACCATAAAAAAGAACCAAGAGAAATTCTGGAGTTGAAAAGTAAAATAACTGAGAAATTCACCTTTGGGGCTCAACAGCAGATTTGAGCAGGAAGAAGAAATCAACCAATGACCTTGAAGATAGACCAGCTGAGATGATCTAGTCTCAGAAACAGAAAGAAAAAGGGAAAAAAGGCAGGAAGAGTACTTAAAGAACTCACATTCAAAAAGTTCCCAAATATGATGAAAAACATTAACATGTACATTCAAGAAGGATGCACATTCTTCTCAAGCTCACATAAAATGTTCTCCAGGATGAACAACATGGTAGGTCATAAAACAAGCATCAGTACATTTGGAAGAATTTACATCACGTGAAGGATGTCTTACAACCACTCTGTAATGGAAAGAACTTAAAAAGCAGTAACAGGGGACACGTGGGTGGCTCAGTGGGTTAAGCCTCTGCCTTCCGCTCAGGTCATGATCTCAGGGTCCTGAGATGGAGCCCCACATCGGCCTCTCTGCTCAGCGGGGAGCCTGCTTCCCCCTGTCTCTCTGCCTGCCTCTCTGCCTACTTGTGATCTCTGTCTGTCAAATAAATAAATAAAATATTTTTAAAAAATCAGTAACAAAAGAAAAACTGGAAGTTCAAAATATGTGGAAATTAAGGAACATGCCACTAATAACCAGTAGGTCAAAAAAGAAATCACAAGGGAAATTAGAAAATACTTCAAAATGAATGAAAATGAAAACACACAAGAACTTATGGGATGTAGGAAAAGCAGTGCTTAGACATTTATAGCTATAAATGACCATATTAAAGAAGAGGAAAGGTCTTAAATCAATGACCTAATCTTCCTCCTTAAGAAACAAAAAAAGAGCAAATTAAGCCCAAGGAAAGCAGAGGAAAAGAAATAACCAAGATTAAAGTGGAATAAAATGGAAAATTTTTAAAAAAGAGAATCAATGAAACTAAAAGTTGGTTCTTTAAAAAGATCAATGAGGGACACCTGGGTGGCTCAGTTCATTAAGTGTCTGCCTTTGGCTCAGGTCATGATCTCCAGGTCCTGAAGTCAAGCCCCAGGATGGGCTCCCTGTTCCCTGGGGAGTCTGTTTCACCCTTTCTCTCCATCCCTTCCTCCCTCATTCTCTCTCAATAAAATCTTTAAAAAGATAAAAAAGTTCAATGAAATTGACAAACTCTTAGCTAGACTATGACAAAAAAGAGAGCAGACTCAAATTATTAAAATCAGGCATCAAAGAGGTGATGGTTATATGCCTCACAGAAATTAAAAGAATTATTAAAGAAATACTAAGAACAACAGTATGCCAACAAATTACATAACCTAGGTGAAACAGACAAAAATCCTACAAAGACAGAAACACCAAACCTGGCTAAGAAAGAAAGAAAAAAAATCCAATAAGACTTATAACAAGAGATTGACATAGGAGACAGAAAGCCAAACAAAATAAACAAACAAACAAAAATTTCTCTTAAAGTAAGGCCAGGATCATATTTCTACCAAATGTTTATAAAAGAATTAGCATGAATCTGTCACAGCTCTTCCAAAAAGTATTAGCGGAACATCTTCCCATTCACTTCATGAAGCCAGTATTATCCTGATAGCAAAGCCAGACATCAAGAGAATGGAAACATGGACTAATATCCCTTATGAATAGAGATACAGAAATCTTCAACAAAATTCTGGCAAACTGAATCAAGCAAACATGTAAAAAGGATTATGTACCATGAGAAAGTGGGATTTATCCCAGGAATGCAGGTTTGGTTTGAATATGAAATTTAATCAATCCAGTATACCATGTCAATAGAATAAAGGAAAAAAACAAAAACAAAAACAAAAAAGCCAACCCTGCACAATCACGTCCACTCAGGCAAAAAGAAAAGGCAGACATTTAGCAAACTCCAACACCTTTTCAAAACACTCAACAAACTAGGAAGAGAAGAGAATTTCTTCATCTCGTTAAAGGGCATCTTTAAAAGCCTCAGCTAACATATAGTTAATGGTGGAAGACTGAAAGCTTTCAACACAATGAAGATGTCTGCTCTGATCATTTCCATCCAACATTGTACTGTAGGTGTTAGCCAGCAGCACTAGGCATGAAAAAGAAGTCATTAGGCTTGGAAAGAGAAAGTAAAACTATTCCTATTTGTACATGGCATGATCTTATAAAGAGAACATTCTAAAAATCCACACACACCAAAAAAAAACTATTATAGTAAATGAATTTAGCAAAGTTGCAAGATATAAGATCAATATACAAAAAAGGTTGTATTTCTATATGCTAACAATGAACGATCCATTATGAAATTAATTTCTTAATTTCAAACGAAAGTAAGAAAACCAGTTCCATTTACGACAGCAGCAAACAAAACAAAAAACTTAGGAATAAATGTAACAAAAGTATAAGATTTATATGCTGAAAACTACCAAACAATATTGAAGGGAATTTAAAAAGCCTAAATAAATGGGAAGATCCCTATTAAATCCTGCTGACCTTTTTTTTTCTTTAATAGAAATTGACCAGCTGTTTCTAATACTTACATGGAAATGCAAGAGACCTAGAATAGCCAAACTAATCTTGAAGAACAAAGTTGGAGGGCTTACATGCCCTGATTTTAAAATTTACTAGAGAGCTACAAGCCATCAAGAGAGTATGTTACTGGCATACGGATTTATAAATCAATGGAAGAGAATTTTGAGTCCAGAAATAAACTCATCCATTTAAAATGAATTGATATTTAAAAAGGGTGTCCAGGGGCACCTGGGTGGCTCAATGGGTTAAGCCTCTGCCTTCAACTCAGGTCATGATCTCAGGATCCTGGGATGGAGCCCCACATCGGGCTCTCTGTTGGGCGGGGAGCCTGCTTCCCCCTCTCTTTCTGCCTGCCTCTCTGCCTACTTGTGATTTGTCAAATAAATAAGATCTTTAAAAAGTAAATAAAAAAATTAAAAGGGTGTCAAGACTATTTAATAGGAAAAGGATAGTCTTTTTTAACAAATGGTGCTGGGACAACCTATCCACATGCAGAAGAATGAAATTAGACACCTCCCTCACACCACATACAAAAATTAACTCAAAATGGACTAGGATCTAAATATGAGGTGAGACCATAAAGTTTAGATGAAAGCGAGGGCATAACTCTTCCTGATACTGGATCAGACAATGGTTTCTTAAAAGACACCAAAAAACACAAACAGAAGAAAAAAATAGATACACTGGATTTTACCAAAATTTAAAAGTTTTGAGCTTCAAAGGACACTATCAATGAAGTGAAAGACAATCCACCTGATAGAAGAACACATTCAGAAATCATATAAAGGTCTAGTTTAAAGAATATATAAGGGACTCATCACTTGACAATAAAAAATCCCAAGTTGAAAAATAGACATAGGATTTGAATAGCCAGCTCTCCAAAGAAAATATAAAAATAGCCAATAAGAAAAAAAATAGCCAATAAGTATATGAAAAGTTGCTCAACATCTTTAATCATTAGGAAATGACAAATAAAACTACTCTGTACCCACCAGTATGACTATACCAAAAAAGACAGATGATAATATGGGCAAAGATGTGGGCACAATGCGGACCCTCATACACTCCTGGTGGGAATGCAAAGATGCACACACAGCCTCTTGGAAAAGAGTTTGGCAGTTCCTCGATATGCCCACACAAAAATCTGTACTCAAATGCTCCCAGCAGCGTTACTTATAATAGCCAAAAAGTAGAAACCACCGAAATACCCATCAAGTAGTGAATGAACAAAATGCAGCATATAAACACAATGCAATGTTATCCGTCCGTAAAAAGGAATGAAATACTAACCCATGCTACAGCACAGATGAACCTAGGAAACCTGCAAAATGCATGAGGTCAGACACTAAAGGCCACATGTTATGTGATTTCACTTATATGAAATGTCTAGAATAAGCAAATCCAACAGAGACAGAAAGACCAATGATTGTGGAGGGGGATGGCAGGGATTGTTCATGGGTGTGGGGTTTCTGGGGTGGAGAAATGAAAATTTTCTGGAATTGGAAGCCTGGGTGGTGAAGTCGGTTAAGAGTCTGACTCTAAGTCTCAACTCAGGTCGTGATCTCAGGGTCGTGAGATTGAGCCGGGAGTCGGGCTCTGAGCTCAGCACAGAGTCTGTTTGGAATTATCTCTCCCTCTCCCTCTCCTGCTCGTGCATGCACACATGCTCTCTCTCTAAAAAATAAATCTTAAAAAAAAAAAAACAAAAACAACTTTCTGGAAATACATAGTGGTGATGGTTGAACAACTTTGTAAATATGTTAAAAACCACTGAACTAGACACTTCATAAGGGTGAATTTCATGATCTATGAATTATATCTCAATAAAAAAACTGCAAAGTAGGCTGGCAGGAGCTGTTTTAGCTCTGTACATCTGGGTTTGAATCTTCCTAAATCATTAAAAGTGTATTTACTAAGAAAAAAAAAAAAACCCAGCCTGCTTGTAATAATGAACCAACAGACTATGGTTAGCTCAAAAATCAGCAAATCCATTCATGTATTCATCCTAGAAACTTCATCAGAAAGACATCTGTCTTCCCAGATCTTTCTCTACGTACCTTTCTGTGCCTTGTAATCCTTGCATAAAGAGCAGAAGGGTTTCCTGCTTGATTGCCCAAAATTCCTGGCTCTTCCCTTATCAGTGCACACCCTACCCCATCTAGGCAGTGAGGGCTCTCCACAATTGACCTAAAACTCCATATATGTGGGAAGAATCCACTTCGGGGAATTGCAACCCTGAACACTTAAATTCTCGGGAGCATCTTTGGAGATACATACAAACACCACAGTGGGAAGATTGTTTTCTTATTTTCAGACACAAACTTGTGTTGTTTTTGTCTGGTACAGGTTTCACATCTGGTTTGGACATCTCCCCAGGATCTGGCCCCACCCGGCTGGCAAGCCTCAGGGCCCACCGTTGTTCTCCATAAAACAGTGCTCTATCAGACCTGTGTTGCTGCTGTGTTGTTCAACCACTGGATGCCATCCATTAATGGACTGTGAGAGCAATTAAGCGGATGGCAACCCTGCTTCCTCCTCTCTCTGCCTGCCTCTCTGCCTACTTGTGATCTCTCTCTGTCAAATAAATAAATAAAATCTTTAAAAAAAAAAAAGAAGTAAATAGCAGAGTTACGGTATACAGTAAGAATGAAATATCATCTTACGAGACTCCGGTTATATTTGACAGATATCTGTGTGTAAATTAGCTATTGCCACAGATCATGGTCAAAATAGGGCTCATGCTATGCCCCCCCACCCCCGTATCTGCAGCCTTCCCATTGTTCTGACTCTTCTAGAAAGCTTTTCCTCATTAACTCAGTCCATGGTGATCTCTTTCTTCTGTAACTGCTTTGAATTGTAAGAGTATTTATGAACTATTGAAACCAGCGAAGCTGACCTATGGCTTCACTGCCCAAGTCCCCCACCTACACTTCATGGGACAAGGTGCCAACGCAGCTGGTGACAGCTTCGGGTGACTTCTGCACTCGTCTGGAGCATATGATTAGCAGGAGGTGACACGCTCTCCTATTTGCTAACGGCCTGCACTGTGTAATTCAGCACTTTATTTACTGTTTTGTTCCCTGACAGCTGGGTAGGCTGAAATGCAGTGATTAAAGGCCAGAGACCAGACAGGCAGCGGGCAAAGCTCTGGCATCCGACATGGGGGTCCAATCCTGCTGGGTAACTCATGAGCTACGGGTCACAGGGCAAGCAGTCCCCCAAACCTCTTTTTCTTACCTTAGAATGGGGGTGATGATAGCAAATTGGGGGCTTGGGGACCAGACGCTCTCAGTGCACACCTCATCATTACTATCTGGGCAACTAATATGGAGCCAGTTCCGGATACTTTAGGGAGCTCTCAGATCATGGCTTTCAGTGTTGGCTTGGGTGGTACAGTCCCGTGGAGGAGTGTTCAAGCCAGAATTTGAGCTGCTCATAGGCAGGGACCTGCTAGATCCTTACATGCTTCTGCCCTCAGCAGAGCACCAATAAATGTGAAATGAATGGGAGGCCAAGGACCAGGACAAGAATAGGAAAAGGCCATCAGAAATAAAAACGAATTTAAAAATACCTCGCACAGCAGGAGTGACAATTCCCACTTGAAAGCCTATTCCCAGGAGAGGATTTCTCTTGATCACGCTCAGGAAATGAGAAATTTCCTGAACTTCTCCAAGAGAACAGAACACATCATGAGGATGTGTTACCGGAGTAGAAACAGAGAACCCAGTCGCACCTGCCTGGGGAAAGGAGGTGCCAATGTCCTGGAACCACCTCCCTAGGTCTTGCTGGGTACCTGGGCATGGGAGTTCGGATTCGGTGAGATTCCTGAGACAACTGTGGCAGTGATCCCAATCACAGGGCTATTTTCTGCCAGCCATGTTTGTGCCCTGCCTATGACTGACCCAGGGGTGGTTCCAATCTCACTGAGTTACCACAGTCTGTTTCTCAAGACACTGAACTTGGGACTGACGGCAATGAACATGGCAGAATTGTGAAGCGAGGATAGGACAGGCAGAGGAAGCGGGTCTGAGGGGTAAAGGTTTACATAGGGATGAGGAAGAGGACAGGGAGAGAGGGGGTCAGGCTGACCCTGTGTTTCCTGGCTCTGCTTTGTCCTGAGACCCACCTGCACCAACTCCAGGAAACACCTGTGTACCTTTCTCATAAAATCTCCTTTCCTGCTCAACTGAGCCCTAGCTCACTTGTTACTTGCAACCGAAGTGTCTTAAGCAATAGAGTTACGAAGACAGGAACCACCCCGCCGTGGGAGGGGCTTCTCTTCAGGCCGGAAGCATCTTGCTCCCTGTTTTAATTCTGTGCTCACCACACAACCTCCTGCCCCAGGATGTGGTCTCCTGACATGTCCACCAGGCTGGGCCCCAGCCTTCTCATCTGACAAATGAGAGAATGAGACTAGATCATTGGTTCTGATTCTCCCTGACTATCCACATCACCTGGGGTGCGGGCAGGGGTGGGTGGAGTTGCTAACGGATTCCTGAGTCCTACCAAGATTCTTTAATGTCTCCAAGTTCTAATACATATTATCTTACCAAACCAACGCCTAGTGTGTTGTAAAAAGCATCTAACGTTGATTTTAATTAGGTATAGTAAGATACACAAAAGCAATAATCATGAAAAGAAGTTTCATAGTCACAGATCCCTAGAAACAAGGGGCAAGGTATGTCAAGCTGAGTCACAGGGAGAAGCACGAGGATTGGTCAGGAAGCAGGAGGAGCAGGAGGAAAGCATGGGCAGGAACATTTATTATGATTTCCATGGGAAAAGATAAGGCACAGCAGGAAGGCTTCAGATTGGCTAGTGTGAATCATTTCAGCAGGCTCTGGGGTGTAGAGGCCATCTCTAGTTACCTGGTACTTGACCCTGGGGTGATGGGGGGCAGAGGAAAACTGCCTCCTGCAGCGGGAGAGGCAGACAGAGGAGGTGGCTCAGAGTACTGGCATCTGGACTGGTTAGTCTGCTTTGATTGGGTTGTGCTCCTGGATGAGTAGTTGGTGATCTCTAAAAGTTGGCAAGTCTGAGCATGTCTGGGTTGTACTGGGCATGCACTGCTCATTCTGGCCAGCATTCACTCCTCTACCAGTAACAGCAAGCTAACATTCCTTTCAGGAGCCAACCCTCCATCCCGCATCAGTCTACATGGTTTGAGGGCTGACTCCACCCCCTAGCTCTCGGGGTGTGGGTCGAGCACGACTAATCATGTATCCCGTAAATACTTGGTGTGTGCCTACTCTGGGCTAGGCAATATTCTAGGTACTGGGGCTCCAACAGTGAACAATGCTTGCCACTAGGAGGTTTACATAGGTTTGGGGCTGGGCACATGACTAGAGTGTCAACCCTGGGGATTTTACTGGTAATATCTTCCTCTAATAGCCATTGTCCCTTTCTTATTAGAGGAACCTTATTTTGCTTGTAATAGTCCTTTTTCAGCTAAAAATCTTAATTTCCTAGTCTTCCTTGCAGGTAGGAGTGGTCACAGCTCTTACAAAGAGATGTACTTGGAAGTCTATATGGTGGAGCTTCCAGGAAGGTGAATATTTTTGTGATAAGAGACAAGCTTTAGGAGACACTGGGTAGCTCAGGTCATGACCCTTGGGTCCTGGAACTGAGCCCTGTTGGGCTCCCTGCTCATCGCGGAGCCTGTTCTCCCTCTCCCTCCCCGCTGCTCCTTCACTCCCTACTCAGGTTCCTTCTCTTGCTCTCTCAAATAAATGAAATCTTTAAAAAGAGGCAAGCTTTAGTGACATGTGTCTCTCGCCCTTTGCCCTTTCTCTCTGCTCCCGGCTGGAACACAGGCACACCAGAGGGGCAGGACCAACTGGCAACCTTGAAGACAAAAGCCACCCACGAAGGATGGAGGAACAGAAATGGATACTGGGTGAAGGATAGAGCTGCAAGACTCCCTAATTTCAGGACACCTTATGAGGTAACAAAAAATTCCTCAAAGCAAATGTCCTGTCACTGAATTTTCAGTCCCATGCAGCTTAATTCAATCCTTAACTCAGAGGCACCACCTGTGCTTTGAATTAACCCAATGGGATGGAAGTCTGGATGGCTGGTGGCCATCTTTGCAAGCCGTGCAAGGATAAAGCCAGCCCAGGGAAAGCACAGCTGAGAGACGGACAGTATCTTGAAACCACTGGAGCCCCAGGTTCAGCTCTGCCTGAAGGTAGATTCTCCTAGGGAACTTGCCACAGTGGGCTTTTTTGGCTTAAACCAGCCTGAATTGGGTTTCTCTAACATTAAAAGAGTGTGGACTGGGCCACCTGGGTGGCTCAGTCAGTTGAGCATCCGACTCCTGATTTTGGCTCAGGTCACAATCTCAGGGTCATGGGATTGAGCCCCGCATCAGGCTCCACGCAGGGTGTTAGGGTTCAATTTACAAACATAAGCAAGAGAAGGGCTGTGTCATTTGTGTCACTCAGCTCTCAGGTTTTCCTTTTGAATTCAGTAGAAAATTACAATATAATGATGTGGGGAAAAAACCTTTAAAACCAATGGTAACAAAACAGATGGCTAATCACACTGGAGGCAAAAATTAAGAATGGATGAGGTTGTTGATGGAAAACTACAAACAAATGAATTGAAACAGTGTACTAGGCACTCCACCTAAGGGAGTGGTTAATTCATGGGATGTGGGGCTGTGTCACTGTGTGATCAAGATATATACATGAACCCTGGAACAAGGAGTGTCTTCAAGATCTAGGGACTATAGCTCTAGACCAATGGTCCTCAAACGTGAGTTTAAATCTGAATTCCCTGAGGAGCTCATCAGGTGCCACCCTCCCCCACCTCCAGAGCTAATGGTTTGGCTGGTCTGGAATGGGAGCCCAAGAATTTCCATTTCTAACAAGATTCTACGTACTGCTGCTTGTGCTTGGACCACACTTTGGGCAGCACCCCTTCTGGTCAGTTCTATATGTAAAAGCAAGTGAGATACAGTTAACATTAAAAATTCACCCACTTAAATGGATAATTAGTGGGTCTTCATATATTACAAAGCTGTGTAGCCCATCACCACTATGTGATTCCTACGTGCTTTTCATCACCTCCAAAAGAAAATCTGTTCTCATGGGCAAGTCTTCCCCATTCCCCTCCTCTCTCAAACTCTGGCAACCACTAACCTGTATGTAGCAGATTTACCTATTTTAAACATTCCATATAAATGGAATTATAGTACATAGGCTTCTGCATCTGCCTTTCACTTATGTATGTTTTCAAAGTTCATCCATGTGGCAGCAAAGGGCAGTATTTCTTTCCTTTGTATGGATGACTAATGTTGCATTATATAGACACACCCACCAGTTCGCTTCCCCGTTCATCGTTCCATGGGATTTTGGATTATGCCTATTTCTTGGCTACAATTGATGCTATGAACATTCATGTGTGAGTTTTCGTGTGGACATAGGTTTTCATTTCTCCTGGGCATATAGCTAGGGGTGGAATTGCTGCCTTATAGAGTGATTCTACATTTAACTCTTTGAGGAACCAACAGATTGTTTCCCAAGAAGCATACCATTTTACATTTCCAACAGCAACATTTGAAGTTTCCAAGAGGTCCAAATCCTCGCCAATACATTGCTGTCTTTTTCAAATTGAGCCATTCTAGTGAAGTGGTAGCTCACTGTGGTTTTGATTTGCATTTTCCTGATGACTAATAATGTTAAGGATCTTCTAACATGGACTTACTACTCGTGTATCTTCTTTAGATAATGGTCTATTCAAATCTTCTACCCATTTTTGAAATTAGTCTTTTCAGTGTTGAGTTCCAAGAGTTCTGTATGTATTCAGGAGACTAGATCCTTATCAGAAACACAATTTACAAATGGTTCATTTCATTCTATGAGTTGTCTTCTCACGTTCGATGTCCTATAAATCACAAAAGTTTTAATGAAGTGCAATTTATGCTCTCCTTCCGGCTACTTATGATTTTGTTATATTTAAGACTCCATGGTCTAATCCAAACTCATGAATGTTTTCCTCTAAGAGTTTCACATTTTTAGCTAATACCTTTAGGTCTCTATTTTGTATTGAATTATCTTTTGTATACGGTGTGTTTGGGATCCAGATTTTTTTTTTTTTAATGTGGCAATCATTTTCCTAGCACCATTTGTTGAAAAGTCTGTTCTTTCCCCATCAAATGGTCTTGGTATCCTTGTCAAAAATTATTTGATCTTATGTGTATGGGTATACATCAAAAGTCTCAAAGTCTATTCCAATGATCCATAACTTCTACCCTTATTTCCAGTACCAGTCTTGATTACATCTTTGTAGTAGGTTTAAAACTCAGGAAGTGTGAGTCCTTCATCTTTGTTCTTTCTCAAGATTGTTTTGGCTATTCAGGGCCTCCCACATTTCCATATGTATTAGGATTAGCCCATCAATTCTTTAAAAAAAAAAAAAAAAGCTAGTGACAATTTTGATTGCTGAGAATCTGAAGATCAATTTGGGGACTTGTGTCATTTAAAAGGTTTTTATGTCTTCCTATCCATATACATGGGATGACTTTCCATTTAGATCTTTACTATCTTTCAACAATATTTTGTAGCAGTCAGTGTGCACATCTTGTACTCCCTTTGTTAAATTTATTCCTTGGTATTTTATTCTGTTTGATGCTATTATAAATGAAATTATTTTGATTTCGTTTTCAGGTTAATTGCTCATGTACCAAAATACAACTGAAATTTGTACATTGCTCTTGTATCCTGTATGGTTAGTCTTACAGTTTTTTGTGGATTCCTTAGAATTTTCTATATGCAAGATGTTATTTATGCATAATTTTATATTTCCTTTCCAATCTGGATGCTTTTATTTTTTCTCGCCTGTTGACCCTGCCTAGAGCCTCCAGCACAATGTTGAAAAGAAGTGGTGAGAGCGACATCTTTGTCCTGTTCCTGGTCTGAAGGGGAAAGCTTTCAGTCTTTTACCACAAGGTAGGATATTAGATCTTGATGCCCTTTATCACATTAAGGAAGTTTGCTTCTATTCCCAAGTTTGTTGTGGGGTTTTTCATCTGTTGGATTTTGTTAGGTGCTTCTTCTCTACCGAGATGATCATGTGGTTTTATTAACAATGTGGTATTGTTTTTCATACATTGAACCAACCCTGCATTCCCAGCATAAGTTTCACTTGGTTAACTACATTTCATAAAGAGGAAAACAAAGTCCCATGAAAGTTAATGGACTGTGCCAAATCTCACAGAAAATCAGAGGCAGAGCCGCAAACAAACTCTGCTTCCCCAGTTGGGGGGTGGGGTGGAGAGGAGGCTCCAGGCTGGCCTTTGTGGAGAGGCTGGGGGGCAGGGGAGGTCTGAAGAATGCAGGGGAAGGTGGAGCATTGTCAAGGAGGGATTGATGACTGACTACCTCACCTTTACCCAACATTCCTGCCGTACCTCACATCTTGGAGGTGATTTTCACGCTCTCTGTTCTTCATGTCAACTTTTAGGGGACATTGTCCTTATTTTATAGGTAGGAAAACTGAGGTTTGATGGAATTCAGGGACTTAAACATCTCAGAAAGTGAGAGATGGTGCCAAGACTTGAAGGCGGGTCTTTAAAGTTTAAAAATCCTCAGTCCATGGTGCTGTATTGCTTGCCTGCCCCTGAGTCCCATGATTTCAAGGCCCGTGGAAGTCCTTTTGCTACCTGCCTCCTGGCGAAGGTGTTAACCATCCAACTAGGGCCTCCCGCCCTTCGCTCGTGGCTCTGATGGAAACAGAAAAGTCCTCTTGAGAAAGGGAACCACTGAAGTTTTCTTATTTCTTGGGGCAAACGAACTTCCAAATAATTTTTAGTTTTTAGTACATTTTTGTTTTATCCTGAAATTTAGACTTATCATTAAATGGATTGCTTCCTGAAGGGCACAGCAGTTCCATGGTTAGCTGTAGCTAGATTGCCAGGTTCAAACCCCAGCTGTGGCTTATGCTACCTGTGTGAACTTGGGAAAGTACTGAGCCTCTCTGTATCTGTTTTCTCATCTGTAAAATGGGCGAGAACAATGGTTTCTGCCTTGCAGGAACTGAAATAAAACTGAAAATGAGTCAACACACATGATGTGTTTATGATAACACCTGGTGCACAGTAAACACTAAATGTTAACTATTGTTGATGTTAATGACCACATTAACTTCCACTTCACAGGAACTCTTGTCAAGCACTGGCTTGGGGGTTTTATAGGAACAGTCTCAGAGAGGTTAAGGCCGTGTGCCCAAAGTCACACAGCGAGGAACTGGCAGACCTAGAAGTCCAACACCAAAGCCTTGTAAGGACCCACTCCTGAATTCTGGGGGGTGGGTTTTGATCCTGAGGGCACTAGAGGGGTGAGCAGAGGCCCCATGGGCAGCAGATGAGGTCAGGACTACAGTCATGCTGAGACACCAGGCTGAGGCTTGGGAGGGAGGGGAAGAATGGAAGGGAGGATGAGGAAGCACAAACTAGGCTTCAGCCAAGTCAGAGGCAGGCCCCGCTCAAGGCTGACATGGAAATGCAGGCAGGGCTGGGCACACAGGGACTCCAGGTCTAGGGAAATGTATCTGGCAGTCTAGGGTAGAGGCCTGCAGGGCTCATGGGGTCTGTGGAAGGCCTTCTCCAAGGGAGAGGCCTTCAGTCAGGGACCACAGTTTGGCCACTAGGACCCTATTCCTGGCCCCACCCCCACAGAAGCAGCTGCTTTTATGGGGAAGAGGGCACAGATCTGATCCGCAGATCAAGAGCTCCCAGGCCATAGAGAAGTGGGGCTGAGCAATCTGGGCTGGTGCAGGTCCCTGGGTGATGGTCCTATGTCCCCCACCGAGCTCTGTGGAGGCTCCATGTCCAGGTCAGACCGGATGTAATGGGTCCCAAAGCTGGAAGGTCGTCTGGGGTTGGTGAGTCAATGCCCTCATTCTGAAGACCCCAAGTTACAGCCAGCTCTGGGCCTCACTTCGGGGATCTCAGGGCATCCAGCAGAAAGAGCTGTTCTCCCCGCCACCTGTCACTGCGTGTCAGTGGGTGGATGGTCAGCCTCTCTGAGCCTCTTCTGTGGGATGGTGGGGAGCCGCACCCCCTCACCCACCTCCAGGAACTGTGGGGAGACCAAAGGAAGACCAAAGGAAAGCAGAAAGTACAGAGCTTACTGCCCAGCCTCTGAGGGCCTTGCTGAATTTGGAGGCCCTGGGGAGCGTGAAATTAGAGACTGCTAATCCCAGAAATACTGAGAAATAACACTCACTGGCTCTCACGCCCGCCGACATGCCCTCTAGCCTTAAACATTCCACAAAGCCTGCAATGACAGGGTGGGGTGGTTGGGTTCCTGCTGTCGGAAAACCATGCAGCCCCAGCCACTGGCCACCTCCCTCCCCTTCCTTCCTGCCACCCCTGGCATCCTAGAGCCTATATGCTAGCTTAGTGGAGGGCCCTCTCGGCCAAAGTCAACGGTGGCACCAACGGACAGCACTTCGGAACTGGGCAGACTTGGAGCCAGCCCCAGCCATGGCACCTACCCACCTGAGTCTCAGTTTGTTCATTTGGGAAACGGGGACCAACACCAGCCACCCCATAGGTCATGCTGAGCCGGCCCTCGGCTCCCATGCCAACCTCCCTCTTCTGGTGTCTGCAGATGCGTCTCCCAGGTTCCCTTGCAGCTCCAGGTCTGGACTCAAAAAAGTCCCCCTCAGGGGCGCCTGGGTGGCTCAGTGGGTTAAGCCGCTGCCTTCGGCTCAGGTCATGATCTCAGGGTCCTGGGATCGAGTCCCACATCGGGCTCTCTGCTCAGCAGGGAGCCTGCTTCCTCCTCTCTCTCTGCCTGCCTCTCTGCCTACTTGTGATCTCTGTCTGTCAAATAAATAAATAAAATCTTTAAAAAAAAAAAAAAAGTCCCCCTCAAATCTGAGAAGAATGGAGGTGGGGCGAGGTTGCCTTTCAGCTGTTCTAGATGACTCCTATCTAGCAGGGTCCCTGGATACTAGGATTTGCCACGGGGCGGGGGGGTAGTCTGTGCCCAGGCACTACCTGTGTGGATATCCAAAGGTCTGGCCACCAACCCTGTGCCCTGTTTGTACTGCTGTGGGGGCTGAGACCCAGCTGTGGCAGCAGCCTCCTGGCCCCTGGATCACAGCTCTGACAGGGAGATCTGGAACTCATGGTTCCGCGGTGTCCTGGTTCACACTGCCCTGATTCTGATGTGGCAGCCGTAGAAGCAGGTGTGGTGGGGAGGCTCTGGGGTCTCCTGGTGCCCAGACTAAATAAAGTGTCCTTCCCATGATCACATAAGGCACCTACATCTCTGTATTTTTGTTTTCCTGTGTCTCAGATGGGCTACACCCTGTATCTCCTGATAACATGAGAGGCAGCAGGCATGGGTCCCACAAGGGATGCAGGCGCGCATGTGCACAAATGGTCCTCCCTCAGAGCTACCTTCTTAGGGGCCACCAATGCCTCGTTGGCTAGCACAGTGAATGGAATGGGGCCAGCCACCTGGCTTCTGGGCACATGGCATTCTCTCTTGCTCTCCAGACCCTGGAATTCAGATGCGGCACCAACGAGCTAAGGTAGGGGGGTTGGGACAGTCATAGGCCACTCTGGGGTCCACACGAGGCCACAGTCTGCCATGTGGACTGACCGAATCTGCGAAAGCCAGTCTGACAGGCATCTGTGGAGAAATGAAGACCAGGACCAGGAAGAGTCCTGACACCTCCCCAGAAACCCCACATCCTGCCCCTGGAGGCCTCCAGCTGTTTCTGTGCCCTGGGATCCATGACACATCCCTATAGCCTTACTGTCCAAAAAAGGTCTTGTGGGAACTTGTGTGGTCTTTGTGTTGCCAGCACGTGAAGAGGCTCTGGGACCCCAGAACAGGACAGGTCTGGGTCCCCTCACCCCCACACTCCCAGCATGCACCATGCTGGCTTGGCGGCAGGGACCCCACAGAGCAGCATCTGGAGTAGATGGCCTGGATGCCTGGTTCTTTCTGGTCTAGGCTGCCCCTTGGGAAAGCCCGTGCCTCCTCTCTGGGACTCGGCTTCCCACTCTATAGAAGGAGGTGGCAGGTCTTTAATTCCCACCCTCGCTTCCGATCCTAGTGTTCAGACACCGTTTGTCACGAACCACAGGGACCTGGAGGAAAATGGTTTCCACTTAGATTAAAAAAAAAAAAAAAAATTCAGCTTCTTTCTCCACTATGTTCTATTATGTTTTTTCTAAACCACATAGCCAGAAAGTGAAAATGATCCAAATGTCTAGCAACAGATGGGTATCCATACAAGGGATTAGTCAGCCACACAGAACGACGTACCAACACAGGCTACCACACAGATAAACCTTGAAAAGATCCTGAGGAAAAGCAGCCAGTCACAAAAGGCCACCTACGACACGATTCCATTCCTATGAAATGTCCAGGCAGATAAATCCGAAGGGACAGAGCAGCGGTTGCCAGGAGATGGGGGGATGTGGGGGAGGGATGGGGTTGGTTGCTCGGGGGGAGGGGTGCTAGAGAGCGGCTAGAGTTGGTGTGATGGTTACACAGCTCTGGGCATCTCCTAAAACCCACCCATTGTATACTTTAAAGGCGCAAGCACTAGGGCAAGTGAATTCTAGATCAACAATGCTGTTATAGGGTAGGAATCGTGTGCCTAGCACAACGAGCAACGTGCGGAATTGCTGAATCATCGTATGACACACCAGAAACGAACACCGCATATTAATTACACTGGAGTTAAAATGTAAAAAAAAAAAAAAGTTGTTACATGAAAAAAACAAACAAAAAAAATGCTCTGCCAGTGTTCGTTCTGATCGGGCTGTGAACCGACAGCTCAGCAAGGGCAAGGACGCTCCCTTGAAATCCTGACTTTGACCTATGAGACCTCTTCTCTGGTGGCTCCGGAGATGAGGCAAGAATGCGAAGCTTTCCGCCCTGTAGAGCCGCAGCCTCTGGGGGCCTGGGACAGACGGGCATCGTGTCTGGACCGTCACATGTACACGAGCCCACGGCACCTGGTTTCTCCGCCGCATTCACAGATGGGCTGAGGGGCTCCGAGGTGAGAACGTGCCCACTTTCTAGGGCTTTCTAGACTTTCTAGAGCTCTATTTTGGCAGCACCCCCCCACCCCCGCCCCCTCCGGGTTTAAAGAGGCCAAACAGGCCACTCTCATCTCACCTGGGACAGCCTGCTCTGGTGCCACATAGAAGCAGGGAAGATGGCCTGGCATGGGAGAATAAGCCCTAAAAACATCCCCAGGTTTCCAGATTGCCTGTGCTGAATGTTATTCTGATAAAGAAAGAGAAGGTAGAGCCCTGCCATCCAAGGCCCGAGGAGGGCACGTGTGAGGTCCCCAACACTTTACGCCCCCCCCACACATTGTTTGGCAGTCCCCTGGCTGGACTACAGTGCTGGCCCCTGAGCACGTCTGCCGTGAGAATGCCAGTGTGCAGATGGTGGTCTGCCCCTTCTGCCCGGATACCCTCGGCAACGACACCTGTCTGTGCCTCAGTTCCTTCACATGGGAAATCGGGGGCGTGGCACCCGCCTTCTAGGGTGTCCTGTAGACCACGGTGGGTGGCTATGTGAAAAGCCCCCTGCCTGGCCCATAGTAGGTGATCGGTAAGTTTTACCTCCTGTTCAAGCCCCTCCAAGGGTGTAGACTTTGAAGAAATGCACATTCATGACAGTCTCTCCACTGACAGGAGCTGCACAGCCTCGCAGATCCCGGATACATATACCTGAGGTCACCTGCCAGCTGCCGGACAGCCCGGGGGCTCACGGTCTGGGACTCTTTTCCCCAGTGGGCCAGCCTGTGATGGTGTTCACAGCTCAGGGGGCACAGGGTGGAAGAGGGGATCCCCCCACTCAATGGCTGTGTGACTTAGGAAGTCACTCAGCCTCTCAGGGCCTCAGTTTCCCTCTGCAAAATGGAGCTAAAGATGATGCCTCGTCTAAAGGGTGCTGTGAGGAAAAATAAAATGCTCAGCGCACACAGCTGGAACCGCACAGTGGTGAGCAGGACTGCTCGCCCGGACCCCTCCCCTCCTCCTAGGAGCTGGGTGACGGCGTGAGTGGCTCAGCGTCTCTGCCCCCTCCTTCCTTCTCTGCAGAATGGAGAACATCATCCCCACCTCATGGGAAGATTCAATGAAAGCAAAAGCACATAAAGCTCTTAGGACAGGGCACAGCACCCAAAAGTCCCCAGAGAGCCCTATAAGGATTCCAGGTCTGACCTACAGCAAGTCCCCAGAGCCATCACGACAGTGGCAGACGTGAAGGCCAGCATCCCCGCACAGGATGGGATTCCCTTACACGTCCGCAGGCAGAAGAGAGGAGTCCCGTTGACCCCCTGGGCTAGTCAACCCACAAATCAGCCACAAAACAACCTGCACTATGGGTTTTCCCTGGCCAGGCTGGGACTCGGGGTCTCCAGCTGGCAACCTCAGAGCTGTTCCCTGGGGTTGCAGACCACGGTTTCCGTGGGAGAAGAAGCTTCTCCCCGCTTGCTTCTTCCCTAGGCAATGGCTGGCCTCTGAGGCCCAGAGTGGGAAGAGCAGGCTGCCCTGGGTGTCCAGCAGGCCAGGTGAGTGCCAGGGCTGGGCTGCTGCTGAACGTCCCTGGGCTACAGTCCACATCCCCGTGATCCTGCGTGCAGGTGACAGAGCCCAGGGGCCATAGGCTGGGGCCACCTCCTCCACCTGTCCGCTGTTTTGGAAAGGAAGACGAATCATGACGTGCATCCTGTAGTGATCTGCCTGCATTTATCCAGCACATCTGCAAGCTGGCCAAGGATGGGGACCATGGCTGTCCTGTTCCCACCCATATTCCCAAAGCCCACAGTGGTCTCGTACCCAAGTAGTTCCTGCAAAGAGGGATCTTATTGGCAAAGTGCCCAGAGGTGGGTACCTGACACACAGCAGATGCTCCTGGACCCTCAGGATGACCATGGCTCCAGGCCTCCAGGAATCCTGACCTCTGTGACCCTTCTAGAACATAGCTTGTGGTCCAAACAAGGGGAAAGGTGTGAAAATCCAGATATAACAGAAACCACGTGATTCAAGCCCATAATACAAACAAGCATTTCCCGCACACCTACTATGCATCCGTTAGTGCCCAGAGATGGTGGTTAAGTACCTTACACACTACTTAGCGCAACCCTGGGGTATAAGCACTGTTGCCCCAATTGTGGGGCTGAGGCACAGGTTCAGGGACGCGAAGCAGTTTTCCCAGTGCTTCCTGCCGGGGAGGAGTAGAACCAAAACTTGAACTCAGGACTTCTGGACTCCAGAGCCTGCCTCCCAGGCTGCCCCCGACCCCACAGAAGGACTGTGCACAGAACTGGCAGGCCCCGATTCATCCCGCCGCAGCAGAAAGACTGGCTCCAAGCTGACCAGAGGAATGGTTCCCTCCCTCCTCCCATCCCCACCACTGCTACCACTTTCCTCACCCCTGTGACTCCTTCCGGGGCCCAGTTTAGGGGATGGCTAGATCCCTCTGGCCCATAAGTGCCTCCGGGGCCATTGGCCAGCCTCAGATCCATGCGAGGCCCCCACCAGAGAGGTGGTCCAGGGCCTGGTGCCATTCACAGACTTTCTCACAGGTGCTGCATCCCACCATCTAAGTTCCTTTAAACCTCTATCCACACCGGTCTCACTTTTCCGTGGCCGCCATGCGGGTCTAAACGGCAAGTCAGAAAGAGGCAAATCAAAAGCCTACAGCCACAGGGCCCCCTCTTCATGCCCCAGTCCTTAAAGAAGGTGAGCAGAGGGAAGAGGAGGAGGAGCAGGAAATAACTCGTGGTTTCCAAGGGCAACTCCTGGACATGCATCCGCATCCGCAGGGACACAAAGGGAGAGGGAGCTTTCCATAGGGGCGCAGGAAGCCCGGCCTGTTCCTGAGAGCAAGAGGCAGCAAGCTCGGGGCGGAAGCTCCCAGCATTTGGCTCTGCTCTGAGCTGAGCCCTGGGGAACGTCCTGGAGCCTCTGGCTGGAGGAGGACGGTGGACCAGCTGTTGCAGGAAGCGGGGGTCTGCCAGGCAGGGTCGTGCTCCAGGCCAGAGGACTCACAGGTCCACAGAGCCTGGGAGCTCCCAGGCCCAGCCCTGGCAAGATAAGCAGCCTTTGAAGTCCCCCAACCCACCCCAGCCCCAGGGGCTGAGCCCCCCAGACAGAGTCCTGCAGGGAGCTCGACACCATTTCCCACGGCCACTTGTCTGAGAAGCGCCAGGTCCCCAGGACAAAACCAATGGAGGGACAGCAGGCCTTGGGGTCCACCCAACCCAGTCCTGCTAAACTCAAGGGTGCGAAGAAATGCAGGGGTGAGTGGTCCTTACACGTGGCTGCCCAGAATGGCATGTCCCTTCTTTGGTTTCCCGCCAAGCCCTGGACAGTGGGCTGCACCCGTTCAAGGGTCCACACAAAGTGGCCGGGGCAGGGTGGTGGCTGGGGCCCCATCAGGCCCCACACCCGCCAAGTGGGGACTCTGCCACGTACCTCCTGGGACTGGAGAAGACAGCTCACAGCACGGGAACTCCTCCCCAGAAAGTTTGGCGGGGCCACGGCCGCCTCTCCCTCTACATCCCAGCCCCCGCTGCATCTGGGCTTTGGCCCCTGAGGAACTGAAACCCCGGGGAGCCCACTGCCCCGAGTCCCCATGCTCATCCTGTGTGGACGCGGGAGAGGAAGTGGGCTGCTGGTGTTACAATGAACGGCTGGGGGGGATTCGGGGTTCCGGACTCCAGGTCTGTGTCTGGACTACTCATGAACACAGAAGTGAAAAATGCTAGGCAGGGCAGGGCCCTGTCCCTGCTTTTCAGACTTGGAGCAGGTGCTGCTCTGGGGGGACACACTGCCGTCCCGGGATCTGGCTGCACAGGAGAAGGACACCCGTTCTTTCAGTGGCCCAGACCTGGCCCAGGGGCCAAGCTCCCACCTAAATAGAGGGTGACCTTTAGCCTACAAGACAAGCTACATGAGCATGACCTCTACCCCCCAAAGTCTTCCAACAGGGGTGCTGACGTGTCAGGGATGTGTCCGACACAGCTCCCCTCGCCCCTCTGGTCGGCAGGGAGGTCCTGGGGCGGGGGGTTGCTGGACCCCTCTGTGACGTCAGTGAGGAGAAAAATGTCACTTTTCCGGTCTGCCCTTCATGTGAAAGAAAGCTGGGAGGTACTCACAGGGATCAGCACCTCCTAACCTAGCCAGTTCCCAGGAATCACCCAGAGAAGGTTAGAAAACGCTGATTCCTATGTCCTGTGCCAGTCTTTGAAATGTCCGTGTTTCAGAACCAGACCCTGAATTTTGGGAAGCGCCAGGTAGCTGGAAGCAGCGTGCCCCTGGAGATTCTGATCGAGGAACCTTGAGGTAGCCCTGTGTTCCCAGATGGAGTCTCTATATTCAGGATGAACCATAATGGCAGAGTATCCCAGCCTGGTAGGCCCCCCGCCATCTACTTGGGGGCAGGAGTCTTCCCGTAACAGGGGGATAAGGGCCTGGACATCCTCTCTCCCCACAGAGCCATCTCTTAAATTATATGTTCTCTGATCCCGATGCTGAACACAAAAGAATTCTTTTCAGAAAAACGTCAAGTTCCAGACTTGAAGATTCTGGAATTCTGCTCCCTCTCGGGATGGTAGGACACCGAGGCAAAAGCTCTGAGACCAGGGCCTTCAGCTCCCACTGAGGACTCAAAGGCCCACACAGAACGCTGGTTAAAGAGGAAGGTACACTGTGTGTGTCTGGGGTTCCTCTTGCATCTGAACTCACTGCACAGATACCTGCTAATCCCCTCTCGTGTGTCAGGTAGGAGCGAAACAGACAAAGATCCCTGCCCTTTGTGGAGGTGACATTTTAGCTGGGGGAGACACACAAGGGCAAAAAAAAAAAAAAAAAAAAAATATATATATATATATATATATATATATAATATTTCACTCTGCCTGCCTCTCTGCCTACTTGTGATCTCTCTCACTCTCCATCAAATAAATAAAGAAAATCTTAAAAAAAAAAAAGGGGGTGGCACCTGGGTGGCTCAGTGCATTAAGCCTCTGCCTTCGGTGCAGGTCATGATCTCAGGGTCCTGGCTTGCATCGGGCTCCCTGCTCAGCAGGGAGTCTGTCCCCCCCCACCCACCGCCTGCCTCTCTGCCTACTTGTGATCTCTCTCTGTCACATAAATAAATAAAATCTTTAAAAATAAATTTCAAACAGCATTGTTAGGGAAGGCCACCCCCAAGAAGGTGACATTTAAGCAGGGATCTGAAGCAGGGGAGAGAGCAAGCCCTATGGCCCATGGGGGAAAGTGCATTCCAGCAATAGGCAAGTGCAAAGGTCCTGAGGCAGGGCATACAAGTGTGTTCTAAGGAAAGGAAGTGGGCCAGTGTGGCTGGAGGAGAGGGTGAATGAAGGAGAAGAGCAGAAGTTGAGGTCAGCAAGGAGCTGGCAGTCAGAGGTCACTAAGCTTCAGAGGTCACACTCCAGTGAGATGGAGGAAGCTGAGGGCTTATGTACAGGTAGGAGATGTTGTCAAATGGAGAAGGTGTAACTGTCTGTGGGTAATTTCTGGCCTTAGAATATCCTGTCAGTGAATGTTGGGTGGGAGAATCAAACCAGGTCTGTGAAAATAACAGTGGTGGTTGCTTTTTTTTACTACAAAAGAAAGACCAGTTGCCCTGGGCATTTAAATGCAGTCACTAGGGGTTACTGGGGTTCCCTACGTCTCTAGCTGACCTGCTGTCTGGCACATGCCAGTGACCTAATGTCAACCCATCGCACAGCCTTCCCCAGCCCTTGTGGGTCCAGGTCTATGACCTGAAGACCTCAGCTTAGCCCGAGGGCCCCGTGCCCCTAGAACTCACCGGGCATGGAGAAGGGGGACAGGAAGGCAGACTCAAGTGGCTCCGGCTCTGGAGGAGGCGGCGGCGGTGGGGGCTGCGGCTCCTGTTCCCGTGGCGGGTCGCTGGGGTTTTCCACGGGAACATTCCCATTTTCAATGTTTTCGTGTCTCCCGTTCTGAAGTGGCTTGCTGTTGGCACCGTTTGCTGAGTTGATCAGTCTCTGCCGCTGTGTGGACAGGAGGCAAGTCAGATGCCAAGACATGGGACGAAGTGTTCCATGGTGGTTTGTTCCTTACAGACGCATAGCCCTGAATGGCTTCTGGAATGCCATCCCTGTGCTCCCTGAGAAATGGCCCAAGAACCTCGGGCTCCATCTCAGTTTGCTCGTTTCCGGGTGGACTGATACTGGGAAAGCCTTTGGGGCCTGGAGAGAACGTGGGCCTCCCCTTCTTAATGCCAACCAGACCACCTAGCCCCTGACTCTGGAAGACAGTGACCATTCCAGGTCCTTCACTGGACATTTATAAGCTGCCTGAAGATAGCCACAGGAAACGTCCCACATCATTTTTGAAAAAATGTTTAATTTTTTTCAGGTCTGTTGTGCAAAAAGACACTCAAATGAAGCATATAGCTCAATGATGTTCTCCATCAAGGTGTGGACCATTTCCAGCCCCACAGAAGAGTCCCTCAGGCACCTCCCTGGTTTATATGCCCCTTCTCTCCAGAGGTAACCAAGGTAACTGCTATTCTGACTTTTATAAACATCAGTTTGCTTCTCCTGAACTTGAACTTCATATAAATGGATTCAAATAATTCGTATTATTCTATGTGTGGCTTCTTTCACTCAATATCTGTAAAATTCATTTGTGGTGTTGCCTGACTGAGTAGCTATTTTTCATGGCTGTCGACTATTCCACTGTATGAATAACCCATGATGCATTGCGCAGTTTCCCTTCTTTTGTTCTTATGTTCTTATGAAGAACATGGCTATGAACATTAGTGCACCAGTCTTTTTCTGGACAAAATGGACTTGTTTCTTTCGTGTATTTGGGAGTGCGATTTCTGGGTCACACAGTACCTGCATGCTGAATCACGTCATACTCGTATCAGCAATGCATTATAATTTCCTTTGTGTCCTGTTCTGGTAAGCACTTGACCCTGGCAGCCCTTTCCATGTGAACCATTCTGGTGGGTGTATGATGGTATCCAGCCATGGCTCGGCATTTCCCCACTGACCAACGGTGCTGAGCACCTTACTGGGTCGCTGGCCACTGGGATGGTCTCCGCTGTCACGGTGCTTTGCCATGTCTAATGGGTAAGTCCTGAACCAAACTGTCCCCTTCCCGGCCCCATCTTGTAGTGACTGACAAAGGCTGCCTCCCTTCCACACGCGGAAGCTAATCTTCCTCACCAATTCCATGGGCTTCTAGAAACCAGGGAAAGGCAGAAGCCACGTTTCTAGAAATCAACAGGTTTCCATTTTCCTTTGCCTTTGCCCAGCTCGCATTCATTTGGTTCTGATTTTAAATACCTGTGTGTCAGCCTGAGTTAGGCCTTGGAGCTAAGGACTGTCACACAATGGACAAATATAGACCCCTCCCAATTCTTTGCTAGGAGACTAAGAATGTGTGAATGTGTCCCCAAGGCACTATTCTTTCTACCTGTGTGTCCAATGCCTATCCTCATGGTTACCTGGAAGTTAAAACATCATTATTAAAATACATGTTATTTCTCTTTAAAAACAATAAAAACAAAGGAACTGACCCTTTAACTGCCTTCATGTTGGTTTTAGGTAGGGACTCCTAAATCATGAAGCCTAGGGTGGGATGAAAATTTTAAAATTCTTTTTTTACAAGTGTGTTCACAACACTTAGCCTACCAAAAGAGCAAAGAGATCTGTGTCTGAGACAAAAGTTCAGAGGTGGAGTCATAATAGTTTGCTACCCAAGTAGCAAACCTAAGTACTATTAAATGACAGGTGATTCCTATATTTAAACAAAGAACCTGGTTATGCAAGGACAGAATTGTAAGGAGGGAGGCATGACTTAATGGCAACATGAATGGTAGCAATGGAAAGGGGTCATGATTCTAGCTTAATAGGAAACAACAGAGCATTGTACCTAGAAAAATATCTAAAGTTACCTGAGGTTGTATTAAAAGAGGCATAGATTATAACACAAAGGAGGTGATGGATCCACATGCTGAGAGACAAGCTGGAAGATGGTAATGACAAGAACCCTGTTGCATCAGGGAGGATGGGAGGTTCTAAGGATATTTCAGTTCAAGGAGAAAATCAGGGGGTAGAGATGTTCAAAGAGTTACCACTTGGAAGAGGCAATTATAAGCAACTCAAGCAGGGGCTGAACATTATAGAGGGAATAAAGATATAGAAAGAAGGGGGGTGCCTGGGTGGCTCAGTGGGTTAAGCTGCTGCCTTCGACTCAGGTCATGAACCCGGGGTATGGGATCCAGTCCCGCATCGGGCTCCTTGTTCAGGCAAGGAACCTGCTTCTCTCGCTGTCTCTGCCTGCCTCTCTGCCTGCTTGTGTGTACTCACTTGCTCTCTCTCTCTGGCAAATAAATAAAATCTTAAAAAAAAAAAAAAGATATAGAAAGAAGGGTCTGAGAAGGTGGACTCACTGACCCCTGATAATCTATGCAGTCCTAGTTTTGCAGTCTAGATGCAAATTTGGGTGGGAATTCCTGTTCTGTGCTCATACTAGCTGTGTGGCTTTGGGCAAATTACTTTGCCTCTCTGAGAAACTGGAAATCTCATCATCTGTTGCAGAAGGTCATTAAGAGGTAAGATATCCTGCACCTGGCTAGGCCTCAGCAGTCGAATGGATCAGCTCAGAAGGACTAGCACCCAGGTGTGAGATGCATGGAAACTGAAGGTGGGGGAGATTCGGAGCACCTCGGCAATTCACTGCAGGGGCTCTGGGTGAGGACAGCCAGGTGCAGCCTTGGAGTGAAGGAAAACCCCTGCACGCCCTCTCCCATACACCTGTGCCCCCCCCCCCCAAACCCCTCTCAGCTGCTCTGTCCTCTCCAGTGAACAAACAAGGACATCCGTACCACAAGCACTAGGCTCTGACACGGCTTAATTGCGGCTTTGCAAACACCTCTAACATTTTGGAATTAAAATGACTGAACATTCTAATGAGACCCAGGGTCTTAAGAAACAACTTTGAAACAACTGGGTATTTGGGTGTTTTTTTTTCCTCCCCCCACTCCCATTCTCTGATGAAATTACCCCAAGACACAGCTTTGCTCCCACGCACAGTTTATCGGTTGTGTGCCACTGAACTTTTTAGTGCTGTTAGCATCTTCCCAAACATTCTCATGAAGAGAAACAGAGGCCCAGGAAGATCAAACCAGTTAGTGGCTAATGTGAGATTAAAAGCCCATCTCCTCTCCCAAGCCTGGCCGCTCTGTATCCCTGTGCTCCCTGCCAGGGCACTCAATCCCAGCCTGGTGGTGGAGGGGTGGGGGAGGACACAAGGTCTTCCCAGCAGCCTAAAACATCTGGGGTGGGTGACCATCAATATTTTACTAGCTCCTCAAAACCCCAATGATTTCCCTGGTGGGTCTACCATGAGAAAGCTACTATGAACCCACATCCTTCAGAGCTGTCCTCACCCCCTTCAGTGGGTACAATTATGCTCATGAAAGAGAACCAGGATTCAGTAAAATTTCACCAATTCCTATTTAACTGACCTGGGTCAAAAAGATTCAGAATGACGCAACATTTGCAGTGTTTCTCTTTCTTTCCATATCTTCCACAGGGAAGACGTATTATACAAAAAAGCAGAAATGTTCAAAATATAGAACTTTTCAGCCCTGGGCGATATCATTTCTGCATACCTCTGACGTGCTAACCACGGATTATTAGTTCTCAAATTTCCAAGCTCTCTGAGAACTACCTGGGTGTGAGGGTAAGGACTTCAAACTCCCATATGCACATATTGTGGCAAAGCCTGGAAGAAAGTTGGAAAGCCATTAGAGTGGGGGCATCTTTGCTATAGTTTCTGGACAGGAAATAGCACTAAAACTGCTTTTTCCCCAAGTGAGAAAGAGGGCACAAACTTCAAGCAGAACAGGAGGGTGCAGAGTGGAAGGGAAGTGCTCAGGGGTAAGTGACCTCCGCCAGTGTTCTTGGTTTTCTCCTAGAGTTGTCTGTCTGTAGAGAACAAGTGTGTGCTCAACCTTTTTTTTGTACTAAAGAACACTTTAAAGAAACAAGCCATACTTCCAGCTGGCCTTTCTCCACTTAACTTTCCTTTAGTGCCTGACAAAAGTCTTAGTGGCACATCTCAGAAACTGTACTTGATTGCTGCCTGCCTTGTGCCACACTTCTGGAGAGGATCGTGTGCTGCCTGCTGGTAACGTTTGGGCCTCCTTCCATAGCAGGGACAGCAATAAAGGCCAGCCTGGCTGAGGATATCCTGGTGGCTCAGCACCAGCCCGTGGCTTCAAAGCCCAGCAACACACCCGAGGCCACTCGCTCTCAGTGCCCTTGACACAGACTGACCTCATTAATTATGATCCTGCTGGCCATCCGCAGTCGGGTCCTGGGCCCAAACTTGTTGGTGATCATGATGCGTAAGCCCGCCTCCGGGAAGCTGAACTTGGGAGGACTGGAGCTCATGACCTCGTCCACCATCACCACTGGGTTTTTGCTGTACTGAGGCTCCTCCTTCACTATATTGAGCACAACAGCATGATTAGTGCTGAGATCTCCCTTGGGAATGACACCCCAGCACTAGGCTGGCTGACCTGCCCTCACGTGGCAGACCACGTGGTCTGAGCAGCTGCCGGGGACTGCCTGCCAACTGGGAGTGTGAGCCGAGGCCCCAGGGTCCCATGCTACAGGATGCCTCAAGAGCAAACGCTTCATGTCTAGCCCCTCCGCCGGGTGATGCCCCTCTCTTTGGGGTTCGTCTTGACTAAGGCCTCTCAGTTCCTTGTCTGCACCTCACTGGGGGGCCCGACTATAATTCAGACAGGGTCCCTAGCCCATGACGGCGAGGGGACCTTTCTTCCCCTCTGTCGACAGAGGCTCAGATAAAACTCTGGAAATTGACAAGGGCCCTCCAAGATGGAAAATGCTAGAAAGCACCAGACAGCATGGGCTCTCAGCTTCCTGTCAGGCCACCTGCTCCGTTTGAACAACCATCTCCACCTGGTGGAGAAGGATAGAGGCCTGGCAGTGAGGGCGAGGATGAGGACCACAGGGGCTGGACGAGGCAAGAGAGACCCCAGAGACAAGCCTGCTCGCTAAGGGCTGCTGGCCACGTCCCACGTCTCCGATAAAACACACGCCCTCCAGCAGGGAGGCCACAGTCTCTGACCCTTTGCTTCCTACCTCCCCCTCGACCCCCATCACCCCCAGAGGCTGAAGAGTAAGTGTCTCCAGGCCTCACGCCTCTTCCTTGCCACCTTCACAGGCTCCCTCAGGGCTGGCCTCCCGGGGGGATCTGACATGTAACTCCGGAGCCCTGGGGAGGCCAGGAATGGAACTGCTCAGGAACACAGCACACAGAAGCAGGTGGTTTTTCCCTCTGGGGAGACTGTCGGAGCGGGTAGGCCTGTCCCTCTACACGGGTCATCGGCTCCTGGAGAGCGGCCTTTCCCGGCAGGAGTAGCCAAGAGCACACCCTCGAGCGTTAATGGCACCGCCATGAGCAAATGCACACCCGACACGCACACCCTCACCAAACAAGCAGCAAGGCTCAGCAGACAGGAGGCGTGGAGGTTAGAAATGAAGCCAGGAGGACCCCGCATGTGTTGGGACAGACGCTAACCTCTAAGGAGGTGTGCGCGGGAGGTCCGGGTTTGTTTTGTAAAGCCTGTGTTACCGCGTGGGTGAAAGCAGATTACTTACAGTTCAGAAGAGAAGAGTTACGGAGACAAAGGCCAACAGAGATTGCCAGAGGTGATTAGCGTGCGGTGGGCGCAGAGAGCCTGGGGCAGCATTCTTGATGGTGGCCAAGATGCCAGGGGGTTATTTGAAGGAGGAGTTAGTAGAGGGGTTCCTGCTACAGGGGGCTTCAGTGCTCAGGGCTTTGGGAAGGGCCCCTCTCCCGGCCGATTTCTATGGCTCTGGCCCACTTGGAGGAGCAGGACCCCTCTCTGCTGAGAGCCTGAACCACTCCCTCCTAGGGACGAGACCTGCCGAACCACTCGCAGGCTCCAGGCTCTGTCCTATCTGTAGAATCAGCCCTGACATGGGCATCCCCTGGGGGACCCCCGGGATCAGAAGGAGGGAGCCTCTGGAGCATCAGTTCATTGAAGCAAAAGCTGTGATAACTGGCTTCCCCACTGTGGGGGGGTGGGGGGGTAGGGGTGGGGTGGGGGATAGGGAGGACTCTTGTCGTGGTGTTGTCACCAAATGACAGCAGGAGGTGATACGGCCGAGCCGAGGGGGGCTGCCCAGAAAATCACTCCATCAGAGAATGTCTTTCTGGCAGTTCTTCAGCCCCAGGCCAGGTGTCTGCCTCCTTTCTCAATGCTGGAAGCCCAAGTCGGATCCAGGGCCAGGGCAGCCTAGAAAGTTCCACCGTGAGCCTAGCGGTTAGCCCCAGGAGCCCTGGCTGTGAGGCTGTGGCAACCAGCAGAGAAGGGGGACTCCTTCAGCAGCTAGAAATGGGGACGGGGGGTACCCTCCTCCTCTGCCCTGGGGACCTTTTCTTGGACCTTTCTCTGCTTTCTTGAGCAGAACTGAAGCGTCATGTGAAAAATTTCTAAGAGTTTTAGAAAAACCTGAACATCTGAACGAAGAACAGAGCAGGAAGATATTGTGTTCTGCCACCCCTCAAAATAAGAAAAAAAAAAAAGCCCCAGAAGATTTGGTAAAAAGAACCTCATGACCTTTAAAGAACATTTAAGTACATAAAGGCATTTTACAAGAGTGGTAGTAACAAGTCCAAGTCCAAACACCTGGGAAGGGGTCGGGTTGAACAGTTGGACTTGGCACAGGGAAAACACCAAAACTGGTAACAGGAAAAACCAGAGCTGTGTGTGCCTGTGAGCTCTTGACAGAATCCACCAGGCAGCAGTCCTGGGCTTTCTCGGGTGGGTGAGTAGATGGGGACCTGCCCGTAGGCCAAGGAGTAGGGAGGGGGAGCTCTGCCTGAGAAAGACTGGTGACAACTACACCATTAAGAAAAGCAAACTCATGGGCGCCTGGGTGGCTCAGTGGGTTAAAGCCTCTGCCTTTGGCTCAGGTCACGATCCCGGGGTCCTGGGATCGAGTCCCGCATCGGACTCTCTGCTCAGCAGGGAGCCTGCTTCCCCCACCCCCAGCCTGCCTCTCTGCCTACTTGTGACTCTCTCTCTGTCAAATAAGTAAATAAAATTAAAAAAAAAAAAAAAAAGAAAGGCAACCCCCTGAGGCCCCCTTCTCAGTCCCTGTAGGGTTCCTGCAAACACCTTCCTTCTGCCTCGGTCTGTTTCTTGGGGGACGGTGCCCTGCGGTGACTTACACACTGGGTCCTCCACCAGCCTGGGCTATGAAATCCTGAAGGCTCCATCTCTGGGACTACCCTGTCTCAGTTTTCAGCCCTGCAGCCTCCCCCTGCCTCCCCTGACCCCTGTCCAGACCTCTCTGTCTCCTTGGCCTTTATCCAAATGCCTCCTCCTTGATGAAACTTGGAGGGAGGCCCATCTGCCTCCTTTTCCTATGTTGGGGGGGAGGGGCAGCCCTGTGTCTAATCTTCCAATTTTCTAGACATTTTCCCAGACTTAGATATTTGGGGGAAAATAAGAGACTTGTAGGGGAGGTCCTACTGTCCTGGGTGTCAAAGGAATGGAGACAGTGGCAGGACAGAGCCTTAGGAGAGGCCCCACATGGGCTGTGGCTATTCTGCAAGTAAGAGATGCTTCCCATGGGACACTAGGGAGGGGCCTCCTGCACGGGCCACGCAGGTGGTAGGGAGCTCTCAGGGCTGGCACCTGAGGAATGAATGACCACCACCACCAAAGATTCCTTGGAATCTTTCTTCTTTGCTATGAAGGTCCTGTGGGCCCTGGAGCACTAATCTCGGTGTACAAGGCTGGCTAGGAATCAGCCTCTGTCCTGAGACACTGTGCTCAGGGATTTGCAGTTGGGACCTCGGGCCCGCTCTGTCTGTGGAGCTAAAATGCAGCAGCCACATCCGTCCCTCCCCTCTGCGGAGGTTGTCCTGGAAACCGGCTCTCTCCTGGGGGAGGCTGCCGGGCATTTTGGCGACAGGACACATGGCTACAGCTTCAAGCTCTCCAGGCCTCCCCTCTCTGACCATCAGGGACCAGTGGCGTCTGGCAGCCGGGCCGTAACCATGACTACACTGATCCTCCCCCAACCCCAGTGGGCTTCTTCCTTTTGGAAGGGCTTCTTTCTTTCCATATGGAGACATTCATTCCTCCGTCAAGCACCTGTGACAGGTGCCTCCATTGGGCGGTTGCCTGAGATGGGACAGAACAAACTTGCCGGACATCCAGGGCTTGGAGCCCCTACTCAGATCTGCCCCACTAGTGAAGACTAGTGAGGGGCCAAGGAGGACAGATTTCAGCCCCCACACGTCCCAGACATGAGCAAACCAGCCCCCGAGACCACCGGGGCTGTCACAGACCCCATGAAGGAGTGAAAGTGGCCTGAAAGAGGACATGGCTCACCTGGGGCCACGGGGAACATGGAATAAAGACCCTCACGTGGCCTGTCCACCTGTCATGCTGGTGAAGAAGGCCTTTACCAACCCCGTGGTGGGACTGGAGATGCCAGGCTCATCTGTTTTTCCATAATCCTCATTACAGAAACCTGTTCAGGCCTTACCACTCCCTGGGGGCCCAGAACTCCAGACAAGGGGGCCGCCCCTGGGGTCGGGGCTCCCAGGCAGGGCTCTCTGGGGCCGGTCTGGCTGTTCCTGCTCGGCTCTGTGGCTGCCCTCCCAGGCCTTGCCGTTCCTCTGGGTGACGAGACAGAGATCTCTCTAGAACAGAGTTCTCCACCTGAACTGGGCCTGGGATGTGAGAAATCACAGGGAGACCTGAGCCTGCTTTGCCACCCCAAGTCCTCTGCCTCCTGCCACTGGCCTTTTCCGAGGGTCAGACAGGTAATTTGCTGCATTTCACAGAAGCCCAGCAGGCCTGGAACCTTCCTCAGGAGGCTTGGGGGAAAGTCCCCTGGGCACGACTGTTGGCTCTCTTCATCCTTCTCCCCTTTACGCAAACACAAGTCTGAGCCGCATCTCCTTGTTTAGGGCCTTAGTACCAAAGGTAAGAGAGTGACAATTTAGGTGGGGTGTGTGTGTGTGCAAGAGAGAGAACGGGCGATGGTTTCAGTGACACAGCATGGGCCGCTCCTGTCTGCTCAGCCTTACCTCGCCCCAGCAACGGCATGGAGGGATCGTCAGAGCTACTATCACAATAATCATTACCATCCTCCAGCTCGCTGTTGACGGTATTGCCATTGGCAATGGTCTTTTGTTTGATGGTGAAAAAGGCCTGCATCTTCACATTGTACCTGGAAGTTAAGGCAGGAGGTCAGAGCCCCAGAGAAATGCCTGGCACCCCACCCCCACCCCATGCACACACAGTCAGAAGGCCCTGGGAGTGGCCTGTGGAGGCGGCAGGGGGAATGGAGGGCGCTTAGCGGAGCTGACAGTCCCCTGGCAGGACCCCGAGAACATCGTGCTGTCAGAGGCCTGCCCCACTGGGCTATTAGTGGCTTCCCTGGGCAGGGGGTGAGGAGGGGGGCATAAGGAACCTCTGGTCCAAGAGCATGACCCATGTCTACTCATGCCTGTCCCAAGCCTATCCTAATAGAGGAAGTTCAGGCCAGTGTCAAAGGCAGGCTCGAAGGAAGTGTCACCAGGTAGGTCTTCCCTCCCACAGCCATGAGTCCTTTTCCCATGGGCTGCCCGGCAGTCCAGCTCGCACCCCTCACAGCCAGGCAAACCCCCCAGAGAAGATGTCATCTCCGGCTCGGACCCCAGGCCGCCCACCTCACTGGAAGGTGCTCAGAGAGCGAGTGGTTCATGTGACGACAAGCCTCCCGCACTCGGACAGGTGATCACCCATTTGCACAAAATACCATAAACATCTGATATAAATGTGGGGACTCAGAGTCTCCTACAGTGTTGCTTTTAACTCTTTCTGGGGATGTGGACAAGACGACAAAACCTGAAGGGGACTCAGCTCACAGAGAGGTTGTTTTTTAAAATGTGGAAAAATCTGCTATTTTAACTCTTTTTCGTTTTTAAGTGTCTAACTTGTTGGCACTAATCACAGTCCCAGGACGTGTTGGGTGACTGTCAGCATAATTTACTTCGGGTTGCAGCATCCCAAACGAGTCTGTGTCCGTTCATCAGTTAACCAGTAACCACCCCCACACCCCTGGTAATCTCTAACCTACTAGCTCTATGTATTGGGCTCTCCAGAGTCCCTTACCCAAGTGGAATCAACTGTCTTTGTCCTTTTGTGACTGGCTGCTTTCCCTTAGCACGTTTACAAGGCTCATCCCAGTCTGATGTCCCTGCCTTGTTAGGGCTGAATGATATTCCTCGCTAGTACTTTTGAGATCACGCTGAGCCAGGCGGTTTCCGGAGGCGGCAAGCGAGCCCAACCCTGACCCAGGGTCTGAACCTTCTTTCCTGAGTGGCGTGCCCTGAAGTTGCACCAGGCTGAGGCCCTGACAGGTGGCACTGTACAAAGCCTGGTGTGAAAGCCGGACAGCCTGGCTCTTTGAGAAGAGGGGATTTACAGTGACAGTGAGAAAGGGTGGTGCCCCAGGGTAGCAAGGAGCCCCCCAGGAAAGAGTTCTTGCTGGCCACCTGTCTTTGAACAGCCCCATCCTCTACCCACCAGCCCAAGTCCCCTGGTCCAGGTGTGGACAGGAGCCCCCAAACAGTGTCTGAGCCCCCCAGTGGGTACCCCCAGAGAACCGGAGCTGGCTGGAAGTGGCTGGAAGGTCTGTCCTCAGTTTTGTCTGGGCTCTAATGAAAGGCTAGAGCAGGAAGCGGAACAAGGCGTCAGACTGCCCAGCAGGGAGAAGAGAAAAGCTACTTACTTCATGATCAGAATGTAAAACGCATACAAGATGATGAGAACCAGGCCTTCCCACCTCAAAGAGAGAAGAGAGATTGTGGTTAGGACAGGGTGCCTGTGGCCGTGGGGTCTGGGACTGACAGCGAGGCCCTGGCGGAGCAGGGCAGAAGGTCCTTTGACCCTCCCCAGCCCTAGCCCTGGCAAACAGGGGCGCCACCCTAGGCTGTGGCCAGCTGCCATCTGAAGCCCTCTTGGGGACAGAGAAGGTGAGGGTGGGTTCTTCTCAGCGATGGGGGTCCACGGGGATCAGGTAGCATTTCCACGGGTATCCAGAAAATGGAGGGACCAGGGCTGCCCCATCCCAGGACCCACAGACGGGAGCAGCCTGGAGTCATACCCACTTGGTCCTATGAGACCTGTGCGTTCACCGTAGATTCTGGCTGGGGACCAGAAAGGCTGTGGGTACAGGTGGGGAGGGGCCTGGACAACTGCAGAGAGAAAGGGGCGGGCACAGGAGCCCGCAGGGCGGGGTTCCGGAGGGGCGCAGGGGCGGGGCCTTCCTGGGACGCTTACCCCACTGCCCAGCAGGTGCAGCGCCCAAACCCACCTGCGCACGGGCACCACAAGCCTCTGAGGAGCCACCCAGCTTAATCTGTCTGGTTATCTGACAAATGCGTCCTGAAGGCCTACTATGCGCCAAGCATGAGCTACGGTTGTTTTCGGGAACTCTCCCTCTGCTGGCAGAGTCTGCAGCCCAGCAGAGCTGCGGTGAGATGGCGAAGACCCCACTGCCGCCACCCCCAGTTCATCTAGGAGGAGACTCTGGATGTGGAGTGGCTGCCTGGCTCACCGGGTGGGTTAAGGGCCAGGTGCGGACCGAGAGCAGGTTTCTCTGGGCCCAGAGCCCTCGGCTGCTCATGTCCTCAGCGGACTGAGCACAGTCCCACAGAAAGACACTGATGGGATGCCACTTTGAATCACCGTCATG